>NC_142623.1:33262332-33887332 GCF_059453375.1 Lepisosteus platostomus
AATCAAAGTCGAAAGTGAGGTCTACGGAATCGTTTAGCTTGTCCACACATTTGTTGACGTTGGCGTATACATCTTTTTTTCAGCCTGTCCTTGTTCTGTTTTCACTGCCTCCATTGCGGGCAGTAAGAATTTTCACCACTTCTTTGCTGAGTGGTGGAATCTCTTCTGAGAGAGCAAACCACTGCACTGTTCTCAGTATGACTTGTATGGCCAAGTTGAGGGGGACTAAGCAGGCTCTACCAGAACTCGAATTACTGGCTAGATCGCAGGTTCTGGTGTGAGTGTGTGACTGTATGTGCCCTGCGTTAGACAAAACTGTGCTGCTCCATCAAATGGGTAAACAGTGCTGGCAGGAGACCTCCATTTAAATTTTAATTTCACAATGTGTGCCCAGATTCCTGAAATGTTTATACTGTCTTTGTTACTCACAATCGATTCCAGTATGATATTGGCTCATGTGTTCCAGCACCATCAGCTAAGTAATAACCGAAACTCCAGAGATTGTGTCATAAAGCTTAATGGAGAAATGAAGTGAAACTGAGCTGACATATTTCTCTTAATAGCTAGTTTAAGTTGTTTTAACATAACTTGTCTAATTCAGAAGTGCCTAGTTCAGAAGCATCTAATTATTTTTATAAAAAGTTGAAAAGAAATGGTACCAAGGGACAGTTAGAGAAAATAGTTGTTTGCTCTGCATTAACATGTTAAATTCGAAAACCAGTGGAAAGCTTTAATTCCAGTGCAGTCTGTTCCATTGTCTCCACTCCAAAATCATCTATCAAGTTGCAATTATTTTTAAACAAACAAACCTTAAGGATCAGAAATGTTACAGATTCATATCTGATGCAGTCTTGAGAATAATTTGGGGGCAATGGTGTTCCTCTAAGAGGAGATCTCAGGTACAGTACGGAAATGAGGTAAAGTCAGTCAAATCTGTTGCTCAACTTAATTGCCCTATATTGTACATATGCTTGAGCAATGCGTCTTACAATCAGGTGAGCTTCACAACATACATCTATGGTTAATCATGAACTTTTAAAAACCTGAACTGACTCAGAGTGTTATGACATTCTAAGGCTCTGTGGCACCCCTGCATTCAAAGTAACAGCAGTGGTGATGGAATACACATCCACCATGGATCTGTTCTTATTACAAATCAGATTGCATGTTTCTTATGAGTCATTCCCAGGAAGGAGCCAGCTTTCGAAAGTCCCCTGAATACATAGGACCTTCTTGCCAACTGCAGACTAAAATGGGAGAAAATGAGCCTGAGAAAATAAGTCATCATTAATGAAAGCTTTTCTGGAGTTTTCTAAAGATTTAAACAAAAGTTCTGGTGTTCTTAGGTTAAAAAAAAAGTTTGTGGTTTAAAAACTAAAAAAATGACAAACTATCCAGATAAATATACTTTTATCTAAGATTTTTTGCTGTGTTTGTTATGGTGTTTGCCATTATCAATGGGCCACTACCCTGCCGTTATATGGCATTGACTTTGCCTGAATATAAAACAAAGAGTTGCAGGCATGTCTTTTTCCCTGTCAGCCACGAAACATGGTCTTCAGCATACCCTAAGAAGCTAATCCTTTGTACCCCTCATATTCATTATTGTTTCCATTGCTTGTCTCCTTTCCACACAACACCAGACAGTGTGTACAGTGCAGATTGATTTTCTGTTGCTGTTTATTCTCGCTTTCACGTTTGAGACGTTTACCAACTATCTAAGAATAAATAGAAATCAGGGAGGCAAAAAACAAAAGACATGTTGCAGTGCACTGGGAAAGCACTGCGTAATGGAGATGACATCTCCTTTGGGTCCAATTCAACCTTGAAGAATCTTGGAATCATCTATTAAATGATTTAAAAACAACCATGAGTCAAAATGAGCGTTTGACTTGAGCACAGGCTGTATACAGTATTCATGTTCCCTATCAGAAAGTGTATCTGAAGATACAGTAATTGGTACCTTAGTTTAATGCCTGCAAAGGAACAAATAAACGTTTTTCCTTGCTGAAAAGAGAAGAAAAGAAACAATATTTCAGGGGAAAAAACCTGAAGAAGGCTCCACAGCCGAAACGTTGTTTTTCTTCTGTTCTGAGCATGTTCCTTTGCAGCCTACGCATGTGGACGCAGCTCCCTACTTGAACTACTTTAGTTTAATGACATCAACCATTAGCCACTGACCGAGCTTAAAAGGGCAGGACAGACACTGCAGCAACTGATTTTGAAGTTGTATATTGTAGACTTTCACAATATTGTTGCAAGTTTAAAATCACATTCCGGATATTGCTGTTCTTGAGGATCCGGACATTTTTGCATTTCCTCTCTCCTTTGATAATGGCAGCTTTTGTTGTGTCCAAGGATTGCTTCCAGATCAGACCACTCATGGAATTCTATTAATTACACCTGCTTTTCATCCTTGCAAATCTGTGCGCAAGGTAGATGCTTTATGTGGTTTGCAAATACATTTCATTAAGCACCCCAGTCCTTCAGCTTACACACTTTTAATTACATTAGATCCTTTTGCATGTGGTGGCTCTGTGACTAAGGCTCTAGGCTTGTAGCTGGAAGGTTGCCTGTTCGTATCCCGCAGCCGGCAGAGGAATCCTACTCTGTTGGGCCCCTGAGTGCCGTATAAATGGCTGACCTTGCGCTCTGACCCCCAGCTTCTCTCCCTGTCTGTGTGTCTCATGGAGAGCAAGTTGGGGTCTGCGAAAAGACAAATTCCTAACACAAGAAATTGTGTATGGCCAATAAAGATTTTATCTTATTCGAACCTTTTGTGAAAAAGGTCCTAAGGGAGAAATAGCTGGTTTCAAAGCAATGAAACAGATAACATCCTCCCAAGGAGAGCTGGCAGTGACTCATGAGGAACTTACATGTCATTCAAGACCATTTCTATTTTCTTGGGGGGGGGGGGTTTCCCCAATTGAACACCACGCCATCACCTGAAAACAATGATATTGATAAAAATCACAAATCATTTAAGGATGACAGATCTTAAATAAGAATTTAAATTGATATCTAAGTGGTTAGCATTGCTGCCTCGTAGCACTGGAGCGCTGGGTTCGATTCCTGGGGTGCCGTCTGCATGGAGTTTGTAAGTTCCCCCTGTGCTCATGATCCTCCAGGTGATCCCACAGACCAAAGACATGCTGGTAGGTTAATTTGCTTCTGGGAAAATTGGTCCTGGTGTGTGAATAGATGAATAGAAAATGAATAGATGGATATAAGTCAACCTTAATCCTGTTTTCCATCCAGGACTTGTACATAAGCAAGTGCCACAACATGAGGTTTCATGCTATCCCAAGTTATCATGGGAGAGTTGTGTTTATCAAAAATTACCCGAAATTAGATATGAATAAATATGGTCATCTTTCAAGTACTGTACATCAGCTGTACAGATCAAGGGAACTGAAGTGACTAACAATTTTGGTGAACTTAAGGTGTCATCAATCAAAGATGTAAACTCATCTTCTATTTTATGATGTACTTACATCATATCTAGGTTTTCTGTGCTTTGCTTCTGTCAAATTGATTGCAAAGTCAGTGGAAAGAAGACAGAACTTCAGCACATTAGTGAGAGAACATTTCCATCTGCTGGAAGCCCCTTTGTACTACAGATGTTGAGCTTGGCTACAATCCTTCGGTGTTTGCTGTGAAATTAATTAATAATTATTTTTTATGAAAAATGAGACATAGTGAAACATGAACTGTGTCATGCCCCAGAACCAAGGAAACTGAGAATGGAGAACAAGACAGGTACAGATAATTTAGAATGCCCATATGTACTTTTGGGATGAGATGGTTTCAATTTATTATCTAATGCTTTTTAAGTCTTTTATGATATTACACTCAACAGGTCTGCTGCTATCACTTATCCTACTCGGAAAATGTTATGTGTGCTTTTTATTTTAGATTCAGGCAGGAGACTGTGAGCTCACCATTTCTTATCTTTTTGATTTACTGCAATGAACTAGCTTCATATCTAGGGTGCAGTCTGTCTTTGAACCCTGTGCTTGCTAGATAATCTGTTGGCTTCCGTGACCTCTGTGACAATGGAAGGATGTTATTGTTGTGCATCTCGGATGAAATATCAAGAAAGTGTTGACATACCACTGATACGGCTTTAACAAGAAAAAAACATTAATTTGACATTCAAGTAGGTGTACAAGGCAGGATTCCGTGGATTAGTCTTGTTATAGATTTTGTCCTTGAGGGGGTGGGAGCATAGATGAAGAAGGTGTCAGGCATTATCATTGTGTATATCCTGAACCCGTCCTCTTGTGCTGTTTGCCTGATTTGTCGACACCTCCACACTTCTGGCATGCTGTTTTCAGCAGGAATTTAACTACAGCCCTGGGATTTGCCTGCTACAAAAGATAGGTTTAAAACCACTTGGCCTCGTTTATTTTGGAAACAGTAGCATCTGCTGCATATTAAAAACAACGTATTTTTTGTATTTTTTCATCTTTCAGCTGCCGGCTGCATCTTGGTTCCACCATGTGACTGAACGTTTTACACGGCTTGAACTTTGTTTTTCAAAATGTTTATCCAGTGTCCAGAATTTAAGGAAAATAAATGATTTCATTCATTCGTTTGGTTGGACGTCCCAGCTTGATATCCTTATTCTGAAGCTTGGTAACAAAACCATGGACTGGTGGCTCTGTGGCTCAGGCTCTGCGCCTGTGGCTGGAAGGTTGCCAGTTCAAATCCCACAGCCGGCAGAGGAATCCTACTCTGTTGCGCCCCTGAGCAAGACCCTTAACCCCAGCTGCTCCAGGGGTGCTGTACAATGGCTGACCCTGCACTCTGACCCCAAGCTTCTCTCCCTGTCTGTGTCTCATGGAGAGCAAGCTGGGGTATGCAAAAAAGACGAATTCCCACTGCAAGAAATTGTATGTGGCTAATAAAGTGATCTTATCTTAAAGGGTAATTTTTGCTCTAAATGTTGCTGTCCTCAGGCCAGAAGGCAGGTAAACATGTAGGCAAATGCAGATGATCAAAGAGAAGTCCTAATACTTTATTCCAGTTAATCAACTTCACTATAAATCATTATGACTGCCATGTTTAACAATAAATATTCAACGGTGACTGTGCCATTTCCTAGCAAGATCTTTAAACTAGGCTCCATAGGAACAGACCACAACATACAGTAAATACAGGAACAGACGTGCATGTGAAAACAGGGAAGCAAGAAGGTAGAAGAGGTAAGAAGGAACATCACCCATCATCCTCCTTTTGCTTTTTCATCCATAGCTTGTATTGTGAGAGAAATTATACTTAAATTTATACTTGAAACCAGATTCTGTCCAGGTAATCTGAATGCTGAAAGAGTTCCGCACATTGAGCTTTATAAAAGAAGAGAGCTTTGTCTTTTTTTATTTGTAAATTCCAATTTCCTTCATTGTGGAAATGTGAGAGACGTCTCCCACATTTCAGGAGGCCTTTGTGGAATTAGGAAATTGGTTCCTAATTTTTTATGAGGTATCTGTTAAGAGCTGGAGAACTAGTCCAGGTTAGGACACATTTTGTTTATTAGAGCACAGGTTCTCTCTTTACGGCCTGTTAAAGTTTTGAAGTAGTTCAGGTGAGTAGCTGTGTCAGCATGCGTAGTCTGCAAAGGAACAATTAATAGGTTTATACCATGCTGAAAAGAGAAAACACAATGTTTTTGGCTGTGATGTCTTCTTCAGGTGCCTCAGGTTACTTGTTCCTCTGTTAAAGTTTTGTTGTCTTCAGATACTCAGGAAAGAATTCAGGCTTCAGAATCTCACTGAATTGTGTATATCTGTGCATGGTGTATGTTCTGTGTTTATATGGGTGTGTAATTTATTGTAGTTTTATATATGGATTTAGAAGTTTGAACGTAACTCTTGATGTTCCCTTACTTCAGGGGATGAAAATTATTCACCTTTATTATTTGCTTACATAGCAAGCTGATGTGGTTATCTCTATTAGGAATTTTAACACACCCCAATAATCCTGTAATAGAATCCTGTAAGATACAGGATGTCAGTGTTCTGAGTTCCATCTATGTCATAGATATTGATTTTGATAGTATTCTACAGTATCTGCTGCTAACATTTTTAGGGTATAAAGTGCCTTTACAAGTCATGTATTGGACTTATGTTGCAATCACATGAGCTGTTTAGTACTTCACCATTACTATTTTATGGTGTTTACTTCAGGGATTTAAATTGGTTCAACTTTATATTATAGAATAACTCAAGACATGAGGAAATCATTTCACAGGCTTGTCTACTGTAGAGTGCAGTGGAGTTTAGTTTTAATGATGACACTTGATGCAGGAATGGAGTCTCTTAAGAAAATTTTGTATGATTGAACAATAGATGTTATACAGTGCTTTGCAAAAAAAAAAAGATTCACCCCCATGATGTCCTACTTTGTTGAACTAAATTATGCATACACCTTTCTTTTAAAGTGAATGTTTTGAATAATTCAAATGCTGAAACTGAACTCTGAAAGTGGTGTTAAAAATAATTTAGCTGCTTTTGCAATTCCGTCACAGGTATGTAGGTTACTTCAGCTGAAAAGATTAGACGATACGGTATTTACCAGTAAAATATGTCTATATCCCCTGTAGGCAAAAGAGAAACCGACTTCTGCACAAAAATACGGAGCTGCAGTGTAGTCACAGATTAACTTTCATAGCCTTAGGGTGGCCTGGGGTCCAGTCAATGTGATTCTGGAATTCATTATTGAAAAACATGTTGGACACTCCATCACGCATGTGTGACTAGAGTATCACTGTGCATTTTGACATTTGACAGGTTACACAATTTCTGCTGTTCCATGGGAATGTTTTCAGGCATGCATAATTATGGTAAAATACAGGTATTGTTGAGTGCAGTCTGTCCTTGTTTTTGTAGAGGTGTGTTTGTACTTAAAATCTCCTTTTGTGCCATCAGCAGTAGATGTGAAATGATGTTGGGAATGTGTTGTCTATACATCCTTATTAATCCCAGGAGGCCAATATGTGAAGTAGTGCTGGCTGAATCATCATTTGGCACCGTCTGGCATCGTTAGAATATAGGATTCCCAAAACAATAACTACACATTTTAACTAATTACCAGCTTGATTGATGATCTAAACTGGTGGCTAAATGCTTCTGAAGTGGGGGCAGACAGTATACACTTCTGAACAGCTGTCACAACTACTGTAATCAAAAAAAAATATTAAACTCTATCTGGAAAAAATGCTGATGATCTCTCTTAAGTGTATTTCTACAGTCTCTGTTCCTTTACTTTTGTAAGTTCCTTTATGATTGCTTATATTTTCTGTAAAACACTATAAACTCGCGCAAGGTCTGGAAGTTGAACAGTTATAATCCTTGCTTGAACAGTCAAGTTCTGCCTCCATATTTCTCATATTGTTATTAATAATAGAAATATTGAAATAAATACTTGTTGCAAGATAAAGATGGTAAAAATTTCAGATATTTATCTCAAGTAAATTCAGAAGTTTTTGGAAAAAGAAAACAAAACTGAATTATAAACAGCTTTATTATATATCATAACTAAATGTTTGCAAGTCATTGTAAAACATGTTTGTGTGCAGACATATGTATTCCATTACAAACAAGATTTCTTCAACAGTTAGAAATATACATCTTCAGCAGACATAAAGTGAAACCAATAAATTCACTTCAACACCAAAATTTTAATTTAAAATGTCTTATTTAGTTTCGACACACTGATATTAACAATGTGAACTCTATAAAGAATAACATATAATACTCTAAACAGAAAAGCACTAATTGTTTCTAATTTTTACTGTACTGGATTTGGATATGTGAAATTGGTCCAGAACACCCACTGATGCTTAAGGATGCTATACACCAAATAATGTGAAAATATTTGCAAATGCATATCCAAAAGAAAGAAATCCCTGAACATTAATAGACATGCAAAGCATAGTTGCAGTGCAAAAATGTTGGCATTCATAAAACAAAAAAGGCATATTGTAGGTTTCAATCTGCCAGGATCGAACTAATCAGCTTTGGCCACAACCAGTAAAAAAATTCATTCTCAATTTTAAAATTTTTAAAGTGCTATGGAATCACAATGCCTACTTTTCCAAAAACTATAAAATACATACCACGTCTGAAACCAATAATACTTTTAAAGACATCCTCCCCTTCTGTAGTAATAGTACCAAGCTGATTAGTCTAACAGATTAAATACCCTTCAAAAGTTTCCCTTTTGGCTGAATAGCTTCCTCAAGATGTTCCAAATAATCTAAGTTTAATTTTCTAGATAATGTAAAAAGCCTAGTGGTGTAATTGTTTTGTTCTTTATACAATACTGTATATTTAACTATTATATTAGTCAATCATAGCATAAGAATAAAAACGTAAGCATTTCAAATCCTAGCAATTTCACCAGTTTCTAAGTCCACACTAGAATGTATTGTAAATCTGTATAATCATATAATATATGGTTTTATTACTTATTCTAGTAAACATGCAAATAAAATAGCATAAAGTGTCATTTGTTTTGTTTTTTTGATGGCTCCAAATATCAACTGGGATATAAAATGTTTATTGATTAGCCCAGCCTTGATAATCAATGCCTTACTACAACTATGTGAAGTAGAATTTTTCCAATAGGTCTCAATTTTCTACAAAAGCATTATTAGAGACTTACAGGTGGATCCTTCAACTTTAACAAAGCCAGGAAGGTCCACCACAATTCTGTTTACATAGTGAGGGTGCACAGTGGTCGTAGCAGTAAAGTGTTTTTAACTATGCCAAAAATAACAACACAAATGTGTAGTAGCAAATGGGTTACAAAAGGGAGAAGTAACAACTCAAATTAATCCTTATAAAAATGACTTATACATATATCAAAGGTGTGACATTGTACATGTACTGTAAGTGGGTGAGAAATTACATTTTGCAGAGATTTTAATAGCAATGTTGTTTTGAGGTGCTTCTAGCAAAGTTGACGATCATGTTACTTTGAGTAAAGTATCTGAAATTGTAGTCCAGCATTACATTGTAGGGTTAGCAAGAATAAAACCAAAAAATGATCCTGTGTCATTTTAAACAGAAAAGCAATGTGTACAACCTTTAAGATTAATTTTCTGCAAGAAAGCACTACATTTCTCAAACTACGAATTCTCAAATTTTCAGTTTTCATTTTGTGGACTATGAAATATAACTGTACATGACTAAATAGCTCTAACAGAACTTGCACATAAGAGAGCACTGTAAACATTTCTCATTCCACTGTCTGCTATAGTAGTCTGCTGCAGTCAGTAGGCTGTATCTGATGTTTCAGTCCTTTACTTGGCATGTAATGAAATCTTAATTTCAAGTGCTTTAGTCTAATTTGCAATTGTGCTCTGCATTGAGTTTAACCCTTATCTTTTTTTGTGGAATTTTCCATGCCATGTTCTAAAATAGAAGAAAATATATTTTTTCGAATTTGTATGCCAATGAACTACTAACAGATACAAAGTCTTTGTACATGTGTACAAACCTCGACAAATGCTTATTGAATATGTGCACTTCCAAATTAATGGTGAATTTTAGATGTTAAAATACAAAATGCTAGAATAATATAAAAATACTTTCTTATTCCAGTTCGTGGTGTCAATATGTTGAATATTGTACATGGGTCACATTTCACTTCCATAAGTACCAAAAACATACAGTAATAAAATACTAGGTCTTTGAATCTTAAAGTGTACCAGAAAATAAGACTTGAAACTCCCAGGCACCAAACTTGTGAAAAGGCTAAACTCAGAGTTTCCTTGAAATACTGAGTTAATGAAAAAAATCTATTTACTTAACATGTTCTTTGGATTCATGTGCTTATGTACCTTGTGTTGTAAGCCACAGGTTTAGCTTAAAACTAAAATGGTTACAACTTCAGGACATGATTTAGGGTTACTGAAATATGTTTTTTTCTACGATAACTAATAATTTGCTGAAATTTTAGCAAATTATTTAAAAGTAAAATAACAAAAACAAAAAAATACGGTGACAAAACAATCTGATCTTTTCTGGTATTCTTTAAGAGGAATTAAACTAACTTTCTGTGCAACCTAACGTTTTTTTTAGTTACTCAAAAGTCAAAGTGCTGTGCCACACTTCACAACTTTATGCAGCAGTGGGAGATCTCTCTTCCTAACTAGTCAATAATTGATCATTAACGTCTTGTGTATGTTTTGTTTCCCAGCACTAAATAAATGTTTGTGTGAAAACATCTTGCGTTTACAGATGTTAATGGACATCAAAATAAAGGCCTTAGGAGTGCTGTTGAAATAGGCAAAACTCCACAAGTGAGACGCTATGAGCTGAATGATCTCCCAGCACTATCTACTGAAAGGAGAGGCCTGTGACACATGTAGTGATGATGAGGTCAATGAGATTACGCACAAATGCTTAAAAGCTTATCAAAACTGAGATTATTCCAAGTAAGGCAGTGTTCCTGGCGTTCGTGTGACGTTAACTTCACGGCAGGAGAGAGCCAGAGTAATCCAGCCTGACGTTCCCTTGTTTTAGCTTTGAGAGAAATACTCCAGAACGACGCGCAGGTGTCCCAGCCGGTCCCTGAGGGACGTCAGCGACAGCACCGTGGTCTGGTACATTGGGTCCAGCTGCATCACGGAGAGCAGCCACCAGCACCAGGACGGCCCGCTGGGGGAGGCCTGCAGGGCAAATGAAACGCGGATTGAGGCGCCGCAACAGAAAAGGCAGTGAAGTCGTTCTTTCGCTCGTTTTTTGGTCGTCTTCCGCCACCCAGTAGTTCAAATGAATATTTTACATCTAAAATCAAGGCTCACTGAAGGTAAGGAAAAATTTGAGCGCTTTGTTTTACATTTACCTGGTGATCAGTGTATGTCTTGTAAAATGTACACTCCCCCAGCCCATACCCCCACTGACCGCTCATGAAATAAACCCCAAAGAAACTGTCCTTCTACGACTCTCCAGTGACTGAGCCCATAAAGATGTGCAGTGGAACACGGGCGATGTCACTAGCCAGCTGGATCAGGGGTATCCCAAACCAGGACATTGTTAGCTGCAGAGGTTGGGGTTAGCTGAATGAGGCTCCCTCTCAATGAGGGACCTTCTTCTCCTTGAGTCAGCGATACCTCAGCAGTTGGGTACAGTGGAACCTGCCAATGACGAACAACTTAGCGGGTGGGTAAGTGGAGAGAGTGTGCCTACATGTCGCATTCTGGCCCTAACAGTCGTGGGCGGAGAGGTGGCTTTGTGCCTGTGGCTGGAAGGTTGCCGGTTCAAATCCCATGGCAGGCAGAGGAATCCTACTCTGTTGGGAACCCTGAGCAAGGCCCTTAACCCTAACTGCTCCAGGTGTTCCATATAAATGGCTGACCCTGCGCTCTGAACCCAAGCTTCTCTCCCTGTCTGTGTGTCTAATAGAGAGCAAGCTGTGGAATGCGAAAAGACAAATTCTTAATACAAGAAATTGTATTACGGCTAAAAAAGTGATTTTTTCTTGTCTTAAATGGGGGGGGGAAAATAATTGCCGATTTAAAAAAGGATTGCTTATCGCAATTACAAAACCTGACTGTGTATCAATACAATACACTGCTGGAAGAACTTTACATTTTACAAGACTTGGACTGATCACCAGGGAAATGTAAACAAAGCGCTCTAATTAATATTTCCTTATCTTCAACGGACTTCAAAATTCAATGGACTTGTAATTTTAGATGTTGCACATAAACTATTAATTTGTTTACACATAACTGTAGACAAATAAAAATGAGTGAAACAACATACT
Source organism: Lepisosteus platostomus (assembly GCF_059453375.1). Lineage (NCBI taxonomy): Eukaryota > Metazoa > Chordata > Actinopteri > Semionotiformes > Lepisosteidae > Lepisosteus > Lepisosteus platostomus. Next base: position 33,274,111 of record NC_142623.1, read on the forward strand.
TTCTTTAAAGGATTCTTTAAAGTTTGAAATAAATATAATATTTATTTCAAACTATCTTCTGAATCTAAGACCCATTTTACAGCATAAGATAAAAGGCCTGCTACATATTATTGTATGCAGTCAGGTGTCTGTAAACACTAAATTAAAGGAAACAAAAGTTCCAAAACGCTTTAATAAATAATTGGAAGTATTACTGACATTAGTGGAGAGTGAGGTCCCAACCATCAGACAGGGCCAAAAAACCAAGTTCAGCACTTCAGTTTATATCCTAGGGTGAAGTTCGAATTCAGTGAAGGAACTTTCTTATAGCTTAATAAGAGATTAAAAGAGCTGTTTTTTTTCCCTTACTCTCAGTTATTGTAACAAAATGCTTAAATTTTGAAGTTCCGCATACCCCTCTTTCTTTTAAATAAAACCTCGATTTTCAGGATTTCCGTGGGATATTTCTCTTCCTCATTGCTTTGCTCTCCACTCATGCCTTACATACTCATCTTCATCCAGAAGGAACGGGAGATTAACCTGAATGTTGTCCTCCCTCTCGGGCATGTGGCCATACTGCTTGTTGATCTGATCCCGGATTCTCGGATTCAGCCGATGGTACCAGTCACAGGCTTGCTGATAAATGCTATCGTGCAAGCGCTGCACGAGCTCCAGCTCTGCACCTTCTACCTGTACAAGAACACACACACAAACCTTAGAGCCTATGGGCAACACAATCCAAAAGTAGAGTATGCTTTTTTAGTGTCTAAGTGTGCCAAAAGCTGAATCATGTAGTACAGTACAGAGTTACAAAAGTCAAAGCTGGTGAGGGGATTCACAAAGTGAATCACATTTCACAGTTATTAAGTTAGTTATTAAAATAGTCTTTCAGTGCAAAATAATTAATGTTAGAACTTGGTGAGGACTGGATGAAGGTCAGATATGTCTTAATATTTGAAACCATAACATAAAACATAAGGGAGTGTACTTTCTTTTTCACATCACTGTATATGCTGAACCATATACAGAATATAGTGTACATATAGTACCATATACAGAACCATAAAAACCTAATGTCAATATTAAATACAATGAAAAATATTAGTGTGGCAGGTATCTAGCCCCTTCTTGTATATAACGTGGTCAAACACAGGCTACACAGAACTAAACTATCTACCAGTTTTGTAATGATATTCTGTAAGAGAGCCAACGTTTGACAAGGGCGTACTTTTTGGTCCTCCAAATATTCTATGTCTGCTGTGTGGTAGCCATCTCTTTGACCTCTCTTTGTAACCCGGAAGCGGTTCCTTCCTATGGTGTCCACATAAGACCTGCCATCAGGAAGGAGATCCAGACCCAGAATCTCTAAAATGCAACCATAGTCTGCAAACCTTGAAAGCAGAAAAAAAAAGTTCAGTTTTCACTACATGAAATGCCACAATTTTCACACCCCGTGCACATGTAACTTAAAATGTTTGATAATGCAGGATCTTTCCTTTTCATGAATTTTGCACATTTCAAAAGTGTTTGGTGAGTGTGATTTTCTTTATGTAAAGAATTATGAATTGTGTGTAGCGTATGATTCCGAATAGTTTTTTGTGCTAAAATTAACACAAGGTACCAAAAAGAACTACTTAGCAAATGTAGTTCAGGTGGGTAGCTGTATCAGCTTAAGGCTGCTAAGCCGAAACATTGCGTTTTCTTTCTTCTCTTTCCAGCATGGAATAAACCTATTACTTGTTCCTACTTAGCAAATGATTGCAATAATGGTTTTATTATGTGAATAATTGGAATCCTTTGAAGTTTCCAATCCTGCCTAACTCAGGGGGATCGCTAACATGGTTTTCTGTTCAATTTCCAGTACCCTTTTCCATGTTCGTAAGTACACATTCCAAACTTCTTTGTGCCCGTTTCCATACACCTGCGCATCATCAACCGGTAACGAGGCTCAAATATGTGCAGAGGACAAGGAACTCCAGGGAAAGCCACTGTGCACACGAAGATCGGAATGTCCTTTGTTAAGCTGAAAGACAAAGCACATGTGATCTTAAGGGACTGAACAGGAAAGGTAAGGTCCATTGCAAATGATCCTGCAGAACTTGTATTTTTAAATGTCTGTTAAGACTAACTTCACTAAGCATTATAGTAAAGCAGTGAAGGTAGCCAAAGTTTAGCAATCATTCTCATGAGCAACAGATCAACAAAAGAGTACTTACTTTGAGAGCTCTGCTATTTCAGCATCGTGTATCTGCTTCCTCTCCGCAAGTTCACAAGGGAACAGTCTGGACATAATGTCCTCCAGCAAAATTGTACGGTTATACTTTCTGTTTTTGAGATACTGCAAGGGGGGGAAAAATGCTTATCAAGGTGTGTAATGTAAAAAACTGCTTCTCTTTTCATAATTAATCATCTCAATTGGACAAAGGAAAAATCTGCACACGTCTGCAGTCTTTGGAGCTTCACTCACTGTATAATGATTTTTTTTATGGGCTTCTTATAAAAACTATACTTAGAAAACATTAACCAAAACTTTTAAACTGTAGTTTGATAGTAATGCCAATAGATGATGCGTGATAGCTGTAATACGTATACCCATTTATGTTTGTTAATTAAAATATGGTTAATGATTATGGTTTTTCATAACATTTGGCCATTGAAGCTTCATGAAATAATAGTAAGATTCAGAAAGTTGCTTTTTTTTTTGCTATTTCAGATCAGACTGACAGTGTGATGTGTTCTGTGATAGTCATTGGTAACACTAGAGTTAGTTATTAAGCAAACAAAAAGGTAAATTGTCAAAGTAAGTGAAAATGAAAACTTTCATTAAAAATATATGTAAAATACTGAAAATATTTAAGAAAACCTCCGGAGATGTATGTTCATGTAGTAATTAATAATTAATAATTTGTAATTAATAACAGTACCCTCACATTATTACTTTTTGTAATTTTTCACACACAGTACAGATATGTTGGTGGACATCTGTGAGTCACCTTTTACCACTCTCCAACCATTCATGCATTTTCAAACAGCCTCATCCTGTTTAGGGTTCCGGAGGAGCTGGAGCTTATCCCAGCAAGCAATGGGCCCAAGACAAGGTACACTTTAGATGGGACACCAGTCCATCTCAGGACAGACACAGACACCAGGGCCAATCTTCCCAGAAGGCAATTAATCTACCAATATGTCTTTGGGCTGTGGCAGGAAACTGGAGCACTGGAGCACATGTGAACACAGAGAGAACATACAAACTCCATACAAACCACCATGCCGCCCATCTTTTGCTCATTAAAAAATCACAGAGGAGAAATGTGGAAACCTGCAGCCATTATCATGAAAAACACACCTCCTGGAGGGGCTGCTTGCACAGAGGGCACCTCAGATTGTGGTCAAGGCTTCGTTCGATACAGCTTTTGCAGAAGGTGTGTCCACAGGGAGTCGTGACTGGTTCGAAGAATAACCTAGAAAAGTAAAGAATTTGAGTATTATTTGTATCATTATATCAACAGCATTTACAGTACCTTAGAATATGATTTTGAAAAGTTACCAATGTAAAGTACATGTACCTCAACACTACTGAAGCTCACATCAGAAAACATGGTCCTATGGATCATTTTTGTATAAATTCCAAGAATTAACTTAAAACATGGATGTTTCCTTACCTTATGCACAGTGGGCATTCAAAGTCCGATGGACTGAGCATATTGAGAGGAAACTCTTGGACGTCGCTGCAAATCTCTGTACTCGCTCCTAGGTTTTTGAGAGAGACATTAAATATGTTGGAATACAATTTTACTCAAATTAACTAGGAACTGTCTTTGATCAAGAAACAGCCCATCATGGATGTTCGGTCAGTACTGGGGTTTACCAGGGTGTAAATACAGGGAGGGCAATCTGTTGTAGGGCTTCAAACTGAAACTGCAGGTGTCTGGGAGGGCAGAGGCAGCTGAAGCATCCAGTGAGCACCCACTTGAACAGGCTGAAAACATGCAGAGTTCACACAGACAGCGAGGCTAGTATAAATGCTAACTACCATGCCACCATGCTGAGGTAACCTTTACTGGGCCAGAACAAAGATAAATAAAATAATATACATATACTTCTGAAGAAATAGATGTTCTGCCCCAAACATTAGACTGTTTCCATCTTAATGCCTTAAAGGTGTCAATTGTGTGACATTTCACTTGCTTTAACTCCCAAGTGGCTTGTACTGTATTTGTGCTTTCTGCAAAAGGAATTATAAGGGTTACAAATGAAAACCAACCTGTCCATTTTGCTTATCTGGTAGCTAGTGGGTTCCTTTACATGTATATTTCTTTAGAAGTCTAAAATTGGTTGCTTGAGCACACTCTCAGCTACCTTTTAAAGCGTTGTTTTATGCATCTGATATTCTCTTGGTATTTAGGCATAAAAAGATAATTAACTGGTGCTTTGACATTGTGATTTTCCCTTGGGTTCTCTTTTTGACCCCCTTGGACTTTTCCTTTGAATTCTCTCCATTTTCGTATTAGTTTACGTGTTTTTAAATTTCCCTGTGAATCCTTATCTCAATTCTGATGTAATTTATCACATCTGTACAGAAGCTGTTTGCTTCCTGTGGCCTAAAAAAAAACTGAGCCTCTTTCGTCACCCCGTGTCCTCAGCCACTGTTTTTGTGTTTAAGGATTCACATTTTGGTTTGTTCACCTTTGTACAGTAAAGCCAGGAAGCCGGAGAAAAACACTGATTTGGTCCCAGTCATCAGTCAGTTTCCAGTGAAGTCAGCCTTCTTTGTGGAGATGAGAGTGACAGATGTTGCTTATACTGTATGCGTTTGGCCCTCCTGCTTAGATTTTAATTCTTATTCAAGCTGCCTTATCAGCTCTGCATGTGTACTTTAGCTCACAATAACATGAAATGAGTCACAGGACTCTCTTGCTCTGTAAAGTGAATCAGGAAATGGTCTCAACAGGTACCACTGCACAAAAATGCAAACAAGTACAGCTCCAGTTATTTGCTTCCTGAGAATGATATTCGGGGACATCTGCTTTGCTATATGACAAATAATTTTTTCTTACCTGTCTTGGAGCTTCTCCCTCTTAATTTTTCTAAGCTATCGTAAAATATGACACTTAATCCAACACTTACCGCTTCTTTGGTGCTCAGTGTCCCTGTTCATCAGTTCCTCTTCATTTTTTCTGGCTGGGAGAAGAGAGACAGAGTGGCTCAGGCTGACGCAGCTGTCGGCCTTTTTGGCTTTGTTTGTTTCTCCCGAGGCCTGGAGAGAGGAAAGGAGTGGAGAACTGCGTCAGAATGATATCTTCATGTCAATACGTTAATCTCCCCTCCCTCCTGTCTTTACTCTGATGTGCAGAGATCATTCCTGAAAAGGGGACTGACTTGCACTCTCTCCTCCTCCAAGGGCTGGGAAAGTGGGGCGTCTTCACTCAGCACAGGGTCTGCTGCTGGGCAGGTGTTCCTCAGATACATCGAGGTGACCTTCAGCAGGTCTTCTACTTCTTCTGGCACAGACACACCATTTGAATGCAGTATCTGAATATTTCCAACCAAAAAGAAACCGATATAAAACATGTTTTTACAGTTTTAGAGAAAATCAATTTGGATACTTCCATTCAGGTGTCTATGACAGTACATCTTAATTTTTATTTTTCTTCCCAAAACCATGATTTGTCCAATTTGGTGTACTTATATCATAATATTAGTGCTATGTGGTAACGCTCTCATGTCTTTTATCACATAGCCCACCCGGACCTGACCCACACTGCTTTTGCCTATTAAACTACACTGTCATAGATATATAAGACATCATCGGGAGTTTATTATAATGTATGCATGTTACAAGCATGAACAATTTTCCTAAAGCACCCACTAGTGTTTTAAACTGCTACAGCAGCTTTGACTTATTAGCACATGTTAATCTGGGCGAGAAGAAACCAAGCTTGTTATTTAGCAATATTTAATCAGATTATCAAATCCGTGATCAAAGCAACTCGGGATAAACTATTTAAGCAGCCAGCATTTATTGTGCAGGGTCTAATCTATCATATTTGCCCGATCAAATGTCATTGATTCACTGTAAGGTGTTCCTACATATTAATTTGTTACCTAAATTAATTATAATCGATGTCCTTAAAAAACATAAATAGGAAACAACAAGACTCTCCTTTTTTCTCTTTCTGTGTAGATCTGTTTAAACTAAGTTTTAAGTACCACTAACCATAAGATCTGAAATAACTTAAAGTTGTATTTGTCTTTTTTTTAAAAACACTAGATAATCCTTGCAACTCCTGCTATAATTCACAGTAAGAAATACAAATGCTGAATAAAATAAATAGATACTAGTTAACATCCTGTGCTTTAATATACATGTATTTACATTTCTTGACTTAACATAAATTATTCTACAGCTTTCAACAACAGTTTGAGAAGTTTTAAAGTAGCAATACATAGTTACAACACAAAATTCACAGGATCAAAGGCCTGGAATTTACCTTTTGTATTTCATGCTTGGCAGGAGCAAATTCATGCTGAAGTCTGAGACAGTGATGATATTGAATCAGAGCTTCTGTTTTTCTTCCCATTTCCAGGAATATGTTCCCTTTTCGAAAAAAAACCTAAGCAGAAAAAAAGATCAAAACTAACAACTGACTTTCATAGAGGAGGAGAGAAGTGATTCTCTAATAATCATCTGCACATCAAAATGTAGGCATAATTCATTCAACAACAGAAAGCATGTTATCATACTGTCTATACTTTCTAGAACACACAAAGCCACTTCTTTTTGTGTCTTTCTAAGAGGGTAAGATTAAGGTTTTGCTGTTCTATTGTACTGTATGTAAAACAGTGGGAAAACACTTCCTGGGCTTCTGAAATTTTGAGGAAATACTCTAATGAATAGTCAGATGACGGACAGAATTCACATGAGCAAAGGATTATTTCTGTACTGTAACGTCTTGGCTTGAAAACAAGACTCTAGTGGTATTTTCACAGATGTTCAGTATAAATTTCATCTCACAGGTCTAATACTATTCCTTTAAGCTTATGGTAACATTATCAACCTGAAGTAGAAATGACAACTTCACGTACATTAACCAGTATGACAACTCTATCATGTCTGCCCCAGGCAAAGTAAACATAGCTCCATAAATCCATCACCCATGAATGGTTACAAATATCCCTTGTACTTCTTCACCAACTAAGAAAAACAGAAACGTAAACTGACCACTCCCCAAGAATGTTTTTAATCATTTAAGGAAACAGTTTAAGAAATAATGGTTCTTTCTTTTTCTTATTCTCCCAATGGCAGGTAAATCAATGGATTTGGGTGTTTACTGTACTTCCCTCTTAGATACTTAACACTAGAATACTTTGGATTATTAAAGACCATCTTTTATATTATTTAACATTATGTACAAACTTACAGGGAGTGCATACTGTACAAACAACTTTAGTTAAGAACACTACTTTATAAGCAGGCCTGTGTCATTTGGAAGATGATTTTGTTTCTGGATTCACTGCAGTATGCAGCATTCCATCACTAGCTTTGTTTTTCAGAAAACAAAATGACTCAACCCTGTGGAATATGAAATTATACTACAGTATACCAGGAATATAGAACCTGGATGGTGATTAATATACAAGCTTTAAGTATTTTTAGCAGTTTGAAAAGTTTTAGCTTTAAAGAGAAACGTAAGAATGAAAATTAAAAAGAGTTCCCTCTGAGCTGTATTGTTTTATTGAAAAAAAATCAGATGGCAAGGGCTTAATCAAGTCACTGAAACACTCCATTCCACAGTAAGTTCTACTGCAGAGGAGTGTGGCTTACATTTTTCTGTTAGTATGACACACGAAATGGGGAGGTTTTTTTGACCTGTTATTTATGAAAAAACATGTCACCTCAGTCCATGTGGGCCGCATTTCACATAACAAATCCAGATCCTTCAGTGCGTCACTATAGCGCTGTAGTCCCAGTTTGGCCTCTGCCCGTGAAATTTGCAGGCTGACATCATTAGGTGCTGTAGGAGGAAAGAGAAATAGTCAAAAGTTTCCCTTGGCACAACAGACAAGAAGAAAACCGATTTGCTTTTTGGTGTACCACACACACCACAACACTACTGTACAACCCAAGTGGACAAGAAAGAGCTATTATCAGAATCTAAAAAGGAATGTTCCTCCTTTGAAAATTCCAAATTTAAGAAATGGCATATTGCACTTGTTGCATGATTCTCACATGACATTTGCTCACTGTTTCAGAGAAATGTTTGGGGCCTTGAAGAAACAGATTTTTAATAAATGGACTCAGTCTTGAATAAGTCATAGTGTGATACTTAAGAGTTAGAAACAACACAAAATAGTTCCTTGCTCATACAGTAACGGTCGTTTTCCCATTTGGAAGGAAGTACTGGTAGTTATACAAAGTCTCTTGTCGAAGAATCAATTTCTTTAAAAGCATGAAGGACTAAAGCAGATTATCAGGAGCATAACTTATGTTGATATAATGTTTTGCATATTCTGCCATGTTGACAGCCTTATTACTAGTCGGAACAAGAACCAATACAACAACAGCCTCCTGTTTTCTTCTTCGTTCATTCTTTGCATATTGTAACATGAGAGTATGTTACATAAGAGAAGGCATGCGCACTCCTTATTACTATTGGTACACAGGTACACAATAGTACTGAAGAGACTGACTGAACGGCTTTTGATTAGCTTATGAACTTCTCTCTATTGTAACCTTCTATGCAGTACTTTCTTATTCTTCAAGGGAAAGTACATTTCTATATTAAGAAAATACCTCATCTTCAAGTTCCGCATCTGAATCAAAATGTAGTAACTAGTGTGCTCTCAGGGTCAGCGCTTCTGTATTAAGAACCCCTACTGACAACCACATCCTACTGCACTAAATGATGCACAGATGAGAGCAGATTCAGAGACACATCTGATAATGGGGAAACAGGTGTTTGAAGATGAGATGTTTAAGGTTATATTATAGAGAATAATAAATAACCCTATATTAAATTATATCCAGCTACTAAGCATTTAACATCATTAAAAATCATTTTTATCCATTTCCTTCTCTGAAGGTATGCATGTTCTTAGCAGTGTTTGCACACTGTCTTTTAAAGAAAATATCCTGGTGCCTTTCAGCAAGCCAAAGCACCTGACAGAATTCAGTGACATTAGAGCAGATACTGAGGATAAATCCTTCAAAACAAGAAGTGTCATCCAATTGTTTAGTATGTTAACTCAAAAGTAACAGACTTAGGTTTAAATCCTTTTTTTTAATTTACTGAGGCTGAAAACTGTATTTTAGTAATGAAAAATTATGTACTGATATAAACAGCAAAAGATTCAAAGATTCAAAGAAAACAACTTGCAATATATTCTTCTCCAGCGAGGCATGGTAGAGCTAGCACTGCTGCCTCGTGGCTCCAAGCTGGGTTGGATTCAGTCCTCAGCCATCTATCTGGCTATGCGCTACGTGTTTTCCCAGTATTCATGAGCATTTTATCTTGGCAGTCTGGATTCCTGCTGTCCCCAAGACACACCGACGGGGTTTAACTGGCTATTGTAAAATTGTCCCTTTCTCTGTGGTCCTGCAATGGACTGGCATTCAGCCCCAGAGACAGAAGCTGTGTGCTGTTAGTCCCACTGTGCACTGTATACTTCCAGAATAGGCCCAAGCTTCCTGTGAGCACTGCCAGGACATGTAGATTTCTGAAAGTGTACACATAAAAATCTGCTTTAAAGTGCAACATCAGTCTAGTTTATATTTAGAACACATACTGTTCTAGTTCTGTACATAGTTTAAATATAGAGTAAACCAATAACCTAAAGCACAGTGCACTGTCATCTAAAAGCTATTTAGGTAAAGGCTCCAGCAAAATAATCCTAAAAATCATGTCAATGGCGTAAAAATAACCTAAGAGTAAAATTAGATGTTCTTTTATATGAATTTTAGTTCCCACTTCAAGTTTAAAAATCTAGATTCCAAAGCAAAGCTGGCTGAATTACTCCTGTTACACTTGGAAATGGACTGATATTGTGTATCTGTCTCTGTGATTAATACATCCCACAGAGTAAACTATGTTGCGTTATAGTACAGGACATTATTTAAAAATCCTAGAACATACTGACAGTTAACCCTGAGAACTGCTTCATTATCAACACAGCATTTAGGACAGAAATCAATATGAATTTCTTTACAGCGAAGCTTGTGGAATCTTAAAACATATTGCCAAGCAATTCTGTTCAGGCAGATTCGCTGGGGTCCTTCAAAAATCTGCTCTAGAAGGGGACCATCAAAAATCTGTATTAATAATAAAAATTAATATGTTGCTAGCTGCCAAATAAGTGATATGGGCTTCCTCTACTTTCTTGTGTTCATATAGAGGGGATGCCAGTCATACATTTACAAATCTCTTTGACTTCTGTACAAAGAATATATCCTGCTATAAGATATGCATATCTACCCTTGTGTACCTCTTGGTTAACCCATGTCTATGCAAGTTTTATGGGGATTGTTACGAAATGAATTAACACATTTTATCTATACTTGCTCTAATGAGAAAAACTGACCAAGCTTAATGATGTGATTTTATACCACCATTTATGCGTTGCCATAATTATTTTTTGTAGCATTTAATATGACACCATTTTAAAGCACATCAGCTTTTCTTGTCATGTGTAGCCTAATGCTAGTGCACAGACCTTTAACAGAATCAGAAAACTGCACAGGACCACATCAACTTTATAAAGCAGCTGAACTATGCTGCACGAATCACGGTAATATTTACCTGGGAATGAGAAAAGATGTAACATTTAATAGGATAAAATACGATTTAGGAAAAGGGTCTCATCAAGAAGGCCTAAGCCTAAAATAAATTAATTTGAGGGTGGTTGCTTTACTGAGTTATTCAGGAGATCCTAAGCAATGCATCACTGAGATCCATTGTGAGGTACTGATTCAGTTGCTCTTGTAGCAAGTCTTGTAAGAGCAAAATAGTAGCTAGACACAAATAAAATAATTGCTGCAACATGAACACTTAATCTCTTAATGACACTGACTGATGCGTAATGGAGAATTCCAAAAACAGCTCCTGTTTTTCAAGCAGAACACCTATACTCCCATGCCCTGCGAACCATCTCTGAGTTTTCAGTTCCCATTTCTTCTGCAACATTAAAAGGCCAACAGTTATAATTCACACACCAAAAGTAGTCTAATACTTATAACTGCAGCAAATTCAGAAAGACTGTCTTTTTGAACAGACATGACCGTGGGAAATCCATTATGCTAGTATTTGGCTATTGTGAAAATAGATGTTTTTCCCGAAGTTAAGAAATATGCTTGCTATTGGATGAACATACTTAATATATAAAAGACACTTAGGTTTTTTCTGGAAAAACATATGTGGAGACAAGACAGTTTTCCAGATAGCAACCCCCCAAATTGCAAAATTCAATTTGCAGATTGCTGCTGACGTTTTATCTACATATTTTAACACTGCACTTGCTTTATGGGTGTGTATGTCATAACCAGTATTTTTTTTTTCTTTTCTTCAGACGTCAGGAACCTATTTCAACAACAACTGCAATGGGGTTTTTTTTCCCTGGGAGAGATTGGCAAACCTCACTGAAGTTCCTCGAATTCTCCACTAGGTGTCAGTGAAGTCTTAATGTTGCACTTAAAAAATATTACACTAGGAAATCAGCATGCGTGCGTTATTAGTAATATTTCAATCGCAAACCACGTTTCACGTTTTGTTAAATTGGGTATATAACAAAATGTTTGATTAGGTGCCCTGCAGTGCCATGAGAACAGCAGACTGAGCACCACACAAGCAAATTGCGTAATTGGGTGTAAGGGGCGAAGTACTCCATGTTGAAGTTATACAATTTTTTTACATTACATACCTTACGGGTTACATAAGTCTTTTTTTTTTTCGCAAAATATATTCGATAAAAACCTTACCCAGCCGCATTCCTTCATCTATAATCCGCAGGGCTTCAGTAAACTCGCAGTTTTTAAGACGATCCTGCAAATTGCACTTCAGTTTTGTGTCTTCTGGGTAGCATTTTTCCATCACGCTGAACAGCAAGACGTTGGTTTTTATGTTTTTCACGTCTCTCAGCTTCAACCTCTCTCTGCAGATTTGGCACCTCGAAGGTAAAATCGTTCCCATGCAGCTTTTGCAGAAAGAATGTCCGCAGGACACTGTCACAGGCTCGGACATAAGACAATGGCAAGTTGGGCAGAGTAAGAGATCCATTTTCGTCAATAAACTTTGTCAGGTTGGTTTCACTTTTAAGAGATGTCGTTATAAGAGTCGGGAATACGCCTTTTTAAAAGGGCAAAGAGAAAAGTTAATTGCGTGTAATCCCAGATTGCATTCAAATGTATACTTTAAACGTACCCTAAGCACCAGTCTAGCGAGGTTTATCTGCACTTTGAGGTACTGTAGTAGTAGCCTAGATATCCTTTTAATCTGACAGCAGCGATCTCTTAGCAGCCAAGACATTAACGAACTGTTCGTCCATCCTGGTTTCCCCAGAGTAAGAAATCCTTTCAGTGTTGACCTTCGGATTATGATCGCCGGTCCTTGATCATTTATCCGAAATTTCGGTCAAGCGCATTGAAGAAAAGTATGTTGTATCCTCTCCTCTTCCATTGATAACCACAAAGAGAAAATTCACCTCTTCGTTACGGGAACTGCCGTACTTCTTTTGTGTGTGTTAAAACAGAGCACCACAGAGAAACCACAGAGCCGAGAAAGAAATTTCCTACAGTTTTGCGTTATTAAATTTCCAGTGTACCTTGGTAGGCTTCACCTGAGCATCACAAACAGTATCACAAGGATAGACTACTGTATGCATACCCCATGGGATTATATAAATAGAGACCATGTGATTCGTAAGAGGCTGTGCCGATTGGCTTGAAACAGCCGGTCCCACCCTGTTGTGAAACAGTCTCCCAACGTGTTTCATAATCCAATATCAAAGGCGGAATCGGTGAAAATGTTTCTTTCATGGGATATTTAAATTATAATGTCGAAGTGTCTGTGCAGTTTTGTTGAACGATTTTTATCCGTACGTTAACTGAAGAAAGCGGTATAATTTATCATATATTATTACTTACGATATTATTCACAAGCGGTGCTTGTGAAATACCCCAGTAACCTAGTTAATTTAATTGTTAAAACGTAATTCTAAAAATGTTGGTATTTTAAATCTACGGTTAAAAATCTCTAAAGGAGACACCCGCATAGAAAACGTTTATTGCTACCAAAAGAAAAACCTATTTTAAGGAGATTGCAACTGTGTACCAATGGGAAACTCCTAAAATCTCTTCGTTGTTGAAACAAGCTGTTGACTTGTAGGTTAATTTGTAACTGATTAAATTTTACTGGAATACATGTTTATAAACCGAGTTCTTAGACGTATATATGTATAAACTATAAACATTGAAGTACACAAAACATACCTCTTTTTTGCCTTAGTCCTTACTTTGGTCTAATTATGGAGTGTCATATTAAGTAAAGCTTTGCACAATGATTGTTATTACTAAACATATACCTTGACTTATCCATCACCAAGAGTCGTGTTTATAAAGCAATAATTTACTCCTCGAGTACTTCGTGTTGCTGAAAGTATGCATTAATTTACTCCTTACTTTTCCTCCCCAGATACAGTATGCAGTGATTGCAGATTTAGAAAATGAGGAACTGGAAACAGTCATAAATATGGGCCTTAGCGTCAGCCAAGCCAAAAACAATAAAGTGTAATAAACTGAACAGAACACCAATAACACAAAAATAAATGTATATATAAAGCGTTGTATACAAAATACAATACAGTATATAAAGGAGCAAAATGTACAGTTTCATGGCAGTCTATACAAAACACTATCTGTGTCAAGATCATAATGCATACGTAATGTTATATCATTAAATTAACTTTTATTGGCAGAGGTATTTCCTATGTCTTAATAGTACTTAACGTACTTTAATTTTTTACATGTAAAGATTTTTGTAGTTGTGTAGAAGTGGGTGGTGGTCTGCTTTTTGCCCCAGCCAAGTATTTCATCACATGCTGATTTTAGTTTTCAGCCTGCGACCTTTTTTTAATTTGCTTTCACCTCTTAAAATCACATTTTAAATCGAGAAGCTGAATGAGGTTTAGAATTGACAAATTGAGAGTCTGCAGTTCTGCGTGCCGAAATGGTCAGAAATTATGTACTTTAACACTTTCAGGGTATTTTTGAAACCAAGAAGATTAAACCAGAAAGCAGGTCGGTTACAGATGCCAATTAGTACTGGTGAATAAGGGCCCATATGGCACAGAAGCATTGCTGTGGCCCTGGGTTCAATTCAAGACTTGGGGTGCTGTCTGCATGGAGTTTGTATGGTGTCCCCATGTTGATGTGGGTTTCCTCCAGGTGATCCAGTTTCTTCCCACTGTCCAGAGATATGCTGGCAGGTGAATAGGCTTCTGGGAGAATTGGCCCTGGTGTGAGTGAGATCATGTTAGTTTGTCTATGTGCGCACTACAGTGGACTGGAGCCCGTTATTGGCATTACCTGTTACAGTGGACTGGCATCCCATTGACTTGTGCCTGTTACGTGCTTGGATAGGTTTTAACTCCCCCTGCAACCCTATAATGGATAAAGCCTTTAGAAAATGAATGAATAAGAGCCCTTTTAGAACAGTAACCTGCAGACACAAGTGGTCTTCAGGTCCAAGACTGACAACCATCAACATAACCCACAGTTTAGAAATGATTTTTTTATGATTTCTGGTATTGTACTTTGAATCATCTTCCTTCTGAAACATCCTGCTGTGTCTGTGAGCCTAATTTAATCTTTCTGGTGAGCAGGCATAAATTATAGTTGATATAAAATGTGCTTGAAATGCCCCGTAGTGTGTTTATCAAAAGGCAAGCTACCAGTTACAGATTAAATTTGGCATTTCATTCTCAAAGCTCAACAGTGAATGTGTACGAAACCTTTTGCCACCCACTGGTGTTAAATGCTTATCTAACAAACAGCCATTTTGTAATATCATATAAGAACACATCTGAATCATTTTCATGTTTACCTTAAGACATGGCTATACAAAGCTAGCCTGTTGATACTACCAAGAAACCGAGAGGCTTGTTTATTGTAGTTTTTTTCAGAATATAGTTATTATGGCCCTTAGCAAAACTGTGCCCAAGTAGAGACACTACAGAAACTGAAAGTGATCATTTTTGTTTTTGTATGAAGCTGAGGATATATTGCACTAACAAACTAACCTAATACTGTTTAGTTCCTGATTCTATAACATAATACTATTGAAGTTATCACTAAAGGACTGGGAACTTTCGTAAGATTGTGAACTAGTAAACAACATTCAATCTCAAAGAATCTGATAAATATTTTGCATTCAGCACACCAGGAAATGCCTCACCTGGATAATATTCTTATGTCATAAAACTAAAGTGCACTTGTATAACAGAATACATAAGCCCAGCCCATATTGTATAATATTTTCAGTTTATTAAAATGAGCTCTTCTGATCCACAACAGCAATGGCATAGCTTTGTAATTTCTCTTTTTAAGTGGCTCAATTAGCTAAGGCTGTAATTGTTTTAAATGGGATTTTACGGACATATTTTTTAACGAGATAAAATCACGCAAGGCATGCGACTTTTGTTAACCCTTTGATTACAGTACATCCATCCATTTTCTAACCGCTTCTTCTAATTTCAGGGTTCCAGGGGAGCTCAGCAAGCAATGGGCACAAAGTGGGGGTACACCCTGAATGAGATGCCAGTCCTTCATAGGGCATGCACATGCAGACACACAGCAGGCCCAATTTTCCCGGAATCCACTTAACCTACCAGTATGTTTTTGTCTGTGGGATGAAACCCACACAGACATGAGGGAACATACACCATCTATGCAGATAGTATCGCAGGAATTGAAAACCCAGGGCCCCAGCACTGAAAGATAGCAATTTATACCAGTGTACCACTGATCCCCTCACTTTGATTACAGCATATTCAAAATCAAATCCTAAATAAATGCAGTATTTGGTGAAAATCATCATCATCATAACTTCCCCACACTAAGAACACACTTGATCTTATCCATAACTAATGTCAATCACACAACAGCAGTACATTCTGTGAAGATTCACACTGGCCTCCTTGGGTCCTTTCAGGCTCCAGCAGAAGTTGTCATATGAGTCCTTGAAGAGAGCAGCTACTGTATCTACTTTGTTGAAACAGCAACAGTTTCTGAATGGATCCTGTGATCAGAGGAAATACTTGGAGGTTCAATAAGGTAAGGTAGGCCTGGTATCTGGAGAGCCATATTCAAACTATCGGTGACACTGACCCACTGCATTTAAGACATGAAAATTCTAGCTACATTGTGTGCAAAAACCTAAAGGACGTGTAACCTTCAAGAAATTAAGGATGAGTAAGCAATTTTAAGTCACATCTGAAATAGACAGCTTGTGGTATTTTTACAGTGTGAGCCAACATGTTGCTCTCTTTCCATAGTAACAGTAGTTTGCAGAGGCTTCACAAAGGTGGTCAGTTATTCCAACAGCGTTGGAGGTTCTGTGTAATCATCTACCAAAAGTAATTTCATCGACAGATACTGTGCGGAAAGATCAGCATATTCGCAAAGGGACAGCCATCTACACTAACAGATTCTTGAAATTAGAAAATTATTAGACCCCTCTTTTCCTTTTTGTTTTGAAATGTTACTGGCAGAGCTCCGAAGAGTAGGGGTAGTATTTCCACTTTCTACTCCTAATGTACAAGGAATGTGTCGATTATTCTTTGATCGAAAGTAACAGGCATCAATCTGTGTGAAACAACGACCGAGTCTGTCATGCGTTTAACGAAGAATCTCGGAAAGCTTCAAAAATCATATTCCTGCCAAAATAATAATGATGCCCAAATCTGGGATCGAAAGGTAGCAGAAAATGTCACAGTTCTTTAGACTTCGTTTAAAATTACATTTGCATTCTCCCTTTTTAGTATACGTATGTAACGCATAATCTATGTATTTACCATAAAGCACCTTAACTCAGATACAAATATTTCAATTTTTCATTTAAAATGAAAAAATATTCGTACCTTGAAACATGCGGCATAAACTACGCGGAACACGGAACCGTCGACTCAACTAGTTTAGCTGCTTTACCTGCAGTTCTGCCTTGGCCGGGTAAAAATAATGCTCTGGTATTTGCTAGTACTATGCATTTGTTTTTTAACTGATAAACTGGTGAAATCGTTACTAACCGATTGAAACATTTTAGGTAGTTTGTGTCCGTTAACTGTAATGCAGTCTGTAAAAGAGATATTCCTGTTTTTTAAAGCGGCGCGCTGTGATGGCCGAGTGGTTAAGGCGTTGGACTTGAAATCCAATGGGGTCTCCCCGCGCAGGTTCGAACCCTGCTCGCAGCGATAAACCTTTTTTTAAAAAAATTGCATCCAGCTATTTATAGTTACGTATTTACAGTATGGAACATAAGAATTTGTTTTATAAAACGTCTCATTTATTTAAAGATTATTTTCTACCGTCGGAAACGTGGAAATCGGTTGCCGGTTTTAAAAGGCGCCGCTAGATGACACTAATTCTACATTCATTTTTAATTTGTAATCGACTGCTGCAGAACGTGGCTTGCTTGGTTAAAACAACACTGGAAAATACGTTTTAAAAAAGAAAAGGTTACGAAGGCGCTGTATGTGTACTTCCAAAAATGTATGGAGTTTGGAGACTTTTTTTATTTTAAGAATCAAATATTCTAAAAAAGTAACGCAAGACTTCAACAACAAAATAATGAGTTTGTGATGGGTGTCATTAGTCTGCGTTAATGATCTGTTGATTAGTCTAATTGATTTGCGTTAATGAACCACTAACAACGTTCAATTGCAACCTTTTGAAAAGATAAGTGTCTCAGTTTCTGCACTAACTTACTAGGTCAAGAAATACACTCAGTTTTCCTGATGATATGATTGATACTTTATTTATATTCAATTAGATATTAGTTTACAGATCATTTTAATTTTTAATTTTGACTCCTTAAAAACGTATTCTATTCCAGAAGAGCTGGTGCCAAAATCTCCAAAACACGATTCGTGTAAAACTTGCCGTGTTGTTCATTATATACACACAAATTTTTCAAAACCTACTGTTTTTAATTACTTTTTCTGAAGAGAAATCTTTGTGTTCAATAGATTTATACAATACACTTTCAAACAAATTGTTGCAACCTTTAAATAGGTTAAAAATTTATATAGTTTAACAGACACATTAAGAACTATTGAGGATGTGTACTTAGAGAGCCAAAGTGTTATTTTACATATGATATATACTTGTGAATAAATACATTAAAGTAGTGGACACTTTCAGTTTTTGGCTACTTTTGGGAAAATGTGAAACTGTTATAAGCTTCATTTTCAAAGTAGACAATACCAGTTCATTGTTCCCAGTTTCAATATCTACAATATTCACTTGCTACAAAAATAGGACATAGGAACTAGAATAATATTGAGACATCAATTCTGATACTTCAAAAGCCCTATAATTTGTTTTGGTAACTAAACTGCTTTATTATCTTAGACCTTTCAAATGTGTTACAAAATGTAATAATTTGAAGTATTTTTTTTAGAAAATTCGATGGGGAAAAAAAAGCCACTGATTAACTGTAGCTCCACTGACTGAATCAGTCTGAGACCACACTACATCTAATCCTGCAAAACTGAAATAAAATTGGTGCTAGAACAGGTGCTAAAGCATGAGTTTAAAATGAGAATCTAAAAAAAATGGAATAAAAAGGCTGCGATATTAAAAGCAAACTGCAACACTATTTTTATATTTCGTGGTTACAAAGAATAAGCACAGAAGAGTGCATTTCAAACCTTAATAAAAGTAAGATATACAGAGTAACACGTGATACCTCTAATTTACATCTCAAAATAGGCAAAATTTCCAGGTATGTGCAGCACTATATTCGGCGATTCAGAACAAGGCAACAAAAAGTCCAGTGATGTGAAGCTGCCTTATCACATTGTAAACAAGCAGACTTGTGAAAACATCTCTTGTAATCCCATAGAAATATTACTGTCGACTTCAAGATGGTTTTCCTTTCAAATACTACTCACTAACTCTGCTTGCAGATCACGTTGGAACATTTCTGGGGTGACATGTCTGCTGCACAACCTGTACTTATTCGCTCGGAAATCACAACACATTACATACTGTACAGTCATGACAGGGACTAGTGACCAGGAAGGGCCACCCCACGTCACAATTCACGCAGTTCTCGAGAACTCTCACCCGTGACGAGACCAAGGGTTTGTGACAACAATGGAGATTACACAGTCATTTCACAAAGTTCACGGTTCTGTGCTTAATTTGGAATTTGTCAACTATTTCTGTGCCAGCAATTATTTTGTTACAGAGATTTAATAACCGGTCTGGGAAGTTGGGACTGCAGTTCCCCCTTAAGCTTGCTTTGGTCAACTGGATACCTAACCTTTCTTAAGCTTGCAGCGAAATGAAAGAGAAATGTCCACTCAAAAGTGTGACTTTTATTTCCGAAAGGTTCCTGAGATATTTTCCTGCTTGAACAACAGCATCGCCTCAGATAACACAATACTCAAACTGTTCATCCCCTAGACACTTGTGACTTCTGCTTATTTTTGCTCTCAACATGCAACCAAAGAGGACATCAACATTTTAGCATACACAGCCCCTTTAGCCACACAATATCATATCTTTATTCTCACAACTCCTGATGTTGCAGCTTCAATGCGGTGTCGCATTGCTTTGAGAAAAAACACCCACGTGGTATTTGAAAGTACAAGGAAAAGTCTGTTTATGTCATTTCGTCAATGATGCTGCACATGGCCGCGTCCTTGTCCCACGTTTTGTCCCTTTTGTCCTTTTCTTTGTCCGCCTGTCCCACCATGCAGCCGCCACCGGCTTCGTCCACGTCCATGGGCTCCGATTTCAGCCGGGGGTGCCCGCCGGTGCCCGCCTCGGGCTGGGGCAGGTCGTCGGGGAGGGAGGCCAGGCAGCCCTGGATCACCTCCACCACCCGGTCCAGGTGCTTCTGGAAGCGCTCGGCCGTCTCCAGCCGCTGGCGCTTCTGCACCTCCATCATCACGCGCAGGGTCTCGCGGGCCTGGTGCGGCCGGTATTCGTTGATCAGGTGGTGCATGTGCACGAAGAGCAGCTTGAGGTCCTCCAGCTTCTCCTCGCGCTTGATGCTGCCGGGGCTCTTGATCAGGATGTCCAGGAGGTCCAGGAAGTTCACCAGGATGGACATGTTGAGCTTCTTCAGCTCCTTCTTGTGGTCAAACTGAACGGGGTGGAGGCGCTCGATGCCCTGGCTTTCCAGGGGGCGGATGATGAGGTCGTCGCACTGGAACTGGTTGCCGAACATCATGTAGGTGTCCTTGATGGGCGGCGGGGGCTTGGGGGCGAGGGCCTTCCGGACATTTTCGTCCGTATACTCCTTTATGTACTGCATGGGCGGCGGGGGGAGGGCACTGACCTGCTGTGGCTCGCCCATGGTGGAACCTGTGGAGACAGCAGTTTTTTTTTTAAACTCTGCTATCCAACTACATAACTCATTCTCGTGTTGCTAAACAGCACTAGTTTACCACGTTGTAATGCAGATCGGTTCTGAAATAACTTGCTTTCAGGCAAAATACAGTGTAAAAAGCTGTTTTGGAATAAAAAACACACAATGCTCATGGAAAATGCAACTAAACATAAACGTATGTGCAAAGTTGTTGCACAGACCTAATAAAGATTGAGAAAAATTAACACTTTCTGATCAACAGTTGCCAATAGCATAAATGTACTCCATAACATTAAACCCAAACGTATGGTAAAGTAAAACTCCAATGTATGAGTATTGGGTGTGTGATTATTTTAACGAATAATCAGTTAATATTGACAATAAAATGATGAGAAAAATGTTTCAGCAATCGGCTCTGACCATCTATCTACAACAATTTTTTTTTTAGGTTATATTTTGTCCCCACTAACTAGCTTAGTTATTAGTCCCGGACGATCTAAAAAAACCCGCAGAATGTAGCATTTACTTTTGTTTATACTACGTTGAAAATATTTAAAGTTACAACACTTGCCAAATAAGACATGCCTGCATCAAAATATTAATCTTCGAGACCAATCCAAAAGCATCTTGCAGAATAAGGACACACTGTACACCACATTCGTTGTGTAGCGCTCACGAAAACAAGGGGCTTACAACATCGCATATTTTTGTTAAATGTACCTTATAAACATTACAACTAGCCGTATGGACCACGAAGACACCAATGTGCCAAATTTAAAAATGAAATGTATTTACAGCGAACAGTTTACAAAAGTAAAACAGGGACTGTGCTGGTGCTGTTGATATGACTGCTATTCAGTGGGACACGCTCCATTCACTCACACTACCTGTACATATGTCACGTTTTACAAAAACGCAGGGTAAACTCCTACCTACCGTTCGTCGCCTTTATAATTTTCTATTTCTGAAGCATTCACAAATGGGTATTGAATCCCTTGAATATTTTAGATGAAGACATCTAGCATTCTCTCAACAACACTCGGTTCTCTTCCTGCACAACAGGGGAAGCCCAGGCGCCATTGGCTGGAAGCCGTCTCGATCCTCTTTGGATCTCATTGGCTTTTCCAGTCTCTCCAGATTCATCAGCAAAGTCTATTGGACGTAACGCGTTTAATAACGTTAAATCCGATTGGCTACGAGAGTACCTCCCTCTCGCGGGCATAGGCGGAGAAGTAATAGTAGGGCAATAGTTTGCAATACTTTACTAATAGTTTGCGATCTGAAGGGAATGTATTTAAATTGACAACTAATTATATGAAATGTCTAAAAAATTGATGAAATAAAAATGGAAGTTTATTCTACTGTTTTTCAGCCTGGCCCAAGCGTGGGTTTCAGTTTAGAAGTGCTGTCTTTACTAATTAAATTATAAGTTGATATCACCCTCCACCCCGAGAAAAATACACAGTGCAGGGTTTCATAGGAGAAGCGGTCCTATGAAGGAACTGAATAACTGAGTTTAACCACCCTTGGAAAGAACCTGGTTATTCCTACCCTGGTTTCCGAGAAAAAAAAAAACTATTCGAAATTGTCTTCTGTGTAGACTAGTGCCACGATCTGACAAACCCTACATGAAAAGAAAAATCAAACCCACTTCTTCGGACAAATGTGCTGGACCATATCACTGAGTCTTGCTTGTTTAAGCTCTCTCGACCACAACTGGGTCAAGGTCTGTGTCAGTTCTGCATGTTGCTGTTTGAACTATGTAATTCAGGGTTCCATTTATGATTTTCTTATAGGAGCTGCACATCCCAGTGGATCTGGTGTTTGGGGGGCTACCAAAACGTGGACATTCAACTTTGAGAGTTTGTGAACTTGTCTCAGGACTGGGTGAAACAGAAACAGTATAATTTATTTATTGTCTGGACATGCTTTCACTGCTTATTATTTACTGTTTTGTAATGTACTGTCCACATTGTGTGGTGTTGTCGGTTGCACTGTGCATGTCCTAAGAGAACTGCCCAAGTAAGAATCCCAAAGTACACGTACATATGGCAAAGAAACTCCTCTATCTATCTAATCATGGGGGCCAGAACTCTACTCTTTGTGAGCAGGTCTAGGTGTACTGCTTCACAGGAAGCAGGAAGGAGGGGCAATAGCCCGTGTTTGTGGCATTCTGGGAGGGACCCACACTGAACAGCTGTCCAGTGTGGTTTATGGAGAGTTCTGGGATGTGTTGCCTTATGAGGTGTAACGGTTCTTGGGGTCTCCGCCCTAGCTGCTCCTGACCTGCCAGTTGGTCCCTCACTGCCTGGGCGCGAACCCGTGTCTCCGGTGTCACACAAAAGGGAACTTGCCAGCTGAGCTAAAGGAGACTTCCCCCCCAACCTGGGCAGCTAAGATCCCTGTTATACGGACATTGGCTCCTCCACCAAGAGCAGGGGTCAACAGCTGGACTCCAGCTTATAGGACTTCTAGGACAAGGAGGGGTCAGCAGACCACGTGCAACACCTGCCGCCAACAACTTCTGGATCCTGGTTGTAGCAGTTATGCACCAAGACCTCTAATCCAACTGATTGCCAGCAGGGGGATGGCTATCTGAACAGCGGGACTAATGAAGCAGGGAACCTGCAAACTGGGAAAAACCTGGCTTGGCTCTAGAGTCAGGATCTAGAGAGATGATATAAATAAGTACCTACAGGAAGATTCCACGGACTGATTCTTGTTCAGTAACTTTTAATGCATTTATGTCGACTTGATCAGTTCTGTATGCATGTCAATGTGTTTTATAAGACCGTGTGAGAGACCACCAAGGTTGAGACTGGGTAAGTGAGAGCTGTTGCTCTGCTGCAAACTTCTTCTTGGTAGAGAAGCTATCTTATACTTCTGCCAATAAGAGAGCTAAAGAGTAAGTCCCTCGCCTCTTTTTTTCTGAGCCTAAATGGGAACATGCCAGAATTACAAGTTAATTACAAGAGTTAAGACCAACGCTGATATACTTATTTAAAACAAGCCCAATGCACTTTGGCAAGAGAGCCACATCTTCAAGACATGGTTATAGATTCAGATACACTGATTTGATGCTTTTGAGTCTGACGAACCAGGAGTACAAATGTTGACTTTCACATTACCTGGGAAGTGGTTAATTTGTAGATTTTTTTTCATTTTGTCTGTGTAAACTCTTTAGTGTTCATTAAAGTAAAAAAAAAATGCTAACCTTTTCTTAATTTGTGAAATATAAGAAACAAAAAACTTCTTCAGTCCATTTTTGGGAAGACAAAAAGTATACGCGAGGAGATTTCATTTTAAAAACATAATTTATTGTCCCCGTTTTTTTTTACCTATTTATATCATTAAATGTGTTTAAATATTCGTGGGATACATAATGTTTGTGTGATGCAAATCAGTGGGTGGACAGATGACTCATAATCCAAGGGATTATTTATAATTTAAGATGTCTGTACTGTCACTACTGTACAGTACGTAGCACGGATATAATTTAAAGTGACAAATGTATTCATATGTTACAGCTTTCAGATTCACTCCCAAAAATTGTATAAACTCTAGTTCTGTACGTGTATATTTGGATTTGTAAATGTATATATACATTTAAAAACTCGGTTTATTTCTGGAAAGATTTTAATTTACGAACAGAATTCAGAAGGAAGTGGTTTTGCCTGCTGCCTTGCCGGAAACTAAGTACCTCATATACTTCTTGATTGTTGTGAAGATAGTGCATTGCATTTTTTTTATTGTGTAAGCACCATACCAAACTAACAGTACACTGTCTCGGTTCTTCTCTTTCGACTCTAGTAAAAGGTTTCTCCATGAAGGATCATTTTCTTTAGGATGAATAGACAAATCATTTTAGAAGAGTTTCTTTTCAAGAAATCCCAGCAGAAACGAAGAACCTCACCTTGCAATTACAAACAAAGATATTTCGTTTTAAGTAAAGATGAACTGGCTTACTTCGAACATCGCCCTGGGGTACGTAACGTCATTTCACTCTTACTTTCAATGATAAAAGTAGAATTACTGTAATACAAGTGTATTTTATACAAGAACCTAATGCTTCCAAGAGAGGCACCTGAAACGAGCACGACATGTCTTCAGCACTGTTTAGCGCGATGTAGTTCCACAACCGCAGTTATCTTGGAAAAAATAAATAAAACAGAAGGTGATGTGCAATTAGAGTTACGCCAAACTTCATACAGTAGTCTTCTGATTTAATTTATCCTGAAAATATCGTCTGTGGCATAATGCAGTTAAATCATTGATATAGCGGCGTGAGTTAAAACGGGTTTCTTTTGGTTCTGTGTTATTGCAGCGTATAATGCACAAACATTTCAAAATGTCAAAAGGATTTTATTTTTTGGTAAAGCATAAAATTAATAACTTGCCATTTCAGGCACTGTGAGTTTCAAGGATTAATATATTATGGATGTCAACATGTAGTAAACAGCTATGATGGTCTACGTAAATGTATTACTACATACAGTTCAATTTTTAAAATTACTTTTGATATATGCGTTACATCCACCCCCAAAAATTAAATAAAAAGATGCACATCTACTAATATCCATGAAAGACTAGTTTTAGAACTAAAATAATTGGATAAGCATATGTAAGACTATGTTAAAACAGCATCAAATTAAATAACTTAAAACAAAGTTTTTACAGTATACAGTACAGTATATTCCCAAACAATTCCATTGTGGTAAATATCTAACACAGACACAACATTCATAATTTACAATTATTCCTCCACCTGTGAGTTTGATGTCATTTTTATGCTTTTTTTAGCTTAGTATTTTGTGTTTAAATTTATTGAATCAACATGTCTGTTTTCTGTTCTTTTGAGGCAATTCTTATGGGGAGTTAGTTGTATTGTACTTGCCTTGGACCTCAGTTGTTCATTTTTATGTGTATTTTAAGAGCAATATTACAAGATTTTTAAGCCTGAAATACATTTTTGGTTTTACACAATGTTGGGAGTTTTAGCATATGTTTAATTCAGTTGTTTTGTTAAATATGGGAATTGTTGTTGGCCAACATGGAAACCTTCAGATAAAAACATAGCCCTCCCTGCCTTTAATCTTCAAAGTTACAGCTGAACAGGCTACATGTTGAAGTTCTTATTTTAGTTTATTTGTCTTTGTACATTGATTAGTGTTTTGTGTAGTAGCAATATCATGATCCACACCCCAGGTGGAATCAAATTAGTCTGTCTTATTTGTCGACTCATGTTTAACTGATTTTTACAAAACAAGCTATAGCTTTGCTTTTATCCATTTAAAAGTAATAAACAAGTGAACTCTAACATCATTGCTAGAGAATGGTTGTTTCAGACATCGATAAATTGTATTAATCTTCTTGCCTTATTTTGCAGGTCTAATTCATACGAGGTTGTTAAGTTTATATTTCAAAGTTGAATGTCCTTTTCCCAATATACTGTATATATGTGTAAATTCCACAGTTCAACTTTTAAAATAGATTTGAGAGTGCATTTTTTGTATGTATTGTAATATGGATATAAGGTCATAATGTTATAGTCATACTAATATAATCATATAAGAGTAAGCAATTCCACGTGAACAGCAGATATTTTTCTGTATTTTTTTCTATTAACCAGTGTCACAATTAGCAATACAATATGTGTAGATACTTTATAAAGCCTGTAGAATAAGGTGTTTCTGATTAGTCTGTTAACAGTTACTTATCTTTGGCAAACAAAGTATTGAAGTGATGGAGAAGTCTTCTGCCCATGGTTAAAAATCTCTTAATCCCAAATGCCTCCATGTGTAATCTGCAAAACTTTTTTTTTTTTGTTTGAGGTAGTCTTTTTAAAGTAAAAATAAATAAATTGTGAGCTAAAATGTTATTAGAATGTAATAGAATTTGTAAAACAGCTTTTGAATAGTATTTAATCTATATTCATTACGTGCTGAACATACTGTATATACATTAGTTCAGTTCAGTTTATTGTCATATGCACTGAAATGTGTATTTGCATGTGTGCTCCAATACAAAGAATACACAGATATTAACAGCGCACAGAACAGCAGCACCACCAACAACAAGTTAAATAACATACATATTAGAATAAGTTATATGTAGTTGATTAAAAGTTATTTTTAAAGAAAAACTTTCTTTCCCCTTAAAGATCATGTCTCCTGGTACAGAAGATGCCAAGTAAATTTGTCAGATGATTTAGAAGCATGATAAATCTGTGTAGACATCACGAATGTAGAAGGTCCACCCGGTCTTTTATGTTATAACTTGAAAATAATCCATCCATCAGTTGTTAAAGATTGTTTATTTGAAATTCCATATCTGTTCATATTTCTATGAAAACTGTTCAGGGAACGCCACATAATGAGCAACAATTATGTTCAGGCACAAGTATGTAGAGTATTTAACTGAATTTAACAAAGACTGCTCTTAAAAAACATTTCAACCATATTTAAAGATTTTTTTGTCCGCAACAGTTTTTCACAGAAGCACCTTTGAACTGGGAACTTCAGAGATTCACAGAAAATCCATAACTTTTTACAAACAGTAACCTCGTAGAAATTAGAAGGAGATATATACATATATACATACTACTACTATACATATATACATATTACTGGGATCTTCGATTAAACAGGAGCTTCGGAGCTGGAGGAACACTCCATGCACTTTCATGAAGCAGCGATGTTTTGTTGTCTATGTGCTGTATAAGGATTATCGTATAATCCGTACAGTGCAACAGGCTATGCTATCATTTCATAAATAGAATTTTATAGAATTTATATAGAATTTATATAGAATAGAATTTTTTTATATAGAAATATAATTTATTTCAAAATGTATAATTAATTGCCTAAACATTTCAAAGGCAAAGGGTGATGACATCATATGTCATGGATGGCCCTCTCTTTATCATCAATGCTGTTTCCCAGGCATGGGTTAATTAATGTCAATTCTAAGATCTTGTAAGACTTTGTCCTCTTGTCGCCTGTATTCACTTTTAACTA
This sequence comes from Lepisosteus platostomus, assembly GCF_059453375.1. NCBI lineage: Eukaryota > Metazoa > Chordata > Actinopteri > Semionotiformes > Lepisosteidae > Lepisosteus > Lepisosteus platostomus. The sequence goes on from NC_142623.1 coordinate 33,301,691, forward strand.
TTTTTAAAAACAGTACAAAAATACTCAAAGGAAAGTCATCATTCCTGGAAAGGGAGAATGAGGGATATCGGGACCAGATGGTTATCCCCTCAGGGATATTGGGAATCTGTGTCTCCTGATTAATGCTGGAACATTATACATTATTTTAATGTACTTATTCTGTGTATTTGAAGCCCAAATATCTTTTTAGCGACACTGTTGCTAAGTGGGTTCCATTTTCAATGCACTACACATGTGCGGGGTCCAACATTGCCTACAAACTGCAAAAACCTTCTTCACTAAGTCTTTTCAAAGGATGAAAAAGATATTTGATAGGACCGATGCAGGAGGGAATGTGTGTGTATCTAAACTTACTTTTTCATGTCTGTATGAAATTCTGTTTATCTGTTCATCTGTACTGCTTAGAATCAGAATCTACATTCTACATGAGGAAAAAAATATCAGACAGATAATGGTTTAAATTGCACAAGTGGCTAGACATGCTTTTGGGTATTGCAGAGTGCGAAGTAGAAGGTGAAGAGTTGTGTTTCTTATGTTTCTCAGAAAAAGCCGACACTGAAAGGCTCCATTGAGCTCTCAAGAATCAAGTGTGTCGAGATTGTTCGAAGTGGCTGCTCAATACCATGCAGTTTTAAATATCCTTTTCAGGTGAGTGTAACTCTTCCCATTGGATACTGTATGTTATGTATGGGTTTTGATGCTCAGGTAAACAATACCATAGCATGTGCAATTAGTGCCTACTTGTGCAAGAAATGTTCTTACATATTTTTCAATACCTAATCTTTAATACCTTCTTAAGGTTCAAGAAATGCTTAAGTTGGGATATTTCTCTTACGAAAAAGCAATATCTAGCAATAATTTAGTTTAATTGCATGCCCCTGACAATTATGAGATCAAATAATTGTGTCCAATGAAAGCATTCAAGAATTGTCTTAGATACCACTGACTTAGATGTTTGATCATTGCACAGTCACATGGGCACAGAGCATGACCTTTCCTACTGCACTGAGCTGGGCACCATCAGCTGTTACCTTTATCTCCTCTGTGCAAATAACTGCAATATCAGTCAGATAGGGTTGAAAGGAGCTCTTGGATTTCTTCATTAAGGGAAATAGCAGGTGCATTAAAGCTTATCTCTCTTCTTACAAGTTTTCAGGATTTCAAGAGATAATAAAGTAATACAGTTGTGTTATCTCTAGGTTGTTCATGACAACTACTGCTTGTATGTTTTTGCACCCGATAAAGAAAGCCGTCATAGATGGGTATCGGCATTGAAAGAGGGTAAGTGAAGTGTTTTTTTCCAAATATTTAAATGAATGGGCATAATACGTTAACAAATTCACGTATTAATAATTATATATCCTTTGTGTTTCTTAGTTTCTCTTGATCATGCTGATGATGATTGAGGATTATTGGAAGGCAGTGACATTAATATTTTCACTCCATATTAAGTTGTTGTATTTAAAATCTATTATATATATATTTTTTCTTTTCAAGAAACAAAAAATAATGTTTTAGCTCACAAATACCATCCCAACTTTTGGGTGGATGGAAAGTGGATCTGCTGCTCTCAGGCTGACAAGCTGGCTACAGGCTGTGTTGAATACGACCCCACCACACCGAGTAAGTATTAACAGGTTTCCTCTCTGGGGTTCTGGAGAAAACGCTTTGTATTGTGTTCAGTTAATAACCTTTAAAACAGTTTTTGAATTGGAATGGAATGTTTGCATTCTGTAACGGCATTGGGAAGCTTCTTCTGTTATTAGTTGATTTGGCATTTATAGATTTTATTATAGAGTATTTGCTACTTTAAGAGAGTGCTAGAATAGTGTCTACTACTCTCATTAAGAGAGTACATTCTACATTCTACATTCTACTTAATAAAAGCCTTCCTTCTTAAGAAGAAAAACGCACAGAGGCAAAACCAAGTGAAGATGGGAAAGAAATCTTCAACATCACTGTCAAATTCTATATATCACTTAATGTTATCAAGCTCCTGAACACTTTGCCTGACCTCACCCAGTATGGGGAGCCAGAGCCTATCCCAGCAAGCAACTGGTGCAAGGTGAGCTCCACCTTGTTTTCCCAGAAGCCAGTTTACCCACCAGTATGTTTTGCTCCACCCAGAATAAACCCACACAAACATGGGCAGAGCATACAAGCTCCACAGATACTGTAACACTCCAGGTCTGGAACTGAATCCAGACCCCAGCAATGCAAGACAGCAGTGCTGAGCATCCGTGCCTTCCAGTGAAATATAGGTAGCCCCGCTTTTCTATGGGAACACCTACAGACTACACACTTGATGAGTTCAGTGAAAACTGAAAACACGATTAGCCATAACTCGAACTGGCAGTGGTCCAAGTAAACAATATGCATTGCACACAGATCTATCGGTAGTTGATTTTAAGTAGGACATCCACCCATATGGATGATGTGAGTTCCCAAAACATTCCCATTTTTTTAACAAAAGAAGGTATTTTTGCCATTTTTCACCATATACTTAATGCATCCTCACATTCATATAGTATTTTCCACACCCAAAGGATCCTGAAGTATTTCACATATAGAAGGGAACCTACTTCATTCGATAAATTGATCTTTCACCCACAGCTGACCAGGTGACCAGGTGGGAGACATTATTTCACCAGTTGAAAGAAAAGGGTGATTCTAGCAGCTTCGTCCAATTCAAGGTTGCAGGGGATCAAGAGCCTATCCTGGCAAGGCCTAGACGCAGGGCAGGATACATCCTGGACAGGACACCAGTCCATTTCAGGGCACACAGAGACACAGACCCAGACAGAGACTCACACCAGGGCCTGTTTTCCCAGAAACCAATTACTCTACCAGCCTGTTTTTGGACTGGGGTAGGGGGGGGGGGGGGAGACTGGAGCACCTAGAGGAAACCTACACGAACATGGGGGGAGAACATATAAACTCCACACAGACAGCACCCCAGGAACTGAACCATGGGCCCTAGCTTTGCAAGGTAGCAATGCTGATCAATGTGATGCCCTTTCTCAAAACGTAATGAAACCAAAATAAAACAAAAGCAGATTCTTAATCAGTTGAGATAACCTTCACTAGCATATACAGAGTTTGAGATCCAGCTCTCAGAAATGACTTTCAGTAATATTTTGTTTTATTTTGCAGCTCCCAAGCCACTACCTCCAACACCAGAGCTACAAGTGAGTTTTTTTGTTGTTTTTTTTCCCCCAAAGAGGACATATAAGTACATATACTCTCCCCCCCTTGAATTTTAAGAAATGGTTGAAATACATTAGTAACAGAAATGCAGTAAATGACTGCATCTGCAGAGAAAGTGAATGCACCGTGTTTTTAGAAGATATGTAATGTTAGCTGCTTTTTGCTGAAAACCAGGCGGTTCATTTTTATCAATATGAAGAACAACATACAGAGAGTGTGATTTTTTGAAGCCATAAATAAAAGGTATTTAAATTCCGATTATATTGCAGTCTAGCAGGCTAACATTTGAAATCTTTATTGTGGTGCAGTATACTGTCTTTTATTATAATAATAATAATAATAATAAACTTTATTTTATATAGCGCCTTGCAACTCTTACTCTCATGCCTTTAGCTAGAAGCTGTAATATGACAACATTGCACTTTGCCTCTGGACTTTCGTGTCTTTCAACATCTTCTTAAAAATTTCTGAGACACATTTTCAAACACACATTTTCAAAGTTAGTTGAAGTTGGTCTGAATGATTTTTTCAGTGAAGACTTTTGAGTCTAACTGTGAACTGTGTGTGGTGAGAGTCACCGTGAGAGAGATTACCGCTGTAATCGTATGACCACAGTCTAAGTGGCACTAAGGTGTTAGTGAGAACTATAAAAACCAAAGAACTGCAGGTTAATTAATAGATTTTTCCGACTTTAATTTTCAGTGTTTTTCTTGTAACATGCATCTTGACCACTGCTTCTGTTAGAGACCTGTTTTATCTTCAGGATGCGTGCATTATATATATTTACTTTAAGAAGCTAGACAATGACTAGACAAGACTTATGGGTAGATTTAAGTAGTATAGATCCCTCATTTGAGTCTATGCCTAGTCACTCTACATAATCACAAAACATAAAATGCCCACCATACTGTATTTCTATGTGTCCACTTTTAAACATCTTACGAGGATAATAGATGAGGGGCAGTCTTAAGTTAGTACAGCTTTCTCAGAGCTAGAACGGAATACATTAGTTTGATTTCCTCAGCCAATTTCTGTAGGCACAAACATGCAGTGCTTTCAGGAGAGCCATAAACTAAAATAAATAACATGTAACTTGACATTTGTAGTGAGTTCCATGTGTGTTGGCTTTTCTCTAGCCTGCTTCTCCTCTGCTTCTTTTTTATTATCCTCTTGGTAGAGAATTTTTCTGTTTTTGTATATATTTATTTTTATAGACACGATTTAAAATAATGCAGTCTGCAGTCTTTGTAGCCGAAACCTTCCTTCACTGTGAGTGACATGATTCCAAAATATAATATCAGATCACTTTATTGGCCATATACAATTTCTTGCATTAGGAAATTTGTCTTTTCGCATACCCCAGCTTGCTCTCCATGAGACACACAGACAGGGAGAGAGAAGCTTTATTGGGAGAGCGCAGGGTCAGCCATTGATTTGAAATGGCAACCTTCCAGCCACAGGTGCAGATCCTTAGCCACAGTGCCACTGCTCCTCCCTTATATGGAAGAGATTCCCTTATATAATTTCCTCTCTCTTTTTTCCCCAGAGGTGCTTCTCTGATCCTGGGGAGCTTGTCGTGGTCGCCGTCCACGACTTCTCACCAGCAAGAGAGCAAGATCTTCCCCTGTACAGGAATGAGGAATATATTGTCATAGACCAGTCAGACCCATACTGGTGGATTGTTCAAGACACAAAAGGGTAAATGACACATCACACCCTTGAAAGTAGGTCATTGCTGAAAGCTGATTTATTCAGTGACTTAGGTGTTTGCCATGCTAGCCAGCCACTGGTATTGTATGATCAATCTTAAATTCTCTCAAAATATTTCATTTTTGTGTTTTGAGGGCTCTGATAACTATAATATTGAAAGCCTAAAACTTCATATCTCAAAAGGATTTTGTATCATTCTTGGCCCCTGAGTTTAGCTGATCATGAATCTCTCAAACGCCTGTTGAACTTTGTCATTTTAATGGTAAGGTAATTTTTTTTTTCACTTCCCCAGTGACCAAGGTTATATTCCAAGCAGCTACGTCATTGTGAAGTCACCGGAAGGCATAGAACATCATGAGTAAGTTCAGCATTCTATTCATTCTACAATTTTAATTAATTTTAAGGTACTTTGTTAGAATTTTTTCCCTTGACAAAATTTCCCATCTCATAAAAAGTATTATTGCATGCAAATATGGTTATCACAAAAAACTCAAAATATACCAGATAGTGAGTTTTGTATGTGTCACTCCTTTTCATTGATTTATAATACAGTGAATACAATATATGTGTTTGTGAATGGAGTTTCATGATTGTGCCCGTTTGGTTTTAGAATAACCCTAAACCAAGGCTTGGTTTTCTGTTATAGATGGTACAACAAGGATATAACCAGAACAAGAGCTGAGCAACTGCTCTTCAAAGAGGTACAGCCATTCGAATAGAAAAAAATGTTTCTCTGAGATTTGCTTTAATTCTTAGATGTATGAACGGGACCATTTCTGCCTGCTGCACAATAAACTCCAACTCTTACATGCGCTGCAATCTTGCTTCTTGACATTATGTTACCACAGATCCAACAGGTCTTGTAAGCTTTCAAGCAGATGCACATTAAACCAGGACAGCACTTCATTCTGCAGAGGTGAAAGCCACATTTGCAGGATGTGCAGTTGCAAGAAACTTAGTTTTCTACATTCAGGCTTTCAAGCCACACTTCTGGTTGGGGATTTCCTGTCTGCAGCCTGTAGTGTTTTTTCTTCATAACCTGCACGGCAAAGGTCTATAACATTGCGAACGTTTCATAAATGAGATACAGTACATCTCCCTTGTTCCCCAAATCCAAAAATACAAATTGCTCTTCCACTCTGAAGATAGATTTAATTTGCTGTTGCAGTGGTACTCCGAGTAACACACAGTGGCCAAATACAAAGAGCATTGGGTTTATTTGACTAATAAGGTGAAACTGCAGTGCCTTTTGATTTAAAGCCGTTTTACATGTTATTAGAATCAAATAAAACTGAAAACATGAGTACGTCTATAGCATGTACTTTCCTTTTCCCACCCGAATCAGTTTAATTTCCACCAAGAGAGTGCCAATGAATAAAAGCGATGTTTTCTGTCTATACATCAATTTTCGCTTCCCCAGTGCTGCTTCCCCAGTTATTCTGCTTAGTCCCTGTTGTGACTTATGTATATTGAGAGGCCTTGAACATAAACATGAGTTTAGCATTAGAATTGACTAAAAAACAAAAAAACAAAATACAGATTCATTTATTTCTGAGGCAGAAACAATACACATATGAACATATTGTCAGGACATGCTGCATGTACATTGTCACATGAATGTGATATTGTCAGCTGGTGCGTATCTCCAGGTGACCCTGGACAATGAGTTTCTGCCCTCAGCTTTACAATGACCACTTCCCTTCTGCTTTGTGGCATTTTTGTTCAGCCACGTTCAGCGCTCATTACCCCCAGCTTTTTCATACCCACACTGATTAGGAGTGGTAACGTGAATATGTTATATGCCACATTCCCATCCACATTTGCGCATCTGCAGACCACAATTCCTTACATGCAGGGTAACAAATCTGGAAGTAAATGAGATGAGTTCTTCATGTTTGGTTAATTGATTGTTTGGAAATGAAGTGAGTGAAATGATTTCTGGCAATAATTTGTGGCTAATTGCATTTGTATTTTTAATGCCTCTCAAAATATGTCAAATATTATAACAGGTTGTATTGTATGCACTGTGTTATTTAAATTAAATGCTGTATTTTGAGGCACAAATATTGAAATATTTACAGGACAAGGAAGGAGCTTTCATGGTGAGAGACTCACGGCACGCTGGAGTGTACACAGTGTCTGTGTTAACAAAAGCTCTTGGGTAATTATTACTGAGACTCGAGACATACTGTACAGTATCTGTTCAGTCAGGTTTTCAATCATTGTCTACCTTTTCTGCACTTTGCACTTTTGCATCGCTATTTTTATGTCTTTATTTCTCCTTCATGTTATTTTGACTTTTTTCTCTTTTTCGTGTGGTTTTGTTTTTACCCTGTGAAGTGCTCCAGACACTGTTGGTGTACATAGGCACTGAAATAAATCCTTCCAGTTGTTGTTTTATAATTTTGTAGTTAGCATGGGTTTTTAATGCTCCACCTTCCGTGGTTTCGAAATGTCCAGTTCTTTATTTGGTGTATTTTAAATGAATCCTTTTTCAATTTACACTCTGCTCCATTGTGAATTATTTAAATTTCAGATCTAATGGCGAAAATAATCCAAGGGTAAAACATTACCAGATCAGAGAGACCACAACAGGAGAAACAAAATATTACCTGGCAGAAAAATACCTCTTCAGCTCCATTCCAGAACTCATATATTACCACCAGCACAACGCTGCAGGTATGTAACACTATATTTATCTCTTGAATACATGATCTAACAACAAGGGCTCCTAAACATCCTCATTGCTTTCCTGGAAATGTTTTGAGAAAATGTATTTCTTTGTGCCTTTGATCTTAAAAGCATACTTTGTAGCTTCGTCTTTTTCCTGTTGTTAAACTTATTTCACACCTTGTACTTACAGTGTGTACTTTGTAACTCACTTTGCTGCTGCTGGTGGTCCAGCTTCCTAAAACAACCCCTGAAAAAAATAAGATTTTAAGTAAAAAGAAAACTGCACCTGTTGAAAATGATCGTGGTAGTATTTATTTTATTGCAAGGCATGTCACAAAAATAAAATGAGATATAATACTTGACAAAACATTTACTTCCAGTTGATTTTACCTAGTATATATTCATCATATTCTAAAGGCTAATACACAAATAGATCATAAAATTAATATTAATTCCCTTGTTACCAGCGTAGCAAGTGTGTCAGGTGTGTTCTCCCTCTTAAGAGTGACCAGTGTAGCAGACAGGGAGAATTGATCTACAGTATTTAATATTTTATCATCTGTATAAACAGCTTTCATTGAAAATGAAGGAGAAAGGAGTTTGAATCTCTGGTGCTCAAGGGCATCATGGGTTGTGTGCAATCGTTTTTATTCCTATAACTAAATTGACTTCAGCTCAACAGATTTCTTGATGTGACGTATGTCCTCCTATACTAGGAGATGCAACAAAATAAAATGCATAAAAAAGACTTAGTACTGTAGCTCAAAATAGCTCAACACTCATCAAAAACTTAGCAGAAAGAACGTTTTGGCATCTAAACATCATTATAAATGTCAAGGTACAGTATGTTGAAATACCATCCTTCAACACACAACCTTTCAACAGATGATTTGAATTTGAGTTTGTCTTACAATTTGAGTTTTGGAATATTTAGAAATTGCAACATCAGTCACAATTCAGAAACAGGAATTCCAAATGCAACAAACAACTATCCTACACTATATGCAGTACTTTATACAATTAGATAATATGGTATTTATGCAGTGCTCTTTCTATTGCCTAGTTCAACAATACTTGTTTTTCTCTTTGTGTCTTCGTTAAATGGCATGAGCGTGACAATCACACATTTGTGTGGCAAAGGTCTTAAGAAAATGAACTTATTAGCTTATAACAAGTTTGCGTTGTCACTGAAGTCTGCGTACACTAAAGAGTTTATGATTCTTTTATCTGTAATCTCAACAGGTCTCATTACAAGACTGAGGCATCCTGTTTCTACAAGGAGAGAAAGAGCTCCGAGACCAGCAGGTTTTCCAGCTGGTAAATATTGCTTCATGCAATCATAGATTACTGGACTTTGTGGGGTGGTGTTCAAAGAAGGGGTGATAAAATGTTTAAGTAAAATAAAGCTGTGCATAACATTTATGTTTTCAGACATACTGGCGATGAGAAAATAAGCTTCTTTGGAAGGGTGAATTACACTAAGGGAAAATTACTAGCCAATATACTAGTACAGTATGTGCATGCAAAGAAATCCGGAGCTAACAAAAGGAAGGAAGCTTAACCTGAATTATTAGCTACAGAACTTTGTGATCCATTTCGTCTCAAAAGCCTAACGAATGAGCAGCAAACAACTGTAATCCAGAGAGAAAGTCCCTCTGCTCGGGGAGACAACTGAGGGGGTTGTTATAGCTACAGATGGAGCCTATGGGTTGAAAATCTACCCTCTGAGTTCTCTCAGCTCAGTTGCGTTCTTTTTAGAAAAGAAAGACACATAGGAATCCAGACCTGAGTCCTTTCTGCTTAATTGTTACCGCAACAAAGAGTAAGAGTAAGCTGGAATGAGTGTTTCAGCTTGCTTAGGTGCTGAATCACTCAAGTTTCACAACAGAGCAAGTCTCAGCTCTTCAGTAACGTTCTTCGGTTCCTCAGAAAATTGAAAAACATGAAAATTTCAGAGTAATGATTCCGCCTTGTGTTCAGACATCTGTTAGGGAGTATTAATTCATAAATTCAAGTGGGTCAGTTTATGTAGGCTGCAAAGGAACAAGTAAAGGTTTATTCCGTGCTGAAAAAAGAAAAGAAACACAACGTTTCGGCTCTGGAGCCTTCTTCAGGTGTGACATCTGAAGAAGGCTTTACAGCCGAAATGCTGTGTTTCTTTTCTTCTCTTTTCAGCGTGGAATAAACCTTTACTTGCTGCTTTTAATCCATAAATTGCTGTCTAAGTAATTGTATGTCTCTTAAATACATGTTTTAGATCTTTGTAATGTGACACATGTATATGTTTTAGCAAACCATTCCAATAAGATTATATTTTGTGGGATACCTCACCTCTGAAAAGTGTAAAACTGGTTATACTGTATAGGCTTGTGCGCTAAAAAAAGACAACTCTGTTTCGGTGTATGCAACTGCTAACAGGTCCTAAGAAAAAAAGGCTTTTACAAAATTTAACTTTGTATTCCTTTTGGAAAATGCTACATATTGTATAGTTGAAACTGTAGTGATGGTTCTTTCAGAAAAAAATCACCATTAAACTTTCTGCTAGAGAAACAAACAAAACTGTGTTAAATCAGTTCTTTGGAATATCGGAGGATGGATTCTCAGTGAAAATAAAAATGTTAGGAGGGTAAAAGCACTTCTAATTAAAATTCACACTGCTTCAAAAGGGTTAATATCACATAGAGGATCTGCTCTATATCTGCTCTATCTAGCCATTTTCCAAACCGTTTTCCGGTTCATTTTTTTTAACCAGACATATTGGAGATCGAGCCGTCGGAGGTGAGCTTTGTTGAAGAAGTGGGGAGCGGCCAGTTTGGGGTGGTGCAGCTGGGTTACTGGCACAGCAATGACAACCTGAAAGTCGCCATCAAGATGGTGCGGGAGGGGGCGATGTCTGAAGAGGAGTTTAAAGAGGAGGCAAAAGTCATGGCGTGAGTCCTTTCTTAATCATTTCATCATCCATGTTCTTCCAAAAGAACACTTTGTAGAAGAGATTTAAATTGCTTTTGGAAACGTGTAGAGAAGGATAGGTAGCTGAGCTGTTGTTTCTGCTCATTGTACACTGATTTTACCTCAGAGTGACCTCAATCTAAAGAGGAAAAAGCAACAGTTTCATGTTTCTTCACAAATATTAAGTTCAGTAGTTCTTGCTTGTTTTCAGTAGCATTTGATTTACATTTGTACTTAGAATGCACTATTTTGATGAGGAATAAATTAGATTCAGTGATGTAAAACCAGTGCTAATTCTAAGATCCAGGCCTGTCCTTAAAAGAAGACAGATCACTATGCTTTTAGAAATACTGTGAGAGTATTTCTCATGTGAGAGTGAATGTATGTGCTAAGAGGCAGAAAATGATTTGAAGGGTTGAGGTGAAAACAAACTTAACCGATCAGTAAATAATAGCTAAAGCAGTTTTCCTAATGCTTTTAAAAAATGAGAAGAATTATGTTTTCTTTGTGATTTTTTGTTTTGGAACAGTAAAATGTCTCATCCAAAGTTGGTTCAGCTCTATGGACTGGTTACCCAGACGGCTCCCATGTGCTTAGTGTTTGAGTTCATGGAGTACGGGTGCCTATCCGACTACTTGAGGAATCAGCGGGGAAGCTTTTCCCAGGATACTCTACTGGGAATGTGTCTGGATGTTTGCGATGGAATGGCCTACCTAGAGAGTGCCAATTTCATTCACCGGGATCTGGTACTGGAAACTTGCTCTATTCCAGCTTTTCACTCTACACCAAAGCACTCAGCATATAGATTATATTTAACAATTGTGTGTCAAACTTTTTTTTTCTTGTTTCACTAACAAAAATTGTAGTATGTTATTTTAGATTTAGTTTACAAACACATCAAAGCTTTATCTAACGACATAAACACTGCTTAAAGCTGAAACCTTAGTGGAATTCAGTAATATTCTCTCTTTCAGGCTGCAAGAAACTGTTTGGTTGGAGAGAATCAAGTGGTAAAAGTCTCAGACTTTGGTATGGCAAGGTATGAATTTGAAGTTTTTTTCAGTTCAAGGTCCGAGATTCAGATTGTTATTCATATAACAAAAAAGATCATGTACAGTAATAGCAGTTGAATAATGCAAAAGGTTGAAGATTTTGCACTGGCCTGATATGTTTATGTAAGTTAAAATCTTAATTGTTTGTTCTGTATACCTAAAGAAAATTGCAGTACAATGAAATGCTTTTGTACAATGACTGATTGAGGTTCCCGTTTTTTTCCAGCACTAGTATGTGACATATGGTGTTAAAGTATTTCTGAAATGGAATCTTTGCAGTATGTAGCTTAAGATTTATTTTTTCTCCTAGGTTTGTCCTGGATGACCAGTACACCAGTTCCTATGGCTCTAAGTTTCCAGTGAAGTGGTCAGCTCCTGAGGTAATCCAATACTGCAAATTCAGCAGCAAATCAGACGTGTGGTCCTTTGGTAAGTAATGAAGCGGAGTGAGATAGTTAATCTTCATGTGCTGACCTGGTATAGCATTGTAAAACACCACCTGACATACACAGGACAGCCACTGGATGAGTTTGTTCTAATGAATAAAATAATGCTATGAAGTGAAAAGTGGTATGGTGTGGAGTGTTTCCTGTCTCACAGTTTTAGGGTCCTGGGTTCAATTTCAATTTAAGGCGCCTATATTCTGCTCTTCCTGTGATTGGGGGGGATTTTTCTGGGTGCTCCGGTTTCTTCCCTGCTCCCGGTGACAAATGTATTAGGTTTGATTAGCTACTTAGTCACATTTATCTAGTTCAGGCAAGGATTCGAAGGGGAATTCAGCAGTTTCCTCCCAGTACAGTACGTTACTGGATATGAGGTTACTGGTAAACACAGTCACATGAGGTTGATACAGTAGGTCAAATAGCCTCCTCTTATTTGTGATATGTCAATAAAATACAAAAGTATGTCAGAATGTGGCTGCTGACAGCAGTAAGCCCTGGGAAGATAAAGTAAGAGAGTATGCAATCAATATCAGAATGCATTAGACTTAACGCCACATGTGAAGAGAGGGTTTCATTGCGTAGAAAGTCAGGCAGAAATGATGTGTGGGCTTCACACGGAAGTTGAGAAAAGCCTTAACTAACTGTAAGTTTTCAAGATGTATATAAACTCAGATATATACTCTTTCTTCACCTCTGTTATTAGTGAGGCTGTTAATGTTGCCACAGCAAATGACTTCAAACTCACAATGAAGGCTAGGGCTTGAAGCTCTCTGGCGTGCAGAAATGTACTGTATGATGCGCTTGTCCGTCTTTTTGTAAAGTCAGTAAGAATGTAAAGAATTAAAGGGTCTCGTCGGCTTTGCGTTGCTGCAGGGGTCCTCATGTGGGAGGTGTACAGTGAGGGCAAGATGCCGTACGAGAACCAGTCAAACGGAGAGGTAGTAGCTTCAATTTCATCTGGCCTCCGACTTCTTAAACCCAGACTCGCTTCAGAGGACATTTATCAGCTGATGGAGTGGAGCTGGAAAGAGGTCAGTGCAACAAGGAGCCAAGTAAATGAACTGAAAATCAAATCTAACACACATATGCTTATACAGTATACCTAAATTCTGCTTTAATAATACGTTTTCATATGTTTGTTTTAATTTCAAACCTCTGCATCAAGGCTTAGAGCGCACATGAATCAAGGGAGAGTATGCTACTTTCACACCACTAGTTATGGCAACTGACGCAACAAAGCTGGATAGTTTTCTTTTTCGAGCAAATAAAATCAGCAATTTTGTGGTGCAGAGACTAAGCTGTGAAAAAAGAAAAGATTCACAACACAAAAAAGAGTTTTTCATTTTACCTATACTGTTATTGTTGGGATAGAAGAAGTTCTCCTGATGCAAACTTTTTAAACATTTTTTTTTCATGTTTTTGTTTAATTCTCTCCTTAGAAACCAGAAGACCGCCCATCTTTTGCAATTCTCTTCCATCAGCTGGCAGAAATTGCTGATTTCTGAAATTAAGCTGTTGGAAGCCCAGATGAAATGGACATAAACTGTATAAAGAAAAGAATATATATATATATTTATACTGTATTTATTGCTTTTTCAGATACCAAAATTTACATTGCAGTAGCATACAAAAGCAGAAAAGCTACAAGGCTCTTAGACAAAGCCTTAACAAAAATGGTTCAGGTGGGGAGCTGCGTCAGCATGCGTAGGCTGCAAAGGAACAAGTAAAGATTCCTTTGAAGAAGGATCCACAGCTGAAACGTTGATTCTTTTCTTCTCTTTTCAGCATGGATTAAACCTTTACCTGTTCCTTGACAGAAATTGTCACATGGTTGCTTAATAAATACCATCCTGCATTTGTGTTCTTTACAATGTAATTTAACAGTAATCTTTTTCAGAATCGACCATGGGACTTTTTATGGCTATCATGACAAGCTATCCAGTCATGTTGTTTAGGCCAATATCCTGGTTTCATTCAAGGAATGGCTGGATGACATCCCCAATCAATTAACTACTAATTAACAATTGGTAGTTTGATAATTAACTACTTTTGGTATCAAATGGGCTGAATGTCTCCCTATTGTTTATAACCTTCCTTACATCTTTGTTACTTGCTTGTACAAATTGAGTTCTGAGAAATATTTTAATCCTGACATCTTGTATTTTAATTACATTTTTCCTATAGTTAATTATGATTTCCATAAACACCTACTGTACTCTTACAAACAGTGCAGCTTTAACAACCATAAAGCTAAGAGCCAGGTTTAAATTCTCAGTCAGATGGTGACTCTGGCCTGCTGGTCCACAGCCTACAACAGCTGCAGGTTCGTTTTGCTCAGAGTAGGAGCTCCCAGCCTTGGTCCCGGAGATCCACACATCTGCTGATTTGAGTGCTCCAGCTGAGCAATCAGTTGAACCCCTTAACAGACCAAATTATAGGTGTATAAATGTGACTTCTTTAGTTGTTTTGAATTGTTAAACATGTAGGAGGTTGCCTTTTAATGATTGTGTTTCAAATGGAACTTAAGGTATCAAACCTTTCAGTCCAGAAAACATAGTTACAACGGTAACAACCAGGACAGTCACTGGTTCAGTTAAGGATTTATCTGGTGTGTGAGGTGCAGGACTGGGGATTTTCCATTCCTGTGTTGGTCAGTCCCATCATTGCCTAGCTTCTAATCAGGCTAAAAAGTGGTATACTGACAGATAATGTCACACTAACACTTGTACAGATGCTTACACACTGATAAACCCTCAAACCTTTACAACGGCACACTGCTGTGATGACAGATAATCTCACACTGACACTCTTACACTCACTCTATTGGTCATCCATTATTTTTATTACATTATTTTTTTAGTTATTTTTAGATACTATCAAAAATCCGCATATTTCTGGTATAGGTAAAGATTGCGGTAACCTGCAGCCTAACACAGACAGACAGAGTACAAGGCAGAACTACACTCTGGATGGGAGTCCAGTCCATCGGGACTCACAGAAGGACCATGTAGAGCACCAGTTAAACAGGCCTTTGGGAGGCAGGAGGAACAGAGGGGGGAAATCTGAATTGCCTGTTGTGCTAACCATTAGTGTTGCGAGCATTTGTCTGTTCATATGAAAGAGTGACATCTATTGGCAGTGATTGATTTTCTTGTGAATGTGTTTGTTCAATCTGTGCGAGATTCTTTAGCTCTCACAACTATTCCAAGAGTGTAAAAAGGTTAGCTTTGTTAATGTATTCAAAGGTTTTTGTTTTTATTACTTTAATTCCATTAAGGAGGAAACAATGGCTTAGTTGCATTCGTTGCTATGTGCAATTTTAAAATCCTATTTTTTTCATCCGTATATTACTTTCTTCATGTATTGAATGCTCCTTCTAATTTATCTGAAAGCACTACTTTCTGTATAACATTCAATTGTCTCCTTATTTGTAAAAAGAATAAGAAATATTTTTTCTATATCAACCCAGTCATGCAGCTTATTTGAACACGGTAATACAGTATGACACATACTTTAATATTTTACATTTTAGTAGTTATCTTTACTTTTTGGTCTATAAGTACCTTGATTTTGTAAGTAAACAATTAAAAAATGGAATGTCTTACATTTTTCTCCTTGTGTTTGTGTCAGAAGTTGCTGTGAAGTCCAGTTACTAAAAAAACACAACTGTAACAGTAATAATGGGTAATGTTTCTTTTTAAACTGTTAACACCATAAGATGAGTAACAGTAAATCATTGTGTGCAATGGAAGATGGGGCACAATGAGATCTGGAGAAACGCAAACACTAAAAAATATTCCAGTCTTTACATTTAGAGAGTAAAACTGCAGTGGCCCTTCCAAACTTCTTTGGAAGAGTGAGACACACATGCTGTATAGGTTTGTACCCTGTGCTAGTTTTTGTTATATGCAATTCAAAGGATGCTCACTATTATTAACCCCTAAAATAATTGTGCCTGAAATCAATAAAGTATAATTCTCTTAAATCTACAGTATAACCAAGGATGATCTACTTCAATAATTGTTCTAAGAATAAATTGCAGCTCCAGTATATAACATTTTTATCCAAAGCATCTCACATATTAAAGATTTCGCAAGTTAATCAGTATTGCAGTACTGCCATTCTTTCGATAAAATCAACTTAGTGTGGTGGGCAATTGTTCTTTTACAACTGTGGACCTAAATAACAAGATATCTAATCTAATTACCATGATTTGGTCAAAGACAAAATACATGTTCATGTATGAAAAGTTTTATTCTTATCTGAGCATTGCTTCACATTTCCCTGCAAATGTCTGATGCTTTAATGTCCCAGAGATGGTACAGTACAGTATGTCTCACTGTGTCCTGCCTGATGTATCATTACATTAGGTGGGGCAACAAAAAGGGTGAGGCTCAGTGAGACAGCTTTCAAAAATTGCTTATATCTTCTGTTATACCCTCTGTTTATAGTGTTGTATTGTTATATTGTCCATGGTTACGGTTGATATGCCAAAAAGGAGTGATTATGAGAGAAATCACTTTAAAGTTTCTGGTTTCTATAAACACAACAGACACTCGTGTCTCAATGTACCACCACTCTCCACTGTTTTTTTTAAACGGATACTGAGATTGATTTGTGGCATGTCTAGAAATTATTTTTTTACCCGACTTGATATATTTCAGACACTACAATTTAACTGTGACCCACCTGCACAAGGACAGCCACACGAGATAAGGGAAGGATGGGGGAAGGAAAATGTTAATTTCACATCTTGTATATCTATATTTAGGAAAATAAATGTTATCTGAAGTTCATAACAATGGTACAGGACACACTCCATTTTCCACTGATCACTGACTGTAAGGTATAATAGGCCTTTAAGTCACTATTTCCTAGTGTTTGTCACAATATCACCTATTGGTATCCATCCCTCCTAGTGCTGCTGCCAATGTAGAAAACATCTGGTTTATAATATAGCGGGTCTCATACATTTATCCACGTGGATGTCTCAAGCAGGTTTAAGCCTAGCCGTACCAATAAATGTTCCACACTCCCATTATTGGGGTTTGTGTGTTTCTTTGAATTAAGGGTTTTACTATACATAATTCAGTATGAGAATTAAAACAAACTCAACTCTTAGAATTACATTGATCTTGTCATGGTTGCTTTATGTTCTATATATCAAATCTGGGTTAATCTTAGAACGGTATCGTTGAGCTACAGTATTTATAAGAGGTTCGGTTTAGTACTTTTTTGTGTTTGTTCAACCCAAGTATTTGCATTCTGCAGATACCAGTTACAGTACTTACCCGTTCTCGAAGACCAGTAGACATGGAAGTCAGTTGTTCTTTTTAAGTTTCGTTTTTATCTTCTACTGTTCTGTTTTTCGTGTTATGCTTTTAATCTAAGAACTTTTTATTTTTTTTTTATCTTCGCACGTTTCTTGTTCAACACTCCAGGACAACCCTGACATGAATATGCTCGATACAAAAAAAAACTGGTTAATTTTTTTTTGGCCATGTAATAACCGAAATAGTCTCCATCATGCAGCATTATACTGTATGGTTTGAAACCCCGCTTCCAAGTGAAAGAGGAATAACTTCTGTAAATTATGTACACATCAGTGTCATTTGCACAATTTGATGGTTTTATCATTCAAGTGCTGCCGTTGGAATAAACTCAATGCAGATTTCAGTCTGGGTTATGGTTCAGTTACCATGAATTGGCTTGCTGATTGATATTGTAACGCATACGGCTACAATATTAATATTAATTTGTATATAGCTACAGTTTATAAAATAACGCGAGCTTTCTATGTTTAGGGGAAGGGCAGATTAAATGCATCAACAACTGGACTGAGAACATTAAATGAAAAAAAAAATACCCTTCCAACCTGCACATTCATCCACTAAATATAGCTAACGCGAGCCGCTTCGGAGCCGAGCAGTGATGTGACTGCTGCTGTGTTGACTGTCATGTAGCTTTAAGGAAACACATTTGCAGCCATTTTCTGCTCTTTGTGTTTCGGGGATTAGCGGATGAGCATTCTGCCAGGCAAGAGCATCACTGAGACATCACCACTTTAAAACACAGGTCTGAGGCGTAAATGCGAACCGTTCCGTCAGCATCGCCAAAAAGGGTCATGCGAGCATCAGGTAAGATTTAATTCTTTATCATCAATATTGTTCAAACGCGATGAGAGAGATGCCACAGACCTGCCAATGGGTTTAGTGCAGTTACATGATGCTGTATGCTACCACAGGCTTTGCTATTTAGATAATATGAGAAAAAATTGTGGACATTTTTTGCAGGTGACTAAATCTATGGATAAGTATAAATATTTTTTCCTTACTATCCTTTAGGTATTCTAGAAGATTTTTCTCTCGAACGTGATAATGCATAAGCCTCAGCTACCATTCGAGTATTTTTTAATTGGGTGGGGTGAACTGTGTCTATGTGTGCTACTCGGTATTGTAATTCCTGTATGTCTTACTTGATATCGGATGTGTGCATTACTTTTCACGAATGACGGGTTTTCAGAAATATATAGATTATGCGCTTTTTTTTTAAATGATGAAAAATACATATCATCTCTATATTCATGTTGCGATCCTTATCTACAGTTTAAACCTGCATTCACTCAAATTTGGTGTCTGTTATTGTTTTCAATACATTTTGAAGTGATGGACCTGGGCTTTATTTTATTTTTAATTTTGTGTCGCTTTACACGACGTGTCTCTTTAAATCCACCTGAATACCCAGAGCTGGATGTCGCGGTTCTGATAGGATCTCTGTGGTGTCATGCAGGCAGCTTGCAATAGCCAGGCCTCGTATAGTTTTTCTTTCTGCAATCGAAAAACTAGAGCAAATATGCAAATTAAGAATAATAATATTCATGAAGCATGGTCTCTCATTTTCTATTATTACCTGGTTTCAACTGGTTGATTTGTTTCTGTTGCAGTCACTCTGCCTGAACATTAAGAAATACTTTGTATCTCCTCAAACGCTACGTGACGCCCTGTTCTCAGTAATTCAAGTACTGTAGCTACACGATCCCTTGTCTAGACCTGAATAATGCATAATATCAAACCTTGGGCATGTACATTAAATAACGTATAACTGAGTGAAAATGTTATGTTGTCATTCAGCCATTTGCACAACCAAATCCAAATATGTTGTAACCAGGAGCTTGGTAATCCGGTACGCAATGACTTCAAAGAAAAAAAAACCGTTTTTTTATCATTTTAATGTACAGTAGAATCTCTTTGCTAAAAATTTGTTTATAAAATTAAAAAAAAAACTTTTTGATGCAAACATTTAGATGAGTTACATTCGTATAGAATTAATTTAAAAAAACTTAAGGAAAAATGTGTTAGACAGTAGTAGGGCTCTATTACACCTTATTATATATCTTAGAAAACATTACATAGTCTGTTGTAAAAATGATAAGTGCTTTAAGATAAGCTTTTTAAAAGCTTTCTTTGTTGCATCAAATTGACTTACACCTTCTCCTAAATGGTATTTTATTTCTGCCATTGTGTGGAAAGTTTGCTGTTTTGTGGCCAGGAACATTTCTCCTGAACTGTTTTGGTCACAAGTCAGATCCTTGTTGTACAGTATGTACAGTATGAACTACCAAAATGCAACTTCGAAGTCTGTAACTTCCTACTGTACCTGCTAACTTGGTGCAAAGCTTGACAGGAACTGCTTGATGCAATGGTTCTGAAGTCATACCATTGTTTTTTTCCTATTGTACGTACTGTATGCGGTGTTCATGTGTGTCTCATTAAAAATGTATCCCAGGGAACCGGGGAACAGGAACCAAGGGGGAAATTATTTCCCATCACAATCATTGCCTAGTTAAACTATCAAGGAGACTTGGCAATAAAGCACAGGACTATCCAGCAGTGATACAGTATAACAGTTAAATAAGCAGGACCCCAAATTTACAGACAGCTCTAGAACACAACTGATGTGTTTTGTTTTGGCATAAGCACAAGATATTGTTTGTAGACCCAGGTAATTCAGCACTCCTGGGAACAGATACCATCCTCTTACATCAGTTCCTCGTTTGAATGTGTTCTCGCATGCACACAAGAGAAATCTGACAAACCTCTGCTTAGGACTTAGAGGTATCATGGTTTTTGCTTCTATTTGCAACAGAACGCAAGCTGTAGAGTGTGTATGTCTAACCCTGGGCGTGGAGAGCCTCAGTCCAGCCGGGTTTACTGTATAACCAACAAGTAAATCTGCAGTTTCTAAAGGTTGAGAGCACTTTTGTTTCAGGTGTGAGTATCCCATGCCCATGTCTTTACTTTTGACATGAGAACAAACAGATAAGGTGAGTTCTCAGTGTTTGAGGGAGAATTAAAGCTTTATTAGCGTCCAGTATAAACAAGATAAAAGTTGTCTGCAAAGTATGACATTTCAGACCAAATTAAGGGCAACATTCAATTAAACCTTAAGTGCGTTTAGCTCAGAGATTGTTGGCTTTCTAAGCTAAGAGGGATTTCTGTCCCCTAAATTTTCTTTGGAAGGACTGAGAACTCTTCAAACCCTTTGCCAAGTTCGGGTCTTGGCACTGTTGGGAAACTATACTATAGTGTCTTATGGGAGTTAGTGCTGATTTGAGGAGCAACACATCTCCTGGATACTTACTTTATAAGCCCAGATGGGAGATTTGCACTGTAGGCAGATAAAAAAAGGCAATCACAATACATAGTACTTTTAAAACAACATGAGTCCATTAACAAATACAAAAATATACACATCATAAGATTAAAAAATAGAAGCAATCCTCACTGTCCAAAATAGGTATATAAAAGATTGGACAATCTGTGAGTGAAATAGATACCGTACCTCAGTAAGATACAAACATGATGGAAATAAAACGTAACAATCCATTGCTTTGTGCGAATTGAGCAGGTTCATAGTTGTGGGAATGAAAGAATCTAAAATGAAAGAATGAAAGAACATTTGCACTTAAATCTAGGCAGTCTAAATCGACAGAGGGAGTTAGGATTTACTGTGCTAGGTCAATCAGTGACTATATTGGCTTTCCACACTTCTTTTTTAGTATAGATGCCTGACAGCTAGAAGCTGTTGTACGCTGATACCTTTGCTGGCTACCTTCACTAGGTAATTGCATGGTCCATCACTGAACCACCAACATCTACACTCTTAAACAAGAAGCTTTACTGTTTGAGCTACTCGGGAGTTCTCTTCTTTTGTACAGTTTTGTCTGGTTCTGTGAAAGTACTGGATTATACTGTAAGTGTGGATGAAAACTTTTCTTTCTTCAGTGAGCCAGCTTAAGTCTTCTAGCTCTGTTAGTGTTTCCAGTCTCAGCAGTTTTTGTTAGTCATTCATCTGAGTTTTCAGTAGATACACGCCTAGGAGGATCAATCTAATTACTACATTTTTATCTGTTCAGCTCTCAAGCTGCTGATATAGATGGCTGTTGCGCTTTTATACTGGGTGTTCCCTTGCATTTATCTACATTTTTGAACTGGGCAATCCATGTTGTAGGATGACAAAGATTTTGCTGTTACAGGTGTTATTAATGTTATTCTCAGCAATACTGTGAGACTCTTCGCCAGGTGCTCAGTTATCTTAACTCGTTTGGTGAAATGTTTTTTTGACTGCCTGTGGCATCAGCAAATGTATGTGCTTTAGTGTTTGCAGTTACAGAGTTTGCAAGTAAAGTTAAGAAGAGCAAACCATGTACTGAAAACTGCTTTATGTTGGGGGTGGCACAGTGCAGAGGGTAAGCTTTTGGACTCGTAACTGACACATTGTGGGTTCAACTCACCACTGGAGATGCTGCTGTACCTCTGAGTGGCTGAGGTCTGGTCAGATGAGGTTCAGGTATGAACTTTAACTCCCTTTCACATATAGAGTATATACCCATTTGGAGGTAATGTACTAAAAATGTCCATGTGTTCAGGGCTTGAGAAAATTGTGTTATGCTGATAAAAAGGCTACAGTTTATTTCCTGTGAGGCAGTGCACTACTGTAGCATGATTCTATCAATATTCAAAAAGGAAATCATTTTTTTCAGTATCTTCTGTGCAGCCAACCAGAAAAAGAATAACTATTGTATCACTCTGAATAAAGGCTCACATTCCTACTGTACCTCAACTGACAACAGTGACGTGTATTAAAGAAAATCCAAGAAGTACAGTGGCATAGCACTGAGGTTTGTTTTAGCGCTATTTCTATCCTGTGTGATGGTGGATTGTAGTAGTAAGTCAGTTGTTAAGTTTTATCAAAATTGTAACAATTATTTCACGACTCCTGTGACAACAAGTTTCACACGTCTCAAAAAATAGGGTGTAAGGAATCTGAATGAGTTGACTTCATTGCTGTTCCTTTTACAGCTGCAAGTTGAATGTGTTTGAATATTAAAAGGGGAAGTTTTTAAAGCAAGAAAAAGACAGAATAATATGTAGAAGTGCTGAATGTACGCTAGCTATTTTTATGTCAGATAATGTAGTTTGTTCTGGTTTTTGAGGTTTGTATTGTTGTTGACATTTAATTCATTTTAAAAGTCATTTAGACTTTCCAAACTCTATAACCCTTGATAAAGTATTACACAATATGTAAAACATAGTATTATATAATACAATATATTTTAAAGTTATGATGAATCTGTAAATGACCAGTGTTGTTCAATTTCACGTAGCAAATTTGTAATGGCTAAGGGACAGTTGTTTCTAAAAGTGCATTTGGATTTTTAAAGATCTAAAGTTTCAGTAATAGCTGGCTCATCACCATGCTGAAATCGTTCGCTCATTGACATGCGGACCTCGCATGCACGAATAATGTGCACCAATGGAATGCCAGAAGGAAGGGTTTCGCGTTGCTCCTTTTTGTGAGTGTGGCAGTGTGGGAAAGTTTACACAAGCTTTACTGAATGTGCATTTCCAGAGAAAAACACCAGGCTAAGCGGTGTCTTTCTGAGAGCATTCATAGTCCCTGCAAAGGAAAAGCAGAGTTCTCGGGCTCCTGTGATCTTGAATACAGCAAGCTGTGAGGGGTAAGGATTTTGGTGCAGGTTGCTGGAGCTTCTTGGTTATTCTCTGCTCATGTCCTCATCAGAGGCAGTGTCACAAGGGAGAAAAGCCTTTTAGAGCTACTTTAGAGCGAATGCATGACATTATCCATGGTGCTGAATACTGTATGGAAATCCTTGGAAGTTACTTCAAACTACTGCTGTATCAGAAAAAGAAATTCAATTGCAGGCTGCTATTTTTGGGGTAAATGTAGGGGTTATGTTAGAAATGGATAAGACGTAGAAACCAATGGATATAATCTACCAAATGGGTTACATTTGATAATTTTTACAGTATGTGTGAAGCCATTAGAGAACTGATTATATGTGTGATTTTAACTGGAACACTGATGGTATGCAAGTCCCTTGACTTCGCCCAAGTAAAAATCACCACGTGTGCATGTGATGGCAGTTTGAGACACCCGCTGTCAACACCGGGTGTGGTTAGGTTAACAGGAAGCTTCACCCTTGTGTGCAAGGCTCAGTAATGGCTCTTGAATTGTGGATTTTCGTTTTAATGTGTACTGCTTGTCATGCGTTATTGTTTGAAGAAGAAAAAACACAAAACAGTTACTTATTACCGGGCCACAAGTTGAGATTCAGAGTTCAGTGTCTAAGTGGTTTTCATACTGGTTATTTCTCTGTCTCTCTGTGAATAGTTTCAGTTTAAAAGATCATGCCAAACACTGTTTCCTCACAGAATAGGAGGTCCGTTTTCTGAAGTGGGAAGGTTAATTTTAAAACGCCGTGTCTAATTGCAGTATATAGAGTTTCACCACTGAGGGAAAGGGCAGATTCTTTCTGATACTTTATTTTAGATTTGTTTTCCTCCTTCCTCTTGGTGCCTCCTCAATTTCACTTTGCGCCTCTCAAGCTCACAAAGTTACAGACGTTACGCCACATTTCGGCATCATTGAGGAAACGATCAAGTTCACAGGCGATTGTGCTGTTAAAAGAAAATAAATGGGTTTTCAGTAAAAAGATCAAATTGTGTTAAATTGTATCCAGTGAAACACCGCATGTTTGTTATTAAACTGCATGTCATTCTCTTGTGAACTACAGTGTTTAACTTAATCTTACTAGTAACTTAATCTACTGCTAGTTTTGTCTTGCCAAGGTATAAAAATGCAGCACGACTGCTGTCATTTCTCACACAATGACTAAAAAACCACAAAAGGCCTTAATGGGACAGTACCTACTGTATTAGGCCCAACACAAGTTGTCCCAAACTGGTTGAATTAAATTTTATTTAGACATGTCAGCTTAAGACAATCACTTAAACCCCTGCTTTGGAGACAAGGTTGAGATCTCTGGAGATTTAGCAGTATCTAAATATCTGAGAAAGAAAGCTGATCAAAACAGAGTTAGACCAGGATGATGATATCCTTTTCATTGTTGTTACTATTGAATGTGCCTTGTACAATTATTCTACACAAAAGTTATAATAATGCTGACATACTGATTATTTATTCATCTTTACTTTATCAAAGTAGACAGAAACCTAAAGTTTTAGTTGAGTCAAAAAGAATAAGCACAGGTGAAGCACAGAAGGAAAAGCCTCATTTTGAAAAAACAAAAAAAAATGAGTGTAATCTAGGAATTTTAGTTGAAAAAATTGAGTAACGCACCAAACATTCTGACATTTAAGATATTATCATTTAAATTGAGTAATTTTTGGCAAAATTGATCTTGGTAGCCTAATAATAATAATAATAATAATAATAATAATAATAATAATAATAATAATAATATTAATAATAATAATAACACTTATATAGTGCTTTTCTGGACACTCCACTCAAAGCACTTTACAGGTAATGGGGACTCCCCTCCACCAGATAATAATGGGAAAGGATTTATGTATATTATTATAAAGGAAATAGAGTTTACAGGTTCTAATAATGGTACACATGTGCCATAAAATAAAAGCTTTCTATTAAGAAAGATGTACAGTAATTGAGCTTTGAAAATCTTATTTTTAATTCAAAAACCTGTCTGATATCAATTGTTGCAGGAAAGGGAAGAATGGAGTTCCATAAAGTGTTACATTCAGACAATTAACTGAACAGCCTTTTACAAAAAAAGGAAACAGTTTGGAACAGCAGTTCCCTTAAGTCTTGGGTTTGTTCTAAAAACAGAAAGAACTGCATAGCTATGTAAAACAACTTATATAAAAAAGAAAAAAAGATACATGAAGTCAAATGATAAAGACAGCATATGACAGCAGCAACACAGACATATGGCATGCAGACAGCACCCTGCCATTTTAATTTTCGCACCAGGTGAACGATTTAGTTGTGCATGGCCTTTAAGTGATTGCTAATTGCCATGTCCAGAGTGTCAGACATTAGAGGAAAGCATGTGAACTACATTGTGCTCTCTCACTGACAAACAGCGACAGGGATAAAATATTATATATATATAAAATGTTTTGAACATTCAATCGAAAACAATTTTTTTTCAATTCACAATCAAGAATTCAAACCCATCTTATGACCAAGTGTGAATCAATATTTTTTTACTGTTGCTTTAATACCTGAAAATAAGATGTAGTGTATTTATATTGAAAAAAGTTGAATAGACTTTGTGTTGCGGCAAAAATTTATTTCCCACGTGTTGTTTTAATACAATATTTAAGAAACGAATTGATTCTGAATCATTGCAATTGTAGTCAAGTTAAATAGCAGTTAATGCTAATGCTCTAGATCTGGTCAGAGATTCCAGCCTCATTTTGAAAGAAAACAAAAAATGAGTGTCATCTAGGAATGTTTGCAGAGGAAGAATCCAATTATCAGCCCCAAATTCAAACCACAGAACCGGGGCCTGCTGAGTCAGGAGAATTAACATGAATGATCAGTGTAGGCCAGTCCCGGAGACAAATGAAAGATACATTACTAATTTATCTTTAACAACAAGTGTTTAGCACACGTAAATCCACACACTGGTCGATTGGACTGCCTTGGACCACTCCAGTCACCTGCAGTGGGATCTCAGAGAGTCCCGAGTAAGGGACGGCTCTATTATAGCTCCTGCAACAGCTGTCCGGCCCTGTAATATTAACCCCAGTATCAGCACAGCTGTCACTCTTCAGAATGGACAGATTTAGTACAGGGTAAATTAGGTGGATGTCAGTTTCAATATTGTGCTGTTTTAGAGAAAATAAATTCTTAGGCCTATTTAGCATAAATACTGTAAAAAAAATCATATTCCAGCTTGGTTAGAATAAGTAGTTTATTGCTTTAATTCTTTATTATTTAATTATTCAATTATTTTCATTCTTTATTATTTTCATTAACAGTATTTCTCATCAGCAATTCACTATATGGATATATGGATCCACTATATGGGTCTTTTCAGATAAGATCTACTGTTGTTTTAACTAGTTTCAATTTTTCTTTCAAACAAAAAGTGTCATTAGGCTAATGTTAATTTTTAGTTAAACCCAAAATATACTGATGGAAACGCAACACCTCCTCCTCCACTCTCTGGCCCTCCCGTCTGCGTGGAACAGACTGAACAGTGACTCATCCGTGAAAAGGACCCGATGCCACTGCTGATAAGTCCATCGCAGCCTCTGTCTGGCCCAAGCCAGTCGGGTGTGACATCAAGGAGGTGTGAGCAGAGGGCCTCTGACAGGCTGCCTTGCTCTTAGGCCAGCAGCATGGAGCCTCACTGTCCTGTCACTGATGCGGGCATTGTGTCTGCCAGCAGTTTCAGCAGCAGTAAGTGACAGGTGGCAGATCTGATCTCTCTTAGATGGACCAGTCTGATGTGTCGGTCCTGCTCTGGTTTGGTCACTCGAGGGCGACCGGATCTTGGACTATCATCTGTCCTCCCGGTCTGCTGAAACCTTCTCTGCAGTCAGGACGCAGTGGAGCGGCTTACACCATAGTGTCTGGCAACGCTGGCACATGACATGCCTGCCTGCAGCATGCCAATAGCCCTCTCCCTTGCTTCTGGTGACATTCGAGGCATTATGGAATGCACCGAAAACTGACTAAGTGTGGCCTTTTTCTTGCAGTGACCTAAGCTTTGAATCATGGACTTAAAGATGACCTGATCAGGCATTGTTCCACCTGGATCTTGTTGGGTGAAAGTGCACCTAACGAGCTTTCTTGTGATTGGCAAGTTGAAATGCCTCACTGCACAAGCTGTATTGCTGGTCAGAGGGCTTAAAACACATTGACAACTTTTTGTGAAAGTACATAAGCTATAACTATAGTATTCTCATTCTAGAAAATGTTGCGTTTCTTTTTTCCATCAGTATACATACCGCAAGCTAAAGTAGGCGTTGATCAATAGCATTACACAGTATTGGCAATTAGCTGTTTGTTAGGCAATAGCATTACCATGGGTAATTAATGGTTTATTATGTGTGCATCCATCTTGAGTGACGTCTGTTGGTATCAAACAAATGTGAAATCAGAAAATAATAGCATTAAGGTGTGAGTCTGGTCAGTACCTGGATGGGTGACCTCCTGGGAAAGCTAAGGTTGCTGCTGGAAGTGGTGTTATTGGATCCTGTAGGGGGCGCTCACCCTGCAGTCTGTGTGGGACCTAATGCCCCAGTATTGTGACGGGGACACTATACTGTAAAAAGGCGCCGTCCTTTGAATGAGACGTAAAACTGAGGTTCTGTCTCTCTGTGGTCATTAAAAATCCCAGGGTGTTTCTTGAAAACGGTAGGGGTGTTACCCTGGTGTCCTGACCAAATTTCCCATTGGACCACTCCAGTCACCTGCAGTGGGATCCCCATTACCAGTAAAGTACTTTGAGTGGAGTGTCCAGAAAAGCACTATATAAGTGTAAGCGATTATTATTAAGTGGAAGGTTAAAGTACTGCTATCCCTGAACTCTGGCTGTCTTAGTAATAATTATATCTATTTACAGTACGTAAGTGATGTGCTGTAGTTATCTTATGCCCCGCAAGCAATTTGCGCGCTCTCACTCTAGCCTTAGACAGATCTTTTTCTGATCACGCCGGGATAAATGTGTTTCACACTGGGGGATGGACCAAGGAGAAAGAAAACGCCGCTCCTGGAGAAATGTCTTCCATATGGGAAGGTTTCCTTTTCTGGCTGCTTTTGTTTTGCAGATTAAGTGTTGGTCTGCTTCAAACCCGCGATCATGACGACCCACGTGACTCTGGAAGATGCCCTGTCCAATGTGGACCTGCTGGAGGAGCTCCCCCTCCCTGACCAGCAGCCCTGCATCGAGCCCCCTCCCTCCTCCATCATGTACCAGGTCGGTCCTCGAGGGGGCGCGCTGGGAGAGCTGTCGTGTTTGATCAACTTCCTAATTGATGTGCAGCGATTGCAGTTATAATCGGGTTAAGTAGCAGTTAGTGCTGATTCTCTAGATCTGCTCAGAGTTTTCACGTCTCAAAGAAATGTCAAATCTTTCCTCTCAAGATTCTGGTACTCATTCAGGTTTGTATCACGATTCTGGAAACCATAGTTTACCATCAACCCTGGTTTTAAGCTTAGTGCCATCTTTTGCCATCTGCTAAAACGTGCAAGTAACTGACTTCTAGAGGGGTCTGCAATCGGTTCTTTACTTTTTAATGTCACTCTGCCTTTGCGCTTTGTATTACAAATATGCATGTCTTCATTCTAGGGTTACTCTAGGATTACTCACTTGGTTTGACAGCGACAGTCAAACAGCGACAGTCAAACAGTCAGTGTAAGACCCTTTGGAAGTGGACTGGACTTTCTTGATTTGGTGCACTTCCTTGTCTGTAGTGGTTTCAGTTCACTGGGGTTTATGTTCACTCTGGTGTGACAGAACTGAAAAATCCTAGTGTGCACAGGCTCTTACTTGCTGCAGTACATGTTTCTGCATTCAGCAATGTTTTGACACTTTACTGTGGTTGGATAATATGTCATTGTCAGTAAGTCATTGAAATTGTGTGAAGAATCACAATAGGGACGTTTTTGCGTTTCCCGTCTATAGCTTCCCTTACTGGAAAGTAAATAATTTGGGCCGTTTTTAGAATTGGCTTTAAATATGCCTTTTTAGGATGTTTACATTTGTCCCTATAACAACTTTTATACATTTTATTTATTGTCAAGTTTAGTTTTTAGTTTATTTTGCCAGGAATAGCCATTTGTCTTGATATGCAGAACTGCTTCTTTTTTCGGTCAAGCCTTGTAAATGAAATGTCTCTTTCTAGGCTAACTTTGACACCAACTTTGAAGACAGGAATGCATTTGTTACAGGGATTGCCAGATACATTGAACAGGCCACAGTTCATTCAAGCATGGTGAGTATCTTACTTAGAAAAAAAATTGAAAAGGTATTTGAAAATTATCAACCAGGCCCAAAAGCACAATAAGTTTAAAAAAAGACAAGCGACACATTTCAGGACATTAACTGCCGGTGCTGGATAACACATGTTTTCTTTGAGTTGAATGTTCCTTTAGTTTTGCATTGGACAGGCTCCAGGTTTTCATGTCTGTTTTTTTTTCTGTGTTTCACTGAATCCTATCACCTCCAAACAGACTGGAAAATCCTAGTGATTGGCTAGGTCAGTGACCAGATAGGAACATGGGAAAACTCCTGAACAAAGATTTCCTTGTTGTTTTTTGAGATATATACTTTATTGAAATTGATGGCGACATTTTTCTTAAGGAAAAAAAAAGGTTTTATAATCTTTACAGCAGAGCCAGGCCTATGTCACTAACATTGCATGTTTGCAAAAATATAAAAGAGATCTACTTATTTTAGGTGCTGTGGTTTCTGTAACTTTCATTTTCCCACACAGAAATACCCTTTGCTTATTGCTGAATCTGAGGCAGAGTAGTTTCTGTGAGCACATGCATTATTTTGCCGCTGCTGTGAGTGTGAGGCCTTTATTCTGAAGGTCGTGTGAGAAATGTGACACATTTAATGTGTTTATTAATCTGTGGTTGCATTTCTTATCCCAGAATGAGATGCTGGAAGAGGGGAATGAGTATGCTGTCATGCTGTATACATGGAGAAGCTGCTCCAGAGCTATTCCTCAGGTACTAACCAAACACAGTGACCTCACTGTGATTGCTCAATAGGTAGCACTCAGAACCTTGTAACACTTCAGTGTTGACAAATGTACAGTATATTACATGTTTTTCTAGATATTCACTTTACAAGAGCAGACTGACTTTATTTTCTGTTATAACTATGTTTAGCAATTCTATGTTTCTATTTTCACTGAACTCACAATAGCATAATAAAACACATATCTTCTAATCTGAAGTGTTGTGCCAGGGGTAGGGGAAGTTAGAGTGTTGAATGACTCATAGACTGAGTGACTGACTGGTGTGAGAAAGCTGATGAAGTATTGTTTTCCCTGTCCTCAATCAATAGCTGGTTAGCCTATTCTGGAGTTCACCTTTTGCTGTGCTTTCTTTTAAGAAAAGAGAAATGTGGAGATATGCTTTAGAAGCAATACATATTTTTTCAATGTACTGTGTATATTCAGAAATGTATGGATTGAAAAAAGGCAAATGAAACTCACCACGTCATCCTAACACACAAGATAAAGTAGGATGATCAAATGGTAGTTTACTTGGGCAGAATTTCAATCTGTGTACAGTTTTAGCAAGGGGTCTTTAAAGCAAACCAGCAGGTAGGGTTATTGTGAAATAATCACACTCCTTTGGTTGTGGTTCATAGCCAAAGGATTTCTGGTATGGTCCATTTATTTTATGTCAAATGCACACCACAAAGAGAATTTTGGAAATGTAGTAAGATCAATTAGTAAAAGTACCTATTGTAAGTACCTGATTCACTTACTGTGTCTAAATGAACTGTGAATCAATCTTGTGCCATAGTGAATTTTATCATGTTCCTTCTGTTTCCAAAAATAGTACTGTCTACATTTGACCAATATGTTAGGCAGAATTTCAATATGAATGATATTTTATTGTTTTTCAGTTTTAATTCTTAAATAGTTGATTCCTTCTTAACTGTAACATGCTGGAAGCAGTTCAGTGTAGTTGTATAGTGCCTTGATTTGTCTATGTTTAGTCTGCTTGGTACACCAAAAATGACAAAAGACTGCTTTTAATGTTTCAATATGCTGCAAATGCAATAGATGTTACCCAGACAAACATGTCTACAGCCCCCTTGTGGTGGTATAAAGAAATTTCACAAACTAGGAAAAAAAAAGTCCCTTGAACCCCCAAAAAATCACCTTTAAAGTCTCTTTGTTCTGTGAGAACTGATGTGTGTCCTGTGCAGGTCAAGTGTAACGAGCAGCCCAACCGAGTGGAGATCTACGAGAAGACAGTGGAGGTGCTTGAGCCGGAAGTCACCAAGCTGATGAAGTTCATGTACTTTCAGGTAAAGCCAGCAAAGGAAATAAATACAATAAGATAGTGGTGATGATGATGAAGGATGTGGGATGTAGCCCATTAAGATAAAAGCGTCTTGGTCTCTGTTACAGCACTTCTGATGATCTCTTTGCATTATTTCCCTGTGTGATGTTTCTTCGAGTCGATGGTGAATGTTTGTTTTGGACCTCAGCTGTCTTGATCTGACTGACGTGAAGTCAGATTTGTGGCCAGCATCCATGCATCACAAGTGACTTTGCTTAGTGAGAGTTTTGAGACTAAACGGCCCAAACATGAGACATTTAAGGCAGTTTTACACTTTAAACCTTCGCTTTTCTATTTTATGAATAATGGTGTTCAGATATGCTAGTCTAATTCAAAACGAGAAACTCGTAAGCCAGCAGAAACTAAACAGATGTGAGAACTTCCCTTTCGCTGGAGATTAAAGCATATTGTTTGCAATAAGGTTAAAGGTGACTTATGAAATATATCTGATTGTCCTTAACAGAACAGAAAAATAAAGACATTGATGTATACTAAATAATAACATTTAAAGTCTTGGTTCTTTTCCCTTTTTCATGTCCTGTTAGCGCAAAGCAATTGAGCGGTTCTGCAGTGAGGTGAAACGCCTGTGTCACGCAGAAAGGAGGAAAGACTTTGTCTCAGAGGCCTATCTCCTGACCCTGGGGAAGTTCATTAACATGTTCGCTGTGCTGGATGAACTGAAAAACATGAAATGCAGTGTGAAAAATGACCACTCAGCCTATAAGAGGTGAGCTCTTCATAACACATTGCTAGCACTAGACAGCAGGCCAGGCAGGCAGCGTATTTCTGTGAATATGTCATAGCTGGAGTCTAAAATTATTTGTGTGCTAACTAGTTTACCTACTTTCCATTATTCAGGACGTGCAAAGGTGTTGTTTCTGTGAAAAAAAAAATGATCATGTCACATCATTACATCCTGTTTGACAACCAATTAAGGGAGAAAAATGATTTCATGTATTATTTGCAGAGCTGCCCAGTTTTTAAGAAAAATGGCCGACCCTCAGTCAATTCAGGAATCCCAGAACCTCTCCATGTTTCTGGCCAACCACAACAGAATAACACAGGTATACTTTTTCATCCTGCCTTGTTCTCAATTCCTTGCTCTTCTCTCATCCTCCAAACCAATCCACTGTAATTCCCAAAACAGTACCCATTGAAGGTCATTGCGTCGTGTTCGTTAGTGTTTGCTTCTGTGTTTTTATTATTAATTACCAAAGCCCAACCTCACAGCTGGGTGCTGCTTGTTCCCCTTGCAGTGTCTCCACCAGCAGCTTGAAGTCATCCCTGGTTATGAGGAGCTGCTGGCAGATATTGTAAATATTTGTGTGGACTACTATGAAAACAAGATGTACCTGACACCCAGCGAGAAACACATGCTTTTAAAGGTAGGAAATATCTTGTTTTAGAATACTGCCTGTACACGCATTATTGGTTTTGTTCACATTCTTGTGTTTTAATCTCCCCAGCCAACTGTCCTTAAGTTTTTCTTTAACATCACATTGTTACCGAAGACTTAGTAAATGCGTACCATTATATTCGTATTGTTGAATTCCACATTCTTTTCAGAAATAAATATTTCCCAAATTTATCTGGGGTAAATAAAAACTAAAGAGCTTTATTTATATCTGCTTATCAGAATACAAGATTTTTTAGGACTTTCTAGAACGCTACAGATTCATGAGTTTTGTTAAGGAAACCAGGGCATTTCTGTTGTAGATAAATTGGTTGGATTTGATATCAACATGCGAATTGAACACCAGGTGGCACTTATTAGCAAGCAATGATCCTCAGCATCCATTTAGGCCATTCTGTTAACTCCGATTCCTCAAACCATTGCTAGTTGTGAGCTGAGCAACCTAAAATGGAGTGATTATTTTTTTGTTGCTGTGTTTTCAGCAGGCAGTTTCACAGGAATCACTAGTTTGTCGGCCACTGCCATTTTCTCCACTTTCACATGGTTTTTACTAGGTCATTCAAATCTTTCTGATGTAGGTGATGGGGTTTGGTCTGTACCTGATGGATGGCAACGTTAGTAACATTTACAAACTGGATGCCAAAAAGAGGATAAACCTTAGCAAAATCGACAAGTTCTTTAAGGTGAGACTTTGTTGGTTAATCACTGAAACGTATACCGTAGATCTGGTCTTTTACACAACATATTTGTGTTTATCAATATTCATGTTTCATGACATTTTTTTAAGGAATAAATAAAAAATATATACTTTTTAATCTCAAAATGACCTTAAAAAGTAAGTACCACAGCCCAGTAAATTAGGCACCCTCTTATCATTTCCCCTAGAGATAATAAAGAGCATTGCATAAATGAGTTATGAAACATTTCTTTTGTCTTCACTTGTTATAAAGACACCAGGGCTGCCATCTGTCGACATTGGTATGTTGTGTGCTCCCAGACTTCTGTGTGTTAGGGCAGCAAGCCAATTATTCCTTCACTGATCGTCCAACGCTGAATTCTTGTTTCCTTAACATCTAGAGTTTGATCTGACATTCTCCTGTATTATTTTTTAATATAATGTTTGTGTCTACTGGGATGTCTTCAGGTTTAACTAACACTCGGGTATTTATGAGGCATGTCTGTTGAGCCAGCAAGTCCTGAAGCAAAGATCCATGTTTCTGGAAACTGCTGTGCTCATTTCACATGTACCCGTTTGGCTTTTGCTTATTCCTTTTATTATTAGCATACTTTATTTTACTAGCAGTTGCAGGTAGTCCCTCTGTTTGGAGACATGCAGATTGAGTTGTCCAGATACATTGAGACCAGTGCCCATTATGAAGAGAACAAATCCAAGTGAGTCATTTTTTCCTCTACTACAGAATTTGTTGCCTTAGGATATCTGTTTGTAATCCATTGACATGTTTTGCAGTTCGGTTGTTTAATTCAAGTGAAGTTTTTAACACATCAGAAAACAGCTATCCTTTGTTTTCTTGGGTCCACTATGTGTACTGTACCTCAAACCTCCTGAAATATCTAGGAGGTACCAGATGTTTGTAGTTTCCATATAGCACAGCTTGATGTGTTTGTACTGTAATTTGGTGGAATACTATTATGTAGTAAGAAAATAGTTTATGTATGAAAGCTTTAAGGTCCTAAGGTATCAGAATAGAAAATGAAACATTAACAATATAAAACATTAAAACATATAATATATATTTTATAACATATACAAACATTAAAACATGAACAATATCAATCCTAGAACAGAAAACGTACTGTTTTTTCAAATTCTGTCCAGGGTGGTGTGTAAGTTGAACAGCCCAAGCTGAAAATGGCACATATCTGTTGTTTTTTTTGCCTTTCAGTGGTTAAGGGTGTGAGCCTCCTCACAGGCTCGCGTTTTTATTTTTTGAGCTGGTGGCTACCGCAGCCTTTTTTATTTCCATTTCTGAAAAATTTGGAATGAAAAAAAAAAGCCCTCCAATTTGCTCTCCCTTCTCCTCCCCTAGATGGACTTGTACTCAGAGCAGCATCAGCCCCCAGTACAACCTGTGTGAGCAAATGGTCCAGATCAGGGATGACCATATCCGATTCATCTCCGAACTGGCCCGCTACAGCAACAGCGAGGTCCGTGAGTGACGAGTGCTCCTCAGTCTTGGACTGCGTGTATTCTTTCTCAGTCAGACGCAAGCAGGAACATTACATTACAGCAACCATTTCAACCGGGCTAATTCACTGACAACAACATTTCAAATCACATAAGTCGATGATAGCGTTTTAACAGTGCTGAAGTCTTGCAGTACTGTTCGGCAGCCAGTGGAGGGAAGAAAAACTGCAGGCTCTTCACACTGATTTACTAATAAGTGTGGAGTGCAGCAATGAAGGCTCCATCAGCTTTCTGTTCAGAAGAGAGCAACGTCCTTCTTCTCTGGTTATACTGGAAATCTGCAGCTTTTCTATCTGCAAAAGTAACTGCAGATTTCCTTCCAAAGCCCCCGAAATTTTCTGTGTGCAAATATTTTAATGCAAATCTTTTGGATTTTAGTGCGCTATACATTGCTATCCGAGAATTTGAAGTGTAATAACAATACGTTTATTTCTAAAATCACCACATTTTCTATAAATGTATACAGGTCTTAATCCTTCAGTCCTTCAACCTCTATGGCATTGCATATGTACTTTATATACTTAAAATATTCTGTCCCATAAAGATCCATGAACACTCCCAATTCACAACTTTATTGTAAAATATTCATTCATTTGTATGAACAAACTGCCTGTCACGACATGTGTTCAGCAATGGACTCCCACCTCTACTAGCCCTTTCTCTTGTGCTGTTGACAGGTGGTGACAGGCTCGGGGCTGGACAGCCAGAAATCAGATGAGGAGTACAGAGAGCTCTTTGACTTGGCACTCAGAGGCCTGCAGCTCCTTTCAAAATGGAGCACCCATGTTATGGAAGTGGTAGGTAACCGATCCTGAAGTGTCACACTGTTTCCTTAGTAAAGGTGGATGGATTAGCAAATATTTTCGCTGCACACACAACGCAAAAGACCACCTGTCCTGTCTCTGTGAGATGGCGGACTGGGCTGGCAGCTCTCACAGTCAGTGTACTAGTGCTTCGTCTATAATTCATGTGACAGCTGAAATGATCAGCTGGGTGACACTGTGATTTTCCCTGCCTCTTCCTCATTCAGTACTCATGGAAACTTGTCCATCCCACTGATAAGTTCTGCAATAAGGACTGCCCAGGCACTGCGGAGGAGTATGAAAGGGCCACCCGTTACAACTACACAAGTGAGGAGAAGTTTGCTCTAGTTGAGGTGAGAATGGTTTGCTATCCTTATTAGACAGTGAGTTTGCCCTCAATATAACCACAGTGCAGAGAAAAACCCCAATATAATTTGAGAAATTACAATACCTAACCATGCTTCTCTTGTTTACATCAAAAAATGTTTTTTTTTAAATAGCAGGATAATCACAATTAATAATTTAAAGATTTACATTTACTAATTATGCATT
The DNA here is from genome assembly GCF_059453375.1 of Lepisosteus platostomus. Lineage (NCBI taxonomy): Eukaryota > Metazoa > Chordata > Actinopteri > Semionotiformes > Lepisosteidae > Lepisosteus > Lepisosteus platostomus. The sequence goes on from NC_142623.1 coordinate 33,338,092, forward strand.
TAAGGTTCACTCAGTGTTTTAAAATTGAGAATCTGTTGTTAATTTACAGAGTATAAATATACTACTAATGTCTTCTCTGCGTTTGTAGTTTTATGACAAATACAAAAGTGCAGTGACTGCATTGCCAAGTAATTTTGGAGCAGTGTCTCACTTGTTGGCTTATAAAAAATGAAGAATGCTGTGGCAAAAGACTCATTATATGATTTAGCGCTCCATGAATGAAATGCTTAGCTTTCTGACGGTTGCCTTGGTAAGTAACGAGTGCAATAAGCATACTTTGATTTTTTCCAAAATGCTTCACACGCAATTTGATCCCATGACCCATTCCTGTTATTTATGTATTAAACTTTCTTTCATGTGCACATATCTGTAATTTATTGTTTAATGTATAACACACTGAAGTCTACGAATGGCAGGGGGGCTGTTGGGTTTCATCACTACCAGTGACCCCTGGTAATGGAAGGAGCTTGTGTTTGACATTCCCAGGTGATCGCTATGATCAAAGGCCTGCAGGTCCTGATGGGCAGAATGGAGAGCGTCTTCAACCAGGCCATCCGAAACACCATCTATGCTGCCCTGCAGGACTTCGCCCAGATGACTCTCAGAGAGCCCCTGCGCCAGGCTGTGCGAAAGAAGAAGAATGTGCTCATTAGGTAGGGGACCTCTTTGAAAACAAAAATGTTTTGTTTTTCTTTCCCCAAACCTGAAATGAAAAAAGAAGTCCCTCTCCAAGTAGAAAGACATTGAGAAAGACACACCTGAAGAAGGCTCTGCAGCCGAAACGTTGTGTCTTTTCTCTTTTCACCGTGGAATAAATCTTTACTTGTTCCTTTGCAGCCAACGCATGCTGACACAGCTCCCTACTTGAACCTCTTCAACCCACTCCTGCTGTGACCCACTATGCCTTCCTCTAAATCTTTGTCTCTTCGTCATTCCTCCTCCTCCTCCCTGAGCTACTTGCCCCCTTCTCTCCACCATGAAAGATGTTGATTCCTGTCTGGGTTTCTTTATTTTTTCTCGACTCATTCTTCACCAGCGGTCTTCCTCTGTGCTTTTAGTGTTCTTCAGGCGATTAGGAAAACGATATGTGACTGGGAGGGAGCGAGAGAGCCCCCCAACGATCCCTGTCTGCGGGGGGAGAAGGACCCCAAAGGGGGCTTCGATATAAAAGTTCCCCGACGTGCCGTTGGACCTTCTAGCACCCAAGTAAGCTGACTCCTCAATCGAAATATCTGTTTAAATCTATATTATTAAATATAGATTTATTAAGAATTTTATAGAATATTAAATCAGGGATGAGTAATCTGGAGTTTCCATTCAAATCAGTACGTGCTTTGAATTGATGCTTTGATCTGGACTGGTTTCTGTCTAGATGTGGTTTGTTAGTAGCCGAGTAACTATAAGGCTCTGTAAGTACCAGACACTGATGTATTATATAATGCAAGTATATTACCCTGATGTATTATGCCCTAGCTAGAAATAATATAAATTTATAAATAATAGGTATTTATAAGTTGTTATCGTTTGGTTTAGCACAGTCACATCTTTGTTAAAGTTTCTACTTTTTGACAATAAAAGAGGGAACACTCATTTGCAGGTTTTCTGAAAATCAGGTTATTAACACTGAACAGCTCTTTTCTTCTGCCTGACTGGGTGAGCAGTATCACATGCTTGTGCATTGCATGGCAATAAGGTACCTCTATTATTCTTGAGGAGGGTTTAATAACTTTCACTTTCTGTGCAAATTAAAAAAAAAACTGGTTTGAAAACATGAGGGATGATAAAGGAATGAAGTGACTTCGACTAAATGGTAAGGCTCTGAAGCCATGACTCAATGTCTAGAGTAAAGCACGAGAGGGACTCCAAAGGTTATGCGTTTTTCTTTTCAGCTTTACATGGTGAGAACCATGTTAGAGTCTCTCATTGCTGACAAGAGTGGATCTAAAAAAACTCTACGAAGCAGCCTGGATGGGCCCATAGTCCTTGCCATCGAAGATTTCCACAAGCAGTCCTTTTTCTTCACTCATCTGCTTAACTTCAGTGGTAGGCTTTTGGATTTTTTCTTATCCTCTTTTGCAGCTCTTATCTTTAGGCCTGTGTTTTTGTAAGAGAAAATATTTAACCATTAAACTGTGTACTGTACATTCCTTTGTGTATAGTATATTATTGCTGTTTCTACTAATTTATTATTTTCTAAAGTATGCTTCTCCTTACTTGTAAGTTTCCATTTTATTGTAATACAATGCCTCTGTTCACTGTTTAATTTAGATTATATTTTTGCATTTTGCTGCTTAAACTGGCGCACCTTGGTGTTAGAAGGAGTTTTGAAATGAAGGCTATGTTGTTCTAAAGCTGTGATGTTTTAACTGTTTGTTTTGGCATGTGCAGAAGCTCTCCAGCAATGCTGTGATCTGTCCCAGCTCTGGTTCCGAGAGTTCTTCTTGGAGCTCACAATGGGACGAAGAATTCAGTTCCCTATTGAGATGTCGATGCCCTGGATTTTAACAGATCACATTCTCGAGACCAAGGAACCTTCCATGATGGAGTAAGCCAACTATCTTCCCCATAATAAGCATCTTCCCATGACATGGCTCTGTGTTTTGAATACATTGTAAGCTAGTTGTGTCAGGATAGAATGTTTTGGTAAGGCCCCATAAAGTGGCAAAGTTTAAAGGTTACTTTTAAGATGGAACTGAATAAATTCACCAGGTAACCCCCTCCCACCTGTCTTGTGTTTTTATAGAATTAATTCAAGTTGTTTTCCTGTATAGTTTTTTGGGAGCCAGACTACATCTTTTTCAGTTGAATGTCTGGAAGTGGTAGCTGTTTTTGAAGACCATTTTTCAAACAGAAGTCAAGATCTTTTTTTCTGCCATAGTGGTGCCCTGGCAACCCCTCCACACAAACACATAGAGAGACACACACACACACACCAGGAGTTCACACACTCACAAAGTTGTTGAATGGGGATAAAAGGCTTTCAGAACCATAAGGGTCACAGAAAGTCGACTTCGGTTTTAACCTTGATGTGAATAAACAGATTATTTTGGAAAGCCCGTGTGAACAAGCAATTACATTTAACTTTTTTCAATCTTCTGTTTTATCTAGATATGTTCTTTACCCACTGGACCTTTACAATGACAGTGGATACTACGCTCTGACAAAATTTAAGAAGCAGTTCCTTTACGATGAAATTGAAGCAGAGGTATTTTTTTTTTATTGTGAAACCATCATAAATCAAGATGCATCATTTCCAAGTAGAAACTGGTAAACAGCAAGCAAGATAGTCATCAGTTTCCTGGCTACATTAGTTTTTCCCCCTACTTTTAAGATTAATGTGCAGAGTTTTGTAGCTTTTTCAAGTGACATCCATCTTATTTTTCATTTAATCCATTTTAAATGAAGATGAAGCTAGTTCATGCCTAATACTGAGAATATTATTTTTTTTCAGGTGAATCTTTGTTTTGATCAATTTGTCTACAAGTTGGCAGATCAGATATTTGCCTATTACAAAGCAATGGCTGGCAGGTATGGTTTTTGTAAATTGATGCATGTTGGGGCTGGTGAGTGGGTTATTTTTGTGATGTTGGATATTGCTTAGTGCTGTGAACTTAGAAGCCTATCAAGTAAAAAATTAAAAATCAAATATTATTGCACAAATTCCCATTCATTCATGGAATATACAGCATACAACTGTAACTGAAAGTTGTGGGATAAATATTCATGGAATGATAATGAAACAATGGCATTTCTTGTCTTTCAGTGTTCTCCTTGATAAGAGGTTTAGAGCTGAGTGCAAAAACTATGGAGTTATTATCCCATATCCTCCATCCAATCGCTACGAGACATTGTTGAAGCAGAGACATGTTCAGGTATACAGTTTTGCAGTTGCAGTATTCATCTGCAAAAATATTATAAAATGCGTGCTGTACAAATACAGACATTTGGAATAAGATAAGGCAAAATAATTACATTTTTTATTTACTTTGTACTTAGAAGTGCACCACATAATTAACTCTTGCAGTTTGCTGCTTAATTACTAAATGAGTAACTGTTTAAATACAACGCTTGAAGAATAAAGTTAAAAAATGTAAGCAAGGATGTCCTTTTCTTTTTAATAAACAACTTTTTAAATAAAAGGAAACCTAAGCAATTTCAAGCGTTACCTTTACCTCGGTTCTGCTCTCCAGCTTCTAGGAAGGTCAATTGATCTGAACAGATTAATTACACAGAGAATATCAGCTGCTATGTACAAATCCCTGGATCAAGCAATCAGCCGCTTTGAGAGTGAAGATCTCACCTCCATTGTGGTAAGAGGCCTTAGCACACATGAAATATTACTTTTCCTGTTGTGACAGGGAAAGGTTTGTGGGACTCGGACATATATGAATAGTATACAGTGTATAGAGATATGGCATAATGACTTGCCTTGTAGCTAAAGGAACAAGCAGAAACTTGTTTGTATGTCGTTTATCACAAATAAATGTAAATGTTAATAATCAAATTAAACTAAGTAAGTAATGCTATTGAATTGTTTTCCTATGCAGTTTGATCTGTGGCATATTCAGGGAATTGCTGTTTGGCTTTTAAAACTTGCAAGGAAGCGTATAACAGTCTTGCTAGTCACAGTCAGCGCTCCAGATAGGCTGTGCAAACCGTGTGTTGAGTTTTATTCTTTATTAACGTCTTATAGGAGCTGGAGTGGTTGATGGAGATCAATCGACTGACTCATCGGCTGCTGTCGAAGCACATGACTCTGGACAGCTTCGATGCCATGTTCAGAGAGGCTAACCACAACGTCTCGGCTCCCTATGGCCGCATCACTCTCCACGTGTTCTGGGAACTGAATTTCGACTTCCTGCCCAACTACTGCTACAACGGTTCCACCAACAGGTCCGTGCTTCTCTTTATAAGGGGAACTGTGACGCTATTCTTATATTTCGGAGTTAGAAAGAACCAGTATTGATTGCATTTCAAACCACAATAAATGTAAAATGTACATGGTAACTTGCAAAACCTCCAATTTACACCACAAAATACACAACATTTCCAGGTACATTATGCGCAGCACTGTATACTGTGATTTAGAATGAGGCAATAAAACTTCCGGTGATATGAAGCAGCCTTATTAAATTGTAAAGAAGCAGGCCTGCGAATACATCTCTTTTAATCCAAAAGAATTATTGCTCTCAGCTTCAAGATGGACTTGCAGATAAATAGAATTAACTTGTTAACTCTGCATGCAGACCACAGAAACATTCTGCGGTGAAATATCTGCTGCACAGCCTGTATTTATTCGCTTGCACATCACATTACATTAGTCATTACAGTGACTAGTGAGCAGGAAGGGCCGCTTCACATCGCAATTCATGGGAACTCTTGCTCTCGCCTGTGATTTTGTTCTTGATTTGAAATTTGTAGAATTTATCGATACCGTCAATGAATGAATTTTTCCCTGTTTAAAGTTGGGGATGTACTTGGTAAAGATACTTACTGTCACACGCACATCCAAGCTCACTGCAGTTAACAACATGCTGGAAAAGAACACTTCCTTCTTTACATTTTGTACTATTTGAAGAGATTTTTAACAGAGAGTCTCTGTTACCTGTGGTCAGAATCATTTATAATGTTTGCAAAGGAACAAGTAAAGGTTTATTCCAAGCTGACAAGAGAAGAAAAGAGACAACATTTCAGCTGTGGAGCCTTCTTCATGTGGCTCGGGAACATTGTCTCTTTTCTTCTCTTGTCAGCTTGGAATATACCTTTACTTGTTCCTTTGCAGCCTGTGCAGCTCCCTACTTAAACTATTTATAATGTTGTATCTGTAATAGTAATAGTGGATACCAAAAATCTCTCAGCTTGATAATCATGTATTGGTTAAAGCCATGATCATAAACATTTATGACTGAATTCTAAAATATTAGCTTTTTCCCTTAGATTTGTACGGACTGCAATTCCTTTCACCCAAGAGCCACAAAGAGACAAACCTGCTAATGTCCAGCCATACTATCTTTATGGCTCAAAGGTTGGTACTTCACAGCATTCAAAGTCAATGGGTACTGAAGATCTGCTTACTTTTTGAGACTGAAAGCGAAATATCTTTTTCCTTAAGAGTACAGTAGACACATAAGCATGATAATCATTCGTCATTTCTTGTTTTAGAATTGTGGAAAAAAAGCAGAGGCAGGCTTACCTTGACTTGTTTTGCACAGATTTCTGGGAAATGATCTTTGTATCTTTAAAGTATGTTCACACGCTTGTTTGCAATGCAGCTGCGAGCAAAACACATTTTTATTGCAGTGTTTCTCCTTTTTTAGCCCCTGAACATTGCTTATTCCCACATCTACAGTTCCTATCGGAACTTTGTGGGTCCCCCTCACTTCAAGACTATTTGCCGCTTACTAGGGTACCAGGGGATCGCTGTGGTGATGGAGGAACTCTTGAAGATTGTCAAAAGTCTGGTAATGTTTGAGTGTTTCCTTAAGGCATTCATAAGGCAACTTTACTGACTTGGCACCTCAAAGTTGTAACTTTGACCATTGTAGCCAGAGTGAAGGACTAGCCCGAAAGTCAGGGACAATGGATTTATAGCTCAACAGCTTTGACCAAAGAAAGAACTCACTGTCCAGAATGAATTCAGCTCGTACAAATTATCAACTGCATGTGCCAGGTGTGCAAATTGAACTACATATCACAGTGACTGCCAAAAAGGTGCATTTGTAATTTTCTGGACATTCTTTAATTTTGACCCTTTTCATCTTTATCCTGTTGCAGCTGCAGGGCACTATCCTTCAGTACGTGAAAACCCTGATAGAAGTAATGCCAAAAATCTGTCGTCTGCCGAGGCACGAATATGGATCTCCAGGTGAAATACAATGCCATGTGTTCTTTTTCTTGTATAGCCCACAGTAATATTACCAACATTGAATCTTTCCCAGGATTAGTCAACTGTATACTGCATCACTGGGGAATTGCCATTTTACTGTTGGGACAGACTCAGTACCAAATGATACCCATTCTACTTCTGTTGACCTATTTCATCTTCCTTGAATATGGAATCTCTTTCTGAAATGATGTTGCTTTTTTATCTCCTGGTGCCAGTGCTCCTTCCCTACTAATGCATGTGCTGTAAATAGTAAAGCAGTACTAGAAATTGTATTAGCTTCCATTAGCATTAACCTTCAAAACTAAGGTTAGGCTGATGCAACTTAATAAACCAAATAACCGTGTTGTTCCCTTTTTACTCATTTTCCATACATGCTAAGTGAACACCAGAGAGACCCCCTATTTCTTTTCTGTCTCTGTTTCTACTTACATTCAAATATATTCTAGGTATTCTGGAGTTTTTCCATCACCAGCTGAAAGACATAATAGAATATGCAGAGCTGAAGACGGATGTGTTCCAGAGCCTCAGAGAAGTGGGAAACGCCATCCTCTTTTGTCTGCTGATAGAGCAAGCTTTGGTAAGGACCATGCTTTTTGTGCTTTATTGACATTGACAGAGGGTCCTGAATACATATTTGAATGTCAGTGCATTAAGAAAAATTTAACAAGCAAATTCCTCCCAATCTTCCTTTCTTTGTCATATTCTTGTGATCCATAATTCTGTTTATTTTATTTAATACTTCATCCTGTTTTTCATTAAATATTGTAGGTTCTACCAATCAGAAACAATTGTTCTACCTTAATAGCACCAGATATTCACTTCAACATGGTGTCAACTGCATTGCATCAATGACTTAGCTTTTTTAACTAAAACTACACTGCTTAATAGTTTGGGTTAATTGATTGTCTAATAAAACTGTTCAATTTTATGAAAGCCTTTCACATACATATGCCTTTAATTTCAGTCTTGCTGTGGATTTTGTGCTATGGCAGCACTGTGGCTTTGCCTGAATACACACACATTAATACGATTTCTGCAGCTGACGTTTTCTCATTTTCATAACAGGTTAGACTGTTTTTAGTAGGGTTTGCGTACAAGGTTATTAAAGGTAACTGATCCTTAGCTGTGGGAGATATTGTAATGGGAAAACTGTCTGCTAGAAACTGGCAGAACTGTTGATATATTTTATGTTGACATTTTTCCAGCAAACTGTTTAAAAACGTGATCTTTGTTGGTAGTTTAATAACTGTAAATCTTTACAAGCAGCAGCATGTTCCAGGGATTACTTGTTTAACAGGATCACTTGTCAGATGTTTGCAAGGTTCGCACTACCTCTGAAGATAGAAGTGTATTAAGTACACACCCAAATTACAAAGAGACTGTCAATGTGAAATTTGCTGAGTGTTTGTATATAGCTACACTGAATAATTTGTGTTTTTTCTTAAATGTTTGGTTTAACTTTAGTGTCAGTGAGCTTTATTATTCAAGATTCACTAGAACTGCATGCAGTGCAAAGATCTCTCATTGTTGACCATTTTTTAACCAGTTGTCTATTTTAAATGCATAATGTGAAACCCATTTATCCTGTGTCAATTGTGAATGTTTCATGCTGCGGAATGACTGATCATGGTGTTTCCTTCCAAATTTGAATGACTGAATATGGAAAAGGTATTGCTGTTCTGATTACAGAGTTATTAATTATTCCTGAAACCTTATTTTTTCATTACATGCTGTCAACATCAAAGGTGGTAAGAAATTAGGTCATTTCCATGGTAACAAAAAACACATTGGTACCAGTAGCTGTTTCAGCTGTCACCAAGTTCATTTGTTGCTCAGCATTAAGTTAGGGTTGCCATGGAAACAAGGTATTTTTTTCTTTTATGAAAAGCAATTTTGGGGCATTTACAGATTCAACATTTTTTTCTAGAATATTAAAGACAAATATTAATAATTCTGTAAGAGAAGAACATACAAAACCAGATATTGGGTTATTTCTGCCAGATGCCAGATGAAAACTATGCCTGCATCTTCATTCTTCCACACCTTTTTCTTATTGATACTACATGAAAAGAGCTCTATATCCTTGGCTTCCATGGCAAGAATGGCCATATGCTCTGTCTGAGATGCCTTGCATTGCACTTTTGCTTTGGAATTGCTATTCATTGCATGTTGAGCTCTTTTCTTTTGTTCAGTTGCCAGTAAAAATCCCAGGACCTTCTGGTTGCTTTGCCAAATTTAAAATTCTAAAAGAATGCACAAGAATCGTTCTTAAAGGCTATTTCTGTGGTGCTTGTGTGTTTGGATCAGTTTGTTGTTTTTTTTTTTTTTGCTTATTCGTGCCAGCAAAAGCAAAGACAAAGTGTGATGTTTTGTTCATATAGCTCTATTGTGGAAAAAATCAGTCAGTGCATGTCCTGTAACCATCTACTCAGCACAGCTATGTGCAAGGAATTTGTCAGCGAACTTAAACAATGTCAGATAGTTATCACACAAAAGGCACATGCTTTAACGAAAATATTGTTTGTTACATTCTAATGACCTATGAATGTTATTAAAATGAAGAATTATAAATTTATTAAGAAGAAACCAATAATGAGTGGTGGTAATTGTATGTACTGTAGTTCTATTGAAAATCTTTGTTTATGGTGTTTACTCATGTATTGTTTTAGGAATCATATAGTCTCTAAGGCAGATCTGCCTCTAATGTAGACTTACTGTACCTTTGACATTGTTTTCATAGCAGCTTCTCCATAACAAATCTTGCAGAACAGATTTCGGGAGAGTTTCTTATGATAACATACCTGGGACTGGCTGTATCTCTGGGTCATCTGAGGGACCTACGTAAAATGTTAAAATGTTTTCAAAGTTTCCAAAGTTTCCAAAACTATCATGGTAACTGTATCGGAGGTGAATATGCCATGGAAGAGATAACGAAAAACTACAAACATTAGTGTTCAAGGCATAGTTAATGTCCTCTTTTTTCTACATCTAATTTATCAAAAGAAAACCTGAAGGTCTTAACATTTCCAATTTATGATAATGTACCTGTTGATAATACTGAATGTATTATGACAAAGCACCTGTTAGGGATTATGTAATATGGAATAATCTTCTAGATAAAAATCTATTGTCACCTTTGGTATAGAAAACCACTCTGTTTTGCTGCTTTAAGAATTGCAATTATTAGCAAAAGGAAAGAGGACTTAGTAGCTTAAGAATGAATAAAAACTATTGTGAATTTCTTATTTGTCTTAGAAACAGTAACCCATACTCACTGCATTTCTAATGCCATTTCATATGGCCACCGTAAAGCATTTGAAATCAACACACAGACTGCAGTGGCCAATTTTTAACTACACTTAGAAATTGATTAATGTGCTTTGCTATAGTTTATCTGGTTCTTTGCCATCTTCATCAAATATTTGTCATGAGTTTTATAAAAGAACAAAACCTAAAGCTTGAACAAAATGTACAGTCCAACACACAGGAGCTTGTGAGTTTCTCAAGCAGTAGAGCTGTCCTCTCAGAGTGAAGGATCAGTTGTATAGCCTCTGGACAATGACAGTTTGAGCTTGGCCTGTCATTAGCTGACAGTATCCCAGTGACCAGGATCCCAGAAGTGTTGGCTAACAGGTTTAGGTAAGCTCAAGTCAGCTGGTGTTTCCTCAACTTTCTGCTCGGAACAGGCCCTGGGATTGCTCTTCTGTGAGCTTGTGGAGTGAGTAAGAGACCCTACTGGTCTCATAACACCTCTTCCAGCAGCAGCCTTAGCTTTCCCAGGAAGTCTCCTATCAAGGTACTGGCCAGGCTCACACTTCTGAGCTTCAGTGGGCTGCCAGTTGTGAGTTTCAGGGTGATATAGCTGCTAGCTAACACACATTCATACAATTAATGTGTGGTATCACATAGTCATACATTCATTCTGTCCTGGATTTAATTAAATATGGCACCTTTACTGAACTCTTTACATACTCAACAAGTCAGTTACTGGAGTGTATGCATTTTATCACATTTGTATTTTCATCATCAGCAGCCCTAAAATATGGAAACACTGAGAAAAAAGCTTCAAAATGGATTATTTTTCAACTTATTTTGCTTGAAAGGAATCGTTGGCCTTAGAAGTGCCATTTATTTTGACTTGTATTATGCTATCACTTCCATCGTTAAACATGAGAAGAATAATTATTGAGTATTAGAGATTCATTCCTGTTAGAATCTTCTTTCCAGCGTGTTTTATGTTTACCCAGCCTCTTGTATTCTTAAAGTCTTTCAAAGCTCCTGTCATCTTCACATATAATTCAGCCTGAAGCATGACTGTGCACAATAGTGAAGTAAACCTGTCAAACTAATTCCTGAGTTATCCACAACAGACATGTGAAACACAGGAATTAACAACAAACACAATAGAGTCTGCTTAACCAACGTCATTGTTTTAATGACCCAAGACAGCTGTAAGGTTCTTAAATCAGCATGTATTGTAACTAAGGTTACATCCAATGGATAATTCCACCCAGGTTCTGTCATTATATGTCACAATGCTGCCATAGCAACTGTCCACTCTGAATCGCTTCACATTCCCATAAGCATGTCTTTGTTTCTACTGATTCATTTAAGTGGGTTGCTCATCTGTGAGATATCACAATTTTCCAAATGTCACATCTAATAATTCTTAAGTTAACCCACCAATAAAAAAAATATTTTTTCATTTATTTTTGAACTGATCACCTTATTAGCATCACATGAAAATCATGTAAATCCTAATTAAAATAACATACATACTCTCAAAGTTGAAACACAATTTGTTCTTGCAGCTGCTTCTCTTCTGTTGTGTCAATATTTTGGGGCTTTGTTTTTTCTCTTTGTGTAACGACACTTTTGGGCCTAAGCTTTCACAACTAATCTCCAGATGACAGGGATTATAAACTGATCTAAAATAGTCATCCCACTTTGCACTTTAAAAGCTAGAGGAAAAAAGGATTAAGTACATTTGAGTTTAAAATGTTACATTTAATTTGCCATTTGATAAAATGAAGCCCTGTATAACTTCAATGAAGCTTAGGCTACAAAATGAGTAAACTGCACTCAGCATGCTGTCACTGTAGTTGTCTGCATCACATTTCCATGTATGTTATGTCTGGGCATGTTTCCAATTAAAACAATTAACATAAATCAAGGATTGGGTAGTATCAGAGGCTGAACTGCTCTCTCGAGTATAGAAAAAGGCAAGGTTCTTGTAGGTAAGCTGAAGAGGAAGAAAATGTAAGGCTCTCTCCAAAGATTTGTCTGCTCTCTGTAGTCTGTGGCTCAAATGCTCAGCCTTTTGACAAAACTTCTGCAGCTGCTTAAAGAAATGGCGCCATCTTGAATGGTTGTCCACTGTTTTTGTGATTCACAGCTAAAGGTAAACTATAAAGTTCTTTAAGGGCTCAACCATTGTAGACACGGGCTCTGAGTGCATGTGATCCAGACGTCTTACTTGGGTTATGTCACCAGTCAGCTGTGACTGTGTGTCCCCACGCAACAGTGCACAAATGGGATCTGCATACCAGGGATTATTTGGGGATAAGTCAACCAGGGCTCTCTTAGTTCCCTGCACAGCAAACTTCCAGGGCACATGACACGATGAGGTCAATGAGGGACTCGTCTCTCCTCCAGCTTTTGGAGCAATTTCATAGAGATGACTGGCTTGATTGGAGAGCAGGTTGGCAGACCACTTCCTCATTCTCTCCTGTGGGCACGGGGGTCAGCACTGCACATTAAAAAGGCAAAGACACCACTGACACCTCCTGAAGGGATCGGCCTATGAAAAAATAAAACACAACTGACAATTCAAAAATCAAATAAAGCCAAGTGATTCAACAGTTTCTTCGTTAAGATCTCCTCTAGTCTAAATAACTCCAGCCCGTACCATCAGTCTGTCCTCCCCACTTCCTCCTTACTGAAACAGACTTTGACCTGTTGAGAACAGTTCATGCCAGCTGCTGCTTCATTCTTAGATTTTTCCATGAAAAAGAGCGTATGTTACAGACTTATCCAAAAAAGGTTAGGGAGAGTTTAAAGAAAGCTTCAGAAAGTCGCTGATTTAATTTCAGCCATTTTAAGAATAAATCTGACAAGTTACTCTGTGTAAAAACACTAAGCAAAAAAATATTTTTTACCCAAGTAACAATAAATTCACTGACTCATTTTGAGTAAAGCAGAAATGCGCATTCTTTATCTGCACGTACTGTATTTTGTTTGGTTCTATTAGAATATAGAGAACAGGAATAGAAAACTAAAGGATATTTTGCACAAAATCATGATCTGATCTCCTGCTGAAGAAGTAGGCCTAAGTGTGTATGTCTTTAGAAGTTGGTTTAACTGGTTCATGGTTTGTTTGAGAAGTGTGACAATTGTGAATACTGCTACAGATGTTGCAGTTTCAATGTAACACTCTTTTTCTAGTCCCAGGAAGAAGTATGTGATTTACTTCATGCAGCACCTTTTCAGAATATCCTCCCTAGAGTCTACATTAAAGGTAATTTTCTTTTTTTTTCATATTTAGATTTTCTCTCAAGGACGTGTCTTGTGCACAGGTTAGATGAGTAGTTTGTCTTACTAGTGAGCTGTCCATGCGTTTTTGTGTCAGTGCTTGATTTTTGTTTCGCAGACTTGTTTTTTAAGGCTTTTGAAAGCTGAGAAAAATGACGTCAGGGGTTCCCAGTGCCTGGTCTCGAAGGACCGTACACCTTGTTTTCATTCGTTCTGGGCCTAATTACGCAATTGAATATTATTACATAATATTATTATAATATATTGAAGTCTTAATTGCAATACCAATTTGCATGACAGGAATATACAGTATGCATTTGTTTTCCAATCAAGAGTATGGGATCTACTTATAAAATATACAAGTTAAAAAGGTGATTATCGCCATGTTTAAAAAAAGCAAACAGTCAAACAGTCCAGACTAATTCTATTATTAAATCAATTAAGGGTTCAGCTGTGTATGTGAGATCTGGACTGGAACAAACACTAGCTGGTGTGTGGGTCTTCAGCACCAGCACTGGGAACCCGTGATGTGTAATTGATGGTTTTGAGGTATTTTGATTTGCTGCTGCCTTATAGTTCATACAACAGCTGATCTTTCAACAGATCTGTGCAAGTTTGTTTCTTCTGGAGTAATTCTGTAGCATTTTTAAGTGAAATAAAACTACAGACTCAGACCATACACATGCTTATTTACATTAAAAAGCTAAGTAGTGAACATTCATTTCATATTTGTTAAACAGGGTTCAACCAATAATATAAACACTATGAATTGTTTATCATTCTTATTTGTCTTGCTCTGAAGGCTTGGATTGGAACCAGACAGGCTAGTCTTACTCAGGGGGCATTGTAGACATACTGTAGATAGTTTAGGCTAGTTTCAGTATTTTATGGAACACAGCAGGAAACATTTTTGGGAAGGAAACAAATGTAGCTCACAGGACTGTCATTTAAGTCCTTTTCATTTTCCCGTAAACAGAGGGAGAACGTTTGGAAGTGAGGATGAAGAGGCTAGAAGCGAAGTATGCACCTCTTCACCTGGTGCCCCTGATCGAGAGGCTGGGAACCCCACAGGTAAGCAGCAAGAAGAGCCGAGAAATTAAATGAAAATCTACTTTTCTTCGGTGCTAAGATGAACAATGTTTGGATCGTTACTTTATCACCACAGGCTGTCCGAAATTCTTTTGTTGTCCTGTTAAAAACTTCATCCCAGCCAGCAGAGGAATTTCAGGCAGAAGAAAGGATCTCGTCAGCGGAAGTAAACAAGGTTCTAACAAACAGCACAAAGATGGGCCTCATCTGGACCTTTTGCACAGAGTGAAAGATGGATTGTCAGATTAGATGTACTAAATTTGTGAACCTATAGTCCCTTAAGCATAAATACATAACTTTTCATTCCAAAAGCCTTTGTTTGCAAACTACCTAACTACTCTCCATTTATTGAAGATCAAGATGATAGATTACTATTAATAAGAGCATAATTGTGTTGAACAGACTGGGATAAAACCCAAAACTCCTTTTTTTCTTTGGTTGTTGAATTTGCTTGACGTCACAGAACTAGAGTGCAGAGAAACTAGTTTGCTCCTTAATAAATGAAATCTTTAGTATGAAAAAAAGTGTTTTGATATATATATACTTTATATACAGTATATATTCTATAGACCAACTGAAAGTTTAAAACTTTTTTGGTTTTAGGATATACAAAATGCTCTTGGGTCATAATCATGAGGCATTTTGTAATGCTGCAGAGCTGAGACGTTCTGAAAACATCTTCAAGAAGTTACAGTACGTGTACTGTACAGTGTATCTGTATGCTGAATAATGACCATGAGAAGGCTTCTGAAGTTATCCTGGTTTGTTTGCACTCTTTATTTTCAATGCGAAAAAAATAATGGAAAGAAAAAAACACTTTAAAAGTTCATTCCTGGGGCTACAGGCGAAAATAACGTCATTAAATATCTAAGTGCGAAGCATTATAACACCAAAAAAAGCTTCATCAGTGACTGTGCAGCCTCCATGTTCCTGTAGCTCTTACACAGGGCTCTGACAGGCAGCTTCCACACTACCGAGAGAACACCAGTGTGTTGAAAGGGAAAATCGCAACTTTCTGCTTTCCAACCTAATCTTTATAGTTCTATTTTTAATATTTACTGTTTTATTCCAGTCTTTTGCTGAGAGAGGGCATAGTTTTTCTTGCCCAGACTATTAGTTTTCAGTACCTGTTTAAAACCACTAGATTATTTTATACCTTATTGAATTTAAAGAAATATCTGCATTTTTAATCTTAAATTTTCCTGCACTGCAGAATAAGACGATCTCTGAGATTGTTGCCCCCCAAACACCAGCAGAAGTGAGACAGTATTTGTACACAGCATTCCTGAGAAAGTCAAGAGTCTAAACAATGGAGTGATTACACACACTCCAAATTGTAGAACAAAACACAAATGTTTTAGTTAAATGAATCATGGAAAGTAGCATTAAGCAGTGTTATAACAAAAAAAAAAACAGAAGTGAATGTACTACCTAAACCTTTACTAGCTAAACGCAGAACATGGAAAAGGGAACCCATTCAATTACTGTGATATTTTCCAAAAGCATTGTAGAGAAGTATGATGCACTTTTCTCTTTAAGAACAGTGACTTTTTCACAAGAACACACCCACACACCTATCACGCTATATACGTTTGCTTACTCAGTGAGATAACCTTTATATTAACACTAGGAGAAACAGGTTCTGGCAATGTACACTGTAGAGCAAACAGGAAAGTAAACACTGCGACAAAGGCAAAAAAAATGCTAAATGTGTACCAGGTTTTTAAAGCTAAAATTACAAGCTGTCCCAGAGTATACGAACTCAGGCGTTGTCAAGATTAACATGGAAGCTATCTTTCTTATATGTGCTTAGTGAGTATTGCCTCTGTTCTGCAGAAAACAAATTTTAGGTTAAGCATTATGAAACTGACATGTCAGTGAACATGAAGAATTGTCACTAGCTTGGGATTTCTGTAACAATCATAAGGCAACAGCAGCTGTCCTGCCAGTTACCCTTCCTCCTCTGTTTAAAAGAAAATCATTATTCAATGTCAGCACCAGATTGGGTGTGTAGGACATCACAATGGGGACATCTGATGCTGGGGATATCCACTTTGATTGTTTTAGGTTGATGGGAGCAGGTCTTTGCTCTTTGTGTATCCTCTGACACAAGCTGCTGGCAGACCTAAGGTTGTTGTTGAAGGACTTAGGATATTAGTTTTCTCTATTAGTTTTGACCCTGAATAATTCTCACAGGAGTGCTATGGTCTGGGGGCCAAAGTCTTCAAATACAGCAGGTGTTCTGTGGAAAAATATTTATTGTTTTCAGGTGTTTGTATTTTTTAATGACAATCCATCCCAAGAATAGTCTGTACAGTGGAGTTAGATCTGGCTGTCTAGTGTTACTGCTGCTAAGAGAGCATGGTAACTCAGTGGTTGTGGCTTCAGTGGACGTCACTAGAGCATTGTTTAGCCTGTGCCTACAGACTGCTATCTGATGCTGGGGCGGGAAAGGGCTGCCACCTAGGATCACAAGACTGTTTGCAAACAAGTCGGGATCATTCAGGCTTATTTGGCTTTTAGTAGTTTTTTTCTGAGCTCGCCTCTAGCCATTGCTTGAAAAAAGAAGGGTGGAGATGTTGGGAGTGGGGAATGGCAATATGGAAGGTATAGGAGAAAATAGGATTGATATTTCTATGTTCTTTCTATTATTTTTACAACTTTTCCCAAAATATAAAATACAATATGCAATATAGAGATCAAATATAATACCAACTGATTAAATTACTATTATAAGTAAATAGACCTTTTTAGTTTTTCAAGATGAATCAACCTACAAAGAATGTTTAAGAATTATATGGCTGGTAAAGTTCATTTTTGTTGTAGTTGAGGATTTTCAAAGACTTTTTCAAAGGGCCTTTGGAGCAGTCCTCCTGGTTAGAGCAGTCCTCCTCACTGCTGGTCTTGGAGGCAGGAAATTTGTTCCAGATCTTTGCAAACTGACAAAAAATAAAAACGGCTACAACACCTCACTAGGGTTTGCCGGACTAAAAACATGGACTGAGTCGCAATTAAGGTCAATCATTGACCAGGACCAGGACCCGTCGGGGAGATTTCTGTTGTTCTAAATTTCCTTCTGATTTCCTTGTAGCAAATTGCAATTGCGAGAGAGGGGGACCTCCTGACCAAAGAGCGCCTGTGCTGCGGTCTGTCCATGTTCGAGGTGATCCTGACCCGCATCCGGAGCTACCTGCAGGACGCCGTGTGGCGGGGTCCCCCTCCCACTAACGGGGTGATGCACGTGGACGAGTGTGTGGAGTTCCACCGGCTCTGGAGCGCCATGCAGTTTGTGTACTGCATTCCCGTGGGGACCAACGAGTTCACAGCGGAGTACGTCGCGCCCAGCCCCGTCTGCGTCTGTCGCACTTGATGATGATCGGACTTGATCACATGCACATAACGCATTTCTCAATCCTTTAACATTTGAATTCAGCTACAGAATAACGTGCAAAACTAGATTTGCAACTCTTCTGAGCTTTTTAAGCCAAAAGGGCTACGCCTGCATTATATACAATGAATTGGAAAGACGTGTACATGCTTGACTTCTTAATATACTGTATGCTCGTCCACACAATCTGTTTAGTTTCTGTGTTTTGGAATTGATCGTAGAACGCTGGTTTAGTCCTTGGTTATACAAAGAGATGTCTAAGCAGGACGGTGGAGTAATGCATTGCATCTCATTTGGGTATACAGCAAATTCCTATCTTATCTGTAATATTACCAGAGAGTTAATTGTTTTTAATCTGTTCTTCCATTAATTTTTTGGTAATGTCCTAATATTTTAGGTACTGCATCTCATAGGTATTAGATACTGTATCTCATAATGTATTATTTATCATGTGAAATTTGTTGTACCAGGCATTACAATGCTGATTTTACGATACACTTATTCAAACTGGGATAACAATAACAAAGTGGGATAACTGGAATAATAGCGGGAAATAGGCAGGACAATTATTAATTGTAATTGCAAACATGAAGTGGAGTTGTTAAGTCTGACTCCTGTCTCATCACTATTGGCTAACATACAGTAGTAATGTTTATATTCCATGATTCGCAGTGAGATTTCACAGGAGAGACAGGGACAGGTGTTACAAACAGGTTTGATAAGGTAGATGACTTAATGTTCCTTTTAAAATCACAGTACCAGAATATTTTTTTAAAATTTATTCATAAATATTTGCAGAATGAGTGATCGTAGACTTAAGACATTACCTTGAACAAATTAGGAACTTTTCAATTTTGAATTCCAGCTGAATGCAAAAGTCAAAGAAGCTGTGGCCTAGAATATAGCTGTAGATTATACATGCCAGATTTTCCAGGCTTCCTTTTGTTTTCAGTGCAGAATACTTAAATGCACACGTATATTACTATTTCACTAGGGATAACAGCATCCAAGAGCTGAATGCTTTGTGAATGTTTCTGTTATTTGGTGAGAATGGTTTGGCTTAATGGCCTTTCAGGCCAAAGAATGAGAAGGCTCAAACTCCAATCACAGAGGAGTGAAACTAGGGGGAGTTGCAAGGTGGAGATGGGTAGAGGAGAGATGCTTGAGATGAGAGTGAAGGGAGGGATTTGAGTTTGATGTATAGAGCTGATTTCACAATGATGGTGATGAGGTGCAGCTGCCTGCAATTTGACATTGTTATCCCTCCCGAACTTCAGCTAATGATGTCCATTTAGTAAATGTAGGAAATGAACTTGTATTTCTTTCCTCAGCGCTCAGAGCTCTTGTGCTTTCTGTGTAGGCAGTGCTTCGGGGATGGGCTGAACTGGGCTGGCTGTTCCATCATTGTCCTGCTGGGACAGCAGCGGCGCTTCGATCTGTTTGACTTCTGCTACCACCTCCTCAAGGTCCAGAGGCAAGATGGCAAGGATGAAATAATCAAAAATGTGGTATGCTGATTAGGTTTTTTCATCAGTTTTTTAATGTGTTGCAGACATCTGAGAAACTTGTCTTCAGACAGACATACCTGCATGAAGTTATCTGGGGAACTGGTATGCTGGCTGTGCGTTACAATTCTGGCTTCATCATTGTTGCATTGAATCATTTCTTCAATTGTATCACAATATATTGTCAACAAAACTGAGTTATGTTAAGAGTAAGAAAACTTTATGGGTAACAAATGGAACAATTAAATTATGTATTAAAACAGGATTTTGCTAGCAGAAAATTTTATATTGACACATTAAGTCTGCTTTGGCAGTGGTTGGCCACAAATTTGCATCTGTACTGGTTTTCAAATATTTTTGTATAATTTTTAACCTGTATATTTACAAAATGTAATTATCCAATTTTTGCTGTTCTTTACGCAGTTTTGCCATAAGATGTGGAAAAGTGATTAACCAGAGTGGTCAGCATGTTTGGCTTACTTATGAGTCATTTTTTCTAGGGTGCAGTAATGTTTTCTATGGGTAATTATTGGTTTTGCTTTGTAATGTTTTAGTTTGGTACAACAAAGCCCTGACCCCTTTCATCTTTAACAAAACTAAAAGATCATGTTTCAACCTATTCTTGGAACCAAGCTTTTGTATGCAGCATTGTTTCCTTCTCATGGAAACCCAGGCAAAGTTCACTGTTGAATCACTTTTGCTGATCAAGAAGCAAAAAGACTTTGACTGATCATCGCTTGAATTAGTGGACACTTTATTTGGACTGATAGTTCGCAATCAGTCACTGCTAAACCAGGCCAGACAGCCTACGGAGCAGTTTATGAGGTCCTATTTATGATGTTATCAGCTGTTACATTTTATTCCAATGTGTCATTTTAATGGCAATCTCTTTTCTTTCTTTGCTAGCCCTTGAAGAAGATGGCTGACCGCATCAGAAAGTATCAGATTTTGAACAATGAGATCTTCGCAATCTTGAACAAGTACATGAAGGCCGTGGAGACGGACAGTTCTACAGTTGAACACGTGCGCTGTTTCCAGCCTCCTATACACCAGTCCCTGGCCACCACTTGTTGAAAATGGCCCACTGCCCAGGAAGCCTTTAATATAGCAAACCATTCACTTGGTCTTCGGCAAATTGGTATTAAAGATTAACGTACCCCATAAATGCTGTTAAAGCCTTTTTGCCTTGAATGCTGTGGTGAAAACTGTCAACCGATCTTCGCATGCTCTCATTTTGGTAGTTTTAACTGATGCAAGGGAGTCGCTGGCTGTGGACCTTCAGCTCCTGCACGCAATTTTCAGAGGGTGGTCAACCATACTGGAGGAAAGCTGAGTGTGAGCTGGTAAATATGACACCAATAATCTAAGCCCTTGATGCGTTTAGCTGTATGGTGATAAAAGTATTATGATTTTAACCTCACGTTCAAGTACGTAATCTTCACAGACAAAGTTTCAGGAGAAAAGGTTTTGGTTTCAGGTTCCTTTGAGACACTGGATGTCATTCAGTCTTCAGTTGCTTTAGTCTTGTCTCCAAACTGAACAGACCTTGGGAAATAATGATGCAGCTTTGGGGTTACTTAACTAGCTTTACAAATCTGTGGTATATATCTCTTTCAGATAGTGAAATGATGACTTCATTTAAAAACTGGGTTTCTCAAAATCAGCCTACAGAGAATTTGTGTTCCTTGAAGGTAGAATAGTAAAATGCACATAAATGCGGAGACTTTAAAGGACAGAGACAAATCTATGTAACTTGAGAAGCCCGAGTATCAGTTTGGCCTTTGTAGTAATACTGATGATATTACTAATAATATGGTGACAAGGCTTTTAAAGGAAATCTGTGTGCTTGGTGGATAAAATGAGCGCAATTAGACAGAATAAAGTGTGTTATGTTAATAAAGCATAATATGGCCAACAGTTTGCATTCCAAAAAGGCCAAGTGATGACTATGTAAATCTTCCTGTCCCTTCACAGTGACTTTCTTTTTACTTTTCTTTTGTTTTTTAAAGAGTGAGACGTTTATTTTGACCAATTCATGTATGTTCTCTGATGTTTAAAGAATTCCTTAACGTAAATAGTTCTCAGAATGACACATTTTAGGATCACTTAATGGTGTGCATGCCTCCTTTAATATGAATTTGTAACATGTGTAGGAAACTAACAGCCCCACCTTTGAAGTCTGTACATTCTCTTTTTTTTATTTTTTAGACGTGCTAATTGTTCATTCATGAGTAACAGAGTTTTACAGTGACAGGCCACCATAAAATAGTTTCACTACCTTGGAAGTTGTATATTCGTACATACCTGGTTATGTCATGCTGAACCTCACCTCATTATGCATGTTTGCTTAATCTCTTTACTCTGGCAAAAACTGCTACTTTACCAACCACAACACACCCCTTTTTGTATGGGAGCCACTGGCTATGAAAGTCCTGCAGGCTTGCCTTCTTACCACTGTGAAGAGTTGAAGGCAGCACTCCTCTGGAAAAACTAATTTGACGTGTAAGATTTTACTTGTAAATATTCTTGCTTTTGTCTTACCCATTCAATTAGGCTCATTCTGGTTGGAGTCAAAAGATAAGAAAAAAGGACAGCACCCACACTGCTTTTCAGAGCTTTTATTTTTTCTTTTTTCTTGAAAGCAAAAGAAGAGCATTCCCTTGAAATAGCAGCCTTTTCGTGTTCCCATTTTTTTGTTCGCAAAATACCATTTTGAGTTCCTGGGTGGTATAAAATTCAGCCAAAGATTTATGAGTCAACGAAGAAGGAATTAAAATGTTCCCGAGTGTAGGGTGTGTGTGGCAATGAGGGACAGTGACAACAGATTGCAGAATCCTGTGTGTTTCTTGATGTTTTGTTAAAATGAAAGAACATACCAGTGTGAAACTATATTATGTCAGGGCCCTGCCTTTATCTCTTTATGCTCATGCAGTTTAGTCTCCAAACTTTCTCTGTGTTAACACATCTGTTTAACAGATATAGAAGAGGGAGTATAATTGGGAGATAAAATAGGTCAAAATGTGTTGTTTTCTTCATATATTAATGCACTTCCTTGATCTCCATCTCTGCAGTGACTTTCACAGAAATATTCTGTACTTGTGAAACATGGTTATTTAATCTCATTTGTAACACAACAACTATGTTAAAGAACAAGTTAAATGTCAAAAGGTCAAGGAAGTCAAACTATAACTCTCTCACATTGAGTTTGAATGAAAACTTTCCTAACAAGGGGAATGTCATCAACAAAACTGGTGAAATGGTCAAATTACTTCTGAATTTACTCTTCTGACTCGCACCTCTAATGAATTTACAGTAGTTGTCATTTAGAAAACACTTTCCAAGCCATGGTAGGATACAATCAAGTTTTAAAAAAGTGCTTTGAGATGTCTTTAAGGAAGGATTTAATGTATTAAATGTTTAAGATATATTTTTTTTCCAGAAATAAACAAGGAAAAAAAAAGTTGTTCCTCTTAGAACAGTGTACTGTAGATCCATTGTGTAGTTTGCAGTGACCAGAAAGTAGCTCCTGCGTCATGCTTCGAGTTTGCCTCAGATCTTGAGGAACAGAGTCTCATGTCATTTATCAAGACAGATACTTGGCTTTCCTGATCGGTAGTATAAGCACAGTGGAAACATTATGTAGCCATTAGCATTCCATTTCCTGCACTGGACTTCTTTTAATTTTGTTTTGTACTATTTTAACACTCAGGGCCTGATTTTCAAAGCAAAGTAAGTTATTCCAAGGAATTTGTCATGTTTTGTTTTTTTCTTTATAGACTGCCAAGTTTCTTGACTATAGGCTAGCATTTTAAAGCAACATTCCCACAATTCACTGTTACTGTGATGAAGTCTTCTTGTGATGTAACTGACCTCATCTTGGGTATTTGATAATTGTAATAAATAAAACATAACCTGCATTGGTGGCGTACATGAACAGTAGTTTAGGAAAACTACTCAGTCACAATTTCCTATGAAAATCAGACCTTTACATTTTGTGTTAGGTCCTATTGACATTTCTTAAAAGTGTTTAATATAGGGATGAATATCTCTTTCTACATTACTTTTGTGTATTTCACTAGTAATTTGACAGTCTCTAGTATTGTAAACCTTGTCATTTGCAGGTGTTCATATCTTCAGTTCTGATGAACAAATGACTTTTTTACCAATCGAATTAGAACATTGTATGTTTCTGCTGCCTTTTTAGCGGTTGTTTCATTGCAAACGTATGCAAACTGCAAATGTGTCTGTAGATTTTCAGATCTGTAAGAATTTCATCACAAAGTTAGAATCAATTTTGTAAAAAGAGCCAAGAAAATAAATGTCTTGTTAACAAAAGGTGTTAAAATGAAATCCTAATTAAAACTGTTAAAAGAGAGAACTCTCAGATTTACAAATAACATGGAATAGTGTTTGTGAAAACTTAAGAAGAGTCAGATTGATACACATTCATTTTGTGACCTTCTGAAGGGCACATTTACAGCTTTGTTTGGAGAAACACTTTTCTGAAAAGGGGGACAAGACAGTATTAATGATTTACTTTTTACTTTAGCAGTGTTACTTGAATATATATATTTTTTCATTTGTTTTAAGCAGGTGCATTTTGATTATCAGTTAAACACACTTGTGGAAAAAATGCACGACTGTGTCTGTTGTAAAACGTTTTCTGTTGAATGCTTTCTTTTCTTGTTTAGTTTTGTATTTAAAAAAGACCATTGGTTTTACAACGACTTTAAGAAGTAGCTGTTTTCTTGAACTGTATTTATTAATACATGGATCCATTGTGTCGTTCCATAAAGGGTGGACGTTATTTAAAAACATGACATTTTAAAAAATTTAGCATGGCAGGCAATTGAACATGTCTCTATTTGTGACATAAGGTTATGTTCATGATATTGTTGTACGAGTGATTATGTTCTAGAAAAAAAATAAACAACAAAATCCTTTAAGGATACATTGAAAATATGTTGTATTTTCATTAAATAAAATCTAACTTAAATATGTGTAGAAAATATGTGTCATTAATATGTTGGAAGGAAAAAAAACACTTGCTGAGAGGAGAGTGTGGCAGCATGCCATTATTACCCACAGGCGTCTTTGTATATTACACAAGGGATATAAAAGTTTGATAAAAATCAGATTAAATGCCCAACCATAATCCAATAATTTGAAATGACTTTGTGTATTCTGTGTGAATTTATCATGTTTGTTTTTTGCTAACAATGTCTAATGATAGCAAAATAAAACAGAAAATGCTGAGGCATGGTGATGGGAAACTAAGATATTATTGCAAACCATTCTGTCAACAAGCGTAGATCAGGACCCTATGCAGACAGTAGAATCCGGAAGGGAGTGAAACAGACACGGGGAAGAGACAACTAGGAACTGGGCTCGCAGACAAACGGGAGCGTGACCACTGTGCACTGGGGCTCGGGGGCGTGGTCCAGGCATACAAGTCCAAAGGAGTTCGAAGGGTAAATCCAGGGTGAAGTCCAAGGGTCCACAGCCGGGTGATCCATCCAGGACAGACAAGACAAGGTTTAAAAACGGGAGCCAGATTCGGTGCAGGGACGGGGAATAAAAGTGGGTTAACGGGGCCGGGCACTCCCAGCCCTGGACCCAGAGGGTCAGGACGTCGTGGTGAAGCCAATGCCTCCGGTCTCTCCTGGACCCGCTGGTAGGTGGGCTTCCGGGAGTCCATCTTCCAAAGCTGAGCCCAGAATGGTAGGAGTATCTGGCTTAAATAGGGAGGGGCTGAATAGGAGGCAGTGGCACAAAATCAACTAAAACGGGAAAGAGCCGGAGCTCCCTTAAGAGGGGGGATTTACGATCTTGACACATTCATCTCAGAAGCATGCTCATCTTAGGGAGTTTTCTTTTGAACAGAAAATATCAGAAACAAAGCAATATGTAAACAGGGCACCATGCTGGCACGTATGTTAGCATTGCTGCCTCACAGTTCTGTGGTTCATTTCTGGACCAGGGGTGCCATCTGCGTGGAGTTTGTAAGTTCTCCCCTGTGTGTGTGGGAGTTTCCTCTGGGTGTTCCAGTTTCTTCCCACAGTCCAAAGGCATTCTGGTAGGTTAATAGGCTTCTGGAAAAACTGGCCTGGTGTGAGTGTGTGTATGTGTCTGTGTCTTGGTGTGCTCTGTGATGGACTGGCGTCCCGTCCAGGGTGTATCCTGCCTTGTGCCCACTAGCTGTTGGGTTGGGCTCCCCCACCACCCTGAACTGGATCCAGTCCACTTCAGTGGTGAAAGAAGAGGGTTCCCTCCTATATTTGAAGTTGTTTGAGATCCTTTGAAGTGGAAAGAATACAGATGTCGGCATTAATAACTTTAGGGAAATAAACTGATGGAGAATGAGTTCCAGGCAGTATGGAATCTGTAAGGCTTATTGCTACACAGCACAAGAAATTAAATTTCTTTTTACAGATTGTCAAGTTTTTGCTCTTTTCTGAGCAGTTTCGTAAAATGTCTTGAATCCACTATCATTTCTACATGATTCATTTTTAGATATTGAAAACAGCATAAGTATATGGAAAACTTCGGGCATATGTAAAAGTACAAACTTTGGTATTTTTCTTCTAAAGTCTGAAGCTTATAGTTCTCTGCCATTGAATTGGCAATTGGAACCAAATAGTCTTATTAACATAAATTAACTGTGCATGGGTTCCTTATTCTGCTGTCTGGTCTTCAGGGCTGTGTTGCTGTTCCCAGCAGTATTTCAGGTTTTGCAGCATTCTTGGGAGAACCAATGCTTTTTATAGTTTTTTTTTTCCAGGAAACTTAGAAATCCCACGGGAACGGTAAACATCAACAGGATCCTAAAACAATTATGCTTTCACAAAAAAAAAATTAATACTCCCCTAAGTAATACATGTTAGTAAAAAGGCCTGTCATGTCACAGATAAAAACATTTTTGCCTTTATTTTCTGTAGCCTCACCTCACTTTTTTTTTTGTGTGGCTTACAGTCCCCAACGCTTCAAGGTCGTTTCTCAATGACGAGCTTATCTTTCTGGAAAGCTCTACAAGGGAACGTTGATGGAACTACTTCAACCACTGTTTTCATCATTACGTTTATACAGAGATTCCTTATTTATGTTTCCAGCTTTTTTTCCAGGACAAAATTAGCAGACTGGTTTTCTAAATACCAGTTTTCTTTTTCACCTTTTCAGTATCGTTGTGTTTTTTTTTTTGTTGTGTAAATGGTTGTGTTGTTGTTGTGTTTTGTTTCCTGAAATAGTGATGCATGGTGCTTTCAGAGAGGATAATTTTCTTTACCAGCTCATTGAATACCTTCGTGGTGCTTCACACCTCCAAAGACCAGGCACTGAAAGAAATCACCTATAACCTGACACATTCTTTCCCCGATTTAATGAAAATGCGGTCTGCAGAGGCGTGGTCTATATTACTATGCTCAAGTGTACTAATGACAATACCATCAAAAACAGGTTTTGTCAGAAGCAGTAACAGTTCTTTCGAATGGGAGTGTCGCAGTTTACAACAGTTTATTAAGTCTGCAAATTGTGAAGCGCAGAAAGGGAAATCTTTGCAGAAAATTACAAAAAAAAATCAATGATAAACAATAAATATCAGCCCAAATGATGAAACGTAAAATGCAATCAAAACGCATTTAGACCCAGTAACCCAGTTGATCCTGCAGTCATGTTTTGAAAACCTAAAGGCTGTTAAAAGATGCTTTACTGCCGTAACAATTATCGCAGAAATCTCTCACGTGTTTACGTGGAGAAGTGGCACTTGATCTGATGAAAATGTAAATTAAATCGCTAAAACGATTTCTTAAGTGTAAAATTAGGCTGTGGTTACGGTGGATTGCTAACCCGTTACTACTTCCACCAGCTCTATCTTTAGGAGTTACATTTTACCCCTTCAGCCCTGTGTTTTGACTGCTACTGAAACATGCATTGCCATGTGTTTTTAATAGTTATGAGAAAGTTGCACATAAAATTACATAGCAATAAACATATCGATTCGCGTATTCATTATTTTAAATTAATTTACCACAAAATGTTATTGCTTTCACGCTGCATACGAGTTATCCAGTCTTGAAAATATCAAATGTAAAAAACTAAACTACTTGGTGGTTCAACAGGGTATTGGTAGTTTATATTTTATTATTAATAAAGTGACGCAATACGGCAGATAGGGAGTGCCAATTGACAAGCTTGGCAGTGACAACGCCCGAGAAGACACGTGAAAAAGTAGTATCGTTACCTGTAATTTACATTTCGAGTTTTTTAGATAAATGGGCAGAGGTGTTCAGGGCGAGAAACTGTTCTCCTTTTCAGTTGGAACTGAAAAGCATGCGTTGTACGGTTTATATGGAAACGATATAATGTCAGATACAATGTGTGATTTTTCTACAGTTCTCATTTGTTTTGTTCTATACACCACAAGTAACAAGTATGAGTGTCTTTTAAAAGAGTTTTTCTTTTGCATGACTGTAATATTCTTCCTCAACACCGAATCTTCATGAATCACTATCATCCTTTATATAAATTGGAATCCGGAATATAGGAATTGTCGATATCGAATTGTTCTTTTTTTCTTTTTATAATTTATAACATAACATACAATCTTTCTATAAAGGATGAGCACTTTTAGGAACTGTGGTCTAACCTGTGAGATCGCCTTGTGGCTGTTCAGAGGAGGGCGGTGCTAATCTCAGGTAGAGTTCAGCAGGTCGGGTTGTTTTTCCTCTCAACACAGTTACACGGCAGCCGGACTCACGGGAGGAGACGGTCTATGTATGAAAACATACGGACCTGAGAAATAAGATTGGATTTCTGTTCTCTGAATATTTTCCCCACCGCCGTCGCTGAATTATTATTCGTGTTTGGATATTTTTTTTTGGGGGGGGGGGGAACTGTTTTCACGTTTTTTCGAAGAAAGAAAAAAAACGGAACTAAATAAGAAAAAAAGATGCAGGACGTTCAATTATGGAACAGTTCGTGTGAGAACGGTAGGTTGCTGCCCAAACCCGTTTCATTTCCTTTAAAGATAGATTGCAGTGAAGTAGCTTTTATCTTTTCCGTGCGATTTGTTTGACTGATATCGAGATGACGTAATATGCCCTTTATTAATGGTGGTTTTTGCATGATTGAGTATGCAGTCAATAAATAACGAGAAGAGGGTTTTGCTGTAATTTGTAAACGTGCAAGGTGAAGTTCCTGACCCACCCAATAAAGCTCTGTTGAACGTGGAGCTACTCAAGGACAAGTGTTAATATGGATATTCAATGTGATATAAAGCATCCGATTTATCAAGATGTGAAGAAACTGGTCATAATGATAGATTAAAAAGCACTTTTATGGTTTCACACGTAAAGTTTAATTTTGACCACAGAGGAAATCACTAGAAAATTATATTAAGCTAACAAGTCTCCTTATTGAGATACACAACCTTTACGGTCCGGAAGATGGTGAGGTGTGTAATGATCCCCGAGTATTTTAGGGGCGACATGAAGTTTGTGAACTCACAGGTTTTGAAAATTCTATCTCCGATGTAATGAAAAGTCAGTGTTTGTATTAATTGATGTGCTTACTTGTTGAAGATGTTTAATCTGAAAAACAACACACGTGTGACTAGTATTATGGCTAAGGTGTTCAAGGGATATGCAGAATTCCCCGGCGATGTGTAATAATAATAATAATAATAATAATAATAATAATAATAATAATAATAATAATAATAAATAACCCTTGGCATTGTTAAAAGTTGCTCTAGGTTGTTAAAACTCATGTTGGAGCTGTCCTAGCAACGCTTCATGTGCTCAGTACCCTCTGTAGACCTCTTCATTAAGGGCTTTTCCTACTGTAGGTACATAGAACACGAAACTATGTTAGGGAACGAGATACGCTTCGAATTGTGAAGTATAGGACTTAATATTTATTGAATGGTTAATTGTACACATACATGAAGTCGTATATACCAATTACCTCAACAAATTAACATCATACGTGTTTATAGTTATTTAAACTTGAAGACGGAGTTTTTTTCCTGTAAATTACCTAAAGTACCTAGTCCACATTTCCTATGAGGCAAAATGGTTTGACGTAAAAAACCTAACGGTATCGGTAGAAAACTATGAAAGATTAAAGAATTCCAATGAATATTCTGTATATTTTGTATTGTTTCCTAAAAAACATAAAAAATGTCAGACTCATTTATGTATCCTAATCTGAACACTTGTATATATCCATCATGTGTATATCAGGATTTGATCAAGGACAATAAGGATTTTTTGTCATAACAAAACAAAATCATTTCACCTTAATTCTTATATTTATGTGTATACATTTGTGGTTTCAACCAAAATATATACTTAATACAATATTTAATTTTTAAAGCAAAAATACCTTTTTGACCAGGAAGGTCATGTATTATCAATGGATGATGTGTGTTCGTTTGTAAAAGTATTCTGTACTAAACCACTTGTCGTGCACAACACTTTATCTAATGAGTAGCTTGTAAAACAGTTTTTTTTTTTGGTGTGATTTACACGGTCAATAACTACACAACACGTCTGTCTTAATAGCTGGATAGTAAGTTAAATTTCACAACAACACGCTTTTCTTCACAGTGCTCGTTGTAAGTGTTTAAAAGCTACCAAATGTATTGGGGGTTAGGAGTCTAATGTTGTGTGTTATTCATTTTAAATCATGTTTTTGAGACATAATTACATTTTTCACTGTTGAGTTTGTACCCTAAATATATTTTTTCATTGTGTAATAAGACAAAAAAACCTAGGGAGGTATCCGTATCCATGGTATCTTAGGAACAAGACTCTGCTTGAAAATAGTGGAAGAACAGGAAACTCTTGATAAAGATAACCTTGTCCATTTAAGCATTTGAAGACAATCCCTAGCTTGTCCTGGTGACAGTAGCTGTGAAGTAAAAATGATCATTTGTTTGTTTGGGTCTCGCTATACTATTAAAATTTGATAAAGCATAAAAGATATGATTAGCTGACAAGCTCTCAGGTGACTTCATTTTTTATGACTAATGATACTTATTTGTGTCCAGAGGACAGCCATCTTCATACTTCTGCATGTCTTTTTAATTTTTCTTTAAATATTTGAAGAACAAATGTTTGCTGATTAAATACAACTGCACAGAGACTTTGCAGTAAATGTATATACACTACCTTAAATTCATTTAGAGATACGGTATACTTGTAGCATAAGTGCAGGCATAAGAACCGGAATGGTGAGGAAACGACAAATCACAAGGACTTTGAAAAGAGGTGCATAGCTGGTTAATGGAACCAAATGATCCGTAGACAATCACATCTTAGCTGCTGATACTGTATATACGGTAGCAGGTTGATCATCTTTGTGGTTTTGACTAAATGAGGAAGTTTCCAGTCATTAAAACTAAGTTGATCTATGCCACCAACAGTGAGTACTATTCTAAACTGTTGAGCCACAGTTTCATTTCTTAAAGCAGCAGTAGAGATGTTTTCATTAGTCTTTTCCTTATGTGAAGGCATACATTTTCTGAATATACTGTGTCCAAATGGGGGGGATTTTGATTTATGAAAAGTGACTTTTTATTGTAGATTAGAACCTCCCTTGTGTCAAAAGAGGATCTTAATTTAAAGTTGTTCATTTCATTCTCCATGCTGGAGAGCCGTTAAAGAAAGATTACGTGTAGTTCAGGCTTTATCTACAGTACTTGCCACCTGTAAGAGCTCCAGCTCTCACCAAGCATCTTCATGCGGGACAAAGGTTCTTTCTTTGATAAAGTGTAAGAATGATTTGTTTTTTTTTTCTGGCTGGAGTACAGTTTGAATGCCAAAGTTCAACTGGCAATGTCAGTCTTTTTTATGCAGCTTTATCTTCACAAAACTGACACCGATGGTGTGCATTTTTCAACTTTCATGGAGGTAAAAAAAAGTTGGACTGTAGGCAAAGAACATGCAAGTCTTCTTTACCTTTATGAAATAGATGATGTCATACATTTTTTTCGGTTTTCTTTCCTTTAAATAACCATACTTTAGGACTTCTGTAAATTTAATATTTAAACAATTAACTGTGATGCAGACTTTCACTGGATGAAACCTCTTCAGCAATGGAATTAAATGAAGTTTTCACATTCTATAATAAATCATAAACTTCCAAATGGGAGACATCAAATGCCCAGTTCTTTTTAATTATAATATGCATTACTTGTAATTAAGACGTCATGCTACAATCAGAACTAATACATATTGAGCCTTATAATTAAGACTTATGTGTATAATATTATGTCTTTAAATTGCATTTTGAATCTATGTAAAATGAACATCACACGTTTACACGTCCCCATCACCATACAGAGGCATTAGGACCCACACAGGCCGCAGGGTGAGCGCCCCCTACTGGCCCCACCAACACTGTGGCAGTGCGGTGGCTCTGTGGCTCAGGATCTGCGTCTGTGGCTGGAAGGTTCCGGTTCATATCCCGTGGCCGGCAGAGGAATCCTACTCCCTTTGGCCCCTGATCAAGGCCCTTAACCCCAACTGCTCCAGGGGTGCCATATAAATGACTGACCCTGGGCTCTGACCCCAAGCTTCTCTCTCCCTGTCTGTGTGTCTCATGGAGAGCAAGCTGGGGTATGCGAAAAGACAAATTCCTAATACAAGAAATTTTGTGTGGCCAATAAAAGTGGTCTTATCTTATCTTACCTCTCCCAGCAGCAACCTTAGCTTTCCCAGGAGATCTGCCATCCAGGTACTGGCCAGACTCACACCTGCTCAATTTCAATGAGCTGCCAGTTGAGTTACAGGTTGATATACAGTAGCTACTGGCTATAGTGTAAATAATTTCCCAATTCTTATTTACTCAGGCTTCAGATTTCCATAATAGATATATATTTTCAGTATACAGAAGATTAGTGTTTTAAGTGAGTCTTCTGTGTAGGTAAGTGAAAACGAGTGTTATATACCACATTTTTCACATTTGTGTGAAGTGTATGTGCTGAGAATATCCTGCACTTTAACATCTTTACAATTCAACTCTACTTGACATTTACAAATGGATGCATACTTCAGTCTTTTTTGTAGTTTGTAAATTAAATTCAGTTTTCATTCCTGTGTTTTTGTTTCTCTTTCTCCTGCGCAGGTTCGTTTATTACTTTGCCCTGCCCCTCACAAAATATCACTTGCGAGGTCCTCAATGAGATGAATTCCACCATCATCCTCAGCTACAACAACGGCACTGCCATTGACCTCCCGGAAGACAGATGGCGAAATTCCAATTTCTGGATTGGCCTGTGTCTGGCTGTTTTCTCTTCAGGCCTCATTGGTGGCAGCGTCATCCTGAAAAAGTTGGCTCTGTTAAGACTGGCTCGGACAGGGGAAACCAGAGCAGGTACTCGCGTTAAAATTGTAGTAGAGTGGGGGAAGCTTAGCATGGGTAGGTGAGCCCTGGTTTCAAGATTTTGTTTTCTGTGATCACGGCTCCATCTCAGGCAGCACAAGTAGATGCACCAGAAAGGGCAAGAGATCTCAACATAAATGGCACTTTCGGGTTGTAGAAAACTGTGAGGTACTGTACATCACGAATGCAGTTAGTGCTCACTGACCTGTAAGGTGCTGTGGAGCTTGCAGTGGGTGAAAAGAAAAATGCTCTGACACTTGAGCACCTGTGTAGGTCTTCATTCTCCCTGCTCTTTGGGTTAAATACCTGGCAGATAAAGGAGTTGCCGCCAGAAATCCGAATCTTAAACAGTTGCTGACACCAATTTGGGTGGGTATAGCAAACAAAAAGGAATTTTTGTATGGTTTAGTTTTTGCAACGTCAGTCACTTGAATGGATTAAGTAATGGTAGGGGGAGGAATGTCTACTGAGATATGGAAATATGTTTAAAATATTTTAAATGTGGTGCTATCTTCACTATCTTTCTGATGTATACTTATCTGGGTTCCTTGGTTCATCCTGATATTTGTTTTTTGGATTAACTTGTTTTCTGTGCTCAACTTAGTAGAGGAACACACCACTGCATACCCGACTGCACAGAGAACCTACCCATAGCCCGAAGAGAAACAAGAGATCAGAAGGTTCTTGGGTATCTGTTTAGAATATAACAGGCCTGGAAAAAGGTGCTGTACTGGTTATGCAGACGGAGGTTCGTGACCCGTATTTCAATAAAACATATCTGTTATTTTAAAGGTGAAGGTGGTCATGGATACCTGAAGGACTGGCTGTGGTGGGGCGGTTTACTGACCAGTAAGTCCAGTCTCATGTCTAAGCAGCTGGTCACATGGTTTAGCAGCACTGCTTATGCTGAAGGTAGAATTAAGAAGTGTGAGAAGAAATGTATATCCGCTTTTTTTTCTCCTGTTAAGATTCAATAAAAGAAATACTCAAGTGATTTGAGTAAGGGGAAAGAGAGTTTCTCCAAAGTCTCTGGAAATGTGTTTTTACTGAGAACTTACTGCAAATGCAATCAGAAAATACAAAAACACTTCTGAATTGTTAGTTCTATGGGGGAGTAGACAATGGGTTGCAAATCATCCTGGTTCTTAAGTGTGTCCCATGGTAACAATTCCAGGTTTAACTTAATAAGATAACATGATTTGATAAAAAAAAGACTTACCTTATTTTTTTTTCTACAGTGGGTGGTGGTGAAGCTGCCAATTTTGCTGCATATATCTTTGCTCCAGCGACAGTGGTAACTCCACTAGGTGCCTTAAGTGTTCTCATAAGGTAATCCAACCTCTTCGTGGCTCGCCTAATAATATGTGACATTTTACAGATGCATTTTCAAACTCTTAAGTTCCAATAGAATGCGTTATGTTTTGCCCACTATTGTGTGATGTTTAAAAGTGGGACTTCATGTTTCTGAATGTGGTTTTCTTTCACCTGCGCTTGAGGCTGTATACGGTTACAGTGCATTGCTTTACTATGGGATGGTTTATGCCCCTCCATGCCTTGCTTCCGATACTCTGATTTGCTGTGGCTTGATTTCCAAAAACATGTTGTGCCTTGTGCACTGTCCTGTTCTTCTGGGTACTAAAATTGTCAACGTGTGTAAAAAAACAAGTGTGGAATGTGCAGTCGTTGCAAAATGGGTTACACAAAAAGATAAAAGTAATTCTTAAAAGGTGTAACTGAGGGCCAGAACAAGGTGCTAGTTTTCAGCTAGGGTGTGACGCAGAGCACATACAGTTATCTTGTGTGCAGTATGGGCATCTCTTAGAAGAAAGCTCTTTTTGAGGACATAGTTTGTATAGATAATTATGATCTGATATGATGGAGATTCAGGTAAACCAGTAATAATGAAACCTCTAAAAATAACAGGAAAAGGATTGTGTGGATGACTTGTTTAATTTCTAATACGGAAGATGCTTGTTTCCCCACAGTGCAATACTGTCTTCATACTTGCTTGGGGAGAGCCTGAATTTGATAGGAAAACTAGCTTGTGTTCTCAGCCTACTGGGTAGTACTGTAATGGTCATTCATGCCCCAGAAGAGGAGGAAGTAAGAACATTGAATGAAATGACCGCCAAGCTTTTAGATCCAGGTAAGGATCTGTGTTCCCCAAAATGCTGTGTGGCAAAATCCCACTTTGTACTTTCATTCTGGTCCTTGACATAAAATAAATACTGACTTGAGCTAGGATTTGAAAAACATTTTTTATCTTGCTATTTTAATCCAAGGTGATCCAGAAAAAGCCTTTTGACATTTTAACAGGGCTTTGTATGCTTATTTCACCGATATGGAGAAGTTGCTATAATACTGTATTCGTCATTGCATGGTTTTATTTAAATCCTATTTTCTTCACGTCTGTTAGACAAACTCTAGCTAAAACAGGTTGTCTTACAGGAAAACTCAGAAGACCTCGGTGTATTTCTTTATTGCTGTTAACTTGTGATATTTCTGTTAACAGGATTTCTTGTCTACGCAAGTACTTTGCTCATTGCAACTTTGCTGCTGATCTTCTACTTCTCACCACGGATCGGGCAGACCAATATCTTGATCTACATTAGCATTTGCTCTCTTCTTGGGGCCTTCACCGTCTCCTCCGTCAAAGGTCTGGGCATCGCCATAAAGACGTTCTTCTCGGACCCCTCTGTGATAAAGCACCCCCTGACCTGGATTCTGATTGTCTCGCTAGTGGCTTCGGTTATCATCCAGATAAACTACCTGAACAAGTCACTGGATGTCTTCAACACCCTGCTGGTGTATCCCATCTATTATGTCTTCTTCACAACCGTTGTCCTGACCACGTCCGTCATCCTTTTTAAGGAGTGGTACTCTATGTCAGGAGTGGACATTGTCGGAACACTGTGTGGGTTCCTGGTGATTGTTTTAGGGGTTTTTATGCTGCACGTTTTCAGGGATCTCAAAGTCAGCTTGGCCAACCTTCCACAGACTATTAATCATAGACAGGTGGAAGAGCCGGCGCCTCAGGTGATCAAAGTTGATGACAAACACATACTCATTGAAAATATGGAAAGCCTGCCTCCTTTCATGGAAGACTCACCCAGAGTGTTCATAATCAGCTGAAAACATGGGTTGTGCGTCTTTACAGTGTATATATTTTAATGTTGTTTTGTATTTATTCGCGTTTGTGGCTGCTGACAACGCTGTTGATGAAGTGGCCAGTACAGAAAGCAGTATTGTTCTGAAATGGAAATATCCTAAAGTGTAAAATAATATGTACACAATTGCGGTTTTAAGTGCAATTTGTTTTGAAACTAACCTACACCTACAGTTTTCAAAGTTGTAGGATTTGCTTCTTGACTCCCGAGTTGTCACTTCTGAGTGAACCTGGATTTTTTAAGTAATCATACCTTGGACCTTCAGTCCTGTATGTTTTAAGGAAGAAAGCCATTCTTGAGAAGATTGTAAACTAGATTAAAGATATGGAGAACTGTTTGCTTTTGAAATGTTTAGTTTCTAATCATCAGTAGATTTCCACATTTCATTTTCAGGAGTGTACTGTGTTTAAAGAGAGGCAATATCATAAATTATACATATGTAATACTTAGTTTCAGAGTTTTTTTTAATATGTATCAAGTGCTATTTTTATACATTAGCTGAGAGGTCTATTACTAAATTTAATCTGAAAACAGATTACATTTTCTCATGTACAGTATTGGTTAAATGCATCAGTACATGTGAAACGTATTCTTGCAAAACATTTCCTTCTGTAAATCAGATTTTATATTGGTAATGAGATCTATGAATAATAAACCTCTGTAGAAATATTTGTTGTTTTTTTAGGTGGGGAGAGGGTAGAACTTTTTATATAGTAAGTCATCCTTCTGTCTTTTTAGATTTTTGCTTTTTACTCAGTCTCAAGACTACTGCCCTTCCTTTAACAACTTTTTGTCTATATAACGAGGAGTGAACAAACTCTCATTCTAAAGTGGTATGTAGTCGACACTTTAATAAGAATATGTTGTACAGAAACTAGAATTTTCTTCAAATTCCTATTTTAATTCAATATGATTATTACATAGACTGGTGCACATTTTTCCAGTTCATTGAGGTATTTTAAATCAAGAGCAAAGTCTGAGATGTATTTGTTATCACAAATTCATTTGAGATAGTCACTAATATGACTCTAAAGTACATATTACGCAAGAGCACTCCTGGTTATCTTCCCTTAAAAAAAAAGAGTTTAAATCCAATGCCAGAGTACATGGCCTAGTTATGCATGCAGATTAATAGTGTCAGTTAATTCTGTGCATGGAGAGAGGAGGAAGCAGGAATTGTTTTGCATGCGAGATTGAGCACAATTCCTGAAGGCAAATGTGTGTTCATTATGCATTACAAAACCTCTCTCATTCACGAACCTTTCACATAGTATACATAGCATGATGAATGATGGTGTGTGGTGGGGGTTTGATGTAGAACTGATGTTCAATGTAACTTATGTTCAGAACTGCCTCCTCCTAATACTCCAGATGTCAATCATTTACTAGTTTCTACAGTTTCAGCAGAAACAATATGTTGTTGGAACATTTTCTGCATACTAGGATGATCTTGAATTTCTTAGTTATCAGCCTCTTAGACATCTGCCTGTTTGAAATGCTTTGGGCTATTGATTTATATTGATGAGAAATGTTCCAAACTGTTATTTCAGTATAAGCTGTCTGAACCTTTGATCTTTGTTAAGCAAATAGCTAAAGTATCTTTTTAGCAGATGCTCCTCTTGCAGGCTGAACAAATGTGTGGAATGAGAATTAAAAAAACTCTGAAAGTTTGTACTAATTCAATGATACACCTGTTTATATTCATAAAAGGCAGTTCTGTCTGTGGGAACAATGTTCCTCTTTAAACATCTTGTAAACGGCTACTGTTTTTTAGGTTGGTCTGTAAAGCTTGGGATTTTGTGTTCTAAAGTATGCTTTCACTGTGAATGTAAAAAAGCTTAAGCGATTCATGTTCCTGTGATTTACTGTATTTTAATCTGACAATTTTGTTTTGTAGTTTTCTTTACATAAAACAATTAAAAGCAAAAACCTTGGTCTGATAAAATGTTTACATATACTTGTGTCCCATCATTTGCCTTAGTAAAAGTTATTTGTTTTTTTACTATCTCATTTGTACCCTTAATGTCATAGAATGTTGCTTTTGTTTCTGTTTTCTTAGGGAATGTTTGAGTCTATTTTCTGCCAAATGTTAGATTTTCTTCACGTGGACCCCCATTGGGAGTTTCCTTTTCTCCCCAGAAATCTATATGGAATAAATGTATTTTACAATGTAAAACATCTTCTTAAGAGACTTTTGCAATGTTGCATGTCAGTCATTAGGTACATACATCTGTATCAGAACAGTTACGTAAAGAAGGCTTAACTGAGTCACATTTATTTATGTCAAAATTAACAGACATATGAAATAGGTTGGCTAATTAAAAAACAATCATTTAAACTGCAATATTGTATAGTCATTAGATATAAAAATGTTAATACTGCACCTATACATGTTAGTACCAATTTATCATTATAGTTCTTCCAGTAGTTTAGAAACTTTATTACCCGTTCAATTTAATTACATTTTAAAGGAACAGGTAAAGTTTTATTCAATGGTGAAAGGAAAGGTAAAAGGACAAGAGAGAAAATGTTTTGGCTGTGGAGCCTTCTTCAAGTGCAAACTTCATTGAACTTTGTTTTGTAAGTCTGGAAAGCACGTTTCTGTTAGTAAATTCCTTCCATAGGTAGGATACTTTCTAAAAAGCATGACACCTAGTGGAAATACTGTACAACGCACCAGTGTGGCCCATATTCTGTCTGCTCTTCTGTTTTCCAGCTGGAGGAGCTGTCGATTCAAACTGCGGTGTCAGTTGTATGCAGATCACTAAAAGACCTGAGAGATGTGGTAGAGCATATGCAGGGAAAAGGGAATTCTTCTCT
Organism: Lepisosteus platostomus; assembly: GCF_059453375.1. NCBI lineage: Eukaryota > Metazoa > Chordata > Actinopteri > Semionotiformes > Lepisosteidae > Lepisosteus > Lepisosteus platostomus. Next base: position 33,376,861 of record NC_142623.1, read on the forward strand.
TCAAGCTATTATTAGTTAACACCTTTTTCTAAATTTTATGTGTAATTAATAATCAGTGTTGCCCCATGTCTGAAGTTGTTTATATCACACAAATGACTATTTTGATCTAGGATTCAAGACTTTGTCCCTATACGTATGATAGAGATGCTACAACAACTCTTTGGGCCCTTTTTAAAATGTGTAATTATGGATTAAAACATACTTAACATTTCTGCAAATGAGGTACGGAGTCCAGTCTAGTTCCTAGGGGTACCTTTGAGCATATTTATGACTAAATACCTAACCTCCTAATCTGTACAGTGCGACAGCATTAGTTAAAGCATGTTGAACTGAATATTTCTATCAACATTAAATGCGGATTCCAGAAAGACCCCTGATTCAGCCAGCCCCTGACTGCAAAAGAAAAATAAAGTGAGTATTTTGGTTTATTTAAATGCTATTTTGGAAAATGACATGAAAAAGAAACCATGGAGCCAATTTTGCTCCAGAAGCTTTGAATGACAATATAAATGTTTTTTTTTATATTATAACTAAAACTGAAGGCAGATTGATGGTATGTGAATAGTCTATGCGAGTCAATGACCATGAGCATTGTCTTGAAAGTATCACATTAGCCATCTGGTGACACTGCTGAGTGCTCAGAACATGAAGTGTTGTTTTAAAGTCACTAATGGAGTGGCAGGTGGTGAAGCTTATCTTGGTCAATGCCTGTGATGAGATCCTTACATATGAATTGTTCTGTCACCCCGCATCTATACAATTTAGCAAGACAAACATACTTAACGACTTAGAAAACTAAATTAGAACTGATTCCATTAAATCAGAACTTGCCAACAGTGCAAATTTTAATTCACCCACAAGGGTGGTACCTACGTCACTCGTGCCGAGCTCAGGAACATTGTAGGGGTATATATAGGGATGACAAAACTGGCTTTCCCAGCATCTTTCAACTTCCAATTTGCTTTGTTGAAGGTAAGAATGATCTTTGAGTTTCATGCCACGCATATATCAATCAGACAGGAGCATTACAATATGTTTTGGAACATTTGTAAAGTGTTTTGAAAATCTACCTGGCATATCTCAAGAAAATCTATATGGTTTCCAATCTTAATGGTTTCAAAGTGGAATAGGATAAAATTCAAGACAAGCTACCACAATATTTTTCATTGCATAAGAAAGCTTTTTTTAATTACATAATCTTGACTGTTTTCTGAAATGCATGTATATAGGACTATTCAATATGGGTGTGAACACCCAAGATTTTCAAAGTAAACAAAGGATTAAATAAGTACTCAAAACTTTCTGCAATTTTTACAGGATTATAATAAATATCAGTATTTCTACAATACAATAACTCTAATGTAGTGATATAGTAAACAATACAGTAAACATAAACATCAAGGTGTTTGCTAAACAAATAATACAGTAATAATACAGTGAATATTCATGTCCATATCATTTTGAAACCAACAAATAGAAGATTAATTGTTTGGTTCAACCAGTAAACAATTCAAATGACGTCTCTTTGTCACGCTAGACTCAAGTTACTTGTAATTAAACAGAGAATGGAACAGAAGGGAGTTTAGTTAGTGCATCTTACTCGTAGCTTAGTGTTTTTGACCATAACAGTGAATTGACACCTGCAATATGATATAAATTACCAAAAATATCCCTGCCTTCAGGATTTCGCTGAAACTTTTTTACCGCTCCTACGGCTCTCCGCAGCGCTAGTACTATGGCTCGGCGGTTCCAAGTTTTCTCTCTGCTCGCCCTGCTGGTCCTGACTTCTCCACCCGTGACTGATGCTGCAGCCAATCAGCATCTCTGCGGGTCTCACTTAGCGGAAGCCCTGTATTTGGTCTGCGGAGAGCGGGGATTCACCTACGATCCCGATAAAATGAGCGGAACGGAGCCGGGACTTGGTAAGCCGTACTTCGCTTTCTCATCTCTGTGGCTGAAGGCTCCAGTCTGCACAAAAGCTGATATTGTTGAAGCTTCCGTTTTGACTAGTGCCTCATGGCAAAGAAAACATTTCTACAAACAAGTGTGTGGGGAGGTTATCCCGATTTCTCCGTCCAGCAAAATGAATTCTAAACGATCGCTCCATATTAAACAAATGTAGCAGTGGACCTGCTATATAAAAAAAGTTGTCTTTGTCTGGACTAGCATGTGCTCGTTGTATAGTGTGTAATCAAGTAATAATTATAAAATGCTGAAAATACGTCTTTTCTTCTCTTTTCAGCATGGAATAAACCTTTACTTGTTCGTTTGCAGCCTACACATGCTGACGCAGCTACCCACTTGAATATAAATAAAATATAGTTTTTAAACCCCTATCTGACGTGCTATTTATTACAAATTATACATGTAATTAAAAACTAAATCTATTAAAGCTGCATACCTAACTTCTTGCTGTTTTGAGAGCTGGTTTTAGTTAGGTGGTTATTTGATCATCGTTTTGATTCTGTTTTTTATGTTTAATTAAAACTAATTTTGTAATGTTGGACTGCTTGTAGGTTTGCTCACTGGAAAAGCTGGGGAGGAGAATGTAGTGGACGAATATCCATTCATGGAACAAGGAGAGATGAAAGTGAAGAGAGGCATCATTGAACAGTGCTGCCACAAGCCTTGCACCATATACGAACTGGAAAGTTACTGCAATTAAAGCCAAGTGATTACACTAAATTAATGTGATTTAAAATATCCATGTGTTGCATTATTTTGAAACATTAAAGATTTAAAAACATTGAAAAAAAGGACTTCAGTTTTTTAAAAACGAAATCTGTGACAGCATTAATGAATTAACATCCATCTGCCACAAAACTATTAGCTGGCTTTAAACCTTTTGCCTTGACATTGAATTAAAACATATACATGCATCCCCCCCAACAGGATCCTATAAACAGCTTGCTCATGACATAAAAGAAAATGAAGAAAGATCTGTGAATAAAGGTTGCAACATGACATGAATGTTTGGTACAGTAGCTTTAAACTCAAGTTAATGTGATTATTAAAAACACATGGTGTTCATAAGTTTGTGTTGTTTGGTTATATAAAGTTACACTTACAGTATCTGTTCTAACAAAGATTTGTTTTTGCTACAAAAGATGGCAGACTTTCAGAACACCCAGAATCAATTGGATATAACCCTCACCTTAAACCACTTCATCTTAAAGGGTTTCTGTCCAGAAAATGTGAAAGTCTTAGGAAGCAGAGACACTAAAGTGATACCAATGCTTCACTTTTGAAATCTTGAAAACTGAATACTAGACACAAATAACTGTGGCTCGAAAAGTGGAATAACTCATCAGCTGATCTGATTAAAACATGCATTTCATGCAACATACAGGGGTACAATACCAGTGTTACCTTGTCATATAAGTCAGTTAAAAGTGATTCTCAAGCCAGGATTTAGGATTACAGAAGACAATCCATAAAATATATCAGGAATACTAGGCATAATTATAACAATGTTTTTCATTACAAAGAAATCTTAATGAATTGCAGTAAGATTTTCCAGCCCCAGTTCTTGGGGTTGCCCCCTTGAGAGTGTTTTTTTATAATCTCTTCCATAATATTCGAAAAATGGAACAAATTCAACATCCAACAAAAAAGACAGCATAGGTTTTCATTAAATATATATAATACTAGTTATATATATATAAAATACTGCAGCGTAGGCTGCAAAGGAACAAGTAAATGTTTATTCCAAGCTGAAAAGAAAAGAAACACAACATGTTTCATTCATGTTTCAACATTGGCCTGTGGAGCCGTAATGTGCTACATTAATACTATATAATGTTAAATACAGTGCATAGTTTTACAGTTTTTATCCTTCATTGAAATATAATTCTTACAGGCACATATATAGTAAGAAAGTTTTAGAAAGCAACACCTGTTTAGGAGTTCTTTTTACGTTTTAGAAAATGAATTGGTATTGGAGGCTACCTGCCGTCATTCTTGCTCAGTGCCTGTTGAGAAAGCCTTTGATTCATGGTTTGATTTGATAATGCAAGAAGAGGACGAAAGGAATCACAATTGCTATCACGATGATCTTCGTAGTTAAATCAACAGACTGAAATGTTTAATAGCTTTGACCTAAACGGCGATCCGTAGGTGAAAGGCACCGGCGTTGAAAAAAATAAATGACGTAGAAACGCTTTTCGCGATGATTGGCGGAGAGCGCTCAAACCGATTTCTTTGCGAGGGTTCGCCCTCCGGCTGGAAACATGCAGGTGAGCTACAATTGGCTGTAGAGTTTACATTTCCGGTTATAATCTGCTCTCTGGTTGGACGTTTAGTTTAACGTTCTAGTGAGGCAAGTTTGAATATTTCTTGTTTTGGCAAGTGTCTATCTGGGTGAAGCGTTGTTATTGTAAATCGTTCCAGATAAGGACAGGAATTGCAGGACGGATTTATACATACGGTTTTCCCCGAAATGTCTTTCCCAAGGGCTCCGATAAAGCGATTCAATGAGCAGATTGGTAAGTAATAGCGTAGTCATTGATGAGTTCAACGGAGTTCGCACACGGCCCTCTCTGTGTAAAACATCTAATGTAAAATTGTGACAGGAAGGGAGCGATTCGTAGCGTATTTGACATCATTTCTGCATCCAATTTGCGTTTTCAGGCACCGGTTTCAGACACGGTGTTTTAACCTCTTTCATGCCTGGAAAATAAGGCGTAGATAGATTGAAACGATTCGAGCTGCGGTCGTAGTATCTCAAGGTAACCAGCGGGGTCTCCTGTATGTCATTCACATTAGTGGTAGTGTGTAGATGTTTACCCCGACCTTTATTTTTCTTCCACTAGCCAGTATAGGAGCAATTCTTATCGGGTTGCGTGAAAGCAAGTTTAAGAGTTTAATTGAAGTTTCCCTATGTAGAGACTACAGTGGTAACATATTTACTTTTTTAATATATTGTCTAAAAACTGTAATCTGTCTTTTTCAGGGTGTGCTCCTCCTCCTGGAACCTACGAAGTCAAGCTCGTTGAATCCGGATCAAAGGGAGCAGTGTCCTTTCAGAAGTCTGATCGCTTTAAGACTAATAAAGGTAATTTAAATGAGAATGTCTCTTATCAAGACCCTAACTCTCTTCTCAGTTTTTAAAGGTGTGGCTGAAAAGAAGAGAGTGCATGCTTTTCCCGTCACATACTCTTGCAGAATCTGTTCAACATATTCCTGGTAACTGTATGATTCCAGAGTGGTGTAGGATTTTTGGTAACCCCGAGCAATTCCAAAAGAGGTCTTAAACTGCATTGTGCAATTTTTAAACAGCATGCAGAAGTCTACACTTTTATCTAAGCCTATATATCAAACAGATCATTAGCCTTTTTTGCATTATGGAATTTGTTTAGAAGATTGCATGCATCAGCATAGGCTCTTAGTTCTTTAGCTCTGGGCTTACCATTTTATACATATAACTCTCTTCTCAGTTGTTAGTATTGCACACATCATGAGAGAAAAATCTCCTCTGTACATCTGTAAGCTGTGGGAATGGTGTAGTAGTTTTTATGTACTGTACAGCTATCAAGATGAGAGAATACTACAATATTGTACCTGTTCCATGTAGTGTGTACAGTATATCTCTTGATTACAGTAGTTTAATGTTATTTCAGGCAACTTTGTTCTCCCTAGGAAATTGTGATAGAAAAGCAAAACTATGTCTAGGTTGCTCATCTATATTAAAAATATATAATAAACATTAAACACTACACACTTCTGCAAAGTTTGCGATGTTGTCCATTGTATTAGTCGAAGCAATTTATTGCTGTAAATATGGTGATATAAGAGCACTTTTTATTGATTTTGAATTTATGATGCGGCTTTACAGATGCATGTCAGCCGTCTACTGGGATGGAAAAGATGACATCTCCCATGCGACGAACGTGGTCTGCCGACGGCCTTGTGAGTACTTCCTTTTAATGCGTGGTCGTGCAAACCTTTGAAATTATTAATGGTACAACACCTGTAGTGAAATTATTAATGGTACAACACCTGTAGTTCATCTGATGCTGCGTGTACAAGAGTAGGGTAACCCACGTTCCTAGCTGTTCATAGAAGAGACGGTGATTAAAAATGACTGCAGTGTGCTGTATAATCTGACCTGAGACAAGGACTTTGTTCTTGCAGTTTACCAAAATGTATGGTAACAGCAAGCAGGAGCTAATGTAATTCAAATGATTTAAGTACAGTTGTTAGCCTTGCAGTAAGTGAGTATTTTTATGCTTTTCAAAAATTTATTTTAAACAATTGGTCCAAAGATTATCCATGCTTTAATTAGCTGAGGTAGCTTTACATTGCCATTGCTTAATTAGGGGCTTAAATCTGATCTATGAATGAACTCATAGGCAGGCAGACATTTCTCAGCTAAATTAAGAAAACGTAGAGACACTTATATCCCTAAGACTTTTCTAGTAGAAAAGAGGCATCGTTGTTGCTTTAATATTGTATACATATTGCCCCTTTGTAACAATTTTAAAGAATAACACAATTAAATGTGATTGAGTCCTTCAAAGCACTATTTAGTTTTGCCTTCTTAGATTCTTCAGAATGCTGAAGAAAGTGTAATAAATATTTTTAAGTTGACTGTTCCTTGATATATCTGTATGCCACTGACTTTACACTAGGTGATTGGTTATGATAAAGGCACAATGGGAAATTGTGGATTTAGACCAGATCCCTGTGTGGTAGCTGTAATTTTCTTTTTGGGATACAGAGATGGTACCACTTCATCCTTACCCTGCCACTTTTTGGCTGCATCCATCCTTCCCATTAGATCGATGGCGCTTTCTTTGGAAAAACCAAGCGCTGAAGATGTGGCTTGATATGAGTTTAGTGGAAACCAGCATTGTTCTGATTTTTTGGGATACTCATGATGACTTATACCACACAGTGATAAGGCATGTTGGACCCGAATCTGATTTGGCAGGAGCATGGTCTAGTGCTGATGTTTTGCATTAATTAGCCTTTGTAGGTATGCAGCCTGTATATGGTACTTCACAGTATCGTACTCAGAATTGTTTTTCATTGTGTTGAGACATCACATACCCCCCAAAAGTTACAGCTTAATACTGTTCAGGGAACCTTTTTTGCATAGCTTTCAGAATGAATCTTTGGTTCTTCACAACATTAGATGAGGGTCTGCTCTATAGCAGTTAAAGCATGAATCATGTACTGTAGGTAGGTCCCTTTTCGGGCCATAAATGCCCATGGGGAATGGGGGCAAGGGCCACCATCTTTCTTTGACCATCCGACACTGGAGGTGATGTAATCATCATGCTGTATGGTCAGGTTATTCATTTTCATACGAATTTGTCCTCTGTGTACATGAAATTTTCCCATAATACTTGATGCTGCTGGTGTTCTTTTTAAGTAATGCTTGTTTTCTTTTCAGTCTGGTGTAGGAAACCAGAAAAAAGAGAAGCAAGCTCTTCTAAAGGAGATGAAACAACACAAACTGCTGGAGAAAGAGGTAGGATAAGTCTTGGACAGTGACAGTTTGTGTTGGTTCAGTCTTAAACTTAGGTGGCTCCTCTCCGAGTACACTTCGTATTTTGTTTTCTTCAGAAAAACATCTTTCTTTTTTTTGATTTAAGTATTTACTGGTGTTCAGATTTTAAAAAAACAACAACCAAAGAAATTATTGGATTTAGTCAAGGCTCTGTGTAGTTTGACAGATATTTGACATGTGCTGTTAGTTTTGGTCATTGTGTAATATGCTGTATGTAAGTAGTAAATTTATATAGTAACTCAGTAAATTGGCAGTTAAATTAATTTCGTGTAATCAAAAGTTTCACTCTTGTGATTTCCATCATTAGCATCTAAAGATTTTAATCATGTCTGATTTAATTATACGCCTGTGGTACATCCTGAAATCAGTTGTCCTCGTTAACAGGCACGTAAGTTACCCTAATAAGTAGTGACTTCATTTTCAACGTGGATGTGATTACTGCCCTGGGTTAAGGTGTGATGATCTTCTCCGCAGATTCGCTCACTGGTCCAACAACGGGGCGAGCAAGACAAGAGGCTTCAAGCCTTAGAAGAAGAGCTGAGGAAAGTGGAAGCAAAGCTGGTGGCTGCCATGCGAGAGAAGACGGGGCTTGCAGCCACAGTAGCGTCTCTCGAAAGACAACTTGCAGATTTAAAAAAGGCAAATGATTTGCTGAAAACAAAGGTAACAGTGTCTTACGATTTCAACTCTGCTTTATATAGATGTATGCACGTCCGTAGAGGGCTGCTCTTTCCACAGGCTCTCATCCCAGTGCATCTCTAAAGAACCTGACTGACCTCATTCCTTTAACGTAGCATTTTAAATCTTCTTCATATAACAGTTTGCTCTTCCCTTTTACGAGCCTCTTTATGCAATATTGTCTCGACATCTGCAAACTTACCATTCACAAATTTGCTTGTTTGCGTGTTGGTCAGGCCAGTGGGAACTTGGATGAAAGAAGAGCAGAGCAGGAAGAAACTAAGATGAAGGTTGTCGAGCACAACTTTGAAATGAGCTGCACAACAGCCTGGGGTCATAAGATGAATCTAGCTAGTTGAGTGAGCCTATGTCTGCCGCCTACACAAGTACCCAGTACTCGGCATCAGCATCTCAACGTGCTTTTGTTCTTATATGTTCTGTGTCTGGAGCTCCTGGTTAGCTGATTACTCTAAATTTGCGATAAGTGTTTTGTTTTGGTAGATTAATCCATTTTAAATTTACTTAACAGCATCGCATTAGCACTTTAATTATCGTATAATAAAGGGTTACCTATGTCTTTTAAACAAACATACTACTGTTTATACTGTAGTACATTATGCAGTGGTTTAGATGCTGACTTGGTTATATCTGAATTTGGTTAATCGTGACAGTTCTCTGCTCAAGCTGAAATCCTGGATGTCTCTGCAGGTCTTCTGACCATCTATATTTCTAATGACCTGATATGGCTTATTATTGGCTTAACTAGAACACTTTATCAGTTTCTCCTAGTTTATTCCTCTGCTGGGGGTTAAGAGCTTTAAAATAGCGAGCTTATTATTACTTGCACCTGTCTTCCAACTTGTTGGAATTGCTCCAGAATAATTGAGGCGCATGCGTTTCTCAACAGTTTTCCGAGGATGGCACTAAAAAGAAAATGAATGCCCTCTCCATGGAAATACTGGAATCAAAGAATAAAATAGATGCAAAAGATAAGGTATGTTTTCTGTGTAATACAAAATGATCATTTCCTAAATGGTTGCCTCATTGGAGATGAAGATTCCCAGGGGAATTTACATTACTTTACATTACTTTGTCATGTTATTGGTGGTGGTGGAGGGGAGTCCCCATTACCTGTAAAGCGCTTTGAGTGGATTGTCCAGAAAAGCGCTATATAAGTGTAAGCAATTATAATAATAATAATAATTATTATTATTATTATTATTATGTTTCTTTATATTAACTAAATTGTCTTACCTGTGCACTAATGCTGAACATGGATACAACAGTTGGCTTTTGTATCTGTCTGATTGATTTTGTTGTCCAGGATATTTGCTTATGCACAGGTCTGATGTGATTATTTTCACACTTTGTTTAAATATGATGGTGGTGTTGATGATTTTGTAAATTTCTTACCTTTACACAAATCGCAAGAAAATCTGTTTTTGTTTGTAGTATAAAATAACTTAATACAATGTAAGCCTGTATTCAAATGTGCTTAATCATTATTTTTAACACTTTTAGGAGCTTGGTTATATGCAGATTAATTTTGAAGGACAGATTAAAGTGTTGGAAACTGACTTGGTAGCTTCCAGAGCTACAGTGGAGGCAGTTAAAGAGAGGAATAAGGCCCTAGGTAAGTTTGTTTGGTGTACCGAGATGTTAGATTTGTATTGTTCTGTATAAAGGAATGTTTTGTTGATTTCAGTTTGGGGAAATGAAGATGATAGAATTTCAGATGTACATGTTTCACGCAGGAATATGCTGTTAATGTTCAGTTTTTATGGTATACTTTGAATAATGAGCTCTACTGTTCCAGATTTGTATTTTAAAATGCCAACCATGTAGTTTTACACTATATATGGCGGGGATAAATAAATACCACCTCGTATGAATGTTAAGCAGGCAATAGAAAGAAATAATCCTAGTCTAAGAAAAAGCATTTATGATCCAGTCTTTTCATTACGGATCACAAACTACCATTGTTTTGCATTCAGAGGATCTGCACCAGGAAGCAAAAATGCACAATGAGGAACTTGAAAAAGAAGTGGACAGGCTGCATGGTAAGAAATGGAAGAAAACTGCTGAGAATACCTGAGTATGCATGTGCTTTGTATATGTTAGTATATGCTTTCTGCTATGTAGTACTTCGAAGTCTCTTGTGACTTAAATGAGTGGGGCATAAGCACAATGCTGATAAACATGAGCTGTTAAAGGGGGCAGTAAGGGCTAACAGCCCTGTAAAGGTACAATGCAGTCTACACCTGCTTAGTTTTGCAGCTATACACCCGTATCTTTAACATGTTTTACTGTTTATGTTGGTTAGTACATTCAGATTTTAGAGCATTACTAGGATCACTTACAGTTACCATGTATTGCAACTTACAATGTTTTTATTTAGTGGACACTGTTTGCTTGCACATGCATCTAGGGTTTGAAATATAAATATATTGTGCAGATTTCTCACTCTTTGTCTTGACGGAATCTTTTTCAGCACTTATACAGGAGTTGAGGAAAGAGATCCAAGTCTTGGAGGGTTACTTGGATAATGCTAATGAAGAAATTCAGGTATTTTTTAAGATTAAAAAAACTTATTAGAGGTTTTCTGTATAAATAATTCCTTTTACCCCAGTACATTGTTTATTCAAGCTCTGTATTTCCTTACAGCAGAAATTTGTAGTTTAAGGGTGGCTGGTTGATTAAAAGCACAGGGATTTGGCTGTGATTTATTTTTACCTCGTTGGTGTTAAGTCTCGAATAGAATTAATTTGGACAACCTGCACATATTATTTCTTCTGATCTCAGGAGCTCCGCCTAAAAGATAGTCAAAGGGAAAAAGAGTTTGAGAATCAACTCCAGCTGACTGCTGCTGCGTCTGAAGAAAAAAAGGTACCTATTGTTTTTCTAAAACATCTGTTTTTTTTTTGGTATTGTGCATGTTTTTTATGTAAATGACTTCCTGAATTTCAGCATATGATGAAGAAGCTAGAAGAAGCTGCAAAAGAACTCCAGGGTTCTCAAGACCATTTGAAAGAACTTCGCAATAAAGTTGAGCTACTTCAAGACAAATTGTGAGTGGCAACCGTTTAACTTTTATTATACAAGTTATCTCAGCTTGAGCCTTGAAGACGATTCTTGCATCTTGTTTTTATTGTAAGAATTGTAAATATTTTACATCAACAAAATGAAACTCTGAGTTTGTTCAATTTAAGTTGGAGCCATGTAAGAATACAAATTTCTACATTTTAAATGTTTAAAAAAAAACTGCGATTATTTGTGAAGACACCTGTAGCATTGTCTTATTTTTGTACTTTTGTTTTGTAGATCCAAAACTGAGGATGACAGAGAGCAAGTTTCACTGGAGAAAGCTGAAACTGAACAAAATCTTTCAGCTTGCGTAGCTAAACTAGGGTAAATATACAACAATTCGTGGATATATGCTCTTAATCATTATATTTTTGAGTATTTTATGTTTTGAAAAACTTTACTTATGTCTTATCAGGTTAAATGTAGTGGTTATCATATTCTGATTACTGCAAATGATCATAATCAGAAAAAAAACGTTATCTGCAGAAAAAGTTTGAATAAGAATAACAATGTTTCTCCCTAATAGTTTAACATATAGCATTGTTTTCAAATAAAATGGTACATATACCATTGGAGTTTTGTCTATTTAAAAAATGTTTAGTATGGTACAATATTCATTTGAAAGGTAAGATGCCTCACTTGTTTACATGCTACCATGAGTCCATAATAAATAGTATGGTACATTTCTGTTGTCAGCTACTAATAGGAGGAATAGATTTTGCAATATACTGAAAGCATGAAACTGATTTCTATGTCTTTGACCTCTGCAGTGAGCTTGATGAGCATCTGGAGAAGCATAAAGAAGACGTAGCCAATGTGCAAAGCAAACTAGAAGCTAAAGAACAAGAGGTCATCGAGTTGAAGGGGCTCCTTAAAACCACAGAGGAGGAACTAACCCAACAATTCAAAGATCTTGAAGTTAAATACCAGCGTCTAGAAAAGGAGAAAGGTGCCTTACCTTTGTTTGAAGTTTTGCTGTCACTTCTTAATGTCTGAACAGTCAAACAGAAAAGTATTTAAAGTTCAAGCAAGATGATTGCTGCCTACCCCATGACCATACTGACAGCTATGTAATGTCTTTGATGCAGGACCTATGTAGATCATACCATACTGAAGTAAAGTAAGGGTTGCTACTGCGGACCACATGTACGGTATACAACGAGTGATGTCCCACACTTGGTTGTAATTGTTGATCTTTGCTTTGTCTTCCTTAGCTGTGAAAGAGGAAGAAAGCCAAAAGCAAAAGGATGACTTGAAAGTTGAAGTCAAGGCTTTGGAAGAAAAGCTAATGAAAGGAGAGTTGGAGCACCAGAATCTTCAGGAGTCGCACAAAGAACTCCTTGCGCTCTATGAAGAGGAAAAGGTTTCCATCTCTGCCATCTTATTAAGCCGGTTTATATGTTACACAAAACAATTTGGGTGTACATTTATGTCTAATCAAGAATCGATGTGTGTATATACACAGATGGAGAAACAATTCCTCAAAATAAAACGGCCTATATTTTAAACCATGGTATTCATATAAGCATATATACTTAATTACTGAGCCTAAATTGACGGTATTCAAGCTCTTATTTGAATAATCTGTATCTGCAGTAGAATTTATCTTGAAGATTTCTTGCCTTGTATCCAGGGTCTCCATATGAAATTTTAAAGAGTGAAATTGCTTAGATGAAAGTGTCAGCAAAATGTATTTGATGTTTTTCTTTAAGCGACGTTAGTTTTTTACTCAATGTTGGGTCCTTCCTTTCCGTGCCCTGCAGGAGAAGTCCAGCTCCCTGCATGAGTTGCTGGAGGGGCTGCAGACAGATACGCAGGCGGAGAGGAGCCAGCTGGAGACTGAGCTGGAAGAGGCCCTGGACGAGCTCGGTCAGATGGAGACAAAGGAGATGCACAGTGAAGAGCTCATTCGACACCTGGAAGAGGAAAACCAGCAGAGAACTCAGGCCGTCCTTGACATTGAATCTCAGCTAAACAGGTTAAGTTCTAGATCAGTGCTTGCTTTGAGACGTTCAGCTTTAACTTAAGCATTTTTAGGGCTCTGTTGTTTTTTTGCTACTCAAAACGTCTTGTGTGTCATTTATAAAGTACAAATTCTGAAAGTAATCTTACTCCTCCTTCATTGAAAATGAAATATTTTCATCCTTGTAGGAAGAACAAAGAAATTGAAGAGATGATTGAGAGTCACGAGCTGGCCATGACAAAACTCAGAGAGGATCACAGCAACTCACTGAGGAAGATTGGAGATATGGCAACAGAACTTGAGAGGTAAGTTTGCAGTTTTGCAACTATTTTGGAACTCAGGTTTTGGCCATAAATTGAATTAATCAAAGGAATCTTCTGTCCTAAATGTGATAAACTGTATTTGTGGTGTGACAAGATGTTTAAAGGATTCAACCAAGGAAATAAACCATTTAAAAAGACAATTTTTAATTTTGTATAGGGGAGGAATATGCCCAGTATATCATTAATGGAAAATGTGAACCCAGAATATGTTTGTGAATCTAATTCTACTCCTTAAAAAAAAAAAAGAAAAGCTACTAAATCTTTTAAGTTTTGAAGCTGTGCTGATATAACTGATTTTTGTGAAGTGACACCAAACAGAACAAGTGTTTTTTTTTCCCCAGTGTAAAAAATCTACCTGATTTTAAACCTTCAATGACATTTCTGAAATTAGAAACATTCTGCTCCTGTATTTGTAGTAAGAAACACTGCTGATGTCTGTCTAATAAACTTGCAATAGAGGTCAATCGCAGTCTGATGCATTTTTCCTGTAGCACAAAAAAATCAATGTCTGAAGAAATGAGACTCCTTGAAGTTAGAAGCTGTACACTAGAGGAGAAAGTGTTGAAGGTGACACAGCAGCTGGAAGAAGAACATAAGCTTCTTGTTGAAGCTGAGCAATCCAGGAACAAGGCCAAGGAGGAGTATGCAAGGTACATTGAATTGGCAGGGATCTTTATTATTTCTGGTTTTAGGAATTCTCAAATTTGTGGTGAATTCATGACAAATTCATGTGTACTGTCATTTAAAGAATTTTCACTTTTTGTAAAATATTAGTTTGTTGGCAAGAATCCTCAGTTAATAGCAAAGCATGAGTTGAGACATGGACCTGAAAAGTGTTTAACATTTCTGTACATTAGGAGTTTTTTTTTACTAGAAGTAAAACGTAGATATTGCAGAACATATCAGCCTCCTTGAGGTCTACTTCTAGTTGTCTATATGTATATCTACATTTGAGACTGGATGAATTTGAAGTTGTTTGAAAGTTTGTTTTGTTTTTTTACCCACTAGAATGTTACTCGATGCCCAAACTAAACTAGCCCAGAAGGACTCCGAGCTCCGCAAATCGCAAGAGTGTCATTCTTTGGAAATGATGCAGCTCCAAGAAAAGATGGAACGTCAGAATAAAGAGTTCCAAAAAGAGCTCAAAGAAGTGGAGGGGCGAAGGTAGGTACCGAGGAAGTGCAGTCCAATATGTTTGTGGTGTGCTGCGTTTGTTTATTTATAAATTCAAAGGTGTTCTGCTGGTAACCTGTGCCATACAACAACATGTCGCAATTTGTGATGTCCTGCCTTTTCAAGTTTCTTTTTTTTTCTTTGTGTTGCCGTTTGGAAAGTTGTGTGCATGGATTGACCAAGGGGTTTACATTTGATTCTGTATGAAATATGAATGAACATTTTGTTCACTATGATGTGCTTAGAGTACAATTACAGTAACTTTGCCTGTTGGGAACTAATGTAAATATATTTTGGACGAAAGCAAGTTTTGAACTAAAAACAAATCTCAAGTTCTGGCTTGTGAATGCTTTGCTGCTCTGTTTTTGCTTCTGTTCTCGGGGAATTTGTGCATGTGGATTTTGTTAATAAATTAACAAGTGGCATGCTCCACCCAAAATAATTCAGTCTTATGTTTTGTGGTTTCCTGCATTTTATGATCTCTTACAAATAATACAGGATCGTAGGGTGAATTGCAATTTTTAAACTAACCTCAGTTAAAGCTAAACTTTGTGATCTGAGCTAGACCTAAAGACAGGAAATTAGACTGGCCTCATTCAGCTTGCTTTTTATTCACAGTTCACACATGGTGACAACGTCAGAAGTTGAGCACTGGAAAAAGCTTTATGAAGAACTATATGCTAAAGTCAAACCTTTTCAGGTAAGTTGGAGCTTTTACAACAATAGTGTAAATGTTTCTGGTAGCCAGTGTAAATTATGGCATTAATCAAATGTACACTATTTAGCAGTGCGTAATGAGGTAATCCCTCATTTGTATTAGACTTATTCATCCAGCAAATGCTTTTATCCAAAGTAACAAGTTGCAAAGGATGTCAATAACGGTAACCTTACAGAACTCATGAAGGATTCGTCAAGCATGTTAGAGTTGTGATATTTAATTGTACTACCTAGCTGTTAGTTTTAGCTGGGCCGCCATGCTGCAGCTAATATTGCCATTCTTGGGAGAGAGACAGGCTGGAGAATGCTGCTGTGCTTAATTGAGGCATGTGTTATTCTGCAGGGTCCATGGCAGTTTGCCACTTTAAAAGTCACTACAGGTGTTCTAAAACATGGCATTAACAAAAGCTCCCTGGATGCCTATGCTTTGATACTTAACGAGCCAGATGCATCTAGTTATTGAAATGTGTTTAAGCAAATCTTCGAGATCTTCACAGATGCATGAAAGCACTGACTGCCTGATGTTTACTTATGCCTGATGTTTCCTGAGTTATTCAGATGTGCATTTTAATTTTTGGTACAGCAACAGCTCGATGGCTTTGAAGCAGAGAGAAAAGCCCTCTTGAATGAAAATGGAGCTGCCCAAGAAGAGCTGAACAAACTTGCTGATGCCTACGCTCAACTTCTGGGCCACCAGAACCAAAGACAAAAAATCAAGCATGTGGTGAAGCTGAAAGAAGAAAACTTTAATCTGAAGCAGGTACGGTCTTCGAATACAGTCTCCAGTTACTGGGGAAATGCTGAAGCTTCTACATAGTACTATTAGTACACTAATTGAGGTGCAGGATACACGAGTGTGGCTTTTGTCACTTGTATTCTGCAGTTTCACTAACTTATAGTTCAGTCTGATACCTCTGATTGTCAGTCTTGCTACTCCAGACGAATCTGAAGTAATGAAATCCTCAGCATTCTATTCCAGTGGAAGACTATCACCTACCAGTGCTGCCTCATAAAAGCCGTTGTAAAAATTATTTTAAAAACCTTGCCAGAGAAGGGGACAGCACAGTGGTGTGCTGATGAGAGCTCCTGGTTCACGGCTTTAGTGTTCTGGAAAGTCTGGTCTTGTGCATCTGTCTGTGTGGAGTCGGCACGTTCTCATGTTCATGTTAACTTGGGGATTTTCAGTTTGCTTCTGCTTCCCAAAGAAGTGCTGACTGGGTTTGATGTAAATTTTCTTTTACTGTGACAGGCATCCTGTTTATGGTGAGTGTAGTTGTTTGTTGTCCATTCCAACTTTCACATCGGTCACGTGAAATGGATTTCTATTTCTATGTTAAAATTAAGTGGCTTCTTACTAACTTTTATTATTAAAAGGAGGCAAGCCAAAACATGAAATACTCTAGTGAAAAAAACACACATTGTTTGCTTCCAGGGTTTCCAGACCTGCTTAAGTTATCAATCTTTATCAAAAACTAGAATTCTTAGGAAGGTGATCAGTATATGAGGTACAATACAAATGGGTTGAATGCCCCCTTTCTGCTCTGTTTGCCTTTAAAATTTTTAAGCAGTTATTATGTATATCACCTTACTTTTAATAACCATTTATTCACTTCAGGGTCATGGTGGCCTGGAACCTAACCAGGAAAGCGCCGGAATTGGTGGGATACTAAGTGGAATACACCCATGTTGGGATACCAGTTAATTGCAGGGCACACTTAGAAACGAGTATAGACACACTTAGACTCGCACCAGGTCCAACTTCCCAGAAGTCAATCGATCTACCATAGTCTCTGGTCTATGGAAGGAAACTGGAGCACCCAGAGAAATCCCATGGAGAACTAGACAAACTCCACACAGATAGCCCCAAGGTCTAGAAGTCAACTCAGGAGCTTCAAGGCAGCAATGCTAGCCACTGCACCACTGGGCCATCCTATTAGGTTTATTATGTTTTCTGTACTGACATTGAAAAGGCAAACTTCTATTTTTGTTGCATTTAAATAAAACACACTGGCATTGCAGGACCCAGGTCCATTGTGTGGTGGCAGGTTTTGGTCCAGTAAAGATCTGTTCTAGGAAGCATGCCTTATTTTCTGATATGACCTGCACAGAAATGTAGTTATTAATGTTATTATTTATATACTCAGGAAGTCTCAAAACTGAGGAACCAAATGGCAAAACAGAAAAAAGAAATGGAGCAACTTAAACATAACCAGGGACACAAGAGATTTGATCCTTCTAAAGCCTTCAAGCATGATAGTAAAGAAAATGGCCCTCCTATCACTCCTCTTAAAGAAGGTAACTTTTGTTTTTGTAATGATTTATATTTGTCATTGGGCTGCATAAATGCTGAGTAAAAAGTTGGAGATTAATGCTACATTTGGAATGGGGAGGGAAAGGATCCTGCAAAGGGATCCACGGACAAAAATGTTGCTTTTCCTTTTTTTCCAGCGTTAAATTTAATCTGCTGGTTCCCTTGTGTCTTCATATGAGCTGTAGCTTCCCAATCAAAGCTCTTCTTAAATGCTATAATCAATGCAATTCCACACTAAATCGGGTATTGATTCAGTCTGCATCACTGGGGACAGACATTATCAAGGGTGTGGAAACTGCTCAAGCTCTTAATATGACAATGAACATCTCTTTGTATTGAAACCTAGTCTACTATGTAAGTTTTAATATACACCTTGAAAGATATTACAAAGGGAAATAATTAGAGCTATTTTAGTCATTTTAAGTGACTTAATATAAGTGGGAATGATACAAATCTAACCTTTTGACCTAATTTTCCTTTTTAGGTAATCGGAATATGCTTTAAGCCTTTTGGACATCTGTCACTTTTACAAATAGCAGAAGAAACGTCTGGCGTTTTAACTGATGTATTTTTAGCTGTCCAGTTTTCTGTAATAAACTTAAGCTGTTTTTGTACACTTTAATTGTTTTTTACACCCTTGCTGCAATCCAACCTTGGTTTTAATGTTGACGCCAATTGCTTTGACTTGGAATTGAATATATCATAGTTTCAGTCCTCTTGTTTTTGCTACTGTCAGATGAATGTTTACTGCAGGTGTTGAACAGGAATGGCCAAAATTTACCTCGAATTGGAGTTTCTTTTGCTGAAGCGTTCAATAAAGGTATTTTCGCTTGTAGGTTACACAATTGTTTGTGTAGATCTATAATTATTACATGCCAGGTAATGGGTAATTGAACAGCTGCTGAAACGTCTGATAATGAGACCTTCATTACAAGTCTGTGAGGCTTATATTAGCGGAACTGCAGCTGCCCATGGGCTGGTTTGGGCTCCGAGATTAAGAGGAAGGGCGTTTTTGGCTGAGAATTAATCCGTTTCTCATTTTTGTTTCTGCTTTGAATGGTGTGGGATATGTCTGTCATTGTGTGACCTTGGTGGTAAAGTACTGGTTTTGTAAAATGCTGCACCAAGATACATACTTTCTGTAGAGAGTGTTTTGGGTTTAGTTTGTTAGTGTTGTAAATAGATTTTAAATTATTTTCTGTTCATTTTTCCGCCACCAAAGTGTTAATGGACGATTAAAGAAGCTGTTATCCCTCTTCTGTATCTCTTGGTTGACAATGTTTTACTAAACTATTTTACTTTATACTGTATTTTATCAAGTTGGTGTCGGGATTATGAACTAATCTGAATTTTATTTTCTTTTAAATATTTATTGCTCTTACTTCTAACTCCCCCTCTCTTGCTATAAATTATAAAAAACACCCAGATGGTTTAAGATTTAATTGAAAGTTAGAAATGTGTTTTAAATTCAGATAATTCTTATGTTTTCTTATAAACATGTATGTACTTTTTTTCCCACAAAGTCTTGGAAAAGAGTGTTCTGTCTGTAATGCAAAGCAGTGCAGTACTAAGAGTTGGGATTTTTAACTCCCTGAAAAGCATAATGGCATCATTTGCGATAAAAAGTGTTATGTTCGCCATATAGCTATTACTAATACACCTTGTTCCCCATACAAATATGTGCATCATATTTAATTCTGAATATAGATTTTAGGTATCCTCTTTAGTTGTTTACTGTACATCACAAAGTGCAAAAAATATTCCATTATATAGTATACTATAGAGTAGAATATTGTTTGGTGGAATGCTAATGTTTTAACCAATCCATTGACTTGTTGTTCATGCCATTGTATCTTGGATCTAGAAATTGAAGTTGCCAAAGATTAAAGTCTTGATGCAAAACTTTTCAGGGATCTTTCTTTTTCTGTCAAGCCATGAGCAAGCTGTTTCTAGGAGTCTTTTTTGGGGGGATGCATGTACATGGTTTAATTTAGTGTTAAGACAAAAGGTTTAAAGCCAGCTAACAGTATTGTAGCAGTTGGAAATTCATTCAATAATGCTGTCACAATATATTTTTTTTAAAAACTGAAGTCCATCTTTAATGTTTCTGAATAATGCATAATTAACAACAAATGGATATTTTAAATCACATTAACTTAGCGGAGCGATGGTAATCACTTGGCTTTAATTGCAGTAATTTTCCAGTTCATATATGGTGCAAGGCTTGTGGCAGCACTGTTCAACTATGCCTCGCTTCACTTTCATCTCTCCTTGTTGCTTGAATTGATATTCGTCCACTTCATTCTCCTGTCCAGATTTTCCAGTGAGGAAACCTACAAGTAATCCAGGACTTAATTACTGAAATATGAAACATTTAACAATAATACGCATAGCACATGAAGAAAATTTTTATTTTTCATTTACTAATGCTACCTAATTAGTAACTGAACTGAAACAGTACTTAACACGCCAGCACTAATCTATCATACAGTGGCTGTGGTACAGCTGTAGCTTGGGTTTAATTGGTTTTACCACAAAGTCCTTACCATAGGATTTCGGTTCATCTCCCTGTCAGGCAAGTATCTAGATTACTTTAACTTTTTTATACAAAAAACAAGGTATTAAAATGTTTCACTAGGTTGGGATATCTCTACCATTCTGCTTGGAGGTTTAGGTTAGAAAAGGGAAGCAGCTTACCCAATACTGGTTCCATGTCTCTCTTGGCTTTGTTGGGGTTGTAGAAGAAGCCCTTTTCTCCACAGACTAGATACAGAGCTTCCACCAAGTGAGACCCGCAGAGATGCTGATTGGCTGCAGCATCAGTCACGGGTGGAGAAGACAGGACAAGCAGGGCGAGCAGAGAGAAAACTTGGAACCACAGAGCCATAATGCCAGTGCTGCCAGAGAGCTGTATGAGCAGAACCGAAAATGTGCAGTAGTACATTATACATCATACCACAGAGCACAGCGCAGATGGTGGTTAATATTGCTAAAAAGCAGATTGGTGGACTAAAACTGAACAGCACCTTAGTTGTCATCTTATGTTTTTCCATAATTGAAAACTTACAAATATGTAAGGCTTTTATGGCCATTTTATGCATTATCTCATGCCTAAATTCAGTTGCCTCTATTTCTTTTTCGTCTTGCTATTGCTTTTAGTAAATTTTATCGCCATTTACCCACCACACCATGCCAGCCCCCGTGAAGCAGATTATTAGTTCCTCAGGGTTGAGTTATTACATTCAGGTATTCAGATTTATACTGCAGTGTTCAAATACCCCTGGACAAATGGTACGTGGTTGGACGAACCAACTGTGCCTCGGGTCGCGTAATGCTTGTTGAAGCTATTCTTCATGATACTTGCTTCCCATGTAGATGGGGGTTGGAGGAGATGCTGAAGGAAAGGGACATGACTACATGCCAGCGAGGTCTACTTATTAAACCTGTTGAGGTTGGACTTTGGGGGGTTACTCTTATCTGGCAGCAGAAAGAAGAAAGCTGTTCAGGCAGGTCATGGTATGACAGCTGAGATCTTCCAACCCCACCAATTCACTCCTGCCTGTACTACATAGGAAGCTCCTGAGCTTTTTGTTAGTGGCAAACCTTCACTAAATGAACACGAGTTCCAAAATCCATGTATTAGATGCTTAATGACGAAAATCCTCGCCTTTATTTACTGAACTGTGCAATTCTACGAATGTTATCTTGCAGTATTATTTCCATCATATAAAGACTAGCCTGTGTAATTCTTAGATTTTACATTCTGATTGGAGGCTTTGACTTTAATCGTGATCATTTATTAAAAAATGGGAATTATTACATCAAATACTGTTGTTCGCACTTGAATTCTCCATTTCTGAGTGCTATCTATTGTATTTTCTTGCAGAAATGCCCTAAGCAGATGTATTTAAGAAAAAAATAAGGCATAAAGTACTCTATAGTATAATGCATAGCATATACAAGTTATTTTCCCCAATCAGTAATATTCATTCAAAAAAGCTTACCTTTTGATTAGGAGCTCAGAAGTGGAAAGATGTTGGAAAAGTCAGCTTTGGTGTTGCTGTATATATACTGTTACATTGACCATAGAACTGGCATGAAGGAACATCTAGTGACGTTTTCATCGCCATGTGGGAAAGTTAAATGTGCACTGTTGGCAAGTTCCAGTTTCATCTTCCAAGTCATTAAATGTATTTGTCAAATATATTTGTCTTGGTAAATGGTATTGTTTCAATTCCAGTGTACTGAACTGTACAGGTAGACTACCAACTGATATGTAAATAACGTGCTAAGGATCTCATCACAAGCATTTGACCAGAATAAGCTTGACCACCTGCCACTCCATTAGTGACTTGAAGACAACACTTCATGTTCTGAGGACTCAGCAGTGTCACCAGATGGTTAATGTGATACTTCCATAGAAATGTGCTTGGCCCATTGTGGTGTACGGGTCATTAATTTATCACCAATCTGCCTTTATTTATTTTTTTGTTAAGTAAGCTTACAGGAGTCTTTCCTTAACTTTTTGCTCTAGATGCAGAATTTGCTTCACCTCTTTTGACTAACAATCACATTAGTCTAATTTTGCAAAGCAATGTACTTTGTAAGGAACAAATATTGACTTCTTTCCTCTGAGTGTGTTGCCAGACTTTTACCTTCAGACATTGTCCATTATATTTAGAAGTAGGAACAAAATTGGACTGATGGAAAAAGTTTTGTATTTTCACCTAAACTACGTCTTCCATTTGGAACTTGTATTTAGACTTTTAGTGTGGTTACTGTAAGCTTAGAGCTCAATTTGACATTGGCATTGTCTCCCTTTTTTTGTTCTTTTTTGCCAGGCAGAACATATGAAAAGTTAAAAATGGTCACAAATCGCTACATAGTATGGCATGGGCTTTCACAAATACATTTTTTTGTGCACCACACAAAGAAGTCACCACATTAAGGTACTGTATGAGGCTCATGAACAGAGCCAATGGAAGATTTAAAAGGGTTGGTCAATGCGCTTGGAGGAAACATGCAAACACTAGTTCCTTGGCCTCTATTTTAAATGTGAAAGCACACTACAGGGCATATCGGATGAACAGTTACTTTTCTACAGAACAAAATGGGAAATTTCCCCTTTAATCCTGGACGAAAAGCCTCTTTAGGTGTGTCAGCATTTTGAAAAAGTTTTTTCAGTTTTCTTTCTGCTTGGCCTCTCTATGTTCCTTTGTGGCATACATGCTGACACAGCTTCCCACACAAGCATTATGTGTCTATATGCTCCAGGAGTTTAATTCCTTTTTCCCTATGCAATATACTGTAATGACAATGTTATTGACAATATAGGCAATCTGTTATAATCTAATCTTATTTTGTCAAGTTATCAAGTTATAGTTATCGAGTTATATTTCAAAGTTTGTCTTCTGGGTAACTTCTAGATCTTGGTTGTGTTCAGCACAGCTGATCCTGGGTTGCTCTAGTCTAAAAAAATAGCTTAAAAAGCTTTCAGTCACTGAAAAGAGTGTTTTGCCTTGCTTGTCACATTTTCCATGGGTTATTTCATTAACTTTAGAGGGATATTTGGAGGAACACTGGAAAATTGCCTAATCTCTGTCTGTTCAGGCTCTTCTCATATAGATTGCTAATGCATTGTACAATTCTAACATACCATCTCTTGCCTTAAATTCTAAACCTTTCACTAGAAATTGCTTGCATTTGTATTGCTACCTGCATTGTCTAGAAAATGAAAATGTCAACATAGATACCCATGTCTTTCTTTCAGAAGTAACCGCTTCAAGCCCAGTGAATTGTTCTAACAGTCTGCATTGTCAGATGTTTGCACAATCTTGAATTCTGTCTAAATATTTCGAAATAATTGCAAATCCTGCTATTTTAGCTTCATCTGAGGGCACTTTTAGAGACTGTACCAGAATCTAAATCGTTGATGTAAGTTAAGAGTGGCAGTCCCATTACAGATCCCTGTGGTACTTAGCTAAAAACATCAACCCATATTGAGTATTCACTCTTTCTATCCATTAATTAGTTCGTAATCCAAATCCATTAATTTGAATGTCTATAACCTATAGTTTGAAGTCCTCAATGGTAAAACTGGAAATATGCAATTTGGCCTCCAGTGCAATTTTCTTCTATTGACTTTTCTCATTCTTTTTTTACTTGAGCTTGTAATATAAAGTATTGCCTTTTTGTAGCTGTTTTTTTAATGTTGTTCATTTGTGCATTTTGTCCTCTATTTTTTCCTAATTGATTTAAAATGATTTCAACCACTACTTTCCAGGATTTGATTTACTTAATCTAGTCACGGATACGACTGTCACTGTCAGTTATCTGCAGATTCCTTCTCTACCTTGTTCAATTCTACATCGCTGAACTCTTTCATAGTTTGCTTTACAAAAATGATCAATGTTTGGTGCTCTGCCTGTGCATTTTCCAAGTACAGTACAGCAGCTTTCAAATTAACCCATATTATGATGGCTGTTCCTTAGTAATTCCTCCACCTTTCTTTTCCTCAGTTTGTCTAGATTGTTTGAAAGGATTAAAATACATTTATTGCAGGAGGATTTCAATTTCATCTGTCGCCTTTTTTAAATCTTTGATTTTTTTTGCGTGTGTGATGCATATTAAAATTGGCACAATAAATAATTCCTCCTCTTCACAGTCATTCCCGATTGCATAAAGTTGCATTATAATTGAATCTGAATTTCATGAAAAAGGAACACATTCTGAGCGATATAGATTTACACTTGATTTATCAAGGTTACGTTCCTGTGCCTAAATGCTTTATTCCCCCAGACACAGTGCTGCATCTTTCCAATCTCTTCAGATAGCTGTATATACACTGATGCTGATTTACCAATCTACTACAATCAACAGTTTCTAAAAGAGTTCTGCGGCAAACGCTCTATCAAATAAAAATCGAATAGTTTTCAACAGGTCTTTAAACGGATTGGTACGTAATGAAGACTGGAAATGGCGTCAGTACAAAAAAAGTCATCAGCAATGTGCCATTTCTCCACTAGATGTCACCCTTTCCACATGCATACACAGCATACGTTCCGATCTCCAGGTTTGCCAATAAATGTTTAATGCGATGGTTTCTGTATTCCGAAAATTGAAATTGCATATGCCAATTTTTATGTCAATAACCGTAAGACTTTGGAAAAGGCTCTTGGGAAATTTGTAAGAAACTAAAGGAAATCTAAATTAGAAGTCACGTTACCAGACAGTCCTTGCTTTAGTTTATTTCACACATATCAACGTTCTGGAAGAAATGCGTGGGTGAGAATATCTGAATACACAGTGTTAGTCATGGTGAATTAAACCATCCATGCCCTTCAGATTTAATTAAAAATGCAATGACCGTTTGCGGAATCCAGGCTATCGACTGTGTGCTATGAAGAGTTGCGCAAAAACGCCACAGTAATAACAGTTGGCTATAAGTAAACTACAGCAGCTATCGTCAACAGGCTATGTATCGAAGCCCAGGTAATGAAGCTAGCTACTGTAGAGTGTATTCAATGTTAAATATTTTGAATGACAACATATACGTTGTTTTTAACGTAACATTGGTCTTTTCCTTACATCAATAATCATTTTCCTTACATATGTCTCAAGTAATGTTGTTTTCTAAAAATACTGTAACATACTTGGCAAGAGGTGGTTGTGGTATCCCCGTTTAATATTTTAGTACTGGTATGCGCAAACCTTAAATTAACACGCTAACAAAGAGTTAACCGACAAGCTTTCAGATGTGAAAACTTTGCAACAGGTTGAAGTATACCGCCGCCGTTTTAAAAGCCCTCCTTACATCAACCCCTTACAACAGCCTGAATATTCATGTCAGCCATGACTTCGTGGTTCTTTCAGAGAATTACGACAGTCTTGCCTGACCCTGTACTTTAATATTTGTCTTGGCATCACGTTCTCTGCGGTCTCTCAATCAAATACCATCAATAGCGTAGCCTAGTTTTCAAACAAAGATTAAGTGACCCCGTCTAATCTGATGCCAAGGGTAATGGAAATGCTCCAGACCTGATACATTAGCATCAAAATGATTTGTGAAGCTGTTGAGAATAAAGGATAAGATTATTTGGCTCGCTACTCCCTTTGCTTTTGTGAGATGCTGCGCAGTCCCTCTCGCTACGGCATTCTCTGCCTGTTACTGATGGAGAATCTGCTAATACCTTCTAGCAAGTGTGTCACTGTGAATTTGAGAGTGCTTCCCAAGAAAAGTTTCCTTTATCTGTGCACCCCAAACAAAGTACTCTCTAGCTCTAAACTCCCTGACATTAAAAGGCTTATACAGTAAATGAATATCATGGTGACTACCATGTCCATGGTCAACCGATTTACTAACCATGAAGAAAAAGGCTCAGACACCTTAAGCAGAATGTGTACCAAGTGATGGGGGTAAATCTGATAGTTCTTTCTCAAAGTGCTATATTGTGTCCTTCTAGCTACAGTAATTGTAACACACCTCCATTGAACGTGGTAGAAACAAATGTAGTGCATGCACCTGCATAATCAGAGTGACTGAATAGATATCAGCTACTGAACACAAAAAAAATCAGTACTTAACACAGAAAATGTGAAAGAAACACATTCTTTTTGTAACACAAGTGAACATTTAAAAAAAACTGTGTCTAAAGCAGACACAGATGTGTTTATTTGAAATTTTACATGATGGAGATTATCAATAAGTTTGATTGCCCAAATACAGCAGAATAGTCGCATTCTCAATGTCAAAGATCACTATGCATTCGATATTCATGAAATATAACACCTTTGATGGGACATAAAGGAAAAATGAGTCAATAAGTGAATTACACAGCATACTTTAAAAGGCAAGGAAATCAGTGTGCCTTTCCGATACTGGCTGCAAAAATGTCTCTGAAATCACTGAAGCACATTCATTTCTGAGTAAGAACAATGCCCAAGAGCTTTGATTGTGACAGTTTCTTTGTAATCTTTTTCTTTTTTTTCATATTTAAAGGTTAAGGAGGTAGCCATCCATACAGACAGGCCTAGATCAGAATTCCTGACATTAAGGAAAGCTGGAAAACACTCACCAATGGTAATGGTGAGTGCAATAAAATAATTTAGGTATTAATGTGTTTTTAATTAATCTTATTAGTGTTTACATGTCAGACAGTATGAAAGGAATCTGGTAATAGATATTTGTTCTTAGCAAATACTGTATTTAATACTGTACACATGATGAGCTTCCACAAATGTTCGTAATGCATTCTAATCATGCATATGGGCTTCTGTGCATTACAAAGTGAATGCAGAGTACCAAATATATATTTGAATTTAAAATATTTTAAGGTTGCACCTTATTAGATAATTGACACTGGTTTTAGGCAGTGAGTGTCACAATATAACCTAACTGAGTTATTTCCATTATACTCTATGTAGCTCAAGTACAGGGGTTCTCTACTGTCATTCTTACATACAGCGCGATGTTGGAACAATGTGCACATTGAGTGTCATCTGTTTTTTCCCCCCACATGAGTTCTAATTTACATACTGTAGTTGGTCTAGGTGTTCGTGAATTAGCTTGCATAATTATACCTCTGATTCAAGGCACTTGATAGATGATTTTGCTTTTAATGGAGTTAGTTACGAGTATTCCACGGTAAAAGACAATAAGAAACATCCTTTATATGTCTTGCTTAAAAGTAAATAGCTAAATTGCTTAATTAACTACATAATTTAGAAAAAAACCCAGAAGACCTGCAGGAACTGAGTTAGAAAACCCCAGTAATCGACCTATATAGATGATATAATGGTAATAATGGTAATAGCTATATTGTGACAATCACTGGTTAAAACTGTTTATTTTGTAAGATGCCATGTTAAAAATATTTTAAATTAATATATGTTTATATTTTGGGTACTCTGCATTTGCTTTGTAATGCATAGAAGCCCATTATATTTTTTTTAGAGAACCACTAATCAGACTAGCCATCTGCTGGACTCTTCTGTTGTTTCTCCAGTGCAGTTATTTTGGAAACTCAGTAGATGTCACCATTAACACATTTTTCACCATCTTCTCTCTCATTTGTTCTGAGACATTTTTCTCCTTCAATCTAGGTCACCTTTGCAGAATAAGAGAGATCAATGTTACATTAATTAAAAAGATCCTTTCATGTGTAAAAAAAGGGAAGACACTTCATTACAGAAAGTAAAAGAAACTAATCAAATTTCTTTGCAAGTGTGTGGAACGCTGAATCTGTAAGAGCAGAGTTACTCCTGAGTGTAGGAGTGCACTGCCATTAGTTCACTATGGGAAGGCAGGTTATCCCTGGTTTGTGTCATGGCAATTCAGAACCTGTCCAAGAAGCACAAGGTGTGACTACACCCTGGACAGAACACTAGTGCATTACAGTGTACCAATGCAAACACAATCGTCACATAGGGATAATTCTGAGACACTAACAGCCAGTCTGTCTTTGGAAGGTGGGAGGAAACCACACAAATAAGAACATGTCAATTCCACACAAAAGCCACAAAAATCCACCCCTGAAACCTATTAGGGCATAACTTTCACATGTTTTCTGGCAGATTCTTCAGACACTTAATGAAGAATTACCTAAAGCCATGTGCTGTGTATGCTGATGCTTGTAATGTAAAATAAACCATCCTGTTTTCACTGATTTGTTAGAAGTGTGTTGTTAGACGAATCATTGTCTGCATAACGTCAATTAATTTTACTGCATGATACTGTGAGCCTTATTTAGCTTTTTCTTATTTAGTGTTATTCCCTTAAAAAAGTGAAATTGTAGTGCCTGCATGGGATTCACAGCTTTTAATAGTTTAAAAGCTTTGAACTTAGTTGGATGATAATGCAGAGAGACTTTGTCTTTATTATGTAAACTCTGTGAATGCCGGCACAGTAAAGTATCTTGTATCTTGACCTCTTATCTATTTTTTGCTTAGTGCTGTGTTTTTCCAGACGTCCTGTAAAAATTGTCAGTCTATAGTTTCATGATACAGAAGGCGTATCAGACTTAAAGTACTGCATTCCTTTCCTTTTCAGAACATCATTTAGAGGCTGGTCATTTTGAATATCCCTTTTCATTCCTGCTTATTGTGTTTTAAAATATTCTGGCTTACTGTACCTGGTGTCAATAGAATATTGATCCACAAAAGAAGAGCAATGCTCGGGTCTGATGGATTTATTCACAAACTTTAAATGTAGATAGAAAACATAATTGCAAAAACAAAGTGTATCAGTAATACAGATCGTAGAATTGTGGTAAATTTTGAGTATGTATTGGGTCAAACGGTCAAATTCCAAGCACTAATTTATTATCAGATCTGATTTCCCTGAAGATTAACAGTCCTGATGTTGTTGGCTTACAGATCCAAGACAGAGCACTTTGTGATGTTCTTCTGCTCTTGCTGTGCAGATCCTACTGACAAAAGTCAGTCAGCCAGTGGCAGTGATCTGCTGTCAATGGCATAGGTGACTAGTTGATTGGATTAGTGGTTGTACTCATTTCAGAAAGAAGGGCTGACCATGACAAGACCTCTTGCCGAAGTCGTGGAATTGTTAGCCTTGCACTGGGTGGTGTTGCATTGTCAAACAAGAATGTTGCCATTTCTGAAATGGCTTGTCGGAGTTTAAAAGTTGTCCCAAGGACAATAAATAACTGAGCAGTTAACTTGTCCTTAAATCTACATCAAACAACACATTCTGGTGTTAAAGAAGAATCCTCCCCAGGTCTTAGCAAATCTTCCACTGTGCTGATGGCTAGATCTGGCTGCAACAGTCAGCATAATGTGAGCCATAATGTCTGCACTTATGTTTTCTGGGCCATACAGTATTCAGCAATGCATGATACACGCCAACACTCTCTCTGCTGCCACCTCAGAAGATCTTTGCTGCTATCTCTGGCCCCCAGAAGATGACAATCTAGTTTCTCAGCTGTCAACATGTTATCGTTGGTTAGCCTAGAAGCATAGTGATCTTTTTATGCAGATGACATGCATGAAAGTGGCAGTCTTGGGATAGTGTCGTGACCCTGTACCTTCCAGGATATGGCCTGTAATACAGAAAGCCAGTTTCCTGGGTTCTCTGGACTAGTCGGTTGATTGTTGAAGCAGAAAAGCTCATCCTTTAGGCAATTTTTCTTATAGCCTGGATATTTTTGATCATGCTGATACAACCTGTTGAACTTCATTATGCAGGCAGGGCATAGACATATTATTCTCTGTCCTTGCGTTAATTAAAATTGTATTTTTGAATGGCAATGCAGATTCTTCGTCAACTTATATGAGCAATTTACCTCAATTCAATACCAAACACAGACCATCAGGTTTTTAAAATACATTTATATGGCTTAAGCTAAATAATGAATTCCAAGGTGAAATATAGTACTGAAACCACAAATCTATCTGTTATTTAAATTGTAAATAGTGTCAAAAGAACTACTGATGTGAAACTTAGACTATTTTAATTGTGCTTCCCTATACTGGAGTTTGTGGCTATAAGGAAACTTTATACATTCCTTTATCAACATTTACTGTGGGTTTTAGCAGGGGGCTGACTGCTGTGAATTCCTATCTCGTTATTGGGAAACCTGAAGCAGTTTAACAGTAAATAACAATATGCAGTATGTTTTTCTTTAAAAAATCTAGCAGTGTAATGTTTTTTTAAAATTGTTAATACTACGGCACCATTAATTTCAATATAGGACAGAATTCAAGACCGTCTGCATCTGGCCCTACCGGGCTCGGTATAGGTACTGTAGTCGGTGACGGAGACAAAAAGTTAGTGAAAACCCTGTTGTCGAACAACCCCAACCCACATCACCCAGTCAGAACATTCTCAAATGTCATAAGGCAGATTAATGAGCTGAGTGATTTCCATATCATACCGAAATGAGACACACGTCTATAGATAAATCAAAAGGCTGTATGAAATCCCTTTTTTAGATACCACCAACCTGCTGCTAGCTCTTACAAATACTTCACTGCAGCTTCAGATACTCCCTGACTTTGCAAGTCAAAATTTAGACTTGAAATCTCCTGACAGAGATAGAGATGAGAGTCAGGAGTGGGTGACAGATGAGAAAATGTCTCTGTGTCACAAATGTGACAACTTATCAGGCCTGGGGATGATGAAATCATTAAAAGGGAACAGAGAAAGGCAGGGCCTCCATATGGGGAATGTTTGTATAAAAAAGGGATATCTTGAAAGCGGTATGTTATTGACCCATGTGACCTTTAATATGAAAAAACGCTGCCAAGGAGGGGAAGAAAAATAATTTGAAATCTAATTTTGTTCTCTTTCATTTTGATATAATCTTGGCTAGATAGATTTAGCAAGTAATCCTTAAGCTTCTTGAAGTCATTTTTCATCTTCCGCATGCCGTCAGGAGTGCGTGCCGTATTTCTTCAAAGATAGGCCTGCTCAAAAGTGCTCCTCCGCTTTGGTAAAGGAGTGCAGCAGCGAGATGTGAGAAAAGTGCAGGAAATCAAGATTTCAATAAGAGTTATGCATATAGCTTGTGTAAAACCAAAGACTTACTGTACATTCAAGAATCCATTCAGTTTATTATTGATTTGAATTAGTGCATTCCTGCTTACATGCTGTTTTTTTCCAGTGTCACTACACAGTGGCTTTCCTAAACTGTCAAATTAGTGAAACTGGCCATAGAAATTGGGTATGTTTTTATTTGCTTTGTTATAGGCATTTTTAGGAGTTTGACGTTTGTATTATTACTATAACCTGGTTCATCGACTTTAAATATTTTGTTACTATGCTGTAGAGTTCTGTATTGCAGTTTTTTTTTCTATTTGTCTCTCCCTCATACAGTATAACCTGTGTATTCCTTCTCACAAACCGCAAATGTGAGCAATGTGTAGCTCCTGTGTGCTCCAGGCTTGTAAAAAAGAAATTCTGATCGCCAAGTCATCGATGTACATCAGAGTGTAGAAAAACTGGGCCTTTTGATTTCAGTGTGCAAAAGTGTCAGACAATATGATCAAGATGTTTGCTTCAAATTAAACAATAAACAGAATATTAGGGGCATGATTTACTTAAAATTAATTCACTGTGTTGAAAAGGAAGAACTTCCTGAAGAGACTCTTTATTTCTGCCTTTTTCATGTATGAAGTCATAATTAATGGGCTCATAAGCCTTCGTAAAGTTGCACTACTTATGCATGAAAGACAGGGATGCAATTCTCTTTTCATTGTTCCGACTCTTCAACATAGTGAATCTTAAAGAGCTAATTAATATTCATTTCCAAAATATAAATACATATGTAGAGACTACAAGCTTTTTAATAACACCACAACAGGTTTTGTTCCATAAAAAGAAAGATGTTTCTTGAATGATAGCTATTATATATGCTGTATATACACACATACAAAGAAGACAAATAAATTACGCCACTTAATTGGACAAACTTTTATATTTTTAGTGTATAAAAACATTAAGGAATGGGTTGCCTTCTTGTCATGTAATTATTAAATATCAATTTGATGGCTGAAAGAAAACTAAATCGATTTTTTTGAATTTCAAATTGACCATCTGTTTTCAAAGTAAACTCTTTGAGATCTGAGCTTAGCATTCATTCAGCTCTAGTCATAACAAATGTCAGCTTTTTAAATACAATCCTGTTGTGATTTATGGAGATGAGCACAATGAGTGACAATCTTTTCATCTTACTGTAAGATTCAATAACACAAATAGCTTTTCTGTCTCTAAAGATGGACCTCGAATGGGGGTATTTTTCATATTTTCTTCATTCTGGTTTAATTTTATCACACTCCAGGGAGACAATAATCAGTGTATTTGTAAAAGAAATGTGAAATTATATTAGTAATAACAAAGATACTTCTTCTAATATGAAAGGAATTATCATGATAACAATATTGAAATATGTCAAAACCACAGGTTTAATAATCCTGCTTTTCCAGTTTTTATATTAGAAGTCCTTCTTTGATTAGTCCTTTCATTTTCTTAAGGATTAAAGGCCCTGTCAATAAATAGAGTGCATATCTAATGTTTTAAACTGTAAAAATGTATTATTTTATACTAGTTTTAACCAATGACTCTTTTATATAAGAGTAATACTTGATGATGAGAGAATTATGCCTTTCTGTGTCATTACATCCACTTCTGTTTTTCCTTAATAGGAATAAAATTCAAAGATAATGGAAATCGTTAAATATCAGCTTGCAGCAAATTCAAGTCAGAGAATCTCAGTATCTGTTTGAAGTGACGCAGAGCTATTTTGCCTGATGAGTTACTGTTACTTAGCATGAATATGTTAAGAAAGATAATAAAAGTTAATAATAATGATCAAATTGGAAATAATAATCACATAAGTTGTTCTTTTTTAAGAAAAACTTGCCATTAAGTTTCCTTCAGTTCTTCAGTGGTAATGCTGGAAGAACAAGTAATAGGTTTATTCCATGCTGAAAAGAGAAGAGAGAAAACGCAACGTTTCGTCTGTGAAGGCTCACACCTGAAGAAGGCTTCACAGCCGAAACATTGTGTTTCCTTTCTTCTCCTTTCAGCAGGGAATAAACCTATTACTTGTTCCATTGCAGACTATGCATGCTGACGCAGCTACCCACCTGAACTACTTCGTGCGTTGTGAATAAAATAACGCTATTGAAGAATAACATTGTTCTTTTTACACATTCCTTTAGCTTGTATTGACCACGTACTAAAATCTTAATATTAGTAACTCTGGGGAATCCGTGAAAGAGTTTTCTTATCAATCATCGTGATGTTGTGGCAGGACAGCCTGAGCTTCATTATCAACATTTAATATTTTAACTTAGTTTAACATTTTTTTCAAACAGATTGCACACTTACTGCATACGTTTCTTTTTTCTTCCTTTTCGTAATGAACTTTTTTTCATCACAATAAACCACTTTAATCCTCTGTCATGTTGTTATGTTAACAACATAATCCTAAACCTGATCACAATTTTTTGTGCAGATATATACTCACTGACATATGCGTCACAAATTTGGTATGAATTATTTATTTCTAATCAGTCAATTTGAAACTTTTGTGGGTTTATTTGAATAATTTGTCTCAAGTCTTTAAAAGAACTATTCAAAGTAAATATTGGTGAGTTTAATTTAAACCACATCACTTATCTCTAAGGGATCATTCTGTTTTATCATTGTATATAATCCTATAATATTAATTTACCAAACCAAACCAGCACTATAAACATCAACAAAATAAACTTCAATATGTCCCTGTTATCCCACAGGCTTGCAGGGAGGCATCTGGAATGGATTTTAAAGATCATTTTGATGGCATTCAAATGATTAAAGCTGGATCTTTACAATGAATCCTGTAACTCATCACCAGTATGTTGCCTCAGTGTTTGGTAGCCTACAAGACTTACTTAACAAGGGACTGAGACTTGATAGGGACTGAGGCCATAACTAAAGATGTGCCTTTCTTTTCATCTTTTTTTTTTACTTTATATAGAGGAATAAACCTCATCTGTTGTTTTTCCCAGCTTCATCACTCAAATAGTTCTATAAGATTTTTTTCTGTATTT
This sequence comes from Lepisosteus platostomus, assembly GCF_059453375.1. Taxonomy (NCBI): domain Eukaryota; kingdom Metazoa; phylum Chordata; class Actinopteri; order Semionotiformes; family Lepisosteidae; genus Lepisosteus; species Lepisosteus platostomus. The sequence goes on from NC_142623.1 coordinate 33,411,177, forward strand.
GCAGCTGCTCCTCTCATTTTTCCTCAGGGGAAAGTATGAGTATCTTCTTCCTTGTCCTGAGGAGCTTTGAGGTTTGCCGAATGAAACTGTTTTTTTTTTTCAGCAAGTAAAGTGTCTTTTCATACTGTGGAAACTATAACGTTCTGTACAGCTCCTCTTACAGGAACAAAACTACAAATACATGTGAACCAAGTTGTATTTGTATGGAAAATAAATTAAAAGATAATATTGTTTTATTTCTTTTAAAAGTTCTAATCACAGTCTGCTTTGTATTGGATTCTGTCAAGAAAATGAAAGACATTTAGTCTTTGTTTGGGAAGGGTCAGGAATTTAGTAGATGTTTTATAACAAAATACATTTTTGTTGCAGATTTAAGTTCTGCTTGTACAGCTAACTGCAGGACAAGTGACATAAGGCAAGGGTATCAATTTAACATGTTTTTTTCTGAGATCAGTCAGTGTTTATATACGGTATAAGCCTTGTTGTCATGGTAAACTACAAAATCATTGCATTGATTTACTGTATTAAATGCTCTTGATTAACTAGCCGAGCATGTTTTCTTAATTGTCTCAATGGTGAATAAATCACTATGAAATAGAAGGGCTGTCTATGTTATACATCGTATACAACAATCAGCTGTGTTTGCAGGTGTCTCATGGTGCCTGTATTGATTGTTATATGAGACCTCATTATAGTACAATGTATAACTTTTTTTTGGTTCTGCTGTCTGCCTCATCCCTTTACCCGTGCCAGAGTTACAAATGTCACTGAATCTAACAGGCAACTAAAATTGACTACTGACCTGGCTGCACAATAGGTGGTTTGGTAATTACAGGCTGCTTTGGGAAGTTTTTAGTTGTAAATCAGTACCTTGTGCTCTGGGGTTCAATGGCTCTGCATTAGTATTAAGAAGGTTTGGTGTTTAAAGAGAGCAGTATGATAGATGGTACTTCATTAATTTAATCTAATGAAAATTGCTTGGTATAAATCTAGTCACAAGTCTTGTTATTTATTGTCCCCAATTGGGACTCAGAGGTACTGAGAAGCTCTGGATGAAGAGTAAATAGACCAGTCATGTTTTGTAGTCATTGTCTTTACACATATGCAGCCAGATGGGGTTTGCATCTCCCCTGTTTAATGGAAGCTTGGCTTTGAGCACACAGGCACTGAGGATGATCAGCAAAGCTTGGGCATACAAATGAACTGAGCATTATACTGTACATAATAATCTGAACCCAGTAGTTAGTTGACTTGAGGTATGAGACTAACTCCAAACTCTGAATCAGCTGCGAAGAATTAAACTTTGTTCCACCTATGTATTATGCCTGGTCACGACCTGAATCAGTGACCCCCTGCTCTAGAGTTGGAGATATTATACTTTACTTTTGCTAAGGCCTTAATAGCAAGTCTGTAGTTAGATACGTTATACCTACACCCTATCTGTCCCAAGGGAGTCATCTTTTACAATGGGTTGCAGCAAATGAGCTACAGATTAGAGCCTCGGGAAACAGGGAGAAAGAGGGAAGGAAAGAAAATAAGACACGATAAATGTTTTATGCATAAGAAACGGACCATCGGAAATGTCATGCAGCAGTGCAAAGAGTACAGAAAATTGTTGTTATTCTTAAACAGATGGTGCTACAAGCAACACCTTTGCTTGTGGGGAACTTATTATAGTTAGCTAATAGGAGGAAATCAGATCAGTTAGAAATATTTGTCGCAAAGCCGGACTTTCAAAGATAAACACCTAAGGTTTGTAAATCCCAGATTAAAAAGCAAAAAAAAGAAGTCAAGAAGTAAGGTTTAAAATGATAGAGGTGAGCCCATGTGATGTGCACTTGAGCTCATTTATATAACAGAGATCACATTTCATTTTTAGATTAAGAAAATTTCAATTCTTTCACACCAGGCTGTACAGTACTAAAGGTCAGAATAAATCAATTCTGTGCACCCCCCTGCATTTCATGTCTGGCAAGAGGACTGAGTTACTCTCTGGTTTGTAGAGATAAACTGGAAGGGATAAGCCAGAGGAAAAAAGGTCAGAAACCTCAGGCTTGCTAATGAAGCCAATAACCTAGCCAGGTGCGCACAGCCGGAACGCACTGTGCTCTAGGGTTGTCAGTAAAGCATGAATTAAAAATGGACTGCATAATTTTTGTCTTTTTCAAAGTGTTCAGCTTCATTTTATACAGTCCATTTTCTGAGGTAAAGACATTTCGATAAAAAGAGCAATCAATAAGAACTACTACAGCATTACATATGATATAAACATGTTTAAAGATAAATCTTTATAATCTATTTATTAGGCTTCTAGGCTGGCCTACACAGGCGCTGGGGGGATTTATTTTTTTCGCTTAAAAACTTTTTCAAACTTGCCTGTTTTCTTGTAGCGTCTGTAATGGGTGTCTAAAAAGTGCTGGAATAGGTTTCAGGTATTTGGTAGACTACTTGTTTGGATTAATTTGAACACAAAAAATACCATGTGTGACAATTGTAAATAGTATGTGTTCCTAAAAAAAGCATGAGCTACATTTCCTATGTTGGTGTCTTGTATTTATATTAAAATAATTTGTCATGACAATTTATGTGAGGACTTGCTTGCCATCACTTCATATTTATAATGTAATTGCTGCAGTATCCAAAAGGAGCACCCTGAGCAGAGTGAGTCAGAGCTGGAAATGAATCAGACCCTTACAGTAAGGAGATAGAGCTTTTATAGAACTTGGGTCAAGCAAAAAAAAAATGTTATCATCCGCAACATGTAGTCCACAGAGTTCCCAAGATGACAGCCTGGATATTTCAGTATTACATATAGGTTATGATGGTAGTACGGTATTACATTCCAGAAAGCCAAATTAGACATCTGTGGCAGTGCATTGTGGTATATTTCCGGAGGTCCAAATGCTGAGAATGCCGATTAGCAAAAAAAAGTTCTAATTATTGTAAAAAGTATACAGTAGTTCTTCTATTTCATGAATATAATTATGTAAACAGTGTTAAATTGTATTACAAATATTTTGGCAAGGTGGCAGGTTTTGTGGTGATTAAAAAACAAAAAAAAGATTTTTGCAAACCTAACCCCAAAGTCGAATAATCTATTGACGCTGAAACACAAGGTGTACTCTTTATGAAACATTTTTTTACTGTGTACAGAACAGTAAGAACATTTCCCATCCAATTTAGATACCAGTTTATAGAATAGCGGCAGAAGTATATAAGGAAAGGAAGGAGTGGTTATTTTGAAAGGTTTTAATTTTCCTCACATAGACAGGGAAAAGTCAACAGGGACGTCAGTAGCTGAAACTGAAATGGAAGACATTTCTAATGACTACTTTCAGATTGTCAGGGATCTTCCTACAGGGAATGCCTGTATTGATCTATACTTTTCAAACCACTAAACTAGAGTAAGAAAAACAGAGGTGAGAGATCTGTTAGAAAACTGTGAAACTGTGTCTTTTACAGTTAGGGCCCAAAACAAAGATTTACAATTTCAGGAGAGAAGATTATGAAACAATGATATGGAATTTCAGAGAAGTAGAATGCAGTATGATAAAATATCAATTAGTAGAATAAATGACAGCCTTCTATAGATTGTAATTTAGTGGATAGGTAGTAAAAATATAAGGAGAAAGCTTTTGAAAAATTATAAAAAAAGTCACTGCCTAAATGAAAAAGGGGGAAAATTAATTGCAAGTACAATGCAAAATAGAAATTAGAAAGACCAAGCAAAAGGTAGAAAAGCATATACAGTAGCAATGTTGGCAAAATATTTTTTTTCAGCACTTTTGTCAGCAAAAGAACAGTAAAGGCTAAAGTAAATCAGAAATAATAATGGAAACGTTTTGAAGATGAAAGGGAAATAGCTAGTGTATTAAATGAACATTTCCCTGTGGTGTTCACCAAGGAAGAAATACAGTAGGCAACATGCCTCAGGCTGAGGAAAGACAAAGTGCAGTCTTAAATAGTATTTGCATTGACGAGGCAGAAATGTTACTGGTACTAGACACGCTTAAGATACAACCTCCAGGGCCTGATAGTATTCTACCATAAGAGCACAACAAAACGTACAAGTGGGATGAGGCTGTTCAGCCTGTCTAGATCATCATATTGCTAATTGACCTGAGGATCCAACCATGCATTTGATTAAGTGTTTTTCTCTGGTCTGAATCCATAACAGGAATATATTTTCTAGGTCTTACTACAGGTAGTTTTTTATTTACTCTGCAGACACGAAATATTAGGCCCAAGAGATGCATTATATGCTTTATATTATAATGCTGTTGCTTTTTTCAAAAGGACTCTGACTCTTTTTTTAAATGACGACTAGCCCTTGCAATCCTTTCAGCATATAGATGATCCTCTAGTTAAGCTCTATAAGCTTAAATGTAACAATAATGAGACTTAATAGTCTATAAGTACTGGATTCAATTTTGTATGGGTGCTTCATTCCCGATTATATGCTTTTTCATGGAAAACCATGGTCACAGTCAGCTAGTGACATTACCTAAGCTGAACCACAGCTTAGCTGAATCACTTGGCCCATCTTATCCTGCTCAACACAATTGTATACAGTATGTCCTTAATATTTTCTTATATACCTCTGTATGTGAGAAATATTTATCTTCATTAAAAGACTTCTGCATATATTTCATTACTGAATGTGAATATAACTCAACTTGGTATTCCTGTTCTCAAAAAAGGCATCTTATTTAGAACGCAAATGCTGGCATTTGAAAAAAAAATTAAATCCATCAATATACCATTCATATACATCCTGTCCTTCCCATATCACGTTTATTTTGGACCCCTGTTTCTATGGAAACAATCGGAGGTACAAAAGGGGCATGAGAGAGCTACCAAGTGTTTAGATATTTTATCTTCTTGTGCTCCTCAGAGGTTGAATACATTTTTAGCAGAAATGAGTTTTTGTCATTCAAAGGGACTTATTTTTCAGAACAGAACATTGCATTATTATATTACTGTTTCATACGCTATGTGCTGGTCTGAATTCATTACGACTGGGACCAGTACTAGTTTTGAGCACCACTGTGACTAGAATACTGCAGGTTTTAATTGGATTCTGACAAAAAAAAAAATCAGTGTCTGGTAACTGGTATTCACACAGATAAAATGTTGGACATGGCTGTTCATACTGACAGAAACTTGCTTCACAAGTGGATCTTGGTGCTATTTACTTCCAATATGTACAAGGCTATGGAATAACTTGAAAAGAACTCATTAGAATTCTAATTAGAACACATTCTCAAATACCACCATGTTGAAATGTGCAACTTCAATAGATAGCTGATATAAAAATGTAAAAAAATAAACATAAATGCATGAGCTACCTCTTTTTCAGAGTGTATTTACAGTAAGCAATACTGTATGCTGTTTATTGGAGGAAGAAGTCTAAATTATCCTTAATGTACAACCTCTGAATTCAGCACGTATTTAGAAAGTATGAAATTATGTAACATGTACAGTATGTTCCACTGTTCCACATCTTTAACTGGCATGCAGAGTAAACAAAAGTTTAAGAGAGAAAATATTGAATACAATTTCTGGCAAAGGGCATGTACCTAATGCTACAGTACATAAATAATAATATGGGATAGGTGGGTATGATATTCAGTGTGTGTTCACTCTGTCTTTGGAAAGAGCTGTATGACCATCTCACCCCCACCTTGCCCTGAGTAACCCTCTAAATTCTACTTTCCTTTTTGGAACAAATCTATCCTTGCAAGTTAAATCCGGAAAACATGTGATAAATAAACATCAATCTTTGCATTTACAAAAAGCATGAAATTATACACTGTCCTTGCCCTTGCCTTTACATCAATGTGGGAAAAGTCAAGCATTGCCATTTCCATAACAATTACATCATTGACCTCTGAACAAGAGCCTTTGGAGCAGAATAAACAGAAAATGTTTCTGCTTTCTGGCTATCAGGAAGAATTCAAATTAGGCATTCTTCCAGCTCAAATGTTTGTTGCTTCTTGAAGAGAAAACTAAACAAAATAAACATGGAAAGCTATACTGTAAGTAACATTTCTCAGTTTTGTGAAGATTAGAATATTCTGTCACCTGGGCTGGAGAAATAATTTTTAGTTATACATCTCATAAACCTTGGTGTTTAACCAACCATTTAAAAGCCTTCTCTTTTAAAGGTTTGTTGTGTGAAAGTGTTAAGCATGCTCATCTGATACTTTAATGCAGTAAAACGTCAAATGAATTCATATGAATATGAAATAACCTGGTCATTTTGAATGACAAGAGCCACAAAAACTACTTTTTTATGGTACATTAATATCTGTAAAGTATTGTTTTATTGCTTTTTTGCAGAATTGTTGGTTTATTTAATGTAATCACTAATCAAATATGTTTGATAATAGCAATAGAAACTGAAGTATTCTGTGGGCTGGTATTTTAACCACACCCAATTAGCTCTCACGTTTGACTAAATGAGGTAATTTCATGGTCTGATGAGGAGCCAAAGCCCTTTAATAGGCAAGAATTTTTTTCATTTGTCATTCAGAGAGATCTGAAACCATTACTGAGTTTTTTTCCCAAATAAGCCTTTAAATGCATACAAACACTTTTTTCACTTGAGATTAAGATAAATAAGAAGGGAGACCAGAGAAAGATATGCTTGACCAGGTAGGTACTGGTGAAACACAGGAGTAATTGTTTTGTATGTGATGTGTATAGAAAAAAATAACAACAAAAGAATTTGACTCATGGTAAATTGAAGCAATTGCAGTACAGTTTGAATTTATTGATGAATCCTAGGCAATTTAATGTGTTGTTGGCATTCATTGCAATACTGATAGACTTGCCGGAAAATTAATATAATAGTCCTGTGTGCAATAGAAAAAATGTTTGAAGTTGTGTCTTAAATCTTTTGTCGTCACCTGTTCACTAAACTCCACACATTTCTTTTGTCCACAGCATAGGGTGCAAATGTTTCCCTATTGGGAAAAACCTCAGCCTCATCAATGGGCATTGTTAGTGTAACTAACAAACATAATGTAGCAATATAACTGGCCAATATTGCATTGTACTGTTACATATATTTGTTACTTTTTTAAATACAAACATTGAAGAATAAAATATCGACACATATACAAATGTATTTATCTCTACAAACATGCACATTATAAAATCATGAATTAGTGCTATTCTAATAGCACTGTTTCTTTCAAATAAGATTTTCTTTCCATTTACGTAATGAGGATAATAAAATTACTAGTTCCTAGGCTATTATTCTTCATATATAATTCAAAATTTTAATTAGGTTCTAATTCATTAAAGAACTATGAAATAGATCATAATCTATTTCATTTTTGGTATTGGTTCTGTATCAATAACTGGTCACAAAGAGAAGTGAAATATAACTCCTTACAGTGTGCTGCCTTCCAGCATTTTGTGTGACTAAATGTGTAATTACTTTTAAACATTTTTTGAAAGGTACTGGGAATGAATACCTTAAAAGGTGAGTGATTAATTTAGGCATTTAACCTGGAAGCTAAAAATTACACACTATTTAACACGAAGTCAAGGTCTGACCCACAATGTTCCCAATCCACTTATTATGCGGAGTTGCAAAAACCTTGCGCTTTTTGTAAAACTTCTGACGTTTATCCAGAGATTAATAATTTCAATTTCAGTTCCCCCCTTGATCAAGAAAATAGGGTGAAAAAGAGAAAACACGTTCTAGAGACAGTATACACACATGGACAAAGACATTCTTTCGCGCTTCAGGAGGTACAGTACTGTCTATTGTTCATTAACAATAAGGTGCTCCACACAGGACAATGGATAAAGCAGGTTGCTTACCTTGATTTACTGAAGATAACCATCTGAAAGCTCACATCATCCATTCCTGGATGACTATGATTGTGTAAATCTTTGAGTAAGCAACATATGTACACACATTTAACATGTGTGTTACAGATATGCATACAATGTACCTCCAGGTGAGGATGACTTCTGTGACATCATCTCCACCCAGATGAGTCATAGATGTGTCACACTCATTGCTAAGAGAGAGCATGGGAATGGAGAGACTCCTGGTAACCTGACAGACTTGTGGCAAATGGTGGGGATCTATCCGATCAACAGGAAGCTTTGCACCCCCAGAATCAATGCTCCTGTAGAAGAGATGAATAGGTCTGGCTTCTAAGAGCCCAGTTGTTGTAGGAGAGATGTACACATACTGTAGGTGCTCTCTTTTTTGTGATGTTGTAGGGCTTTTTATGTTGCCTCTTGTGTTAAAGAAGAGGTGTGTCCCCTGCCATTAGCTTACTAAGCACTGTCCTTAAGTGAGTTGGAGCACACTGAAAATACATGTTGCATCACAATATGTATCCTTTACATCCTTATGATTTTGCAAACAGTTTTTCTAAAGGAAGGACCTGTGCTCTAAGAAGATTTAGTAGCCCTGATTATGCATTCACATGTACAGTATATTAATGCAAGATGAACTGTATATACAGTATGTGTATGTACTGTAGCTGTCTGTATATGTAATATATCCATATACATACATGTATATGCAATTCTTACAATGCATGTATACATTATTTCATTCAATGTAACTTATTGTTATAAATGAAGAATAACAAATATGTATGCAAGCTGTGATACAGTAGGTTACCTGCAGTGGAGGGGCCACCAGACTTTGTCTTCTCCTGCTGTTGATAGTTTATTGAATGGAATGTGGGGAAGTCTCACATGGGTTAAACCTGTATGAAGGGTGTGTTACATAAAGATAAAAACAGAGACCAGAGAAAGGTAAAGAAAGAAGAACTGCGTGCAGAATGTGGAGAAAAGTGAGCTTCAGTGTCTACTGCTTAGACTTCTTTGGTTAGGCTCTCTGTTCTATTTATTAAGCAAGTTGTGAGTTTGATCCTCCTGGACCTTTGTACATCTGTGATTGTGCTTTCATGTGAGAAAGTCCCCTCAGCCACATTGCAAGAGCCTGGGATCCTTCACATGTGGTGGTAGCAGTGGGATAGTTTCACCTTGGTACCTTGCAAAGGTAGTACTGCCCTGAAAGAAAATCATGCTGGAAACACCATTGTTGAGTATGAAATTATTTTTGGGGGGAGAAGTACTGTGTGTGGGTCTAATCCATTCACAGTTGTACAGAAATCCCTGTAAAAAAACAGCAACATGCTGCATTCTGAAAAATCCACAATAGTGATGGAGGAGCCAGCTGTTCCCCAAAAATGTCCCCAGCATTCCTTGGGGGAGCGGGAAGTGGTATCATGAGTAACAATACTATGGACATTGGCTGAAGGAGGAGGAGCACAAAAAACTGAGTTTTAAGAAAGAGGACAATTGCCTCCAGTGTGGGAGGAGAGCATTACCAGGTCAATGGCACACTGGCCAATATTTATTTTTTCTTAGAAAAATACATTGTGTTAACTGTAAATGAATGTACTGTATTACAAAGTATTATGTTGTCAGGGATTTGCCTTAATGTTATTTACACTTCCTGTAATGATTTGATCAACAATTCAAACAGCTTTTTAATTTAGCCCCAGACTGTATGTGTAAGGCTGCCTGGTAATCGTGGTGAATTTGATGTAAATAATTCTATCCTTAATTGAAAAAAATATGTTTTGCCATTTCCAAAGTAATTTGGGAGCAACTGGCTCAGCAGCACTCAGTATATTCAGCTCTCTTCAGCTTCATAACTTCAATTTCAGCCTTTTTTTCCTTTGGATAATAAATCTTCACCATCTGTTTTCTGGTAATTTGTAATTGAAATTCCATTCTGAAACTTTAATACCGAGTCTCTTACAGCTCAATGTTACCTCTTGATATTAATGTGAATAGGTATTCAGATTTTATCCATAAAAGCTTGTCTACATTTTCAGGATAAAGCAAATGATGTTAAATTAAACTAAACGTAAATGATAGGTTACACATTTTTCCTGTAAACTAACGATTGTCTGACCTAGACTCATCAAAGAGCGTGAAAACAGTCCATGGAAGATTTAGTCTTAGAAGCTGCCTTAAAAGAATGGATTCAGCTTGTCTTTACTTTAAAATTGCTTTTAGGGCTAGGCTTTTGTACGGCAAGAAAAGAATTTGGCAGACAATTTTTGTGATGTATTAGACTGAGTCCTGTTCCGCGGGAAAGGGCAAATGCTCATTTGTCCACAAGGTTTTAAAGGTTTTCTAAAGTTCATTTTATTGCTTACTGAAGTCGCCATCTTCTCAATTAGGAACAAAAAACCCTAGTGAGGTGCTGTGCTTTTTCTCCGAGCTGCATGCTGACTGCTTCATTAAGAGAGCCGCATCTGGTTGGAGACCTTTTAGGTTATTGCATTATGCAGCAAATTAACATCCCAGTTCTGCATATACGAACAGCATTGTTCTCTAGCTGAGTAATGTCTGGAGCAAAGCTAAGCTTCTCAGTTCCAGTGTTTGCTTCACTTTGATGTTTAAAACAATGCCAGGCACAGAATTGTTGAATGGCATCTACATATTCTAATTGAAGTGAAAGAATTGCAACAAAAAGCGTTCTGTTTTTTTTTTCTTCTGTGAAATGACAGATTGTTCTGAGTGGTGGCTTACTCTATGAAAAGAAGAGAAAAGGAGCTTCCACAGTATGAAATTACTCATTAACTGTAAAGTAATGATCTTTCCTGCAGCCATGCTGATTCCTGCCTCATCCCTTCCAGGGTAGATTTCCAATAGATGTCTCTCACCTTGGGGTTTTATGGGATTCAGATCATGGATGGTTCATTTTGTATTTATCAGCCTGCTTCAGGAGAGCCAAAAACTTTAGAGTGCCACCACGTTTTCAATTTATATGTATAATAGGCTTCACAAAAGGATTATTATTTTTTACTTGAAAGGTAACAAATAAAGGGTTCACAAAAAAGGACAGGGAGAACTATTGTCAGAGAAGGTTGAAACTGTGAATATTTGGAAAAATGCCTTTCCTCCTCTAATTCAAAAACTTTATTTTTCATAAGTATCTGTTAAAAGCAGTCGTGGTGTGCGACATAATGGTATCTACCTATTAATCACATTACTCAGTACCACTTGAAGCATTACAAACTAATTATTAGGTCATGTGCTGGTAAGCAGTTATTTGTGTTTGAGAAGAAAAGCATAGTAAATATTAAGAGCCTCAGCCATGATGTGATCTGTGTTGATAACAGATTTTTTGGTCAGAAGAGGAAATTATGTTTGTCAGATTCTGTGATCTCAGTGTTTGATACTAATGCTACTTTAAAAGGACAAATTGCTATTTACCCTAAAGCAAAAGCAATTTTTGTTTCAGCTGTACTACAGTAAATTCCCCTTTGCTCCAACTGCTAACTTCCCAACTGCTCTCAATTTAGATCTATCCATCAATACCATGTGTCAGCCTTTCCCACTTATAAGCAATGTGAGCTGGGTTTATACCATCATGAGACAGGTTAGATTTCCCCTACTGATGAGGTGTTGTTGTAATCCTGCTCAGTATGAGAGGAATTTCAGCTACAGATGTATTTGATGTACATGCTAGACTAAGGAATCAATGGTGCAAAGCTATCATCTGTGGGATTATGACTGAACACCTCTAAGTCAGAATCCCCTATAAAAGACCAAGGAAACATATTCAAACCTATTATGTTGGTAGTTTGTATGAAGGTATGGTAAAAAAAAAATACCATTGGTGTAACACATGAAAAAAGGTCTCTTGTAGGTCATTTGTGGGTGGCAAAATTTTGCATATCTCTATTATTTTTTGTATGCACCATGCACTTAATTCAAAATAAATGACATCAAATACAGTAAATATTGTTAACAAGTAGTACAGTGGCACAGAGTACGAGTTTGTCAGTTCTCCCCGTGTTTGTGTGGGTTTCCTTCTAGTGTTTCAGTTTCCTCCCACAGTCCAAAGACATACTGGTAGATTAATTGGCTTCTGGTAAAATTGCCCCTAGTGTGAGCATGTGTGTCTGTGTCTCTGCCCTGTAGCAGACTGGCATCCTGTCCAGGGTGTATCCTGCCTTGTGCCCGTTCCTTGCCAGTATAAGCTCCAGCTCCTCCGCAACCCCGAATTGGATAAAACCGTTAGAAAATGGACAGGATGTCAGTAAATTGCAAGGCAACCATCTTTCATTGTTTCCTTAATTAACTGTGCAGTGGAGCTTCATATCACCGAAACTGCCTTTATACAAAACTTGGATTTTAAGTCTGTTTTTGGAAGTGAAATGTTTTATTAAAAAAAACATTTTGTCCAAAGTGGACATTTCCACATGGGTTTTGTAGAATCTGCTGTATATTGAAGGATTATGCATACAGTATGTACACTTCCAATGTCTGAGTGACACAATCGTATCTCAGGCCCACATCAGGCTGTATCAGTAGTATTTGGGGAAACAGCAAAAGGCATTTTTAAGGGTGAAGAGCCTGTGCTGATGCTATTTGTTCAGCACAGTGGGAGTGTGGTTTGACACAGGCAGTTATACAAGAAACAGACAGATTGAACAGTAATGTAATGATATGTTTTAATTTCATCGTAGTCCACGTGTTCCCTTTTAATATTGTGTTGAGAAAGCAGTAATACTGCATTTATGATCTGCATTAATTAGATTTGCCTCCTTAGAATGACAAGGAACAAAGTAAGAAATCTCTTTCAGGCTTTTCATTAGAACCGGAATCCTGTCATTAGCTGACCGTTACTAGAGATTCTCAAAATGGTGAGAACACACAATTAGCTAAGTGCTGCCAGGATAGAGCTGGGGTTAGCAGCCTGGGGCTCTCCTCACTTTCTGGCAAACAGCAATTCCTGTGACTTGCCAGGTGCCTCCAGACTTTCTGTGATATCAGTTAGAAAGATGCCCTGCTGCTACACTTGGATCTAGCTTTCCTGTGAGGCACTGTGGAGCCTGCAACATGTCAAATGACAAATAGCACTGCAGATTGGCATGTTGGAGGAGAATGCCTGCAAGTCTCAACCTCTCCCAAGTGATACAGGAGTTGTAGCCAAAAATCTGTCAACTGGTGATTCTAAATGGCGTGGTTATAAAAATAAAAATAACTTGCAGTTTCAATTGGTGTTTCACATATTTGTGCTTACATGCAGTGAAAAAGTGGTGTAATATGTTTTAACACTATTTCTGTGAGTGATTTTTCTTACTCATTTTTTTTGTCAATCTTGCAATAGAAAATATAGTCAAAGGTCTAAATCCAATGATAACTGTACTGAGCTAGGAACATGTTTTAAAGCTTTATAAAAAAACATCAAACATCAAAAAAAGTCAAACCAGGGCACATGTAATGACTAGACAACTTAATAATCATTTCAAATTGTGTTTTTTGTGTCTTTGTATAATTCCTGTCTAAAGTCATTGTCAGTAGGAGGACACAGTAATTGACTTCATTAAGCACAATGAAACTCTAATTGGTAGTTAAATCAATGACTGAAAATATGATTAACTGGTGTGAAGCTCCTATCTTGTAGAAATAAGGGTTTCTGGGAGTGTTTTCCAGTGTTTCTAAGGCAGTGTGATCCATCTTAAATGACCACTCAGTGATAAATATTTAATGTCTCTGTGTTTTCGTTTTAATCGAATTAGATAATTCTATTAGCATCCTGTTGTGAGTCTGAGTTGATCATACATCACTGCTCTGGATGTAGCTAATAATTATGAAGGTCAAAATAAAGTTTTTTTTTTTACATTTTTACATTTTTACAGTACTCTTCAGCATTTTTCTTTTTTAGCAAGCTACAGTACATGCCATTTGCTTTTCAAGCTGTCCCTGAAAGTGACTGAACAACTGTAGTGTAACAGCTAGAAAAGTATGAGTTAGCTATCATGAAGAACCACATCAATTATTGGTCTGAGAAGATTCTGGCTAATTGGATATCAATAAGATCATTTTATTCTGTTTATAATGTGCAGTTTATTCAGTGGGGCACCCTGTAGGAGGAACCTTTTAAATGTTTCATTTAATTCCTTTCAACAAATCATACTGATGAACACAAGAAATGCAACATTCAGTTCTAATGGATTAAGTCAAATATTATAAATATGGATATGAAAGAAAATGGAAAAATCCTAATACTTTTCCAGTATGAAACCTTGACAAGATGCTGTAATAAAGAAGACAGTGATGCCTTCTGTTTAGAGTGTAATGTGTAAGACCTGCACAGCTTTGCAATAAAGCCTCCAGAACCTGTCCGGGTATCTGTAAGTAAGTGGTAAGTGTCTGTCATGGTATGTTCAGAGCCCTGGAGCCACTTTACCTTATAGTGCGGTTGTCGTATTATTTAGTTTGATTTTCTCTGAATTATCCATCGATCTGTTGAATCAGAACGTTGCCAGACAATGTCTGTCACAAACCAGCCACCTTCACATGTGCTGATAGCAACCAGGTGATCTTCATTACTCAAGTGGGGCATGTGGATATATACTGTATATATATTCCACTGTTCTTGTATTAATTAAAATCATGCCTTTTAGGAGGTCTATTTATACTCAAACTGAAATGTCAAACACTGGGCATCCGTTGTTTAAATACTGTATAATCACATGACTAGAGCTCACCATTTTGTTATTTGCTGAAATATGCTACAGTACGTAGATAACAAATACGCTCATATCTTCACATACATGTACAGTAAGTAACATATGGCCCCTTGCAAAAGTATTCAGACCCTTGTGCGGTTTTTATGTATTATTTCTCAGACACTTGTAGTCATGACACTTTGAAGTATAAATGAATAGTTGTTATATAGACAAAATGCTCCACGAATCCAAATCAAAAAACAAAACTAAATAGATAATAATACAAAAGGTTTTAAGATACCAATCATTGTATTAGTTTAGGTTACATTTACCTTTCTATTTCATAAAATTCAAACATTTTAGTTGCTGTAGTTGTAAATAGAATAGTTTTGAAAAAAAATATTTGTTTTCTTCTACAGTATCTTATGACATTTTAGTTACACTACTAAATAAGAACCAAAAGATACACTGATCAGGAACATACTTGGGTTGTGAATTTAATAACAGTGTTCTGTTTCAGGAATTCTTAAGGCTGATGTTCAGCCAATTATTAAAGTATCTGATTATATTTTATGATGTATTTCCTTCAACTATAAGATGTAATTGTTTATTGCTGTGAAAGTAGAAAGGATCTCCTGAAGCAGGTTTCCTTTTTACGATTCACCACTGTATGCAATGCAGAAATTATGAAAAATGGAAATGCCTATCTTTAATTTCAGACGTGCACATTCATTATTTCAGATCTTGCAAAGCTCCAAAGTGCTTGACAGGTGAAGTGGTGCTGAGTGGACAAGAGGCGTGTTTTTCTCTACTTTCACTGCAAACCTGCAGGTCTGCGGTGACTCACAGGAGTTGTCATTTGCTATAAAGCTAAGAGAGTCCTGACAAATCCTAGTTGTACATTGATGGCACTCAGCCAGCCAGTTACATGTATTTGCCCCAGTATTTGCTTTTATTAGTTGACACATTTGGGGGTTAGGTCTAATCCGAGGCATTGTTAACCCCTCCTGCATTGGACTAACTACAGTGATTAAGGATTGTACATGTTTTTCTTTATTATCCAACTTATGTATAGTAGCACTTGGTGCTAGGTTCCTGATTCCCTGAAATGTTTTCTAGTGTTGAATAGATTTTAATCATCCCCCTCAAAAAACATTCCCTAGATATGTATAATTTGCATTTGTCCATACCTCCATGATATAATGTTTGTAATGTTAAGTTCCTTATGTCTTTTTAATCTGTATCCTTTTTCCTGATTAACACTTTCCTTATGGTTTTATGTGCTAAAAACCAAATAGATTGTGAACTTGATGTCACAATATTATAGGTTTGCTTTATCGTATCGTTTTACAGCTACAGTATGTGTACATTTTAGAGACAATGTACTGTGCATCATATTGGAAAGTGCTTCAGGATTTATTAGAATACATAGTTGGAATTTTAAAGTGTTTTTTTTATTAAATGGGGTGAAGACTGGATGAAAGGGGTCACACTGGCCATTAAACAGATTAATGTGCTGTGTTGAGGGGGAAAATGCAATAAACTTAAAACTACCTCAAAGGTCTACTTGAAATGAAAGCAGATCAACTAACAGGATGTAATTCAGAAAGGTAATGTCTGATAACTGCAGACAAGATGAATTTCGGTTGGCAGTCCTGCAGGGTGTGATATGGTGCCGGCACATTTATGTACATTATTTATATCCAGTAATGAACATTATAATGAAAAGTGGACCAAACTATAAATATGACTTGATAACATAATGTGCAGGATAATGGTCTGTACAATTAAATTGTCTTACAATTCTACGTTTTGGTCTTTAAAATACATTATTTTTGTCTTGCATTTGATAAAAATGCTGTACACAAGAGTAGAAACCTTCACCAGAGCTCATGTTGTGTAAGTACACCACTCATTATGGAGTAAGATTAATGTAGATTGAGAATAAAACGAGCATTGTCCCTCCTTGCTGTTGCGATTGTCGGTGCTTACCATATGTTGTTGTCTTTTTTAGCATTTGTTTATAACCAAACTGATGCTGTGCTTGAGGGTTTTTTACTGTACAGGGTGCATCTGGGTACTAGAATGGTTGCACAGAGATGTGTGGCAGACAGCTTCATAATAACCACTCGCTTGCTAAGAAAACATTTCTTGACATTAGAGTGGACAATCTTGAATGAAAAAAGCAACCTTCCATCCATTTTCGGATTCTTCTAGTTGAAGATCATGGTGGAGCCAGAGCAGCAACAGGCACAAGGCCCACACAGATACGCTCACACCAGGGCCAGTTTTCCCAGTAGCTAGTAGGAAAGCGGAACATCCAGAGGAAGCCCACGTGAGCACAGACAGACCATACAAACTCCACACAGACAATGGCCCAGGCCCAGAATTGAACCAAGGGCCCCAGCGCTGCAATGTTAACCACGGTGCCACCATGCAGGCATCTAAATGAAAAAACAGTTCTTGCTAAATCAAGAACTTCATCAGTATTTACTGTTATAAATCTCGATTACTCCAATATGCTGGTGAAAGTACGTCTACTTCATACCAAAAATATTTCACAATTATCTTGCCAAAAACATAATGCATTCCGAAGAATTTGGCTTTGACACATTTGTTTCTAAATTAGGCCTGCTGCGTAGTACAGTGTATTTTAGGAAATACGTTTATAGGACCTTTTCTTTAGCTTTTATTTCTAAATGGTGTTACAGGTGGACTTTATCTGTTAATATCAAAAGCAGTAAAAGGATTTTACTAAAAACCATAGTTTAAGAAAAAAGTCTAAATTTCAGTTTTATTTCTGTCATAAAGGATTTGAAACCATATCTCTGCACCATTGTCTACACTCAGTAAACATGGGGCTTATTCAGTTTTAGTTACTTTCCGTTTTTTTTAATAGAGAAAATCTCTTCCTTTAGTTTTTAGTATTTTTTTTCTTATTCAAGGAAGATTAGAAACCACTTACAGAAAGTCACTTCAACATTTTATATTGTGCTTGTTGCTGGTAAATCAAAAAAGGAACAGATGTATTGTACCCTCAGACTTCTTTAACTGGACTTTGAGTCCAGCATGTCATACACTCATGTGCTTTTCTGATAAATTGATTCAGGAGACTGGTTTCTCTGGAGACAATACTGTAAATCAGTTTCAGATAACTTTTTTTTTCTTCTATTATAAGATCTTATAAAGCACTAACCTAAAAGTAATTTTGCCTTTACGAATTCTTATGAAATGTACAATATTACATAGAGCCTATTCAGTTTTGACCCCCCTCCCCTTTAATAACACAAAAATAATAACTGAAAGACTTTAGATTAACATCTGAGATTGTAGAGACCAGAAATCATTCATTTGTATGGGTGTTACAATAGAATCACACCATGACAAACACTGTATTACAGCAGGATTGGAAAGACTGACAGCTTTAGGCAGCTAAACATAATAATACAGAGTGAATTTAGCAAAGTTGTCCTGTTTTACGGTTTTAACCATTTGACATGCTATTTAATTATTATTAATACTGGCCAATCCATTGATCATTATTAAGAGTGTGTGTCAAGGTCAAGGACAATGAATGTGCTATTTTCGATGACCAGAGATGTACTGTACTGGTTGGGTTAATTAATGTTTCTGAATGGTCTCTGGGCTCTTGTATGTATATGTGAGCCCCATGATGGACTGTTGACCCACCCTGTCTTGTACTTTATACTTCTATGATAAGTTCTTGGTTGCCATGACATTTATGCTTTGGATGAGCTTTATGATAATGGATGGTTAAAGCAGTATTCCTTGTACACAAAGATCTTCAGAATTGTGGCAGCTGAAAGCACTATTAACATTGCATCTCTTTAGCTAATTGGTAGAGAAGAATAAAGTAGTGTTCTGAAAGTGAATACATATTTCATGTAAATGTGAGTGGGCGAGCAGTGTGTTACCTTTTATTAATATACAAATCTGATTAGCAGCTGGGGGAACTGTATGGAGGATCTAGAAATCAATTTCCATTTGAGCCCTTGAAAATCAACAGCTCATGGAATGAATCCATGGGTAAATGGTTTAACAGATGCTTTATTCATCTGGGGAATTCTCAGAGACACAGAATTGAAAAAAAAATTATAGGGTCTCCACACAGAGTAATAAGCAAAAAATAAAACTGAGGAAAAGGGGATTATGTATTCTGTTCTTTCTTCTGACTGAGGAGTTCAACTTCTCTGATTGCAATCCAGTGGAAATGCTTCAGTGTGATCAAGCAAAGAAAAAAGCCTACAAGTACGCAACCTTTAAATGGTAGCTGTCATCAACAAATTCTTTTTCACCCTCCAAGGACAGTGTAAAAACAGTATTAAACTTTGATAGAGTACTGATGCAGCTTGACTTACATTAGTAGTACAAAGGTATGAGCCAGCTCCTGTTCGGGTCATTCTGCACCACTTCGATCTCGGAGATTCTTGGTGAATCCTGGGAAAAAGTGAATAATAACTTCTTGGCTATAGGTCCCAGCCAGCAGTAACCCCAAAAGTACTTCTATTTAATTTTCTTAAAAAAGAACACTTGTTTTTAGGGGGGTAGTGCTGATAACAAAAGATCTTCCATAAGACACTATACTCTCCAGTACTGATGCTAAGCTTTGACAACTGTTTTACAAACCACATAGTGCATGCCAGACATACTACACACAACTACAGGCTTGACAAATACCGTACTGAAAAGAAATTAATCTTTCCTCAAATAGAAAGGTTACACATCGCTTTGGACTAAATTGACTTCCAGTGCCTTTAGGAACTGAAAGATTGAGGTTTCTGTCCTCAAAGGGTAGACACAAGTTGTAAGAGCTTAGTACATAAATAATATCAATATTTTAAAAGGACAAGTAGAAATCTTGTTAAAGAACCCAGAAGCCATGCAATGGGATTGTTGGAGATTTTTTATTATGGTTTATTACAAGTTATACGTTGGAATTCTCTTGTCAAATTGTACTGTGCCATGTTTATCATTTTGAATCAGACTTCCAGATTGCTGAGTTTAAACATTCTTGTAATTCATATTGAAAAAGCTACATATTGTTGTTCTGTGGAAAAAGATACTTCCTATCTCTTGACTTATGCCCTGTGACTTGAACATTTTTTAATCTCCTTGCTTTTCAGTACATACTGTAGTTAAGATTACAGCAAGGACACTGTGGATCCAGGTTGAACACTGTAATTCTCGAGATGTCAGATCTAGTTATACAGAGTGATTTCTATGTGACCTACATTTCCGCTCAAAGCACTGGTTGCAAGCAGTGTTTCACAATTATTTCTTTAATTCATTATAATTTTCTAAATGACAGGGTACTGTGACTGTAACATCTTGATTCTATTCTTTCTCTTCCAAACATTTTATAGGGGGCAATTTCCATACACAGTTTTAAAGTCTAAGAAGAATTTCATCACACTTTTTTATCTCTAAGTTGAAAAATATGTCCATTACCAATACATAAATATTCAGTCATTGTTGCTTATAAATTCAGCATATTCTAAGTTAAAAGAGAATTACACCAAACACTAACATCCAAACAACCAAGATTGACCAGATGTATATGCTGATAGATACTGCTAAATGTTTTATTAGTCTGTGAAAGTATTTTCTGAATCAAAACTAAAAATCCCTGAGATATATTTTATCAGGGCACTTCTCCATGTTCTCCATGGTTTCATTACATTTTGAGAGATTAAGTTATTTGACTTAGATTCGGTCTCATGAATGTTTGCTTTTTTGGTTGAGGTATATTAATTTTATTGTAAATGCATTTTTAAAACAAGAATATGTATGTGATGGCTTTCATAAGCCTTGCAGAGAAAAAAATAACTGTGTACAGTAGCTGTGTGTGTGTACAGTATATATCAGATGGGCCACCTGAAGCATCAACTACTAGAATTAATTATAATATAGAATATATAATGTATTAGATATGGACAGATACTATATTATATACACTGTACAGAGGGTTTGTGTAGCATTACAAAATTTTAATATAAATAAACTTGAAATTAATTGAAACACGGATTATTTTTCTGAAAGAGGCAAACCTGGGCACTGGGCTGCGAGTCTCTTCATTAACTACGAGAGACGGCTGGCTTATCATGTTAATTGTAGAGTCTTCTTCTCAAGCAGAGACGTTCTCCTCTCAGGTGACATAAAAAATGGCTTTGTTGCACTTCACTTATCTCATGAACTTCCAGCCCTGTAAAAACTGACCAATGGCAAATGTGCACAACTATAATTGAAGTTCCCTTCATGAAGACTCCTTTTGTCAAGATAGATTATGTAGAATAAAATCTGCATGGAAATAATTACCAGTAAATTAAAACACAAACAAAAAACAAGTCATTTTGAGTGGCACCTATGACATAGTGTTTTGGCTGATTGCGAAGAGTGCAGTTTAAACAGTTTGCGAGACTTGTATACTTTCAACAGGTGTACGAATTCGCTCCCATTTCACTGACTTCAACGCGGATCTGGCTGTTAATCGTCACAGGAAACTGGAACAAGGTGTTAGCGTTTAGCACGCTGTAGTCTGATGAAACTGTGCTCGAGAGTCAAAGTCACTATGTGTCGAAGTGTGTTTTTAGTTGTACGAGTTTGATATAATTGTATAAAATACATTTCCATACCTCTCACTCACAAAAGGTAAGAGGCTATAGAGAATTCACTGCTGTTCTACGTTAAATTTCTACATTGTAAATAAATAACAAAATGTTATGTTGCGTTAGTTAATGGTCTACACCCAGGTGAAAGATTAATGGCCTTTTTAGGAGCCCATATAGGATTTCTATTTTTGCGGTTTAACATTGCAACTAGTCCGCGTTATATTTTGTTTTATAGTAATGATGGTATTGATAAATTATGGAAAAGTATAACTTTGTCTAAGAATGTTTGGTTTACATTCAACGGGTGTTTGAGATAGGCATATTTTTTCAGTATAGTTTGTATAGCAGATGTCCTGTGAACTTTAAAAGTTAATCAGTTTCACCTTATTGACCGTTGTTCTGCAGTACCTGTGCACTATCGTTTATCACAAGGGGTTGTGACATGAATCAATCTTACTTTATACTTGAAAATTGAGGACAGCATAAAGGAAAAAAGCTTAGAAACTTTAACGCATAATACTGCAGTTGTCCATTGACATTTTAAAACGCCAAATCGTATTAATGCGTTTTAGATATTAGAAGAAAAGAGAACATTAATTCTTTGCGCACAACGATATTTACATTTAAGTTAAAGAGCTTTTTCAACACATACGTCTCAAACATGCTGTTTCCAAGTCTTGTTAATAAGTGTGTTAATACTGAATATTTTTATTAAATTGACTTTGATATGGTCATTTTGAATAAATTGCAGCAGACTAATAAAGACAAGGCTGTTGGGCAGTACTTTACTAAAACCTTATGTAACGGAGAGAGGACAATCTTATAGGTATTGGCCAAATAGATTTTGCCGAAGCACACTGCAACACCATTTTCCATTGAGTTGTTCATCACTTTCAGAGCTATTATACGTTTTACACCATTGTAGAGAGCTAGACTCCTCTGAAGCATATCTTTCTCCTTTGGAACTGTATCATTAAGAGTTTCCAAGCTCTTAACTAAACTGGCTAAAGTCATTCAATCTATCCCCCATTCTTCAACAAGTATTTGTACTTGTGCTTCTTTGTGTTCCTAAAATATATTTAATCATCCTGGAGGGTGCCACTGTCTGTTTTTCATTCCATCTGTGCGCTTATCTGGATCAATATCAAAATATAAAGAGTTTGCAGCCCTTCAGATGTGGGTTAGAGAGAACGGGTTCTTCAATACATTTTTAAGAGCCCAAAACGCTCATCTTAGTGTTGTCTTATCTAGGTGTTAAATCAACTTAGGTGTCCTCAGCACCCTCAAAAATCAGCTCATTTTTTGAGATTTTCTGATTTTCTTTCTCATATTAGAGAAGCAACTAAAAAGTTTCAAACCCGGGGATTCCTGCCGAAAAATGAAACGACGACAAAGTTCAAATCAACTTAGATGACGCCAACAATTACAAGTGGATGCTGTGTGGCGTTCAAGGCACCTCTTCTGAGTGCTGTGTCTTTCATTTTAGGCGCTGTTGTCTCCTTCGAAACTCATTATATTTATGGCTGCTCGTAGGCATCTTCTCAGAATGAAATCGTAAGCACTTGGCACTGAAATCGGTTGATAGTGTGGTTTGCAGCTGGAAGGAAGCAGCATTAATCCAGAGCAAGACTTGGTCCCCATGGGGGCATTTAAATGGTGGCTTGTCTCAGCATGTTACCTATCAGCAACTATCAGTCTTTAGAAAACCACCCTTAGGCAAGCAATCTTAAGCTTTCTGTCATAGATTATATTACTACTTTATTATGTAAAAAAAAGTACAACACTTTGTGTTTCAGTTTTAATGCTGTTGCCAACTCTGATTTTCAACTTGGCTGAGAGAATGCCTCATCAATAATTTGCACTTTTTAATGGTAAACCTTTTTTTTTGTATTCCCAACACGAGTTCTCCAGGGGAAATGACAAAATGGCATTTTTCTGTTTAACACCCGTAGGTAAATGCATCTGAAAAGTATTTATCATCAGAAACATTATATCCATAAGTGTACACAAAAATAAATTGGTTCTGCATCACTTTGTGGGGCTGTAGAACATATCAGTAATGGAATATGATTTGCAAAGTCTGCCCCTTTAACTCTTCAATGGAACGTGTGGATTGATATGTGTATGATACAGGGCAGATAATGGATACAATTGAACTCTACGATAATAGCTTGTCCTTTTCAAGATCTTATTTTTTATTTTCTGCTTTGCTTTATTCTCATTTCTTCTTGCCACTTTCTCTATTGAGCAACTGTTGCCAATATGCTGAATAAATGATGCAAAGATAACATCTTGACTGCCGCTGAATGAAAAAAGGTGGCTTGTGTGAAGCATGCACTTTTCATCCAACTTAACTAGTTACTCTGCCTACAAAGAGAAGACAATGAATTACATACTGAGCTGGAGCTTTTACCATTTTGCACATACTTCTATAAAGAATATTCTATGTTTTATTTCCAAATATGCATATAGTGATATAGGAACATTTCTGTTCAAGTACTTTTTAAGCTGAGTGATTTAAAATGAGAAGGAATGATTAAATAATAATTGTTCATTTTAAGGTAAAGGAATATACAGTAGTTACGCTTCCTTTTTGACTTAAGATTTTTATATTCTGATCTAATATCCTTGGGCATGGACATTACTGCTTTGATGCTTCTCTCTGGCAGGCAAATATATAACTGATTCTTCTTTCAATCTTACCATTGAGCTTTTCCTTATGATGTCATTAGTTTGGCAAACATAAACATTGACCTCATTTGGCATGTGTGAAGTGTCAACAGGTGGAGAAAAATACTTTAAGAGACACAGATGGTAAAAAAAATCAGAATGAAGTCTTATTGCCATGTGTGGCTTTTTCGTATACGTGCTGTTAATTTTTGGTTCTAGTCACATACTGTATGCTGGGCCCCTCCTTTCTCTCTGGATAGTTCTTGGTATAATTCATTCTAGATTCTGCATTCATTTATTTTAAAATGGTTGTACAGTGTGATATCTTATAAATTGAATGTAATAATTAGATTTTTGAAATTCATTCATTTGTATCAAATACAGACTGATTTGATCTCCAAACAATTTGTGGACGTCCTTGTACAATTTCTCGTCTTACTCTGTTGTCATATTTTTCACTTGTGGCATAATTCATAAAGTATGTATGCAGTATATTACAAATGCATAACTTTGTGTAATGAATGTCTCTATGTTCATTACGTATTCAGAAAATTCTAAATCTGTGTTTGTCAACAGAAACAAATTACTAGACTAATGCAATTTCTGCACCAGGACACAAAACAAATTATAGGAATAGTTTTGCTAAATGTTTTATTTATAGGTCGAGTTTGACTTCTCTAATATAATTAAGTAAAATGTATAAATTTACAGCTTCAAAACAGCCTTTTACGATGCCTTTATCACAGGTCTAGTTAGAAATCTCCTTGGGTTGTGAGATGTCTTTTTCTTGCTTCCTCTATAATCAAGACATGACTTCATAACAGCCTTGAAGTACCTGGACAAAAATCCTTTTTGGTGATGAAAGTCAATGTATCTCTGGTGGTAGTGATTATCATTGCTTTTCTCTCCCCCCTTATTTTTAAGAAATTCAAGTAGAGCAGGAAAGGAAAAGGTGTTTTTATTAATCTACATTAGATGGCAGCATTGGGCTGGTGAAAATCCTCTTTGAATTATGCTTAATTAAAAATCTTGGACAGGGTTTGTTATTCATGACTGATTCGGACGGTTTTTCAGTATGTGTTTAACGCAGCAGATGTGAGTTGGTCCTGGTATTGTGTTTCAGAAAGCATAAGAAAATAATTAGATTTAATCAAATTTAATCATTATACAGAAATACACCACTAAGTTGTTACATATATATCAATTAAGAATCCTTTGTTAAAACAATTGCAATTTTATACAGCAAAGATAAACAGGCTGTTATATCCAAAGAAAGTTTTTCTTTTCTTATTATTTTTTAAATAATTTGCTGTACGAAGAGAGGTGACTGACAACAGTATACAGTATGTGTGACCAGTTCTTTGAGCAGAATACATGATGGTTTAAATTCTCAGGGGGAGTTAAACAGAAGACTGTTAATGATTCATTCGGCGTGCTTAAAGATTCAGTGTGCAACAGATTATTGCAATATTTAATTTGGCATCAATCTAAAATCTGGTAAATCTAATATTTTTATATTGCATTAAGTGTTCAGAATCATAACTGAGTATACCTATCTCAAGACTATTTGAAGAAGAAGCAGCATACACTGGGAAGAAGGCTGCAATTTCGGACATGGGCTAAAACATATTTAAATCTCTTGTCGTAATTCCTCTAAAATCTCTTCTCTTTTATGCTTGAAATAGAATGCAATTATTCCCATAACCCTTTTGGGACAGTGATAAGACAAAACATCCCAATTTAATGAATCAATTGCAAAGAAGTTGAGAAATTAATTATACTGCTAATATTGCTCTTTGCAATTGGTAATAAAATTAAAATGTGTCCAATCAGGTGGAGACAAAAGGTACTTAATTTAGCATTCAAATGGAATCCTTGGGAAAACCTAATTTATAATAATGAGCCAAAATTGAGTCTAGCAATGTTAATAACTCAATGGTTGTTTAAAGTTAATTCCTTTTTGCTAATGAGTGATTATTATTAAACCAGTGAGGTTTAAGTAATCAAAATTATCAATATGTCTAAGTCAGCAGCCCCTGTAGCTCGTACACTGGCAACGCGATTGTGAATTATGCTTTCTAGAACTGTTTTGTTTAAATGTGGCCATCAAAATGTTTTTGTTTCATGGATATTAAATGCAATCTTCTTTAGAAAATGACATAAGAATATATAAGAATATTGTACTTCAGTTGCTACACTTTCTGGGGACTTAAAATATCAAAATAAGGCTTCTGTGCCTGAAAAAGCTGTGAGCTGAATCACTTTTCTTCAGATTGATATAGCTCTCAATGTACAGTGACCTAGTGTACTGCATTGTCTGTTCTGCCTGGTTTAACCCTGAGGAGATTCCAGCCAAATGTTAAAATATATATTTTTTAAATCTAGAATTCATCATATAAGTAACAGACTTATTTAATGTATGAATGTCCGAGGTGCAGCTTCCACGTCAGTGCAGACATGGGGTTTAGACTTTATTCCAGTATTTAAACTGCTTAACCTCAAAACATTTATGAAACAACTTTGGTAAGACTAACTTACTGTAAATGTCATTTTTTAAGTATTTTTCAGCTGATTGAACATTTTTATGAAGTAGATACATTACTGAAGCAGATGAGATTCCAAGAGTTTTTTTTCAATTATCTTGATTGTTTTCGACTCATATGTTTTTGGTTTGAGGAACATTTTCAAATCTGATGACTGGAGGGCTTCAGAGACATATTGCAGTATTGCTCTGTTGAAACTCCTGCTAGGGTAAGGGTTAGCACTCCCACACTACTTAGACATTTTTTACTCTCAGTGCTGGATTTTGGGTCCCAAGTGAACTGGCAAGTGGCAATTTGCTCTTATCTTCAACTTTTTTTTTGAGACTTTTGGCTGCATACTGTACAACAGTCAACGTCAAGAAAAGCTACTACGGTTCAGTAGTGAAAGGGTGACATGCTTTTTGATGTCTTAAACCACATTTGTTATTTTTTTACCAGATGCATGTAAAAATCCTTTTTGAATGTTTTCTAACTGTTCATGGAGTCATATACAGTTCGTTTTGCTCTGAGGAATTTACAATTCTAGCAAAGATGTCTTGAATCATATTCACTTGCTCTGGAAATATTGATTTGATGGGAAAAAGTTCCAAAGATAGTAGAAATGCCAAGTGATTTGTACAGACCTGTGGGCCAGTTGAGGAAAAATCCAATTTAATGATTCAGGTGTAGCTGAAGTAACAAATGTACATGTTTATACAGCCAGTTAAAATTTGAAGTGACAGCCATCACTCTGACCTGTTGGATTTTTTCAGTAAGCAGATACAATAGCATTTTTGTATAATCTGCAAATGCATCAAGTATGAGTACAGTATATGCAGTGTAAGGTAAGAAAAACAGAAGTCCTAAAAGCAACCCAGTAGTACCTCACTAATGACTTGGCTACAGTAGTTACCTCAGTTTACACTATCTTCTCCTCACCGAAGCATTTACCCAAAATATGTGCTGCCTTCTTCCTCTCTCTTTTCTGTTTCAACTAATACATTACCCACCTTAACACATGGGCAAGGGATCCTACAGCCTCATGTCTGAGTATTTTGTTTTTCATGTGGAATTATATTGAAACCTAAAAAATGTGCAATGTAAGAGTGCAGGAGTTAGACCTCAGTGGGTGTGTTGGGCTACACAGCATTGCACAGACTACACTTTTAATAAAGACCTTGCAGGTCTAGAGGCAGTGCAAAAGAGAGCAGCCAAACTAATTTCCTGCTCTCTATTCAGATAGAGAACGAAATCCTTTTAGCTTTGAAGTAGTTTAATTCAATTCATTAATAGACTAAGTTAATGGAGCAATGAGGACAGAAAACAGGAGAGACATCTGTACACAGAGGCAAATATCCCCCCTTGTCATGTTGTTAATTCTTACTCTGTGGGATCCTTTAAAACAGTGACTTGAAGGAGTCCTTGTATTGCTCCGCAACTAGCAACCAAGGAAGTACTATGGGATGGGAATGGCCTCCCCTTATTTATAATCTTTGCTGTCAGTGCTAAAATTACTTTTATTGAGATAAAATTAATATCCATTGCAAAATATTTAACCAGTTAACAAATTCTTGTTTACTGGTTAAATATTTCTGAACAATTCTAAATCCCAAACTCAATTCTAGCACAATACCTTGTTTTTATTTAAGAAAAGGGTTTTTCAAATTGAGTGAAAAACAAAATTTGGAGTTTGCACTCAAGAGTTTCCCACTCCCTCGTTACAAACATTTATTGAATACCCTTCATAATATCTAGAGTGCCGAGAACAGCCTCCCCTGATTTAGAACATGCTGTGTACTAATCACATAATAGTTATCAAAAAACATCTTCTTTTGTCCCTTTTAAATAGGCCTTGTATTTATAAATCCCTGGTTAGTGAGGGACTGTTATTCAGCACCTTGTACGATTAATATTCCACTTGGATTACTGGCTTTCCTACGTTTTCATTGATTTCAATAACATACCCTTATCTGTGTGGCGAAACTCGGTGTTCACCTGACTGTTGCGCATAGAATTAATGGGTCTGTTTCGCTGCCAGCCAGCTTTTGTCTTTACACATTTTTGTCTCTTCGGTTAGGGTTCACTCTTTTTAGTATATCATGAAAGATAATTTTAATGTTTTGTTTTTCCTCGTATGCCACCCTGTTTTAATCACAGTAAATAATATATTGCTGAAATCTTGAACTAATGTTAGATGTATGCCGCTGTTACTTTGTACCACAAGCACAAGCATAGAATGCAAAGCAGCTCCAGCTGTTGCACCCACCCTGTTGAGAACTGATAAGGTTCTTGCTTATAATGTTTCTTACTTTCTCTGTTGCTGATGCAGAATAACTGAGGATAGAGTTAGTGTGTTTTCCCTTGTATCTAACAATGCAACAAAGCTAAAAATAACAGAAATATCGGGCAAACTAGAGTTGTGAGCATGCTAGATGATGTTAAGATTATTTGTACAGATAATCATAAAGATCCTGCGTTTTATCGTAAAAACATTTGAAAATATGGCAAGTGAGGCTGGCATCAGACCAATTTCTTTTTCACTATTGTATTTTTTTTGCTGTTGACTCCCAACTTTTTATCTAGCATCTTTATATAGTTTTGCAACAGTCTTCAAAAATGTAATTGTTAGAACGTTTTGAAAATTCAGTAATAAAGGTATATGCCAAGTGATTGATCTCGGCTGCCACAAATTAATTTTTGTCTGAACAATAAAGAACAAACCCGATTTGCAGTATATTTTTTCTAATCCAGTTTGGTAGTCAGGATATCAGATACTATGGTACGGTGTATGTGGACACTTCATTTAGTGAGTGGTTGTATTATATAAGTGGAACTCCATCACCCCTACTCATTTTAACATGAGAATAAAAGTCCTTACATCACCCTATCTTCCCGATGATTTAATATGAATATTTTAGCCATTATTTCTTGAGAGTTAAAATCCCTGTCAGCATCAAACCATTGAAGATGCATTAAACCATAAAAGGAGGGTGACATTTGGAGAGCCGAATTTGGAAGAATACCAAACTAATTACTGGAAGGATATTGCTGTTCTTAAAGAGAGGAAAGACAATATTCGAAACAGTCTTCTAAAATACCTTGAAAATAGTTTGCTGAAGGAAGATAGCAGGATACATATGGGCATGTTTAAGGTAAAAAGTTTTATAAATTGGATCTTCTAATGCTCAAAGAAACACATATACTCCTATGGATTGTGCTGGTTAGCGTCACATTTTGTTTAAATGTTTGATTTTGTACTCTCCATGCCACATAGCATATTATTGCAGATAAGTAAAATTAATTGCTTTCAGCTTTTGATTTGCCAAGCGATAACTAAGAAGTGATAATATTCTTGTCTGTGATTTCAATACCACTTAGATTGTACTCTTCTTTGGTGTCTTATATTAGCAATCACAATAGTAAACTGTACATAGCAAATAAAATATAAACAGCAATTATCTCAAGATGGCATTCTAAAGTTTGGTGACTTTGTAAATGTTTAAATGTTTTCACTATAACAAACAATTAACAAACTTATCATCTACCTAGTTTAATATGCATATATTCTGTATAGGCTATGATTGGGGTTTATGTGAGGTACTTAAGAATAAGTATTATGAAAGCCATGCATCGACTTACATCCATATTATGTCTTCAAGGGCATGGTACTGTAGCATCTCAGCATGCCATTTGTTTTATCTTGGCAGCTGTTTTCATTCTCTTTTGTCATTTGAAATCATTAACCTGTGCCTACTTTACAACACAATTAGGGTAGTGCAGTGTGGTCCCAATTTAATTCCTGTGGCCAAATTGGTGAGGTTGATTAATGTGGTTATACATTTGTCAATAAGAAAAAGGTGAAACATTTCAAGTTTCCCACTCTTCTTAGTGTCCAGCAAGTTTCAGGCTGTGTTTGATTTCTAGCTTTTGTAATCTTTCTTCGTTAAATGTTCCATTATTAAATCTTTATTTTTATACAGTACATTTTGCAGTAAACACTGTTCGTGTGTATTTTAGGAATTTCTAGCACCACCAGTTGAGGGGAATATTTGGGGAGGTACTCTTCTGGTGTTGATAGCCTTTGCCAGGTGAACTCCCATATCAAGGAGAATAAGGCAAGAAGCTGCTGCAAAGGTCATCATTTGGGAGGAGGGGAGGCATACAGTAGGTTATGAAGTGATTGATCTTCATCTCTGTTTATACTTAGGCAGGTGTGTAGTGAAGAACTTTGTCCATGTGAACAAATTCTTAGCTCTTACCTTCTCTCCACTGCTGGTAAGTCCACCTGATGCGCTGCTCAACCACGTCATTCTGTTGGAGGCCTGAGGGCCCTGAGTAGCTGTGTAACATGCAGATGATGTTTAGCCGCCTCCTTACCGCTAAATTGCTGAAACACAGGCTGATGTTTCAGATGCTGTGAAAACAATAACTAAGATGGTGCATGATGGCGTGCCACTCTTGGTGAGGTGTTGTGATTCATTGTCTTGTTGTGAGGCCTATCGTTGGTGAACTTTGTTTGTCTGGAACGTTACTGGCCGTGAACACTCCAGACAGTGAACGATAGTGTGCTGACATTGTCTGGCTTCCAACATACTGACGGCACAAAAGCATTGTTTTCTTGATATATGGGGCATATTGATTCCTTTCAGTGTTTCTCTCGTCACCAGGGTTGATATTCAACAGGTTTAATCACCTCATCACCTGTATCCAATCAACTCTCTCGCGAGTGAGGTAATTTAGTGCTTATCCAGCAGTCACTGGATTACATCATGATCAGTCATGAATGATCAGTTAAATAATACTAAAATGATACCAAAAACATTTAATCCATATACAAAATCAATTTAATCCATTGACAATGTTGTGAAATACAAATTATTTTAGTATTTTAAAATGGACCTATTTGTGTTATTTTCTCCTATTTTCCACTTGTAATCTCATATATGCTTTATATTTTTCTTATTTGTTCAGTATACAGTATATTGTATATGAAGCTTTCATTGCATGGTAAAGTTTAGGGGATTTACAGCATAATCTAAATGTATGAAGGTTAATTCTTTGAGCTTCTAAGTGTGTTTTAATCATGCATTTATTAATATTATGTGAATTGTTTAGCTAGTAAATTATATTTAGATTTCTTTTTGGTAAGTCTGGAAATATTGGTAGGATTGTGGAGCTACAGAGTGAATGAGCTGAAAGCACTCCTGGACGAAGCACTGTGGTTTTTAAACAGTCTATTTTTATTACTAAGTCTGAATTAATGGGTTTTTGAAAAATTCAGGATGTACTGTATTGCCCTTCATATCTCTTTCTTTGTCTGCAATAAGCATTTTGCACTAATATATTTGATTAGTAAGCCTGAATAAATATGTCAAATATGCATATAAAAAACAGGGAGATGAGATTTATGTTTTTAAGAGACCTACATTAAGGAATAATAAATGAAAATGGCGTCTGTGGTTTTAAGGACTCCTGCTGTCCTAACTCTCATGTTAGCACACTGAACTAGAGAGTTTTTTTAGCATTAGTTTCTAATAATGATGTTACCCCATGTACCTTGATGCCCTGGTTGTTGATTAACCATTAATTGCACAGACTTTATCACTCTTTAAAAGACAGTTTCCTTGTTAACACTGCCATATTTCAGAAGTAGATCTCCTAACTTAGAATGATCATAATTTGGTAAATTAAACATGTACTTAAACTTGAACATGTAATTAAACTGTAAGACACTGTTTTATTAATAGATGCAGTGCTGTGCCATTCATTTTGATTCTTGCTCAAATTACATCTAATAACTAAGTTGTGCTTTTCAGGGTATTTAATTTCAGTGTTTTTCAGGAATAACATTTTTATACAGTACGTTTCTGTATACATTTTTCAGGAATTATTTGGTATTTTTCTAAAACAATTGAATGCTTGTGCTTTTTTCAGTAATCCTGATTCATTTCTTTGAACTTACTTTTGCCTACCATAATCATTGTGCTAGCCCACACTGGTAGTTTCTTGGTGATTCACTTAAGCGCCACAGATAATTTACTTTTAATGAGAGCAGTTAGTTCACCATAACTAAGGGACATTTTGCCTTTTCTTTCCTGATGAAAGAAGCTAATTGTTAATAATATCCACATTTTTCTCTTGAGAGCCTCTTTAAAATGCAGCTACAGTACAAAATCCTGAAACTGTGTACTTTTCATAAGGTTTTGATCTTAAGGGACTGAAATACCAAGAGGCGAAAGAAATAACAAAACAACAAAAGTCAAATGAAGGAGCTTTATTCAATTATTTAATTTGATGTTTTTGCTTTTGTTGGACCATTACAATAATTCCTTTGCTGCTCACAGCGTTACCCATCGATGGAACATAATGTACATTAAGGGCTTTGACTTTCACCAGCTGAAGGTCATTTTTAATTTAATAAACAGCTCTCAAACTTCTCTTGTACAAAGAGAGCCTACTTAACATGTGTAATATGCATTCTGTACAAAATACTAATTGCTATTCTCTTTGAAACCTTGAAGATTATTAATTTTTTATTTTGTGAATTAAAATTTAAGATTAATACATAAGATCAAAAGAATCAATGTATTCACATTGCTAGCAGACGTAATCCTTTGTGACAGAACACTGTTGCTAGATAGTGTCATGTTCTTCACATGTTCTGAAGTTGGATTTGATGTTTGCTCAAAAAGGGTAACCCCTGTTGGAAAGGTGATCATTTACAACATCTTAAATTTTCCAAGCAGCCTTAATGGTGAAAAAAGCATAACGATTAGTTTCAGGTTATCCCTTCAGTTAAACTGAAACGTCAGATGTGCATCATGTTAACTTCCTAATCTTTTCAAGAGGAAGAGCAATACTGAATTTTAACACCAGAGGGGGCCATGTCAATAAAATCCCTGAACTCTTTTGACCACATTTACAGTATGCTTATATTGTATAAGAGGTGATGAATTCCTATTCAGTTGTAAAATTAAAGGAAACACGTTTGAAAGCTGCTGCAGCCTTCTGATATGTTAATTTGCCACCTCTGCCTAATTCATCTAATACAATGTAATGAAACTGTGAAATATTACTAATAAATCAGCAAAATGAATACTACATTACCAGTTTTGAGGTCATGATGCCCTTTACACTGCTTGACGTTTGTGGTCTATGCAAATACATCTCTGTCCATATTCCCTTTTTTTTGGAAAACTATTCAGAGGAATGGAACCGTTGGTGAAGTCAATAAAGCATACCACTTTTTCTAATCACAAAACCTTGGTCATAGGACATTAAGCCCACCAAATAAAAAAAAAGAAATGTTGCTAGGGCCAAAGAGCCAAACTGAGACACCCCAGAGATGTTCAGTAAGTGGGTTGTCTCTGCTGCAAAGTCAACATGCTTACTTAACTGGGAACTCAAACAACTTCTCCCACTTTCAGTTTGTTCCTAGGAGTGCAGAAGGAACAGCACCTGTGTCCCTTCTTTCTTTTTGGCTCCTTGTCTGCTTTATCGCTCAGCGCAGTGGTGATATTTTCAGTTGTCTAATGAAATTTCTACAGCCTCAGGCATAGCTCCTCTCATGTATTGCTATGCAGATAAAATTAGCATAGCCTTTATGTAGTGTGTTGACTGCTGTGATTCCACACAGTGCTGTGCTTAGAGTGTTTATCTTGTTTATTGGCTTAGATAAGACAATTGTACTCAAACATTTACCCTGTACCTTTTTGCACAGTCATTTTCATATTTATTGTGGAATATATGGAATGCATCTGAAATAAATATTGTTGGAAGCACTGTTCAGTTTCAATTATAATACAGTGCTATTTTCTTTCACATACTTAGATATTAGACCTATTATATCTGTGAAATGCCACATGTATTACTTATCTGCATAGTACAGAGTTCATATGAATGCTTTACTTACAACTCCATTTGAATTAAAATCTAAAGTTCCCTTTATAGACTATAAATGTCTTTTCAGATTAAGTAATGAAACAACAATAACTGTATCAAGCCCAAGATCAAAACAAAAATAAAGTTAACAATACAGTACTTTGTGTTTTAAGAGATCTGATTATGGTGCAGCTCAATATGTAAAGCATGTTGTCCATTTTTTGTTGGGATTTGACGATAATCTGCATATTGCTGTTGACACCATGGGAGAACCTTTTAACACTTAAAAGCTTGATTGAAGAATGAAATAACTTTTAAAGATGATCCCCACTGTAAAAATAAAGTGAGAAGCTGTTTTCTCCAGCTTATTTTTGCCATTTAGTTTGTATTTTATTATTTACAATGCTAAATTGGACAAGACAATATCAGTTGTGTTGAATTGCCACATACAATATTGTGATTCCTTATGTCATATCTATTTACATGTGTCTACAGTTGTAACACTTGCCATTGTGCTACAGAAAATACTTAATGGTCCGGTAATGGGCTTCTTATGCCTTTGCAGTCCAATGAAGCTTTTACCACCCGATTGCTTTATGTGACACTTACAAAAGCGGATGCAAATCATAATTATTGAGCCATTTTCCTTCTCAGTAACTACAGCTAAGTTGTATAAATACCAGTAATCACCCCAAACATTCCTATCAAAATCAGTAAAAATGGTTCAAATTATATTTTTTATAGATTTGGGCTAAATTCTTTCACATGCAGTGTCTTTGTTTGCTTCAACAAAGTCTTGACTATGTGATGGCTACATGGCAGCAGAAAGGTATCAACGATACATTTTAATTTGTGAGATGTCTCTAAGATTTTCGGAAGGCACACGCCATTATGCGATATTGCATGTATGGAGGTGTGCAGTGGCCTTTGAACTGTGTTTTAATGGTTTTGGAGTCCAGCAAAATGGCATAACCTTGAATTATTTAAATTCTTTGTACTGAACTTAGTTTTTTTTTCTCAGTAAACCTCACTGAGAAGAAAAAAAGATAAAAGAATATGGGTGGAAACGGAGGATCAGAGAAAATAAGTTTGAAAGGTCATGATCAAAACAGAACTTTCATCAGTGCTTATTTCCCACCTAATTAGCATGATATTCCGGAGGGTGTTGGGGATCATCAAAGGGAGGAAAAACTACAGTGCTGATGAATAAAAAAAAAAACGTTTGATTTTTTTTCTTCTTGTATTCATTCCTGACATATGCTTTATTATATGTTTACCTCAATATTAACAGAGGCATATCTATTTTCTCTGAACGTAGCCTTAAAGCAAATGCTTTAAATGAGTTTTGTTGGGTTATCATGTGTAACTATTCGTATATTGCGAATACAGTCGGTAAACATCCCAGAGTTGTGCCAACAGGGCTTCCATGTCTGACCAGCCAGATCTACACTTCTTTACATCCTGCAGAATTGAGGCCTAGTTATTATGTTTCTGTATTCTTCATCATGTGTCACTGTTGTACACATCCACCTGTCATACTGCATGTGCTCAGTTTGTCTTGTGAGCACTTCCAAAACTGTACTGTTACCATACTGTGACGTCAGCAAAACTCACTTCCAAAACAGCTGAAGTCATGCACAATGAAAATAGCATGGCAGTTCATGCACAGAACAGCTCAGTGTCTACAAATTCAAAATCTTCTTGCTAATCATGTCTGTCTGGAGTAGAGGTTATGTCAATTGACAAAAAGCTCAAATTGAGGAGTTCGGAACTTTTATTTCACAGCTGTAGAAGAAAATGGGAAGAAACAGATGAATGGATTTACTCTCCAAGTAATGCAAATAATAGTAATTTCTATTATCAGTTTATTTTTGCATGTCATAGGTGAAAATGCACCTGATGTTTGCACAGATACGTACTTTAAATACTTCCTACACATTGCACTTGGTTAGTGTAAAATTGCAC
The DNA here is from genome assembly GCF_059453375.1 of Lepisosteus platostomus. NCBI lineage: Eukaryota > Metazoa > Chordata > Actinopteri > Semionotiformes > Lepisosteidae > Lepisosteus > Lepisosteus platostomus. The sequence continues at coordinate 33,447,366 of NC_142623.1, forward strand.
TAATCCAGTGCAATGTGTAAAGAGGTCCCTATATTCAGGACATTTCAGTTTTGGCAAGTGGAATGTTTGTAGGATTCTTTCCTTTATCATATTTGGAACTTCTGGAGGTCAGAACCAACATGATAATCCAAGTAACATTACAGTTGCCCTATTCAGAGTTATATAAAAGTAGTGGAATTTGACAAGTATAGGTTAATAGACCACATTTGTACATGTTGATGAATTCAGATGCAGGGTGTCCAAACCTACGTTGGTACCTTATGTAATGATCTGCCACAAAGTATTTTGAAGTATCTAGTTGTGTCCTTTCAGTCTCTTCTTTAAAAATCTGTTAGACACTTTTATTCTAAAAATAAAAAAATGACGCCATGGTGTGAAAAACAATTTAAAGATATGTATATGTCATCTAATAAATGCATATATCTCTGTCACCTTCTTAATTATAATTGGAGCAAAGATCTTTGTTTTGAACACTCAGTTGAAAGGAGGGGCAGAGCTGCCAACTGAGAACCTCTTGGTGGTGAGTTGGATCCTTTAGATTTATAGATACAGGAGGCCCAAAAGATCAGTTTGGGAAGCCTGGGAATGTGTGGTGGAGGACCTGATGGTACTTGGTGCCTGCCTGTTGTGGTGAGAGCACCAGCTGTCAAGTCCAAGATCCAAGCCTTCCAAGCAATGCTCATGAATTGATCTCCTTGTTCAACTGAGAGGTATTGCCTGGTCAAGAATGGTTATCAAGTGACCCCAGAGTGGTCTTCTTTGAGGCAAGTTGGTCAAAACTCTGGTCCCCATGTTTAAGATAATGTTTTCTGTCTGTGGTGCAATTGCACTCCTCTGTGTCCCTGGCAAAGCCTATACAAGAGTGCTGGAGAGCATGACTTGATCTGTTAGCTGACCCTCCAATTCAGAAAGAACAGAGCTGATTCTACCTGAGTGCAGATAAAAAGGTGATTCCAATAAAAACAATGTTGGTTTAAAATTCCATTTCTGTACTTACAGTATCAAAAGTGTTTCAGAAATTGTCACAGGCAAAAAACAAATGTCTACAAAATTAAAGAACACTTTAAAGCAACCCTACAAAAAAAAATTGTTACTTTAGTTGTTTTCTATGAGCGTTCTTCCAAAAGTAGATCATAATGTGATATTTACACTCAGAGAGGGGTCTATATTCTGTGCCTTCACATAGTGTGTAAACAGTTTCAACCCAGACATCTTTGAAAACAAAGATCTCTATTTTTTGGAATGTTTCTAGAAACATTTGAAAAGTTGACAGAGCTTGATAATGTCGTAAAGTAAAGATGATAATGTTACAGTAGATCTATTATAGCTTGATTTTGAGATGAGACCCGTTCACCTGTCTCAAGCAACCTCCTTTGAGACTTTCCCGTGAACCTACCACCACAATGTTCAAGACCAACAGACATGATGTAGCAGGAATGGCAGTTTAATTTTGTTTAAAAAAAACACTAGGAAATAAGACATAAGGCAAATTGCTGTGCTGTCCATTTGTTATTCAGAGTGATGGGTGCAGGCATTGCACAGTGTGAAGAACCTGCTGATGCTGATACAAAGCAGGGCCAAAATCCCTTCGCTAATGAAAAGTGATAAATTAGTTTGCAGGCGTAAATCAGCATTATTGAAAGAGCACACACCATTACAAAGGATTTGTTTAGCAATAACTTTCACATGATGAGCTGTGTGTGGAACCAAGGGTACACTGAAAATTGCATTCTAAATGCTAAACAAATGTTCTCTGTTTTCGATTTACTGAAAGAGTAGAGCTGAGTAGGAAAATGAGATTAAACTAACAGTAGTGAGAAAGGTGAAAATACTGCAACATTAAGAGCTTTATGCCATCAATGGTGCTTGTTAGAAGCAAAAATGACTTGTGAAAGTGAATATTAAAGTCCTTTGTTAGTAAGGTTTTTAAGCAAGTTTAAATATAGCCAGTTGTGATTAATAATAAAACATTTTAGAATCAAGGTCCATTGGGCTAAACATTGCTGTTCTGACAGCCTGTGTATGTATATAAAAAAAGAATTAATTAAACTTGAAATGATAAAAAGGTCATGCAATGTGACAGATGAATAATCATCAAGGTCAGATGACAGGGTCTTAATCCTTTTGTCATTTCCTGTCAAATTTACATTGCAAGTGTAATTGATTGTCTGCATAACCTTTTGAATAGTTCCAGACGAACCAGAGTCTGCATGTTACTATTATGTTAAATGTCACAATTTTACAAGGACACTTTCAAATATATAGAATATTGCATTTTGCAATGTTCTAGCAAAGTCTAGCCTAAAAACGGATGGACATAGCAAAGTGAGAAAACAGAAGTTGGATGAGTTCCATTTTCACGTTTCATGCAGCATTTCTATAATTGAGAGCCCTTCTGTCATACAGTATATTCAGATGAATGGGGCTTTAGAAGAAAAGACTCCAGTGGAGATGCTGTTTGTGAAACGTCAGCCCTGCCTGGAAAGTTTTTATTAATTATGGCAATAGCTGTCTTTCTGGACCATGTCAGCTCAATTTGGAGAAGTATTGCACTATAAAAGAGCATTGTGTGAGAAAATCTGTTATATTTGGACCAGTAGTGCTACTCAGGTGGGGTAAAAATGTGATGTAGTAATGGTAGCTCTTATATGCCTTTTATATCATAGAGTGTCAGTTCTGAGTCTAGAGAGTTTGACTGGCTAACAGTAAAAGCATCAATGGGAATACTCAGGGCCTTTCTATTTATAGCTAAATGTACTTGAAACGTATATATATAAAGTAGAAAGCAATTACTATGCAGGTTTGAGACATGGAAAAAGTTGCAAGCAAGTAATTTTATCTCAAAATCAAATCTTTCTTTGGTCTTTGAAGATCTAATTCAGATCTGCAACTAATTTTATTTGAAATCCATATCTGTGTATCTCTGTGAGAAAATATGCAGTGTAGACTGGAATAGTAGTTACAAAAAACAGGTCTACAGGACCATTTTAAAAATCTTCTGTTATGGTTTTTAACTCCTTAAAACAATCGAGCACAGGAAGTAAAACATTTCAATACAACTAATGGTAGTATATCAAAAATTGCTTAGCACAGAGCCTAAAAATACATCTTATTATTCCATTATTTTTAATTCAATTAGGCATTTTTAATTTTTAGAGCAGAATGAAAAAACAACAAATGGGAGCACATACACTGTAAAAAAGGAAGATGGCCCAATAAGAAAAGTTTTTAAGATTGGAACAAATCTCATCTTACTGTTACAAGACTAAAGTGTCTTTCTATTCATACTTGTATCCAAGCAATTTTATCTTTAGCAGGTATTTAGGAAACTGAATTTTTTCTGAAAAAGAAATCTTCTCTTCAGAGAAGTGTGGTGCACTCCGTAGAAGGACAGCTATTACTAAATTACAAAATTAAGAAGAGATTTTTTTTATGCTACTAGGTGTGAAATTCTTGTTGCATTTTTAAAAGGTGGATTACCATTCCCAACAGTAAAAAAAAAAGAAAGAAAGACCCTTTTAGTCTTTAAATAAAATTTAAAACTCAGCTCAAAACTCAAAATCAGTTTTCACTTATCAATAAAGATATCACTTTTATACACCTAAGTATTGTGACAGATTCTAATAATTCAGCAGATGGTACTAAAATACACTTCTAGTACATCATTTCATATTACTGAAATAGCTATTTATAATGCAGTACGCAAGCAGTATTAAAAGTTCTTATTCTTAATTAGTGTTATGTGATTTCTTTGCTTCTGTTACCAGGATGAGGAATATAAGCTGAAAGCTGTCTGAAACAGCACTGTAACCACTTTTTGACTTAACTGAATTAAACTTTTGACCCATCATCCATTACAACTGTCAATGGATGCCACTTCTTTAATTCCCTAATAAGCCATTAAACCAGTTCTTAGAATATATTGTTAGTATACATACTGTAGGTAGATTATTTATAAATGCAATTATCCAAATGTTCATTAAAAATATATGTATATAAGAAGTAATTGCCTTATGTATGTAAGGTTTGTGTTCCAATATTTGTCTGAATAATGAAGTTTTTGAATGAACCTCACAGTTGCCTGAATGTGATTAAAACATGTTTGATTGCCATTGTGTAGTTTAAATAAAATAGGTTGGTTTTATTTGGATGTTAAGTCAGTTGATTTACTTTTGGAGAATTCATATGTAATAAATTAGTTCTATGGTAAAACGGCTCATAAAAAACAGCTTAGTATTCATAAATTTTGTTGTCCACGTAATATGCTAATCCTATTTTGAATTGTAGATGGTAATTAGAAATAATATATTCAGGACATGTTGCAATATTTGTATCAATGGCATTAATAAGTACTGCTGTGTTCTTGCTGAATTATTAGATCCTTTATGTATACTGCATCAGCAGTAGACAGTGTTTATAAGTGAATACCAAATGAGAAAGTATTTAGCTAAATGGTTTGGAAATTATGATTTGTTTCGGCGATAATGCACATGCTATGCTCTGCATTTCACACAATCATTGCTGACGTGCAGGACTGTTGAAATTGTGACGACTCATTATAATAATTCAACTATCTGGATGGTATTGAAATAAGCTTCTAATAAATCATTTAATATTACTGAAATACCTATTTGTAATGCAGTGCGTGATACAGTAATGCCAGATAGCCGCAGCTGAAGGTAGGCAGTGTAATTCTGTGACTTTTATAAACCTTGGTGTTTTTCCTTTGTAATTTGCTTCAACTGCGTTCAAATGTGACATGTTTTTAGCAAGTCTTTCTACTTGAATGACACTTAATAAAATTTTAATAGAACCTGTACACAGGACCATTTTATCTAAATTAAGGCTGCACTTGCAGTCACTCACCATTGAAGTGTATTTATGTAAATTAAGTTTTAGAATCAGGGCTCTCTGATCTTTCAGAATATTAAGTATATTGAAATAACATTTTTTTTACGTGATGGCAAAGCTGGATAGGATTGTTAATGTAAACATATCTGAGTGTAAAGCTGATCACGTTCCCTCTAATAATACATGGTCATTTGACAAAAAAGGAAGAGGACGGGGCATAATCAAGACTGATGACTGCCTTCATTTTTATTGATATTAATTTTAAATAGTGAAAAGAACTATTATAAATCCTGAGAAATACTTCAGGAACATGTTTTTTCTCCTACCTGAGGCTGAAATCCATTGAGCTAAGATTTGTCATTTATTCCAGATTTTCTTATGCGGCACAGCTATGGAACATCATAAATCTTTCTTTTTGGAGGATGTAGGGTGATACTGTATATCATGACTTTTTCCTAGAAAGGCGCTATAGAAAATAAGGTTGGTTTGCTTGAGAGCCTAAGGAGGTGTGTGTGAAAATATTTATTTAGAATGCCTGTCATAGGTAAACACAAAACCTCATGCTAAGAAAATACACTGTAATATAAAAGCAATGAAATCTTTGAAACGGTTGAAGTTGTGATCATTTAACATGATCACTATAAGATCTCCCTAGCTCTTAATATCTTACATTTATACAGCATTTTAAGGCAATAGGAACTTACATAATAGCAGACTGCATGCTGAACAACACAGTGTCTCAAGAGCAGACTTGGATAAATTTAGATTTAAAGTGATTAAAATTAATCCAGAGTCAAAAATGCTGAGCTAATTCTTTCTATGGAGAAGGAATTAGGAACAATAGTAAAAGCAGCCTGGTTTTGGATCAATAATGTAGTGACAGAATGTTTATGGGAGAAACCTTCTATTTACATGGGCCTATAAACGCATTTTAAGTTGTCGATGAAGGTACCATAATGTGAAGATTGCGGGTTCCCTTTTCTTTTGTATTGATTTCGGTATTAACTGGTACTCGAAGTAAAATTCAGAGCAACTGAATTTATTCCTATCAGAGGAATCCCATCAGAGGATCTCATAGTGCACCTAACTGGGTAGAAGGGAGTGCAGAGGATAAAATAGATGGCTGTCTTGCACAGCTGTGGCAGCCTTTAATAAATCAAGATGCGGGAAAGTTGTGAAGGACAAAATGGAGAAGGCAGTGGGTGTCTGATTTAATTTTTCTTCATATTAATATTCCTAATTTGATAAGTGGTTCAGCAGAGTGGAATATCCTGCATATTTATGCAGCTGCTATGTTTTTAGAAATAGAAAGCTTTAGTCTTCTTGGGTTGACTTTCATAAAATTCACCAGCTTTTTATTTTGAAATGTAAATTTGTTTAGTTAATAGATACTACCAGTGCAGGTTAGACGAGCATGCACAGCTAAATCACTTTCTGTTTCTTTTGAACCTGACTGGTCATAAACTGTACATAACAGTGAAATCGTATTCACATACTGCTCTTTGCGAGTCATTTCTTGTAGCACCATGGTGGGAGATGGCTGGCTCATGGATAATGAAAGGGAGATTACATTTATTCTGCCTTTTCTGTTCTTGATCTGTAGATTAATAGCTCTTTGATCTCAAGCTCTACAAATTCAGCGCCAAAATTAATCATTCAGAAAAAAAAAGATGTAAATACTTGCCATTAAGTATCCTAAAGTAACCTGGCTTGGAATTCAACCATCTGAATTCTTTAGACAGGTGATGGGAGTTCTCGACCAATGTTTCTTCATACATTAGGTCTTGCTACCTGTAGTTGTGCTCCTTAAACTCTTTAGTATTTTTGAAGCAATTTGTTTATGTACTTTTAAATTCCCAAGTTGACAAGTTGTACTTTCGACTAAATTCACAAACTGTATTTAAATGTAATAGAAGATACACTATAACATACTAGGAGTATAAACATGCTAGCCATCTATTGAGTAAATGACTAGCATGTTTATACTCCATGCATCACCCTGCTAACATGATCATTATGTATTTTTTTAAAGCAAATCGGAGTGTTCAGTCTTGATCTTTCCCTTGATGAAACACACGGGTGAAACTTTCAGCAAAGGTTCGGTGTTTCTTTGTAAATCACTCTGAATCTCAGCCTTAAAACCCTGTGCTTCGGGGGTCATCAGATTTTAAAGTTTTCATGGATGTAAATTCTAGTTACTTGAAAGCTGAGCCCAGCGTATTCCCCCACCCCCAACTTCCACCACTGTACTGAATTATTAGACCTTTATAGACATCATCATTCATAACCTATTTTCTCTCTTCTCCACAGGAATCCCAATCCTGGGCTTTTACATACTTTATCCCCGCAGAGGCTTTGGCAAGAAGCAGCCAGTGAGAGAGTTCAAGTCACTGCACCAGTATAATTGGCGGCAACGGGATGTTAACCACTGACCTTGTGCTCCCCAGGTAACCATTTTAACTGCTGCTCAAACCTATCAGACTGCCATTTATGGAGCTCTGTAATATGTACAGATGTATATGAAAAACATGAGAAAAAGCTGGAAATGAAAAAAAAAACATTTTCACAAATGGTTGCTTAATTAGAGAGCAATGTTAAAAGCAATATGGATAACACAAAAGTGACAAAGTGGAAAATCGATTGCCCAGTGGTCTTTTTACTCAGTGTTGATCAAAGTTGTTAATTATGGGAGAGGCTGAATTTGCTAATTGCGGAAAGCATGTAGAAAGTGCTTTATTTTCCCTCCATGGCTCAGTCTTAAAGTGGATTGCTTTTGGTAGTGGGAGCCTGGATTGAACGGCAGAGCGGCCGTGATAAAGTTTGTTATAGATATTGTCACTCACGGACTCTTAACGCTGCAAATATCACTTGCTAACATCACTAAAAACTGCATGCTAGCGATTAACTTTGGAAGTTAATTTGAAAGTGCATTGATTTGATTGTACAGACATTATATACATTTGCAATTAGTAGAAAGATAACAAATTCAGGAATCTGTTTTCTAAATTCTAATACAATTTATGCAAGTTTTCCGTCAGTGCCCTTTTCTTCATTGGAGAAATATACAGTACTGTAGTTTAGTTGACTGAGGTGCCAAGAAAAGCAACTGTCAGGTATATTGGATAAAGCTGGTTTAAGGAAAGGACATCACTGTAGGCACCCTATTTAGTTGAGGAATAGCGATAGCTTGTGAAGTATTTCGTTATTAAGGGAAATCAATCATTCCTGCATTGGATACTGATTCAACCTCTCTGACTCACACACCAATAAATCTGCTGCTGTAAAAATACAAATGAATTCCTTGTCTGATGAATGTATTGTGCTGCTCCTCATGGGGATTCGAGGGGTGATTGTCTTTCCCTGATTTAGTGGATTGAGGTTTAATTACACTAGTGTACTCAGACATTTAATACTTTAACAACCAGAGGTGAACAGGTCTGATGAATTGGCATGCAAGGTTTAAACTGCACTAAATGACTGCAGGTCCTAGATCACTGAGAAAAAAATAAGCTGTGGCTTCTTTTTTTAGTCTTGCAAATGTTTTCTATATCATAGATCATCAAAAGATTAATGAAACTAAGGAAAAACGGTATTTACAAATGATATGTACATTTCAAAGCAACTATTATTTCTGAATATGACTCTGTTCTGGGAAAATCACGTTCTTTATTGATCTGTAAATGCGGTAATAGGCTCATACATCATGTGTGAAATGTTTTATTAAGCAGCCATCATAATGGAAGACAATTTTGGGACCAAATAATTATCTTGAGAGACTTTCCCAATTAGGATCATTAGAGAGTTTTAAACATTGCCGGTTTGTGCAGGAGCTTAAACATACTGAAACATGAAGCCACTGCTGACACTGTAGTGTTAGAAAATAGTGGTCTGTACAAAATTGCATTGGAAAAACAGACAGTTAAGAAGAATGTACAGTATAACTGCTTAAAATAATCTATAGTATCTTTCATTATACAGTATGTTAGTTTCTACGTTTTGGTTTTCATGTACCTAAGTTCAGTTTGTGAACCGACAAGATTTCAAGCTAGTGAGGTATAACTAGACCATTTCTGGTTTCAAGGTACTGTAGTGAGAGACCCCAAGATCGTTCCAAAGTATACCTTTGTTTGGCAAAGCATTGTGGTAATAAGTATAGTGTATTCACAGCACATTTGTTGACATACCTAATTAATTAATGAAAACTGATCATTAAACTGTATAAACTTGCATGATTGATATGGCACATGAAAACAAGAAAGCAAACTATGAAATATTAGTCTTTAATATTCCTGTACCACCTGCAAACTGGGAGAGTAACCGTTCTATCAGCTGTGCTGTTATTGAGTTATAAGCGACAGGATACATAAAATAACATCTGTGTTATACTGCGGAGAGTGGATCTGAATGAAACAGCAAGACACCTCTCTTTTTAGTACGACTGAGAATTTTAATTTGCTTTTGACTGCTAAGAACCTGTGGAACTCCATCTCTTATGGGCAATTTCATGCCATTAAAACCACAAGGAAAGAATGCCAGATGTTGAGTGGTAGAAATGTAGAAGGGCAAATGATGATGAGATGCCTTTTATACTAGAATATGAGCCTAATGAGTATTAAATTGATTTCAGACTCTGGGATTGTAGAAGAGACACCCAAAAATGAATGTGCATTTCAAAACACAAGAGCATTTAGCACTTAGCATAAATTTTGCCCTTTAAGAGGGCTGAGCAAAGACCCTTTATTCAGCGTGTGCCAGCAATTTTTAATTTTGTTGATTATGGACACCACAGCAAGAGCTAAATTGATTGCAACCTTTTCTTAATGATAAAGGTTCAGACAGCTTTGGCTTTTAAAGACACTGTGCATTTCACATACAAATTGTGGTGCATTATGACACTAATTAACCAAGTATATTGCTTCAGGAGGCTGCCCTTGGAGGTTACTTACATGTCTGCCTTCAAATGTATCCTTTGAAATTTTGCTCAGCACTTCAACTGCTGGATCTGGAACTGGATCTTAGAATATTTGAATGAATTATCACACTGTTACTTCAGCCTTTTTAGAAAAAAATACTTCTATTGTTTTAGTGAAATAGTCTTTTAACCATTTCTCCCTTTTGTTTTGCTAAACAATAGCACTGTGGTAATTTCACTTCCTTTTCATCAGTTACAAAATGAATAAAAAAATGTGCACAAAAATACCCAGAATGGCAAGGGCAAGGAAATAATTGTCTTTTAATTTTTTAATGACCACCTGAGTAAAACAACCTACTGTGTGTTGAATCACATTAAACGTATCGGAAGTAAAGATATAATGACTGTTGAAAGCAGTAATTGCCAGCTGAGTCATTGGGGAGTCTCAAAGAAAGCATTTACATGTCAGATGAAGAAAGGTTCTTTAGATGTTTTTTTTTAAAAACGTTTTTTGACATCTTGTTTGGAGTTTGTTTGAAACAAACGAGACTTCAGGGTATATAGCATGAGAATCATTATTGAAAGTGCCATATAAATGGTTTTAGTTTTGGAAGAAACCTCGCTGATATGGGTCATCAATAGGAGATGACAGGAATGCTGGGGCTATTTGGGAAAACATGGGCCAGTTCAGGAATGATGGGATACGCCAATATTGTTGGCTGTCCTTTTTTGACATTTGTTGTTCAATTGAAAGAGATGCTCCTCTTTTGTTTTTATGCCTTCCTTAAGTTTGTGAGTTGTTGTGACTGTAACAGTGGAAAGAAACGTCCAGTCTTTCACTTTGATGCCCATGACTGTCGTTTTGCATACACATCTGGATGAAAATGGGCATATTTAATGCTTCTCTCACAGTGTAGACAATGATGATGTTCTGGAAACTATATGCTGTAAACCTTCAGCAAGTAAAGAATAAATCTTGGAAAGAATACATCAATAAATGTAATTTTTATGACATTTTACTTTATGGTGTATGCATATTGGATGTAGTATTAAAATAAAAATCTTACATTGTGTTTACTGCCGTGCTAATGGATTCCATTGGTACTACCAAACATAAAACAAGAGGTATCTAGCCTTCAACAGATACTTGTGGTGCATTTGTCTATTAGTTTTTTTTCTTTGTGTGGTCAGTTGTGATTCTGACTTGCAGTGAATAAAAATCTTGTCTTTGTTTTATTCTGAAAAGCTATACTCCCACACTTACTCTTCATCTGTGCCACTTAGGGGTCCTTTTAGTATAGCCCAGTTTGTTTTTTCAGCAAATGCCTGCTTCATTGGCACAAATCTATGATCAAGGGTGTATTATTATTTTAAATTCAGTAGTGTAGACACTGCTATATGCTGGATACTAGCTTTATGTAAACGTATGTACTGTATAAAGTCATTAAAGATTCCAACAAGTGTTTGATTAAATGTTCATTTCTAGACCGTTCTAATGATTCTTACTTGAGTGTCCATTTGCACATTTCACTAGTTAATGATTGAGGTTCAAGAAACCATTTCAGAGCACTCAGTTTTCTGGATTATCGAAATGCGTATATTTGATCAAATTATTTTATAAGTAATATTAAAATAAAACTATTGCTTTTTTAAATAAAATAATTCTGATAAAGTATAGGTTGCTTTGATTAAACATAAAGCTGATACCAAGTAACAAACAATTATACTGTATATTAGCAATTCAGCTCTTGAGTTACAATTAATATGTATTATGAGCATCATATATATACTGAACAGTGTTTAGAAAAAGTAGTCTTTTGCACAGTTATCCCATTTTGTAGCTTTAAAGTTTGAAGTAGCATTTACACAGTCAAAGCAAAAAAGTAAGTAGTCAGAATATTTTGTTAAAATAAGTGGCAAAGTCTTGATTGCATTGGTATTCAAACCCTTTGTTGTGGCAAACTAAATGTAGACTACCTTAATGAGACAAAGGATTAGTAGAGTGGCTTTTGTCCATGTGCAATAAGAGTGTTTTTTATGAATTCAGGTTAAAAACCAGCTGCCTCAGTAAGGTTCCTTGGACAGATAGCAATTTTTAGGCAAGTACTCGAACAGGAAGACTAAGGAGTTCCAAAGCAAATCAGTGATAATGTCATTGAATCGGACAAATTAGGAGGAGGGAAATCTCCATACCTGTTAGTACAGTGTAATCAATCATCAAGAAATGGAAGGTGCATTTTAGGACCCAGAAACTGCCTACATCAGATTGTCAAAACCGAGCAGCTGTGCAAGGAGGAAACTTGTGAGGGATGCCACTGTTAGGCCAATGACAGCATTGAAGGACCTACAGAATCCAATGGCTAACATGAAAGGAAATGTCCCAGTCACTTCACAAAACTGGCCAGGAAGGCAGAGTGACAAACCCAAATCCCACATATACAGTTAACTGCGTCACAGCATACTGTATAATTGGTACTGCAAACATGTGACAAAATAGTTCAGCCAAGACCAAACGGGAACGTTCTGGTTTGATTGCAAAGGATTATGTCCAGTTTTAAACCAACACAGCGTTTCTCCCAGTCAAGTATGGTGGAGACTGAAAAGCTGGTTCAAATAAAAAAATCAAATCAAAGTTTATTTATCAAATGCACAGCAATACAGCGTGCAGCAGTAGTTGCTGGCAATGAAATGTCTTTTTCTGTGAGCTCACAAGAATCACAAGAATCACAATATTCACAAAAACACAAAAACAGAAAAATCACAAAATTGAGGTTACATTTTTTTAAACTGAATAAAACTCAATATGAGTAGAGCTGTTATGTGTCCATGGTACTGTATATGCAATATATACATGTAGTGCAGTTATGCTGAATACAGTGAAAACTGTGTGTCCATGTAGCCATCACAGGTGATTTGCTAAGGAGCTGCGGGTTGGCTATTTAGCAGTCTTATTGCCTGGAGGTAGAAGCTGTATCGTAGTCTGGACTTGGACTGAATGCTTTGGTTGAGGTTGAGACTGAGGGGAGAAGAGACTATACAAATGTGAGCAGAGAATGTGCATGTCTTCCATCAAAACCAACCTCACCCTTCACTTTAGCTGAACAGTATGTATAATCAGACAGATTGTATTCTAGATAAAGGATAATTGGCGATATCATAATTAATTAACTTGACATGTCAAGCAAAAAATAATTTAGTAAAGGCACATGGAAAAACTAAGCTTATTGATTTGTTGAAGTGTATTCATTGTCCAACAGAAACAGTTTCTCACTTGTTTATATAAATAATGGAAATGCCCTTTCAAGATTCTTGGGTTTAACTAAAAATGGAATCCGTATTCATCAGTAGCTTGCACATGTAGCTGGAGGCCAAGCTAGTTGCAACAAAAACAGATTAACAGGAATGATCCCTTGTAGGTAAGGTATCTAAGGTAGGTAAGGGTGTTTCGGTAGAATTGGCACATTGGGAAAGATTGAATGCAATGTAATTTTTTATTTCTTATTAATGTCAAGGGTGAGACCCTGTAGGGATAAGAAAATAGCTGTGCTGTCTTGTTTGCACTGTAACACAACCTAAGGATAGAAATGAATTGTGATATAAAGATGTTCGTCAGTAGAAACCTTTGCTTTCCTTTTGGTAAATGTACCTCCAGGAATACAACAAAATCCAGCAATTTCAAAGAAAAGTGTTCAAACCAAAAGAAACTCGATTTGCGAAGAATATGTGATGTTTATATCATTTGGACATTAGGCATATTTGTCATTCAATACCTTTTCTCCGTCCTTTAAAGGTGTTTATTATCGACACATTAACATATCATTCATGATGCAACTACTGTACACTTACAGTATAAAACATTAGATACAACTTTGTGAAATATGTGACATGAAGAATACTTCCTAGATCAATTTGTTTCTTAGATAATATTACATTTTTCGCACGTTACAAACACCATGGAAGAGGTCTCAATCTTAGATAATTATAAATTAGTGATTTATAATTGCAGATGCTATTTTCAATTGATATAATATAATGGTAATGTTAGACCCTTTCCCTGTTGTTGCATTCTTCCTGGTAGTAGTATTAATTGCACAATGAATTACGAACAACTGTCACTGAGTTAAGTCTGTCATTACTATTACTTATACAGTACAGTAATATATACAGTATATTACTTATACAGTGTCATGGTCATAGTAAAGGACATGAAACCTCATCCTCAGAACACGTCAAAAATACATTTTTGTAAGAATTATCTATGAAAATGATTTAGAGAATTTCTTTCTTACTCGGTATTGTTTCTCAGAGCAGAGATAACTATCTTCTGCATGGCTTTTTAAATGTCGGTGTTTTCACCACCACAAAAATTGTCTGTTTTGGTGGAGATAGCTTCAAGATGTTAAACTAAAGAGGAATGATTTCATGGACTCAAAATGTATGTGGACTGTAGTACCCATGGATCTAAAGTATGGGCATGTTCTGTGCATTTATTGAGGATTAAGGTATTGGGCCACTGCAGAAAGTTTATCAGCTCTGAAAGTGGATTGTATGAGTCTTTGTTTGTCAATATTGCAAGTCTTGTCTGGGGCTCCAGATGCTAATCTGGGAAAAGAGGCCAGTTGTCATCTTCTATTGATTACTCAAAGCATTAACCCCTACACCATGCTTTGTTTCATCACACAATTCTGTGTCATTTGGGATGTAGATCTTCTTGGCAGAGTGAATGAACAGAATTGAAAATACAGGTAAATGAGGGCAATGAGGTTTTTTCTCTGTGGTAATTTGACTGGTGAAGCAAAAGAAGAATAATGGCTTTCGCATTGCATAATTAATTTAAATAAATATTCTGTGGCTACAAGCCATTATTCTGGCATTTATGTTTTATACTGAGGTTAGGTTTCATTGACAGTTGTGAGTAATATAATATTAATTATGCTAATCATTGGAATTTGTATTCAAAGTAAAAACAATGTATTGTTTTTTAGAGTTGGATCCACAATTGTTTAAAACATTCTTTATTTATACCTATTTATTTAGCATATCAATGAATTTTCTAATGCAGTGGTTTTCAATTACTGAAACAATGTTGAGAGAAACATTTAAAATTGGGCCTATGTATATAAGTTTTATAAAAACAAATAGGATTAAACTTTCCTTAGCTCCTGTATACATGCTGCAATGTATTTACTAAATAGTAAGCACTGAGGACCCTGTTTAATTTCCTATTACTATAAACCGTTTCCATAGGTACTGTATTTCCCAGTTAATATCAAAAATTCTTTTTGTGCATATTTTGATATTGTACTATATTGCAATGCAATATGAATCTCAGTACTTTAAGCAAATGAATGCAAGCACCAGCTTTTTTCAGTAAATCATTCTCAGACTGCAAGATTGTGTTATAACAGGTGGTGAAAGAACTATTAAAAACCTCTAGCCTTAACTGAGTAAAGTCATGATGATGCAGTGATAGCTCTGTGCCTTTAAACCACTAGTGTGTGCGTTTAGGGCACTCCATCTTGATACTCTTATAATAAACTTGGTTACCAGGATGGTGGGGCCTTTAAGCTGTAACTCACCCTCAAGACCATCCATCTATTTTCAGTAGTCACTTAGTCCAATACGGGGTTACAGTCTGAAGGTCTCGAAGAAATTAGCTCCAATCCATGTGGACAATGTATAAAATGAACCTAATGTTTTGATTTATGTTTCATAGTTCACAGCTGTTCAGTATTGCACAGTTACTGTATGCACTGTACATTATCTCAGCAAAGTTGAATTTAGACGAATTTACAATTTCAAGGCCTTTCAATTTTAAGCACAGTTTAAAAATTGCCTCACACTGTTCCAGTAATTACTGAGTTACAGTACACAGTCACTGCAACAATGTGATACAAAATAGCAAAAATAAAAGCACAGATTTCATACAGGATTTAACTTGTAACTGTGAAGTCTTTTGCTCAGAGACAAAAACCCTTAATAATTTGCATCCTCACCCAGAAATTGTAAAAAAAAAAAAAAGGATAAAGGGAAGTTAAAGCAAACATTTTCCAGTTATCCATTCCATAGCATCACTGGTTTTTCATTCCGGGCCTACTGTCTAATAGTGGGGTTAATTTAATGAATCGCTGTGCTAGATTTTTTTTTCATGGTACATTTTCATGTAATTAAAAACCACCTAGTAACAACACCACCTCCTGAAAGTGGAAGAGACTCTTGTTCAGTTATTTTTCTTCAAAAAGAACCTATCCAAATTATATCATTTTAAATAAGTAAAACAAAATTACTTTATTATTGTGCATTCTGTGTTTTTAAGATAATTGCCATTTTCCATTTGGCATCTCATATATGCTACATTTACAAGTGAGGAAACAATCTCTTAACCTTGAAGCTTTCACTGATTGTTCTGAAATTGTATTTATAAGCCATTAAAGTTTCAGTAGCAGCTAAACCAGTAATTATAGAAACTAAATGGCAATTACAGAAAGTAAAGAACTTGAGATCATACTTCAGTTTACTCTTTAGATGCCAATTTAAGTCTATGTATAGTACAGTATGTGTGGTGTACGTGCTGTACTATTTTTGTTTTTACTAGTTTTTTTTTACATTTCTTAAATTTTTCATATATCTTAATGTTTTATGTTTTTAACTGACCTGTTTTCTGTTATGGGCAGACAGTGTGGGGCTTCTAAAAATGTTAAACTGTAAAAATGCTCCTCCAAGTAACTGGCTGAATCTTAGGATTCTGACCTGGCAAGTTTCAAGCCTAGATCCTGTTGCAAAACTAACATGGTTTGGTGGTTGAGGATTGGTGATATTTTCAGGGACTCTAATCATGGATCACTGTTAATATTGAATCAGAATCTTTCTACATGCAGAGAAGTATAAAAAAATGAAAGTTTTTTGTAGAAGTTGAGTTAAAGTTTACTGTACATAATCGCCAATAGTGAAAAAATAATTGCAAATTGCAGTTTGAACACTAATTTCCTAGTTTGCCACCTTAAGGTACAAATGTGGCTATTTAAATATGTATAAGACTTCTGGTTGCATATAAATAAATTATTAGGGCTTATTAAAGTACTTTGCTAAAAAGTTGTAAAAAACATTAACAGTGCATGGTAATAATGCTGTATGCATGCTCATGCTTATCGGGTCCAGTTTCATAGCTTTCTTTTCCTCCTACTCCTTGTATTTTAATTCGTTTGATTACAGTTGATGTTTTTTTGACAACATTTGAAAAAGGTTTAGATTTACAATTAGATTGGTAATGTACAGTTGCTTAGGTTTTAAGTAATCAGGTAAACGTGCTCAACTTAATTACCATTTTGTTGTTGAATTTAGGTACTGTAGCTACGGTACCTGGCCATGTAAGAGGCACAGTAATTGTACCGAAATGTGCTGAACCAGGTCGAATGGAGTCTCACAGAGATGCTGCTGTTACTAATATACTGAGTATTATGGCCGTCAGATGTGCTGATACTATGTTTATTATCAATATGTTGGTATTACAGTATATTATGATTTATATATTGATTTAATATGAATAAAATTTGTAATAACATTCAACATTCTTCTGAAAACTTTTTATTGTAAATTATTTTTAACTAGGTTTAAAAATTTAAATAAACTAGATTTATTTTAGATTTTGGCAGCAACTAAATTAAGTAAAATGAAAAGGGTTACAATCGGTATGTTCTTAGCTCCAAAACTGGAGAATAAGCAAACACTGTGGATACAGAAAATTTCAAACAAGGATTGCATTTGGACTGCATGTAATGGGGGAGACTGAACTTGAAGAGCATACTTATGAAAAAGACTTATGTTGACCCATCATTTAAATCTTATAGGCAATGTGATAAAAAAAATATAAGAAACAAACAGAGCATTGGGATATGTGGTTAAAAACATCTAATTTGTTATGTTACTGTATGTACAGGGCACTAAAGCAAGTGTTAATGTGGGGAGGAATTTTAAAATGAGGTCCTCAATTTGCTGCTCTGTGATACATTGACAAAGTTGTTGAGCCAAAATTTGTTTTCGGTTCCTGTAAGCCAATCGTGTCAAATGTCCAACACAACAATGCATGAATACTGGATTCACAATGCCATGACTTCAAAAGCGTATCGAGACCAGCTGTTTGTTCTTTAACTGTTTGTCCCCACAGGAGACAACTACTATCAGTCAACTTTAACCTGTGCAGGGTCTTTCAGGATTGTTTAAATGCTCAGAGAGATTATACCAGATCCTAGCTATGTAATGTTTTTATTTTGACAGCTTGTCATGCTTAATACTGAAATCCTATCATAACTCTTACATCATGTATTTTTGACATTTACTGTAATTTTGTTTCAGATGTTTAAAAGGTTTTAATCAAATATTTTTAAACTTGAGTGTTGTTTATTGTGAGCATCAGTGGGATATATGTCAGAGTTTTATTGGAAATAGCTAAAGAAGAAAAATGGCATAACATTTCAAACACATTAGAATGCAGTTATGTTGTTGTCATATTGAATTCATTTTGAAATTAGGAAATAAAACCACTCTTTTATAACATGCACTTGATGGTGGATAGAGCAAACATGTTCCTTAAAAAACTATTATAAAAAAACATTAAATTGATCAGTTTTTTTTAATGGACCGTCCCATGGAATTATAGGCCTTACTGAATAGTTAGTCCATCAAAATGTGTTCTTTTAACCTAAGCATTTAATGGTCTTTGCTTTCTAAAGACCGGTCTAGTCATATTTTTAATTGGCTTTGTGAAGATTCAACATTAATCAGTGCTTTGAACTGTAAAGGTTAAAATTTTGTCTTCACTTCATGAATTTTTGCATTGATTGAAGTTTTCAGGTAGTTTGCTTCAAACAAAACAAAATTGTTCTGAAAGATCATAGAAATTAAACTGTAGCTATTGTTGTTCGATATCATTGTTATTACTTTGCTCTTTTGTAATTGCTCTTCCAAGACCATATTTTTAACTGTTTTTAAGGTGTTTGTTCATGGAGTGGCCAACATATTGACTACATTCTGTGTCTTGGAATCGGTAAAAACACTAAATGAATGTTTAGTTCAACATGTACCATATACATACCATATACATAATTTAACTTTTAAGTCCTTTTTCAGTTATCAGTATTGAATGTTAGAATGTCGTTTCTTTACTTCTCTGTCAGTATTAAATAGTGTTAAAAGATACAAGATTTAATTTAATATATTGATGTCTTTGAAATACAGTATGAGAAGAAGGGAAAAAAAAAAATTTTGCCTGTGGAGCCTTCTTGGGTTTCAGTGCTATTTATGGACCTTTTGCTCTTCAGCACAGGTGAGGTCATTAACTATCATACTGTATTACTTAACATGAAAACGCTAAATTGACCCTGATCTTCTATTGTTGAGTCAGCACTCCTAATTCAGAGATACATTGTAATGAGCAGTACAAAATAACAGTATGTACACTGGAATCACATTAAGTCTAATGCAATATACTAGTATTACTTTTTGTTTAACATGATATTAGAGGGGTGGCATGGTGACACAGTGGTGAGCGTTGCTGCCTCGCAGGGCTGGGGCCCTGGGTTCAGTTCCAGACCTGGGTCCGCTTGGGTTTCCTCCAGGTGCTTCAGTTTCCTCCTACAGTCCAAAAACATACTGTAATGGTAGGTTACTTGGCTTCTGTGAAAATTGGCCCTGGTGTGTATGTGTCTGTGTGTGTGTACTAGCCCTGTGATGGACTGGTGTCCCATCCAGGGTGTATCCTGCCTTGCACCTGTTGCTTGCTGGGATAAGCTTCAGCTCCCCTATGAGCCTGCATTGGAAGAAGCAGTTAGAAAATACAGTATATGGATGATGACAGAGTACTGCTGAACAGCATGCATTAATCATTAATCACCAACTGTATAGTGCTTTATCAATAAATATCACATCAGTCCATCACTCAGTGCCAGCTGGATGCTATGTGACTCAAAGCATGAAAGGAGACTAATATTTGGAACTTAAAACATAAGATTATACAATCTGACAAAATCCAATGTTCTTTTTGTATTCTAAGGAGTAATAGTGCATGGTTTGAATGAAGATATGTATGGTCTTTATAGCTTCTGTCAGTGCTGGTGTGCTTGCTGTTGATATTGATGAACAGTCTATGGTTCATTTGTTCTTTTTTCATTTAAAATGATAACTTTGATCTTGGATCAGGTATATTTCTATTAAATTTCACTCTGTGAACACAAAAAAAGATTGGCATGCTCTAAAATACAATCTGATACTAATCAATATTCCACTCATATTCTAATAATGATCAATGCTAAGGAATCACCCTTTTAATTACATACTGTATGATTGGTTTAACGTGAAAACAAAAAAGATATATTATAAACATTAGATCTTCACTCCTTGCTGAAATGATACTTTGTATATTCTCAGCAGAAAATTATGATGCATTAAATCTGCTTGAGAATGCCATCTTTTATTTAGTACTCCTTTCAAAACTAATGGAAAGGGCTAAAAAGGGCAGTTACATTTTTAGTTGCAGATAAATATCTGCCACCATCCGGTTATAGTAATTCATTTAGTAAAAGGCTAAGCTGAGTGTAGGAAAGTGCTTGATTGAATCCAGAATATACCACTGAACTGATTGTAACCAAGGGTCCTTGGTGAAAGCTCTCTGGAGCGCCACAGCTGTTTAAATCGGATCTTACTCTTATCATCCATTCTTACCTGGCTAGATGTGAACAATATACAGTATACTGTACTTTCCTATTTGGTACTCTGCACTACTCTGGCTTATTTGTGGATCATAATACTAAAGGAAGTTACCATCTTAAAATTAAGTAAGACAACAGCACTTTGGTTCTTCCTGTACAGAGTGAGAAATTACCGCTGAAAAAAGTGAAAAAATTAGACCACTCACTATTGAAATTAGTAACCCCAGAAGACCTGAGGTATTGTGTATGTATTTTAAAAAAATGTATTTAGTGGAGTACCTCAGGGATTTATATTCAGACCACTGCTCATTTGTGTTGGTAATGTGGATTCTGGTATAGTTATCAAATTAATCACGTTTTCAGCTGATATCGAATTAGGAGGATCGGCAAACAGTAGAAGCTGTAAAAGTATTTTAAAAAGACATGACATTTAGTGTAGACTATTCTAGGTGCAAGCAAGTAGCAAAAGTGTAAACCATAAATATAAAAATGGAAATGCGGAGCTTAAAGAGGGTGCATAAGAAAAAGATATTGACAACTTTTGTCTCCCAAGTTAAAACAAAGATACTGCTGCTCTGAAATCAGTCCAGAGAAGTGCAGCTAGATACATTTCTAAATTCAAAGGAATGTGTTACATTGACAGGCTAAAAGAGATTAACCTTTTTCATCTATAACACAGAAGACTGCAAAGGGGCCTGATTGAAATGTTAATATTTTGAGAATAAATTCTTAAAAGCACTGGCAGGGTCAAAGCAGTGGTCTTCAGGATCATCCATGGAATACGAACCAGAGGGCACTATAGGGAAGTGCATTTGAGTGTACAAGTGTAGGGCTTTGCATGCAGTTATAAAAAACATAAACTAAAAATACAAAATGGGGATCACTAACATACAAGAATCTATTTATGAAAAATCTATTCTAGATAATGTAGATAGGAGATTAAAAAGGTAGACAAAATGTTGAAATATATACTGTAGTTAAATATTTAATGTTAAGATTGTATGGTGCATTAGTAAGACCTTATTTAGACTATTGTGTCCAATAGGTTTGATTTCTCTATGCCTCTTTCTCCAAAGGACATGGCTTTGGATGAAGCTAATTTACAGCTCCTGGAGGTGTATGGACCTCATGTCATATCATGTGTGGGTGTGCAGCTGTGCCTTTGATAGGATGTTAAGGGCGGATGTTAAGCAGTGACCTGGGCTTTGAAGTGCGTCCTATGCTGGTACCCAGTGACTTCTTCAATCAGTTATGGAACCACTTGTCCATAGACAATTTACAACTGATGGCGTCATATGGCAGACAGTTAAGTCTGAGCTCTTAGGAACTCGACACAGATGTCTGCTCTTCTGGATTAAATACAGTGGCCTCACAGAGGGACATACTGTATACTGTACCTAAAGAGATTTGGAGGCTGAGGAAAGTTGATGTATACTATGATCTTATTATTGGTTACAGTATATTGTACTCGTAACTACTGTACTGTATGTGAAAATAATTGAGCTCTTGTTTCATATTGAAGCACCCTCTTAATTAACAAGACCAATAAAAGATGGATAAATAGCCATTTTCTGTAAAAAAGTTATATTTTTTCATTTTCAAATAAAATAGTTAATTCAGTTCTAAAACTTAAAAAAAAACAACCTTTTTATTGCTCCTTTTTCATAATAAATGATTTTGCAATTTAGAGGCATGCCACATTTAATTCCCTCTCCATATTAATCTGAACGGCGGTATTAAATTTATCTGAATGAGGCTAATGATGTCATCCCCGCCGCTATAAAAATCACAAGTCAGAGTCCCTCATAAAACTGTCATGCTGTGGGTCTTCATCCCTTTACTGAGAGAGAAGTGAACTTAATGAACACCAGCTTACCTGAATCAAATTAAAGAGATAATGCAGTAGTGGAATTATTTTAGCTTATATTGCTGTATTTGTAGTAATTGATTTCATCAGTCCCATTTGATAGAAAACTGGAATGCTTGATAAGGCATGTGAATTGCTTCTATTAAAAGAGAACGACATATATCTTTATTGAGTTTTTAAAGCTGAGTGTGGTACATTTGAATTGATTTTTTTACACTTGAATATACATAGAAATAAATATTTGCCCATTTTGGCTTATTTCAGTCTTACAGATACTGTAGGAATTGCATTATTTCCACTTCTGGAAAGCTTCATTTCAGTTGTGACCGCAAGGGTGTAACATATCCCCAAAGAGAATGTAATTTTTTTGTTCCTGACAGAACCACTATGAATGTTGATCTTTTAATTTCCCCTTCGGTACTTCTTTTAAAGTCTGGCTTTCCTACCTCCTTTGGAAAGACTTTAATCTCAACTTACTTTCTGAAAATCACCTTTTGCCGTCTAACATGACATCAAAAGCTATTTTTTCTAGGGTTATTGGTACCAAACAGACTCCTTTGTTGTCTCATTCTAAAGGAGCTTTTGAAAGACCTTTTTTTCACAGCAATGAATAAAAATAAAAAAAGAATAACATTCCACCATTTATTAAGCTTTTGACTTGACTGTTGAATCATACTTTGTACAATACCCTACAATTTTAATGGTGGTGATTAGTGGTGATGATAGTTTCTATTACTTGAAATGACTGAAAAATAGAAACTTGTTTATATATTTATGAGCTAGAATTATACCTTAACGTCTTAAAGGAAAACTTTGTATATAAAAGCAAATGAGCCAACAAAAAAGGTGTTTGAGTGAAGTGCTTTTTTTCTTCTTTGTGAAAAATAGAGAAAGACAAAACATAGCTTGGGCTTAATTTAAACATGTTTCCTTTAAGAGACCTTAGAAGTATTCATTGAGTGGGCACCATTAGTGAACTCTTTTAAGATATAAGATACTGTATTTAATAGTGTAAGAAACGCTTCAAGATAGCGTTTGGGGTTGCTGGTTATGAAAATTAAAATGTGTATCTGTGAATACTTCAGTTTTTAAGTCTTAGCCTCAATTTACTTATTGTTTGTTGTTTCACATAGGATTCAAAAGCACCAGCAGAAAAAATAACCTCTGCAGTTGTCTAGTATTGCGTTTTGTTTTCTGTTGTTTGACTTTTCAGTCAAAATATAGAACACTCTAAATACAGTAATTTCCTTAGCTCTTAAAGTCATGCATCTAAAGGAATTCAGTTCTTACAGTTCTTCAGTATATACTCTTGTGGGATCATTTTTTTTCTCATATGAGAATTCTCTCATTAGCAGTCTGAAAATTTTTCTCTCAACCTATTAATAACAGTTTACACTGGAGAACAAATTCCAATCAATAAATGGCACGGCGACCTTTTATTGTCAGTAGGTTCCATTTGGCTCAAATAGATTTTACTGTTAAGGCGATAGCGGTACAAGACGTTGTAAATCTGATTTTTTAGACGCCGCCGCTTCAGATCAGACACCGCGTGCTCTCTTTTGCCGTTATTGTTCAGTCCCATGAGACTGGAGAACAGCAAGAATAATATAAGGAGTACAGTTGCATATAAAACAACAGGCATACAGTATTGTCAAAAACTAAAATGTTTCTTTTTGTTTGTCAAAGACAAATTTTAAAATTTTAAAAATATTTACAAACTGCGTGAAAGTCAAATCATGCCTTCATGTGGGACACTTAATGTTTCCAAGACGGGAAATGCAGTGGCACTTTGTTCTGGAACAACTGAAATTATTTCTATTAAGGGAACAGGAGTTCATTTATCAGACAATTATTACTTATTGACAGTTTTTT
Organism: Lepisosteus platostomus; assembly: GCF_059453375.1. NCBI lineage: Eukaryota > Metazoa > Chordata > Actinopteri > Semionotiformes > Lepisosteidae > Lepisosteus > Lepisosteus platostomus. Next base: position 33,471,571 of record NC_142623.1, read on the forward strand.
GGTTGACATGGTGTTTAGTGCTCCAGAGTTTGATTCTGATCTGACTGACCTTTGTGTGTTGACGTTTCTCTCTGTCTACACGTAGGGATTGGTCAGGGACTTGCATTCTGAAACGGAATGTTACGTCATTGAAATGCCAGTACCTGCAAACAGAAATGTATCATTTAAAGGATGTGGCTAAAATATCAAAATCTAAATCTCTTGAGATTGTGTGTAGAATATCGACACTCCTTGGAAAAGTCTGCATTGAGGAAGTTCAAGACGTGTCAATTGGTACGACATGCATACAGTATTCAGAAGCGTTTTATCCAACTAAACTTTCATATCAGAATGTTCACAATGAAAACATGGTCAGAATGTTAGCACTTTGCTACTAAAACAAAATTCAGTGTATAAAATAGTTTCAGTGTATTAAATTATAATAAAACTAGGTTTGTCAGCTTTGCTTGCTGCACACTGTTTAGGTTACCCCATTTAGTACATTTGTTAAGAGAGATTTCAAGATTTCAAGCATCTAATTTCTAAAATCTCATGGAAGTTCTGCATCTTTTAGTTTTTTACTGTATTGTTCTAAAAGTCCCCTGGATTAAATTCTAGAATGTGCTGCTATCTGCGTAGAGTTTGTTTTTTGCGTACGTTTTTGCCAGGTGCTCCGGTTTCCTCCCGCAGTTCAAAAGCATACTGGTAGGTTAATTGGTTGCTGGGACAACTGGCTCTGTAGTGCCCGTTTGTGTTTGTGTGCCCTGTGATGGACTGGCGTCCTGATCTGGGCTTTACCCTTTGCTTGCTGGGATAGACTTTGCCGCCCCTGCGATCCAGTATTGGTTCTGATAGGCAACGATGTGCAAAGAATCCTTGCTATTCTTCATGCAATTAGAATCGTGTCTTGATTTAATAGAATTAATAGCAAAAGATTAATGAAGAGAAAAATGTGTTTCTTTGTCAACATTGAAAAACTTAGTACACCAATATGGTCTTCATAATTTTCTTCAAAACATATTTAAATTTTAAAGAAAATAATCAACTTTTTTATATAATGCCTTTCACATCTCCTGTAAAATGGATGCAGTGGATGGTTTTTGATTTTGGAAGTTACCTATTTCTGTTTTATCTTGTTTGATTAAGATTAAGTGTTTGAGATTAAGTACTACTAGTGACCTATATATATTGCAAACAAAATAATAAATTTTATTTGGACTTGATACAGTTACAGTTAGAGTGGAATTGTTGATACCAGTATCTTTTTGCTCTATTGTAACATTTCATAGGTGCTAATCTCCATCTTTATGACCATTTTTTTGTATTTGCAAACGTTATACTAATAATCCTTACTTTTTCATTTTATAACATGAAATATACAGTGTATTGTTCAATAAGTCTGTCTTTCTAGATATATTCTCTTATTGATTTGTTTATAGCAGACTTTCTAATGTTAAAAAACTAGAAGTGGTTGCAGAAAAAATATTCCTATTGCAAAGCAACAGAATAGTTTTTACTTAATATAATAGTGGTTTTCTCATTTATCATGCTGTATTCCATATGTCATGTATGTTTGCATCTACATCAGTTTGTATGTTTGTATAAAAACTGGCTCATACACATTTCTAAAGATAGATTGTCATTAACTGAGCACAGCTTGAGCACAACTGTATAAAGGATTTGGTGATCAAATCTGACAAAAGATGTAATGGAAACAAATACAGTATCTGTGTTTCAGCAAAGATGGAAGGTTGCATTTTGGGGTGAGGAGGGTTTTTAAATGTAAATCAGTAAATTTACATCAATTTACTAATGTTGTCCAAGTAAACTGACAAGAGCTAAACGTATTTAAGTTGAAAAGAGAAGGAACATTTGGCTGAAGTTGTGGTTTGGCACCACCTGTTTGTATTTTGATATTGTGCTGATGAACGACGAGCGTGGCATTTCTAGATATCTGACTACTTTATGTATATAGAGATCTTGTTGAAAATGGAGGAACAATCAGTGTTAACTAGCTGTTTGTCATCAATGTAGGACTGGAACAGAAGGTGGGGCAATACGTGCTTATGAGGAGACCTTGGTGGTTTGTGTTAAACTGAATGCAAACAAGTAGGACAAAATGATAGGACATAGGTGGGTTGTATAAACCCATTGAATTGTCCAACAATTCTAAGAGGAATGCATGATGGTGTCAAAAGTTGTTAATAGAAAGAGTACCAAAGAATAAAGTACAGTAGATACCAAGTGGTGTCTTTGTAACTGCTGATGAGTGGATAGTAAGTCATCTTTGGTAGGGCAGTTTCTGATCTGTGGAATAGCCAAGAAACTGAGAATGTGTAAAGTATTAAACAGATTATAAACCTGAATTACCTTGACATTTTCAATACCATTAAAACCATTGATTAGTTGCAGACACCTGATTCCCACTTAATTTAGGCTGTTCTTTTTGACTGATAATGTACAGCCTAAATTATTATTGATATTACTGTATATATGAAGAGCATGTTTTAGAAATACAATTCTTTGCAGATTTCTGAATATGTTGATATATAGAGCAATGCAAAAGGGGAGTGTGTTTTTGTATATGAATTCCAGTTCATATGCATCTGAGTTTTATTATGAATTTGTGTATACTACATTGGGCCTATGATATAATGAATGAAATGAAAAAAAAAGAACTTACAGCTAAAATTCCGTCAGAAATAAAGTGATGTATGTTATATCGATGCTTCTATATAAGCGGACAAAATACTTCTAGAAACTTTAGAAAAATGTGAATTTTCACTTAAGAATTTGGTTGCAAAGTGCAAAGATGAGCAGGGATGTTTTGCAACAGTTTTATGGATGGATGAAACTAACATAAACTTTCACCTTTAAGGTTAAAGTATGGAGAAAGAAATGAATTGCAAACACTCCTAAAAACACCAACTCATCTGTGAAGCATGAAGGGGGTAATGTTATAGCATACTGTAGGTTTAAGTGCAATGTCTGAAACTGGATTTCTGGAAACTGGATGGACTCATCTTTATTGATAATATTTTTAATAACGGCAGAAGAAATTCCATTATTAATTCCTCTAGGCAGTAATTTACCATCTGGCATGACAATGACACAACACATTTGGGCAATGTAACCAGTAAGTACTGTACAGTACATCATAAGGAAGAAGTAGAAAGTATTAGACTGGCCAAATCCATCTTTACATTTAAATTCATTTGAATGCTGGCGAAAAAAATTAAATTCAGGACACTCCAAGAAATAGGCAAAAATTCAACAAAGCTGCAGCGAATTCTTGACAAAGCATTGCCAATGATGAGACAAAGAGCTTAGTAAGCTCAATGGATCACAGACATTTTTTTTGCCTGAGCAGAATATGCAACAACAACATTAAAAATAATTTTATACTCTTAAATGTGTCTCCCCAATACTTATTGTCATTTAAAATAACAAGGGTGAACACAAAGCACAAAGGGTGTGTTGGGTCTAATATAATCAATGGAATAACCCAAACTAAAGCATATTTTACATATTTGCTTATGATCAGAAATACAAATTGCTTGACTGTAACACTAACATAATAGTTTTGAGTTGGGTGTCCCAATACATTTAGAGGTCCCAATATATAAAGTTTCATTTCTCACCAAAATCTTTTTTTTTGTCCAGCTCTCAGTTTCTTTTGCACATTAGTGTCCACTTCTCAAATCCTAAGCCTTTAAGCGAACAACAAAACAAAATACAAGATTAGAATATAATGCTATTTACATAATTGCCTAAATAACTGTTGATTTGTATTTATTATTTATGGGGGGAGGTAATTGAACCTTGTACTTCATGCATTTTTAAACAGCTTGGTTCATTGTGTGCTGTATGGCAGTTAAATCCATATTGCAGACTAACATCAGGAAGAAAAAAAAATGTATTGCTTGCACTTACTGCCTGGGAGTGTTTCTGTCTACATTCACATCACATTGTACAGCCCAGCGGGGGGCACGCAGAACCACAGCTTCCCTGTCACACTGTCCTCTTCCGTTGCCTCAGAAATGTTTTTTTTCCAGCTCGCAGACACATGGCACTACACTAGAGACCTGAACCATTCCTGGGCTTTTCGACTCGCATAAGTCTGAGAACAGCTGTGTAGTGGGAGAAATAACAGCAGCTGACGAAGGAAAAGAGGCAGACGGGAGCACAAAACAAATCAGAAAAGGTACCACATCAATATTGTGAGCACTAATAATGGAAGCAAGAGGTCCGGCTTGTCTAGAATAAGATTTAGAGAAAGCTCAGTTAATGTATGACTGTGTTTTAAAAAAAAAAAAAAGTGGAGGGAATCTTCTTTGACTGCTAATAGTCTTAAAATTTTCTGCACTGTGAAAAGGAAAGAGGATTTGTAGTCAGGTAGGATGATGGTGTTAGAATGTGTATAATGACTGGATGCAGCTGCTGTCTCGCATATTTATTAGTTTTGGGGCTTCTTTTCAACTTTTATTCTGGAGTGTGAAGTGACTTTCATTTATTATCATAACGAGCTATTTTTAATCATTCCACCTTATCTCTGACTAGTGATTAATTTCCTCTGATATTATTTGAAACTTGGTTTTTCAGAGGTGAACAATTAGCTGAGAACAGTCTCATCTTTTACACTCTTCATACAAAATAGATGGTTGACTTTCCATTTGTGTGCCATGTTGATACAACTTAAGGAACCTGTCATTAGAAAATGTGCAAAAAGAGTCAAGGATGTTCTCTTTGTGCTTTAGTGCATTTCTATATACTCTAGTTTCATTTGGAAGGGCAATAGAAGGCACTGGATATAAAGCGGGTAAAAATATTAGGTTGCCCAACTTCACTCTTTCACTTCTGGAACAGCAGAGGCTCATTTGTTGCAGTGGAGAACAGTTCAGTCTGGTGTCACTGATGAGTATTTATTGTCATTCATTCAGGGTCTTTCAAAAACTGTCATTTGTAGCAAATGGATGTTCCTCTGTAAAGTACAGTATTTTCGTTTACCTGAGATCTCACCCGATATCATACTGGAATGATTTTCTGTCTTCCTGGTCACAGATAAAGGGACAGTCTGTTTAGGAAATGCATGAATCCTTGGCCATTTCCCTCTAGCAAGCACCTCCAATGGCACTGCCTTCTTTTTTAATGAACTATCAATCTGCCTGATCTATGTTTCCTTCTTTATGTGTCTGTTTGAATCAATACATCTGGGCACATTACATCCGTTTCCTATTTTTTTGGTTTATTTCATATATTTTTTTAAAAGTTAAGACTGCCTGCTTTGGAGACTAGCAGACAAACACTCTTGATATTTCACATAAACAAAAAACAATTCTTGGAGCTTTTAGTACAAAATGTAATACAAATCAATTCTTTCTGCTTTTTTGTTTAAATTCTCGGACAAAATGTTTTACGTTGGATTTATTTTTGTCTGTCTTGGCTGTTTTGCAAGCAGTGTTAACTAAGTCATGATGAGTGTGTAAAAGTTGGCAAAGCTCTCATGAGTTCATGCGTTCAGCCATATCGAGTATCTATTAAGTCTCGCAATGCATTTTATTGAGTAATACACAGTACATATGAAATAAGGTTTGAAACAGAAGGATCTACATGAAAGGAAACACAATTCAAATGTTGAATATAGCTTTTCTGGGGGGAGTGTTGATAAATCAATTGTTGCTATCCCTTTAAAAGTGGTTATGACATATATACTGTATAACTAAAGGAACTGCAGTTAAGATATTTCGATTCTGCTGCTGACTTTATTACAAATAAGTGGTTAAACCACAGTCATTATTATTTAAAAGCGCAAAATATGTTCGATTGTTATATATTATTTTTGTGACTTAAACAAACCATATTTCACTTGTTGTCAATTGTTGTTATTGCTGACTTTTCACTTTATTAAAATGTATGCATTTTATCACAACACAGATACCGTACAAGTTGGAAAACTGGTTAAGCAGTTAAATGTGTACTGACCAACAAATATAACCTCATGTGACCTTCCTTCTCACTATGAATGTTCATCCTTCCTTCTCACTATGAATACCTTGAATATTCATTTTTATTTCTTAATTGATTTTTGAATAACACCGTTCACATTTCTACATCCCTTTGGAAGCCTGAAGTTTTAAACATGTTATGTTTGAATTTTGACACAGAAAATTGACTTTACAAAAGTAAATCTTAGTGTAGGATATTGTTTTCCTTGTGTAGATGTATGCAAATAAGAAAGAAAATACACTGAAAAAGAGAACTTTTTTAACATTAAGATGAACATTTCTGTTTCATAAAGAGAGGACAGATCAAACCAACTAGATACTTAATGTATTCCGGGTATATGACATGAACTGCATCAGAGCTCTGGCAATACAGGAATTAGAACTCTGGGTTTATTCTTATTTGTTGAGCTGAAGGAGCTATTTATTGGAACCTAAATACTTGCTAATATTTTCACGGCATGAGGTGAAGGTCATAACAACTTTTACAAGTGGGATTGTGCCTCTAACAGCAGTTACAGTACTGCAATTGACCTCCAGTGGGAGAGTACAAATACATCTGATTGGAGCAATTTAACCATTGAAATCAAGAAGCAGTTCTGCGGGTCTGATTACTACATAGATTCTCAGTTGCTTTTTAAAGGTTCAGGAGGACGTCTGTTGAAATGTATTTGGAATAATTTTAATGTCCTGTTTCAAAGTAATGACGTTAATTGGAAAGGTTAAAAGTGTTTGCTTTTAAATTTAAAAATGACTTTCCTAATACTACTGAGAAAAACAAAATCTCAAAACATGGTTATATTCAGAAAAAAAGCAATTTAACTCATTTTTTTTTTACCTCTGCACTGAGCAATCAGTAAAAATGAAAGCTGATGATTATCAGTTAATCACCCAATCAGCATGATTTAGCACCTCCTACAAAGCTCACTATACATGTGTAAGTCTCCTATGTTTTACTATATAATCTTATTGCAGATTAAGGTGGTCTGCAAGAGCTATAGCATAAAGGTATTGTGGAGCCTGACAGACTTATTTCTTCTTGTGCTGTAATTATGCATTTCATTAGCACAAATTTTATGTTCATGATTCAGCTTCATGCACACCAAATTTAGCTTCAGTAAATATATATTTTAAATCTACTTTGGCCATCTTGGTTTAAAAACACACATTTTTCTCTCGGGTGTAAGATGAAAGTTTACATTTGTATCTCATGAAGCTTATATCACATACTAAGCAGATGCAATATGAATAAGAGAAATCATGATAGTTTTAAACTTGCTAATTTAGCTCAGGGGAGGCTTTAAGAGATAATGTTTTGACATCTCACAAAACCACTTTGCATAAATATTTTGTAGAACAGAAAACATTTGCATCTGTAATTAAAGCACTAATTTACACATAGGAAGAATTAAAAAAGCCTTCTCTGAATGCGTACAAGAAATGCTGTAATTGTCAGTCACTTGATTGCGTTAGAATATAAATCTGAGAAACTGTGGCATATAGCTGTTCCTTATAATTCTGCAAGAAAGTAAATGTTTCATAATTGCAGATAGTATAAACTCCAAGGCCAAATGAATTTGCCATTAGTCTTGAAATTTCATCCGACCTGTTGATTTGCATGTTCTCACCCGAATCTCTAAATGTAAAAAAATGTCACTTCAGCTCTTGTGTTTTTGTAATCTTTTCTTTGAAGATGTCTTTTTAAAGTTTTAAGACCCATGTGTGGTAGCTGTTAATCCCTGTGAACATGTTGTAATGTTGTGCAGTCTGAGTATGTACAGTAATATGTCAACAGTCTGTTTTAGCTGTCTGGAGTTCTATCTGCATGGAGTTTGTGTGTTATCCCCAAGATTGTTTGAGTTTCCTCTGGCTTCTCTGGTTTTCTCCCACGGTGAAAAGACATAGTGGTACAGTATGTTATTTGGCTTCTGGGAAACTTGGTCCTGGTGCTACTGTGTGCGTGTCTGTGTCTGTGTGTGCCCTGACATGGACTCGCATCCCATCCATGGTGTATCCTGTCCAGTTGTGTTAATGCCAGGATAGGCTTTGGCTCCTCCTTGACTGCTGTATTGGATAAAGCGGTTTAGAATACAAGTGAATGGATGTTTTTATGGTTCGCAAAGGGTTTATTTAAAAAATACTTGCTGCAGAGCACTGGCAAAGGAACACATACAGTAACTGTTAGATAGAAGGTACTGTTAGTCACAAAAGTCCTATTTAGATATGCTGACACACACACATATATATATATACTGTATATGCATTACATATACTTTTAACAGTGCTGAGATTCAGATTGAGCCACTCAGAACAGTTATAATGAGATGATGTCCTTTCTCATGAGAAACAGGCAGAATTTGAAGACTGGCATGGGCAAATTACAGTAAATGCATTTTAATTGTTCTTAAATGTCTCTTAAATGTCTAGCAGTTTTAGTACATTTAACTTAGATAAAGCAGATTGAAAAGCCCATTTCATGGAAGTAACTTCATGGCTTTCTGTACATTTCTTGATTTAAATGCATTAAAAAATAAGCATTTTATTCACAACACAAAGTGATGCTTTCCAAAAACATTTCCACCGATACACTCAGATTTGTCTTGGTGATTAACTTAAAAGGTTGGGTTTTTACAACCATGATGAGCATGAAATTACTCAAGACTGTTACAAATATAGGTACGTTCTCTTTTTCATTGTGTTAATGAGCTATTAACCCCTACTGAGAAGATTGGTTGTTATTTAACTCCCATGTGTACTTCATTGCAAATTTATCAGAGCCAGCGCAGAGCTAGGAAATGTGTGTGAAAACAGTCTGATATTTAAAACTACCACAAGTGGTACAATGCCCATTTGTAATTATTACTCTAATTGGGGTCACCTTTTTCCATTTCTTTGTACATGAAGTCATTGGGTAATCTGTTCAGTTGTGTTTGGTAAAGGGTCTTTTTTCCAAAGATCTTTGTAATTACATTCGAAATGGAACTATTTCTCATGTGTTTGTTCCATTTTTCTGATAATTATGGACTCATAAACGTTGTCAAGTATTATTGGAGTTGCTATGGCAAAAATGCTGCTGTGCATTGCCCCAGAGTAGTCATTTGGACTTCCTCTTGTCTGTAATGTACAGTGTGATCTTTAAGGATCAGAAATGCAGAATGGGTAAATAGTATTAATGGTATTATTCCTATTTGAATGATGTTTGATAATCAAGTACTAGAAAGTAAAGTATAGGTAAAGCCCAAGAAGAAGGAGAGGAAAGTGTAATGGTTATATTATTATGAAGTAAGGCACATTTCTAATTTTCAGGCAGGCATTCTATGAATTCAGAACCCCAAAGTAAAAGAAGTATTCAATTCAATTTCAGTCAATTCCATTCAGTCCTACACTTTATTGCTGTTTCAACAAAGTTGATTGGAATTTGCTTTAGTGTAGCCAAGATAAAAAAAACAACGAAAAACACATATTACACTTTCATATACAACATATTTGAGCTTCAATAAAAATTGAAAAACCTTGGGGTTATATTCAATTCTGGCTTAACGTTCGACCCCCCTGTGCCGCATACTTTCAAAACATCTTTTTTTCACCTTAGAAATATCGCTAGACTACGCCCTATGCTATCATTAACTGTGGCTGAAAAGCTGATCAACACATTTGTATTCTCTCGAATTGACTACTGTGATGCTATACTCGCCGGGGTATCTACAGTAAATCTACTCTGAACAAATGGCAGTATGTCCAAAATTCAGCCGCCAGAATCCTGACCAGGTCCAGTGCAAGTGTTCACATTACTCCTATCCTGGAGTCCTTGCACTGGCTTCCGGTCAAATACCGTGTAGACTTTAAAATCCTCATGTTAACCTATAAGGCTCTGCATGGCTTGGCACCTCAGTACCTGTCTGAACAATTATTGCCCTACTCCCCACCTCGCAACCTTCGCTCTTCTAATTCTGCTCTCCTTACTGTACCCCAAGCCTGTCTACATTATAATAATAATAATAATTGCTTACACTTATATAGCGCTTTTCTGGACACTCCACTCAAAGCGCTTTACAGGTAATGGGGACTCCCCTCCACCACCACCAAATGTGCAGCATCCACCTGTTCCACCAACATTGTATGGGTGACAGGGCCTTCTCCTGTTATGCCCCCAAGCTCTGGAACTTTCTCCCCATTTCTCAACTCCTTCAAATCCAGACTCATAACCCTCTTCTTCAGAAAAGCCTTTACTTAACTGGTTCCATTCTTCACCCCTCTGCTTTTCCTAGTACCACCACCCACGGTCTCCTCTATGTATTGTAATTGTGTTTTATCTTGTGTATTCTTATTTATTGTTGTTGTCATCCTGTAAAGCGCTTTGAGAAGCCACCTATAAAGGCTCTATATAAAGTTTATTATTATTATATTATCATTTTATTGAGGTGTCTAATGGCCTCTAGATAGGTGCTATTTTGGAAATTAACAGTACATTTGATGGTTTGAGATCACCTCCTCCCCGAAGGAGCGGGCGGGACCCCTTCTTAGCTTTCTGTTTGACACGGCTGTTGAGACTAGAGGCAACAGAGCGAAGATTGTGTCCGATAATCTTGGATGCTGTGCGCGCAACTCTGTCTCCTCTCTTAGCTGTTTCCTCACTGGGGCAGGTGTGTTGCCGTACCACACTGTTATCACTGAAGGTAACCATGCTCTCAGTCACCATTCTATAGAAGTGGGTCATTGGTTCCTCAGTTGTTGTAGTGAGTAAAGTCTCTGATGGGCTTTCTTCATGAAAGAACGGTGTTTACTTTACACTTCAGTAAGTGCCGGATGGTTGTGCCATGTAACCTGAAGGAGTCTACTGTCTTTCAATGTAGTTAAAAAAGTAGTAGTTACTGCTAGTGATAGTATTAGCAACAACTCTTAGACATATTCATAATTTTCAGGTTGGAGTTAAATAAGGTCCTCTTACCTAAAGGAAAATAATATTAATTAAGGAAATGCAGCAGGGTTTAAATAGGATTGTGGTGTTATTTTGGTACTGATGATAAACTTTTTTGGGGGTTGTGCCAGTAAACCCTTTGGTCAAGTAAATGTCACAGTTAAGTTCTTCATAAAATTTCTGTTTTAAAGAAATTTGAAACTTGAAACCATCAAAGTTAGAACAAATACAACATGATAATTTGGAAATTAAATCCCTTTTTGATTTAATAGTTTCACCTGCTATGGTACATTTACTGTTCAAGAGCAAAATATATAGTTACAGCCCCAGTTTTAATCTGTGTAAAGCATTGCTTAGAAACATAGACTCATACATCAAGAAAACAAACCTTTTTGACTTGTACAGAAGGATGTTCCAGTGGTAATTTGTTCCTCTAGAAGTAAAACTTGAGATGGATGAAAGGTAACTAAAAAAAGTAGTGTGTTGGATCAATCAAAAAGTATAAAATCTGCAAAAAGCACAGCTGTTGAATGATGTTTAATGCTATCATTTAATCTTTACTGACTCACAGTAAACTGTGATGAGTTTGAAATTGTAATTCTCTTTTCATTTGGATTAACATTTCTCCCTTTTTTGTTAAAATACTGGAGAGACAGACATTTCCTCAGTGTATGTACTGTATAAATTATTTTGCGCACTTTAACTCAAATTGACCTGAAAAAAGACAGCAGTCAACAATTATGGCAACAAAGAACAATCAGAAGTTCCTGGTTATGGTATTTGCAATGACATATCCAGAGAGGCAAGTGCTTAATTTTAGACTCTCAACTATAGGCATCAGACTAGAAGTAAATCCCTTGCCAGATATGTATATTAAAAATAAAGAACTTTTTTTAAATAGGTAATGAGCTTATTTTTGAATGTTAAAACTTTCAAGGTGAACCTGGGAAGCTTTATAGATGCACCCACTGATATTATGCATGACATTTGGTAAGAGCCATTGACGTTTTACAAGTAACTGGGTAAAGCAGAAAAAAGCAAAGGAAATTGCTGCATGTCTGTTTGACAAAAATGCTTTTAAGTGTCTTTGTTTTGTAGCCTTTGCTTAAAAGGCCATTAACAGAAATCAGGAAGCACTATGCAGTATACCAATAAATATGGTAAAATAAAAAGGCAGTTCTTTGATCCAATGAACTAGTTTCCCTTTGAAAGAGTCAGAGTTAATCGGTAAATCATAAAATCTGTTTGAAGTTGAAGGGTACCTTTTTTTGAAATTGTATTTATATTTATTTATTTTTTTCAAAGGAAGATCACGGTAAGAGGTGGTTAATGTCTTTAATGTTGTTATAGATGACTTCTCTTAGCACACATCACTCTAATTAATAGCTGTGTCTGTCTTCACAAACCCATGTGAGCCACTTTAACCTATGCTCTGAAGGGAGTAATATATAACAGTTCTTTTCCAACATGTCATATTCTTGAATATCCATCTATGATTGAGAGATTGAAGCTTCCTACATGCATAAAGGGCATAGCATATTATATAATGTTATATGGGAATAAATAATGTTTCCACCTTTCATACAAGGTACCTGTAAAGCAGTTATTTAACCTTATTTCAATGCAAAAAATTATTTGGTCCAGCTTAATTTGGAGAGTAAAACTTCTTTTATTATTTATGTTACTAATACTAATAGTTATGAATTTCTATAGAATTTGTATGCACTTGTATGTAATAACACATTGTATGGCATGTTAGAAATACAGTATTTCTACAATGTTTGGGGATTATTATATAAATTGAACATTGTGACCTTATTTTGCTAGTAATCTAAAGATCTCTTCCAGCTATTTCTTGAAAAAAGCTGGGTTATCAAGCTATCTGGATAGATTAGGTTAGACAACTGAAACCCCTTTCATGTAAAATATGCTTTATGTTTTATATACACTCCATCATAGTTCCACTTATGTCCTTTCATGTTTAACTGTTAATTCTGAATTTTTGATTGTTGACTCAATGCTTTTGAATGCTTAAATCATGTCCACTTCTAGACTTTTCTGTTCAGTATTAAAAGATTCAGTTGTTTTAGCCTGTCAAAGTACGGCATTATTTTAAGAATGGAGATCGGTACCTGCTGCAGTAGGTTCATAACAAGGTATGGTAAAAATACTGCAGATGTGTCCAAAAACCTTTGCTGAGATGGATAATTGTAATGAAACAATAAAGCTGAAATGAAATGCAGAAATGAAACATAACCACTGCTGCAGCTTTTCACTAAAGAATATCTTACTATTTTAGAAAGCCAATAGCAATATCTATTATAATTATAATTAATATCAGTGATTTAGGGAGTGCATCCTGAGATATAGATGTTAATAGCACTTTTGAAGACATGTTTCCAAGTCTAATGTAAACCACCTGCTGAAACATGGAGAACATTAAATTGTTCTTTCATCAATTAAAACTTTGTATTGTATACACTTTCCATGTGGTATTTGCTTCAAAATCTATAGTATTTACCACACATTCATCACATTGCAGTAGTATTACCATCTAAGTATGGTAGTTGATGATTACTTGCATGATACCCATGTGTACTGTGCCAGCAAATACTGTAACTGCCATGATGCATCTCATTTATACAAGAGATGAGGTTCTGTTTGTGTAATTTTGCCGCTATTTAGCATGTGTATTTGTGTAAAAAGTTAAATATTCATTTGACTGCCTCTCATCTGATAATGAGAAAAGTAACCTAATGATACGGGACGAGGAAACTCTGGTTGATGCTGACATTGGTGCACTTTCAGAGTAGATTAATAAAAAGAAGCCAACAATTCAGTCATTTTTCTGGCTGTAAGGCTAATAGAGCTCAGAATGTGATAGTTACATAGTTATAAGAGTGTTCATTTTCATGTAGGTAAAGTTACCTACTTTTGATTTGTTGTGGAAATCTAAAATGTTAGTATGAAGATGTACCTCATTTAATTAAACATTAGGCGCAAGCATATGTCCATTTTTGTCTGAATAAAAACAAATGTTTAAAAATACCATTGAATTTCTACCTAACATATCTTGGATTTTCAGTTAAAAACCTAGACACTGCAAATAAATGCCAGAGTAATGTCAAAAGCCAGCTATAATGGGGATTTCAGCTTTGGTGAACTACTGGAGGAATTTCACCAGGGTTAGGGTTGTAATTGACAAACTTACCAGACACATACAGGATTGCAGTGATGTCAGAGAGGGACCCACTTCTCCACCAATTAGCTCTAATTGTGTTGTTGGGCTATGTGGTTTAGTAAATGGGCACATCACAGGACCTTGTCTGCGGATCTGCATTCTGCATTCTGCCTATGCATAACAGGAGTCATTGCTGTAAACTGCAACATAACTTAAAATTGTGGATTCCAAATCAGGTGGGTAAAAGTGGGGGGGATATATACTTAGAAAAACAGAGTGAATAGAAATGTGTTTGAGATTTTTTTTCAGCCCTTGATGATTCTATTTATCTTCAGTACAATCAAGCTAGAAAACCTTTGGGAGTGTTTACAGGTGACATAAATCATTCTAAACCTTCCCACCAGCCTCCACAAGGCTTAATGTCTAAAATTCCACTCTAACCCCTCGGTATTAAACCTTCTAAACTGTTTTTCCTTTTAAGAGATAAAACCTTCAATACCGAAAACAAATGGAGGAGAGATCCCCAAGAGGGGGGAATATTTCCAGCATCCCTGAATTATGAGCTAGCTTGTCAACAGGCAAGGGAGGGAAACTAGATTGATTTTTATGAATCAGCACAATCTGAACCCATCCTATTGAGCCATGTCTCTCAATCTCTTTAACATAACTGTTCCTTTCTTGTTACTTTATGTTATAATCAATCAGCAATGAGCAAAATGGCAATTACAACCTGCATCGATACTGGCAACAGGATGAGCAATAATTAGAAGGCGTAACATTAGTGCAAATTGGTAATGAACTCTTTTTTGAGGGTTAAAGGGTAGGAAATGGATTAAAATAAGTATATCAATATAAATCGTTAAACCAGTATTTTAATTTTAATTATAATTTGAGTTTCCCCAACTGATCAAATATAAATGCTTACTGTATATAGCTTGACTGTAATTCTTTTTGTGTCAAGGTTGTTAGAGAAATGAAAGGAATGCAGTGTTTTTTCAAATAATTAAGACACAATATATGTATTGTAGCAGTATGTAGTAGCCTGGTTTAGGGTTGCAACAGGGCTTTATGCAGATGTTCCAGCAGTTCATATACTAAACAGAGAAATGGTAGAAAATATAGCATTTTCGCCTTCTTCGGGGTTCTTCTGTGTTTTAAAATTGCTTCTTTATATATTAAATTATATAATAAAATGAAAATAGCAGTCTGAGTATTCAAACACTTCATAATATCCTGAACCTGACCACTCAATCAAATTATTTCTACAGTACAGTATTGTACTGTATTACTCTTTCTTAATATAAAATAAATATTACAGTGACATTACATAAAAACTGTCCACTTGTACTGTAAATTTAATATTACAATACTGTTGCATATTAATATTAATTCAGATTCAGATTGCAAAGATAAGTATAGATGTGGTTTTGCGCAGTACCACTGCAACACAATACTACATACAAACATTGTTCCTTATATATCTGTAAACTTAAATTTTAGATGCAAAACATTGAGACAACAGAAATGTAAACACCGTAAAATATGTTGCAGCTGTCTGACTGGTAATCAAACCCTGTGCATCTCTAACTTACTGTTAGTTTTGATAATATACTGATGATGGCTGACTCATGCAAGAGTGTCTTGACTACTTTCAAGTGGTCAAGGAGGTTCAGATCATTGGAAACACAATGCTATACCCCTCTCTCTATTGTGGTCAGACTAAAAGAGCTTTAACATTGTTTTGCTGAACATTTAACTGTCTATTGATTTACTTTAATTAGCATTTGAAAATTGTCAGGTGTGGTTGATATGTCCTTGAGTTGTACAGCTGCATTGAAGGCACCACTGATAGACTTCTAAAAAAACAAATGAGCTTAGATTCATAACAATCAGCAAAAGAAGATGTAATTAATGTTAATCCAACCAGACCTACATTACATCTGTTCAGATGAAATCTTTTCTATGATTACAGGTCAACTATCTTCCGTTTAGGAAATAATGAAGTGATTTACAGCTCTGATAAATACAATCTGTATAGATAAGATCTTATGTGCTAATTGTGTTGCATAAATAGGACAGTCTTTTATATTTAAACTGCACCAGCGTAGTCCAGATTATACAAAAGGATGGTAACAGCCAGACAGATGGTAACAGCAAATTATATCACACAACAAATATGAGGAACAATATGCTAAATGTTTTCATAGTTTACACATAATACACCTGCAGTACAGCAAGGGTCACAGGCTTTATAAGTGTTCTTTTGGAGCATACGTTGAGGCCTATAGTCCAGCCATCACTGGTTTGTATATTGGCTGTGCCCTTAGCTGACTTGGATCCAGAGCTGAATTGCCTTGAATTAGCCAGGTCTACTCGCACATATGAGCATTGCTGCCAACGAGAGTCTCCTCAACAAGTGAAGGCACAATTCTCAACCACTGGTGAAATTGGAGATTGAAAAATGCATTGACATTAAAGGCCTTCTGATTTTGTCTGCATTTAATTCAGGTCCAATGCTTTGTTTTGTACTGTAGGTATCGTTTACCTTTGTAATTATTCTTGTGGGGGAGCAGTTGTCTGATCATTTGAATCTCTTTTAAACACTAGTGGAAGATAGTGGTTATCTGTCATTATATAATAGATCTAAAGCTGTGGTGATTAGAGTGTGACTGAATACATGTTGTGATCACAGGACTGGGTGTTTAGCATAAGTAATCGGGTACAAAACAAAATATATAGCATAGTTTGAGGTGCACAGACATTACACTTCTACACAAGAGCATGTTCTAGTTTTTGAGATCTTGTCAATGTCTTGATAGAATTACAAACTAGTTTTGGTTAACGATTCTAGTAAATATTTGTATCGTTTATTGCAGTTGTCCCATAGAATCTTGTTAAGGTAAAACATATACAGTATTCAGTAATCTACTCTTCTTGTGCAATTGTCTGGGCATTAAATTATTGTTATTCTTCATATTCAGTCAAGTGAAGACCTTGCAACGCACTCTTGTTTTTTAAATCAGCTTTTACCTTAGAATCATATCTGCCTCATTGTTGACCATGAGCGGGTTCCTTTTCCCCAACAGAGTCATTGCAGATGAAGACAGTATTTCTACATTCTGCTCAGTGTAGAAGTGGACCTGAATGAAAACCAGAGTTGCCTTAGACCAAATCTATCTCAAAGATTCAATTGATTAACAGTTCCTCAGCAAGTGAAGTTGCAAATTGCTCCTACTCTACATTTTAAAAAGAAACCTTCTTAAGGATCTGAATTATATTTAGTATTTAAAGAAACAATACTGTACGTTCCAAAAGTTTTTTTTATTAGCAGAGTTTTGAAATTCATCAGTAAAATGTTCTGACCTTGACAAGACCTCTTGAGAATTAATAAGATTTATTTTCATCCAACCTCACACCCCTTACAAACTGTGGAAATTAGCATTATTTACCAAAGGTAGCATTTAGGTTGGCATTAAAACCTCTGGACAGCATCTCTGGCCTCGTTATATTCCTGACAAGCCTTGTTTGCATTTGCAGCCCCAACAAAATAATTCTAATTAAGGCATGAAAACGTTTCACTGTCTTGACAGACACCTTAAATAAGCACCTAAAGTGCTTCTGCAACAATACATTCCTAATGAAATCATATACCTTTGTTGAAAAAATATAATGGAGCAGTATTTCAGTAAAAATCTTTCAGCATTTCTTCTCTAAAGCGAGATTCTCAGCGTGCCAGTAAAATACACTTGGCTCCTAGATATTTCACTGAATTGAAAAAAATCACCTAATTACTTTAGAAATTTTCTGAGGTCTACCTATTGCTATATACAGTACCATAATGTCTCATTATGCCTATTAGACAGAAGAGTGAAAAGAAAATTTATTTATTGAGGGACACTGCTCTTTTGTGGACAATTGCTACATTCTTCTTAAGAATTCAAGCTGTTTCTATGAAGAACATAAAGTTTCTTGGTAATGATTTTAGTTAAGAAATGCTTGTACTTCCTACACAATTCCATTTGATTTGATTGTTAGCAATTATCATTAGGTTTTCTTTCTCCATAAATTTCCTTATACTTCTATCCTGGTGTTTTTTTTTTAGTTGATGAACATGGTCTTTTTGTTTACTGGGAAAGTGGGATACATTTTTATTTTAAAGTGCTATTTTTTAAAGTGTCTCGTTTAGCATTTTGTCGTGCTGAAGAGTTTATATAATTGTGCTTGTCATTGAATGTTAATTGTTATAGACTGAAAGCTCTGTTTAATTGGGAGAGGTTGCACATAGGTTACTCACATACTGTAACAACATAAACTACTGTATAAGCGAGAAGTTATAGACTGTGATTTTTTTTCTTGCATATGATCTTTATATTATAAAAAAAGTTAATTAGATGTAACTTTTATCTTGGTGTAATATTGATTTTAAAAGCAAACTTGAGTATGTCATTCTTATATATGATTTATAGCAGGTATGTTCATGGCCTTTCCATGAAAACACCCGTCCTTCAAATTATATTTGAATAATGACCTAAACATCTGTTTAGGATTAGGTTATTATCCCTGTATAATCTATTCCCCCATACTGCCTTTATTCTGGACATGTTTTCTCTTTTGGTCAGAAAACGAGAATACAAATCTTTCAACAATACTTCTGGAGCTCAACCCAAGTATAAGAGTCTGTAAATCCTTTAAATTACTGACTAAAATACAAAATAAGAATAAGACACCTCTTACGGCTACAGCTGGTATAATTTATGTCCGTGCAGTCATGTTTAGCATGCATGAGAAGGGAGAAAAAGTGTGCTCTTATTTATTGTTGCATTTATTTAGGTGATGCCCTTTTCCACGGCAACATCCATTCAAACTTCTAGAGATGTTTGGATGGTACCATTGACACCCGAGCCATCTGCTGTTTCTTCTCTTTTCAGCATGGAATATATCTTTACTTGTTCCTTTGCATCTTAATACCATTCCTAAAGAATCAAGCAACAACAACATAAGGTGTCAGTGAAGCCATATGAAAAACCAGCTGTGTGATAATACAAAAAGGTTAATGCTCTTATACTCTTAAGTGGAAAACTACTACACTAGGGAAAAAATCTGGCTGTTAAGGGTTTAACAGAGAACATCATATTCAAATATGTTAGTCTCCCAAAGGTGCATCACAAAACAGCTGTTTGTAAGACTAAAGCAGGTCACAAGAGCCATCTGCTGTAAATATGTATTTGCCCCTGAGTCCACATGAGAGAATGTCTGCGGCAAAGTAAATTGGAGACATGTCTTACTGAACTGACAGAGCTAAACAGACTCGTGGATGAGCCGATTGCACATTCTACTGCAGTCGTTCCTTGGTTAAGCAAATAAAGCCACTTCATCAAAATCAGTTGCTGAGGCTGGAGATTACCCACAGGAAAATACTTCTGAGCTCTAAATAGCAATCAATTTCACCTACTTTTCTCAAGACGCAAGGTCTGATAAGCACTGCCTTGCATAGCTTAGTGAGAAAAGGAGAGACGAAGTGAGAGAGAAAGTTAGAACGGGCACTGCTGAAATGTACTAAAGCCATTTTTTATTTATATTGCTCATGAGGATAACGCTTAAAGAGGTTTAAGTGGTCATTTAAAAAACATGTCCCATAACCTTATCATGTAAATTTGTTTAATGACAAAGCTTAGATTGACCTCGTCTACATTTGTTCTTACTGGACTCAGCACAAGGTATACTTAACATTTAACCTGTTTTAAAGTTCAGTTACATGTACTGTATAGCGCTATGCAGAAATTTACTCAGAGCAGTGTTTGTACATTGAGATAATGAACTAGAAACTAAAGAAGAGCTTGTGCGTTCAATAAAATCAGATTTTATACACACTTGTGCACATTACTGTCATTACAAAACTAGACACAATGAATTCATTATCTCTTTCCCTGCTACAGCAACTGTAGGACTGCGTTCATGATACAGCCAGTGAAGTCTGTCTCAATGATGCTTTCATATGTGGCATGAATATTGAAAATAAGAAGCTAGCTGGTGCGATTGTCTGGCCTGTTTTTGATATGAATTCTACTGCATTATTTTCACCACTTGTTGTGGCTGAAGACTTAGACTGGAGCTAGAAATGGAACTAAGTCTGGATGCTTTGAAAGAAGCAAGCCTTTCTTTATTCCCTTATGTCCTTACTTTTCTCTTAGGGCTTAGCTTTCTTTGTATCCTGCATCAAAGGCTTAAAGTGCTCTATACTACTTTAGATACTGAGCATTATTTTTTGCGAGGTTTTTGGATTTTTTTTTTTTATAGACATGGACCAGCATTTTACAAAAACCTTAAATTATTATTCTACAATTAATTTTAAGGCTTTAAAAGAATAAGACAAGACAATAGAAATGCAGATGAAAATTGGTTTATAGTATCTTTTGCAACTGATTTCCTACATAGACCTGTGTGGTACTATCATTAGCTTCAATTAAAAATAAACTACGAAGCTCATTTTATCTCTGCTTTTTTCATTACAAAAATTCCTTATCATTTAACCTATTAATAAGGAGCCAGTTCTTGTCAGTAGTTTCTCATTTTCTTTCATTGTGAGTTCACATACAACACTTTCAATAAAGCTCTCAAGTGATTTTTCCATTAATGTGAAAGAGCAGCATTTCTTAATGACATGTTAAGTGCAACTTGTTGTGGGTGTTTTGAATATGACAAGCCAAAGCTCAAAATGCATTATTGAGCATATTAACTATAAAATGTTTTAATAGAGGAAAAGAAGCTCAGATAGTGTTGCATTGTTTTCTTATTTATGTAATTATTATTTATTATAAAGCAGAAGGTAATAAATTGCTCATCTTTGCCAAGTAGTCACAATTACACAATGTAATTGCTTGTGTCCTACAGAGTGAAATAAATAGAAAATGAAGTCAAGCATAAAAGAAATACTGTCAAGCATAATGTCCATAATTTGGTACAGTTTAAGTGAAGAACACATGACTAGACCATATATAAGGTTGGAAAGAAGACAAGCAGATTGTGTGTATGTGTGGTATTTGTAAGAGACAGAATATAGGCTGAGTAGAAGAGAGGGGAATATGGCAAGACATGAGAGAGTTACTGCCTGCAGTCCATCCTCAACAATGGATTTCTACTGGATGAATCAGGTATTGGGCACTGAAGGGACTTTGACTACATTTTGGGAAATGAGTTGTAAGTTTCTTTTTTCAGTAAACTAGGAAGTTTGTCACTCTTGTTTATTCGGATGCTTTATTGTTGGGGACTAAAGATTTTCTTCTTTTAGCTAGCACTAATTTACAGGGCAGGCTTGTCTGTGGAAGATGATTTACTTTATTTAAGTTACTGCACCTACACGTAGCTATACATAAAGATCAATTTCTATTGCGTCCATTTCTAAGTGCATTGGAATGGTCACACCTGGTCTCTAAGACGTCACTCCATTTGTAAACAAGACAGTTTGTGTTTCTGTGTATTAAAAAGTTTAATACGTTTCTTTTAAGATAATTGCTTGGCATTTTTTGACTAGAGGGAGTGTTATTATTTAACTTGTTTATAATAATAATAATAATAATAATAATAATAATATTAATAATAATAATTGCTTACACTTATATAGCACTTTTCTGGACACTCCACTCAAAGCGCTTTACAGGTATGCCAGAACGCTCACCACACATCAGTTATCAGTGGAGAGGAGAGCAGAGTAATGAAGCCAATTCATAGATGGGGATTATTAGGAGGCCATGATTGGTAAGGGCCAATGGGAAATTTGGCCGGGACACTGGGGTTACACCCCTACTCTTTTCGAGAAACACCCTTGGATTTTTAAGACATTCACGACCTCAGTGTTGCGTCTCATCCGAAGGACAGCGCCTGTTTACAGTATAGTGTCCCTGTCACTATACTGGGGCATTAGGACACACATGGACCGCAGGCATGCACCTCTTCCAGCAGCAACCTTAGTTTTTCCCAGGAGGTCTCTCTCATCCAGGTACTGACCAGGCTCACACCTGCTTAGCTTCAGCGGATTGCAAGTTGTGAGTTGCAGAATGATATTGATGCTGGCCTTATACCCAAACTGTTGTCAGAACTATAATTGTGCTTAAATATTTAATATTTAAAATTAAGATTAGGAGTTTTGCATTCTTACTTTTGATCATCATGATACTCCCAAGTTAATTATGTCAATTTTTGCAACAGGCTTCCTGTTTTCAAATCATCAGGTGTAAGCATGTGGTTGTGTAGACTGGATAATTGCTTACTGACACATTGTCATCTGATCAATGTGTGTCATTTAAAACTTTAAGGAAATGGAATAGTGTGAATCCAGTTTTAAAGCCATCTCTGCATTATGAAACAAAACGTAAGTGTTACACTGTATTTCTGAACATGTCCTCAAGGACTTGAACATTAAATAAGCGTGTAATTGATCCAGTCTTGCATAAGGTCCTCTTCTAAGCATGAATTACTCGGCCACATTTATAATAATAATAATAATAATAATAATAAACTTTATTTTATATAGCGCCTTTAAAGGTGGCTTCTCAAAGCGCTTTACAGGATGACAGTAACAATAAATAAGAAGACTACAACAATAAATAAGAAAATTTCACAAGACAGGACACAATTATAATTACAGCAATACAACAATAACAATAGAGGAGACCGTGGAAGATGGTATTAAGAAGAGCAGAGGGGTGAAGAATGGAACCAGTTAAGTAAAGGCTTTTCTGAAAAGGAGGGTTTTGAGTCTGGATTTGAAGGAGTTTAGAGAAGGTGACTCTCTAATATCCTTGGGCAAGGAGTTCCAGAGCTTGGGGGCATAGCAGGAGAAGGCCCTGTCGCCCATACAATGTTCGCCCATACACAACATTTACTGTTGTGAGGGGGGCAAATAGTGTTAGAATAAAATTGAAAACCTTTTTAAAAATATAGTATATTAATTATTTAATATTATTATGATTATATTTAGAAAATGTGAGTGAACCTCTCTCAAAAATCTGCGTTGCAAAATTTGCAAGATTTTGTCCCAACAGATGGTTCTTGTTAAACATTCATTCTTCTATCAGTAACTTGCTGACTTGAAAGAATCCTTATTTTACTAATTTATAAAATCCATGTATCTGGCACATTTTGAAACCTCATTTTGATTTTTTGATTTAATCCTATTTTCCTCATTAAAGTTAGCAGTGCTGACTGTAAACATTTTTTGATTTAATCTTATTTTCCTCATAAAGTTAGCAGTGCTGACTGTAAAAGTTGAGCTAACAATATAATAAATCTCAGTAAATTTAATCTCAAACACAGGTGTTCAAAAGCATACACTTATTTTGTGGTGTTTCACATAAAGCTTATTTAAAAGACTGGAATAAAATAGTTTATGTATTCATCTTGTAAATATGCAAAAAAAAAATCTAATTTTTAGGGGAACCTAACACTGTTTCCCTGTGAACCTTTCTCTGTGTATTCTTGTTACAGCTGTCTTGGTTTAAGACAGGTTTTGTTTAAGGGAAGAAAGAGACTGTGAATCTGCAAAAAAAAATGTTTTTTTTTTTGGGGGGGGTGCATTTCCTTTTCTGTATTTTCAATCTTCAGGTTATTTTCTACCATTCAGTGATGATGAGATAAATCATCTGTTGGCCTAAAAAAGTGATTGGTGCAGCAGCCACAAAAATGCCTTGCCCTGTGGTGGAGAAGTGGGATCTGAGTTTTAGCTTTTCAGTCAAATCCTCGCCCGTGGACCGGAAGAATGAGATCGCAGGTGCAAGCGGAGGAGATGGGGTATTTCTCCGTAGGGCGGCTGGGCTTACTCCCCGCGACTGGGTGAGGAGCTCGGCAATCCAGGAGGGCCCTGGAGTCGAGTCGCTGCTCCTCTGGATGGACAGGAGCCAGTTGAGGTGGTTCGGGTATCTGGGGGGGATGCCCCCAGGTGCGTCTCCCATTGTGGGTGTGTTGGACAGAGACTGCAGGGCAGACCCAGGACACGCTGGAGGGATGATATCTCTCAGATGGCCTAGGAGCACCTGGGAGTCCCCCAGGAGGAGCTGGAAGAAAGGGATGTCTGGTCTGTCCTGCTCAGCCTGTTACCACCACAACCCTGACCAGGAGTAAGTGATTAGAAAACGGATGGATGATCTAAAAAATACAATTTTGTAGGGTGTTATACATTAATTTCCTTTCTTATTGTGGTTAGAGTTTATTTAATGAACACAACAGCATACTCTAAGATATCAATTAATGTGTTTAGAATAATAAAAGCTTATTCTTATAAAAATGCTTTTGTTTTTTATTTTTGATAATTAACACTTTACCCTCAGCAATACATTTGTTATGGAATGCATGTGGGCATAATTGCGCTATTCTATGAATGAAAAAAATGTGTCATAACCAGCACTAATACAATCCTTCAAAACAGCTTGATCCAGGAATGTTGTTAACAGATGGCAATACTTGTCCACTAAGAATACAACATAGAATACAGTACTTTACAAATATTTCACTCAGTAGGCCTAATTCTTCTGCAGTGTGATCTTCAGTTTCAAGGAAAGCTTTTAAAAAATGTTTCATAGTCCCTTCTTAACAGAAAATCTGGATCTAAAATACAGATTAAAGTTGTGGATTGGCATGACATCAAATTTATTTACATTGCAAGTTTTGCAGACACCACAACATTTATTGCCCATCACATTACAATTCCATTTTTTTCGAAGTATTATTAAACGTTATTTTTCCCTGTGGAATTTGCATTAAAGTGTCTGAGGTTATGTCACAGTGGTTAATATGCTTTTGTGTAATTATAATAGCTTCATGTTTCTGACAGTGATTCATTTAAATATTTGCCCCAGCACAGTCATCAAGTTGTCAAATTTTTGAGCATGCTTTGTAATCAGTGTGAAATGAAAAATTGTTACAATGGTAGGAAATTACACCAGCACAGATGCATGCAGTTTATGGAAATTGCTTTCTGATGCTTAAAAGGGCAAATTCCTGTCTTTCTGTTTTCCATTTATATTTACTTGACTCGTTAAATATAGGCCTCCCATTGAGCAAATACATCTAATCTTAAATATTTAAAATATTTAGTAGTCAATTAACAATACATTAAAATAAAGAAGATTTAAAACTATCAATAAACTGGTGCACACTGTATTACTTTAAGTGTTTTTTAATCTATTATTGTTCATCTTTGTCAAAACTAAAAACAGTGCTGTTCCTCGAAGCAGCTACTTAAAATATCCATTAAGAGAAGAATATAAATGATAAGTGTCTTTTCATTCCAAATCGAATTCACTTTCAGCCAATGGATGAATTGCTGCTGCTTAGCACACAGTTTCTATGCTCTTACAAGGTGTTCAGTAGAACATTAGTACTGGCTCTGCTTAAATGTACGGTTACAGTATTAAAAATATTATTTCATAATGTTTCCTCAAACAAATGGTTATATAGCAAATGCCAGTAACTTTGAGCATGTTTCATAAGTCTCACTGAAAAGACAGAAATGCTAAGAATTCTAAACTTTATAAGGAAAATATATGGCAATTTTAGTTTCAAAGTTTAGATCATAATAATAAATACAGTAGAAATACAGTAATTAAATACACATTAATTATACAGTACTTATGGGAAGACAGTATACAGTATTTAGCATAATTACTTATAGTATTCACTCCAGCAGATCAAAATGTTACATGAAGACAGGCCTTTGTAAATAATGACAAAATAGTTTGTTCATGGCTCTTACTGTTCGTGTAATATACTCTTCCTGCTAAGAATTCTAAACTTTATAAGGAAAATATATGGCAATTTTAGTTTCAAAGTTTAGATCATAAGAATAAAAATAATGATGTATATAACAGATACATCAGACAAAGTAAAGATTCAACACTATCATGTTTAGCAAAAAACTATGAGGTAAGCTAATTTCCCCTCTAAGAATTCCAGTAGAACTACAATTTGTCATCTTATTTTACTATTAACATCTTTCATATAGATGACTTAGTCTGTATTCATTATTGCCCTACTCTACTCTTCAGTATCTACTGTTCCACCTCTTTTGCTAAAAAGATCCTAAAGAATTTATTCAAATGTACCTTTTTGCTTTCCTATAAGTGGAATATTACATTCTTGGCATATTTACTCTTACTTTATGTCTAATCTCTGCTTCAAGTTGTATACAGTACAGTCTTTTAAAATAGCAAGTGTATAAAGTAGCAAATAGTGCATCGAAATTGATAGACTTTGATATACTGTACCATATGTCTTTCACTTTATTAGTATGTGTCCTAGGTTAGTTTTTTACTTTTAGGTTACAAAGAGAAAGGAACAAAAAAAAGAGAGAATTTTCACTACTCTTTGTTGTGTTCAAAATTAGCTAGCTGTTTTCCTCCAGAATGAAAGGATTTGGGCACTCCAGCATTAATTTCAAGGTTATGTGATTCTTTTATCCTTCATAGTTTCTTAAATTAGCTTTGTGAATGAAAGAGGACTTTAAAATATTTGGAATTGTCTTAAGTGAGTGAATGATGTGGAAAATGTGCAGTTCACAACATTCTAACTGCATTTAAAAATGATCTGGTTGCATTTGACAAAAATGTTCAAGATATTTGCAAAAGAAATTGTCGACTTTGTGAGTGGTATAGTGGCACAGTGCTAAGAATTGCTGCCTTGCAGCACTGGAGCCCTGCGTTCATTCTGAACCTGGGGTGCTGTTTGCTGTGGAGTTTGTAAGTTCTCCCCGTATCAGTGCGGGTATTTACTTCAGGTGCTCCAATTTCCTCCCGCAGTCTGAAACATTCTGGTACATTAATTGTCTTCTACGAAAATTGGCCCTGGTGTGAGTGTGCGTGTGTTTGTGTCTGCTTGCTAGGCTCCAGGTCCCTGGTGACCCTGAACTCGTAAAAGTTGTTAGAAAATGAATGGATGCATAGTTGTATACTCTGTATCCTGTATGAACCAGTCTTTCGAATGTCTTGAAAAAGAAGGTATGACAACTTCCAAATGAAAATAAATAAATCTTTGCATTTGTAAATCATTTGATTATTTCGTTCTTAATATCCTTACGGTATACTGTAGTGCAACAATAAGACATATATTTAGAGTAAAGCAATAAAATGCATTCCCTTTGCCACCATATTCAAACCAAGGCTGAAGTAAGCGTCCAGCTGAGAAGGACACAATACAGATAATTACATTTTTCTCTTTGTGAATGGAGGATAAATTAATTAAGGCATACACATCTCTCACCCTCTTTTCAATCTTACAGCCATTATCATAGTCTCTTCAGACATGCCTGTACACATCAAGCATTGACACTACATTTTTAAATCTAATTTTAATGCCATATGTCTTCACAGTTCTGGTCATTTCTGTTTTTTTTTTTTTAAAGAATCTATCCTTCACACTGCCATCACAAACAGCAAAAATTGACTTTTTTTCTGATGGATGAACAGGTACTGTATCTAATTCAGTCAGTCATATTCAGAAAATTAACAATTATTTCTAAGTAATTTTTTTTTTTGACAGTTAACATTAATCGCCAAAGAGCCTGGAAGAACAGGAGGTAACATATTCACTCTGTCATACTAGTCCTAGGTCCTCTCTCTCTGGGAAATTACCATAGAGTCACAATGAAGCTGTGAAATAACTGAAGGAATGATTCCCTGAAGAGACAATGTTCTACTCTTCAAGCAAATTTGTGATACTGAATAGCCCATTGTCATAATGGGTGTATGTCTTTTAGATGTGCTTCACTTTAAAGAATATTAATAAAATGTTCATTCTCATGCTAATCTGTTTTCCCTGCACAGGACATGGATATCGGCTTTGAGAATTTCTTTCAATATCATCTTATGCTTGGGTAACCATTTAGGAAGTTTCAGTAAGGAATAGTGCAACATTTTTCGGTGTGAAGAAAAAAAAGAAATTTAGATGCATCATAATAAAAAAAGATACTGTATACAGGCAGTGGAAACTGCTTATTAACTGTAAAACTGCTCTTAAAAATGCAAAACAATCTCCACTCCACATACCAAATTATACCTAAAATGTAGATCTAAATATACAGTACAAAGAAAAGCAGTTTAGAGACTGTGGTAAAATTTCAAAACTCAAACCTTCATCTTTTTTGCTCATCTGACTGCTTCTTGAAGCTGAATCAATATATTAGCATTTATCCTATTACTAACAGTTTGAACAGGGTGAAATGGTTCATATTATGGTCGAATTAAAGTAGAATCCACCTTAAATGCTTTAAAAAAGTAAGAAGTGGTACTTTTATTATCCCGTTTGGGTGCTGCTTCGTATTTGTTAGTCTTTTAGTTGACCATAAAGACAGCTCTGATAATAGATTTTGCTTTCCAATTGTATTATATAAAATTGGATTTACTAGGCATTGAGCAATCTCACAGTAAACAAACTAGCATTAATAATTTTGGACAGGATGCATGATAAAACAATTGTAGAGTATATAAAATATTAAATCACTATCTTGCACAGAATTCAATTTTAAATGGTCTGTGCATTTTCTTATCTCTTTGTCACATTTCTGCAACATTTTATGACATATACAATAGTAATATTGTATGTTTGTTTTCCTTAGTTGAAAAACAGATGCAAGTCACATTAAGTGGAAAAATTGGGGAAAGAAAACAGTATTTGGTTGGAAAGTACTGTATATTATTGTAGCCTGGATCTATACTGCATATGAGGTATTGCATAACTTTGCTTTCTTTGCCTTGATTCCTGCTGTCATTTTCAGAGCCATGTGCTCTCAGTTTAAAGAAACTGTGTTATAGCTGTTCAGTGCAAAATGACTTTTACTTGCTTTGTTGATGTAAAAAGGTATGTCAAAGTCTTAATTCTGTAAACTTTGAAGTTAGCTCTTTGCCACATTTATTTAAGCACTTGACAAATTATTCACAGTTGTACAGTCATGTCTGTTAAAGCTAAAGAAAACACTAAACATGATAAACCAAAAACAGCTAAGCCATAACATATACATCATAGTTGTTTCTTCTTACTTTTGGCATTTTTACCACTTGATCCATATTTATCTAGCCATATGCTCTTAAGACAAATATAGTAGTGTATGTGTATTGTTTTGCAGTCTCAAAGACATTATTATGAATGTCTTTGTACAGATCCAATCCTTGTTTCTGTTATACTCAATATGTACACAGTTTATTTAGCATATGTATATATTGTACATACACACCATTGTAATAAAATGTTATTTAATATAAAATGTACAGAATCTTTCTCAATATCCTTTACAGATGCCGGTAAACTTTTGAAATTGTTATGGATTCTAATGGTTTATATAGTTTAAATAGTAGTTAAGAGCCATAGGCTATATGAGGACAAGCAGAAGATTTTCAGTGAGTGGAGCTAAACATCTGCAAACAAACAGTATTAGCATTATTAAGAGAAATTTACACTTAATCTTTAGCATAACCCAGATCGTTTTAGAGGTTATCTTTTTCAAATGCTAATGCTTACAGATATACAGTCAGCAAACAACAGTAAAAATAATGGAATGCTGGTCTTAAATTATACTGAGTATCAAAAGGAACCCAAGGCTCCATTGATGTTAGTATGTTTTAGAATAAAGAAAAGTATATAACTTAATTTTTGGATATTGAGCAACTCTTTCTAGTATCACTTTGATAAAATGATCATTAGTGACTGACCCTCCAGGAAGGAAGAGGAAGTTGAATAGAAACAAATAAAGAGGTGGTTAAAATTGCTTAATGTCAAGCCTAGTGAAAATCAAGGGGAAAAAGCCGAAAGAAACCAATTTGCCTTATTTGTCAAGAGAGCAATCAGCCTGTGTCATTGACTTGTTAGGCCAGCACTTCACAGTGACTTGCCAGCAGTGGGGCTAAATCCTCTTTAGCTGTGAGTTATGTGCAGGCTACCTTATGTGTGTCAGTGTGATTCAAATGTGCAGAATGGTATGCTAATTAATATGTACAGTGCAATAGACCAGTTGGTAGGGAGGAACAAGCATGATGGTCTGGGCAGGAGTGCCTATTTGCTACAGAACTCCACTTGTAGTGATTGATAGCAACCTGTTGGCATGGTGCTACACTGATTAAGTCCTTGAACCTCACTAGCTCTTCCTGATGGATCATCCTGATGTGTCTACATTCCAACAGGACATTGCCATGCGCTGTTATATGCTGTTTGTTTAATAGTGTCCTGCTTGCAACATGTGAGGGAAACAGTTATGCTGTGGATGCCCTATTTGCCAGAACTGAGCCTAATCAAAGCTTTATAAGATGTGCTTATAGGGGCAACATGTAGCACCTTGGGCTCTGAGACCACTGAACAGGCACATGCCTGCCCAGGCTCTGACAGAGTAGTGGGATGGAATCCCATAAGCCAATATCTGCAGTTGGTGCAAAGCATGATGATAATTATATTTTGCTTCCAGTGGTGGCTGTACTGTTTATGCTACTTGTCTGTGACTTTAGAAGTAGAAGGCTTGTTTTAACAAATATAAATTGGCATAGAATAAAATGTCTACGCGCTACAAAGAAGATTGTCAGTTTCCTATGTGGCAGTAACTCTATGAATTTAAAAAGTGATGTTTTTTTTAGTTTTACTGTACAATAAGACATAAAAAATGATAGGACAGTAGGGTTGTTTCCATGTTTCCTTTAATTCTGTGAAAACTAATTTCACTAGTTTAATTAGTCCATGAACGTCCAAGTTACTGTCTGAGTTTTGTAAAGAATATTGTGGAGAGATGTTAAGATTTTGCTACTAAGTGTGCTGATGACAAAGCCTTTACATTAAGGATTAGAGAAAAAAATAACTCTCATAACTAATCCAGCTCTCAGTGGAAAAAACAGCTTCCCAAGAGAATGCAAGGTCTGTAGAACAAATATGACAGTATGCACAAGTTAATTACTTTTTCCTTTCAGATTTAATCATCCATTACCCTAGAGATGAGACACTATCAACAGGGTGTGTTTTTTGTACAAGAAAAATGAACAATTTCCCATTGAGAAGGCAGTGTAAAAAGTATAAAGACTGTGACAGTCTCTTGACTGAGCTAAAAATCCAGCAGTCTTCTGTATGAAGTGATAAAACAGTTTAAAAGACACACTTGCATTCCACTACCTTTTTTCTACTGTGTTCAAAGCTGGCTTTGTGCATCTAATGTGATAATAAAGACCATTCATCTCCATTCTTCTTGTGCTGACTATTTTTTAAAGCTATAACTTGCCACAGAAACAGGTGAGAGTCTTTAATTTTGATTGAAGGATGAAAATTAAATACTGGAGAATAGCAACAACAGTAATTTGTTGGTTATAAATAAACAAAGATTGATGGCAATGGGGGAAAAGTGTTACTTGTAGAATAAAGGGTATTTTGTGTCTTCAATTTATACACCATCTGCTTTCAGTTTTTTTTATTTAGTTTAAATATCTTACAATATTCCTCAGACACCCAAGATATTCTATTGAATAAAAGTAAGCAACACAGCTATTTGAAACATTATTTGTAGGTACCAATTACAAA
Source organism: Lepisosteus platostomus (assembly GCF_059453375.1). Lineage (NCBI taxonomy): Eukaryota > Metazoa > Chordata > Actinopteri > Semionotiformes > Lepisosteidae > Lepisosteus > Lepisosteus platostomus. The sequence continues at coordinate 33,503,183 of NC_142623.1, forward strand.
AATAGCAGTTTTATTAAAACCTAAATAGCAGGCTGTTGTTATTAATAAAAATTCTCAACGCATATATGCTTGTCTTTCATATATCCTGCATTACTTTGTTTCACTCTCTTAGTGCTATTCCAACAAAAATGTTTCTTAAAAAAAATATTCAGCTCTGTGACAGTGAAATACGTAAAAACAAAAATAGTTCCAAAGAGTTTTGTGCTTGAGTTGACAATAGGGGCAAAGAGGTTTAGTGAAGGTGAATAAAGAATAAGCAAAAAATAAAAATAAAGTGCAACATAGTATGTAAAAGGAACGGAAACAGAAAGGTAGTAATGGTATTTTTCTTCAAGACTAAACTGGAGGAATTAAAGCTTCATTAGCACACAAACTAGGAGAATCAAATGACAGATTGACATAAGGGTTTCATAAATACCTTGTTCTACAGCTATTTTGTTTTTTTTTACATCGCTTAGTGCTAAATGACAAAATGGTTATTTTCCACAAAACATTTACATGCTACATTAAAATGTGGTTTAAAAAGATGCTGGGATCACAGGAAGTCTGAACACTGAGCTCCACATTTGTCTAGTTTAGTTTCTTCAACTTAGTCTATGCAAATGTGTTCAGTGATGTGTTGCTTTGTGCTCCCATGAGCTAATGATTCTAGTGGGAACTTCCATTCTGTTACACTGTTTTAGACTTGTTAGAAGCTAATATAACGAATGCTGACAATACTTGGAAATTCTGGGCATTAATTAGCCACTAGTGTGCTGTTTTCTGTTGGAATGTATAAATTCTGTGTTTACATGTTTATGGGTATTCATTTACTGGATTTATACATTTTCTTCCTTCAAGCCGATATGGTTATTTTCTATATTAGGAATAAGAGGACATTGCATGCACAAGGACTTGTTTAGTGCAATGTTTACCCTAATGTTTACCCTAATTTTGTATTAACAAAACAGCCAAGCACCTTTTGAAACTAACCAGTCAGCTGAACACCAGGCTTGTGTGATGTGGCTAAGATAGATGCCTGTCAGCTTTGACCTATGATTCCTCAGTGATCTTAAACCCTTTCAGTATTAAACATAATTTGCTGAACATCCTATTCATATTTTATGTATTTATCTCTTTAATATGAAGAATTCGATTATAAATAATTATTAAAATCCCATAATAGTAATAGAAAACCGTTGTTTATTTGCTTAGACATGAGAATATAGGAACATGAAAAACATTGCAGATGAGAAAGCTATTAATGTTATGTCTTGACTGGCTAGTTATGAGTACTTCCTTTGACAACTGAATTGGTCTGAGCTGTTACTGTGACACTTCTTTATGGACCTTTAAAAGCGTTGTAAACTAGCTGGGTCGGATTTGTTCACTTTCCTGTTCACTGTAGAATGTAGAATTGTTTTTTTGGTACTAGAGAGACAGTACTGTATATCAAATCCCAGTTGGGACATTGAAAGACCCTAGTGAATCAGCTTCAGCTCAGTAGCTGGGCAGTTTGTTCCGGAAATCCATGACCGTGTAAAGCCCTTTCTCCATTTTTGCAGCTGTAAATACAGTTGTACTTTATTTCAACATAACTACCAAAGTCCTCATTACACTGTTGAGCTTGACATAGTCCTCATGAATGAATTTGCTGTTACCAAGACTCTTGGACACTTGGAACAAATACTAGTGTATCTCTCTTGTTACGGGTAAATGCAGATAATTTCCACGATCCCAGGTCTTTTCATTAATTCTATCTAGAGGAACCATTTTTTATAGTACTGTATCTATGTAATTCTACACTTACATTATTTATATTCTATATATATCCATTGATGTTATTTGCTTTCTAATCTTTCATACATTTCATTTTGAACACAAATGCTTGTCTGTCACTAATGTACTCAACGCAGTGGCACTGAGTTCCTTTTTTTAGAATGATGGGAGTGACATGATGGTTATTTTAAATAAATGTCCAGTTGTAGCATTCCATTATAAAAGCTATGGAGCTTGTTTCAGGGCCTTTATGTGATTTTGTTTAGAAGCTTAGTAATTCACCATGTTAACTTAATGTTTGCTTAGGAATTCAGAATCTTTCAAGAGCACAAACATGTCTGGTTTTGCTTTCTATCACTTTAAAATGCACTCTCCCCAGACAGTTAAGAGTATTAATTACTGTGCATTACTTTGCCCATAAAATGTAATGAACTAGAGACATGAGAAGCTATGCTCTTCCATTTCATAATACTGCCACTAAAATATATTGCCATGTCAATACAGGTTTTCCTGTACTTCCCTTCTTTCTGTATCTCCATAAAACCCCCTTCTTCATCCAAACTAGTGAAAAGTTTATTGTAGTCTCATCTGACCATAAAACAGCTTTCTAGAGGACATTGTCCCTGTATTTGTAGAGCTGTGTTATATTGAACAAAGATTTAGATCAGTGCCATGAAGTCTGTTCCACTCTGCTTGTTGCCCTTTATCAGACAAATATTTTTCCATAGCAGTGCTGCAAAACCAGTGTGTCATTGTCCCCATGTTATCTGTATGCTCTGGATAACATAGCAGTCTTTGTAAATGCTCTTGTCTGTAGGACATCCGTGTTGTCTTTCCTTTTTAGTCAGTTCCTTTTGTGCAATTTTTGTGCGGTTGTGCAATTTTCTTGCCTGAATCTCCAGCTGTGTTATCTTTTACAGCAGCATTTCTAGCAATGTGGTGTTCTACCCAGTTTTTTCCCACTCCCTGAATTAGATTTGACCAGAAATTATTGTGCACTGTAATTATTCATCCTAACTCATTATAGGTGATGTACTGTAACGGCAGCTCCGACAGCATTGTTATACAATGCTGTTTCATGCAAACGTAAGAAAACGCTGAAGAATGATAATTGTAAAGATAAGAGATATATAAGCAGTAATATTATAAGTATAGTTCATTATTTTGCACTCTAGACCACAACCTTGAGATATGCAAGTAATCACTTGTATGATTTCAAATACCATCTGACAGAAATTTAAGGCATGAAGGAAATGCTGCTAGTCAGTTGTGATTGCAGTTGTATTATAATTGCAATTAATTATACAGTACATTACACAGTAACGCTTATTGTCTAGTTCTGATCAGTTTGAACTATCTCTTTCAGACATAAAATGTTAGATTTTAGGCCTCACCTCTAGATAGCTTTTGTGAATTAACAAAGATGTGTTGTGTGGTAGTACATATTGGTTGTGGTGCCACCTAATGGCTATTACACATACAGTACATTTTTGTGGCAGGTAATAACAGGGATAATGTAATTGGGATTTAAGGATGAAGTTCTTGTAAAGGCAGTCTTAAGAAATAACTGCAGTCAACATAGAATCACTGGCTTTCTTGATTTACTTACACACTTTTAGTTGATATTAGTACTGGTAGTTTGACTTGAATACAGTGCTTTGCGTGATGCGGTTTAGTCCTGTTTCTTTTTAGGTCTGAAAAGTTCTTATTTTTCACTCCATAGTTGCATACAAATCATGTAAAGCAAAGGCTATTGCAGGGGAAAATGTAAGCAGATGAAACTAAAGTTTAAAACAAAATACTTTGTTACTTTATTATACTACAATAAAGTGGTTGAAATGACTCTGCAAGCTATTTTGTTGTATGTTTGTTATATATGCGCTGTATAATTTTAGATTTAGTATACTGTAACATCTATCTATTTGCAGAGCCTTGTGCAGTATCTGTCAGCACCATATAAAATATTTACAGTAGCAGTCAAATCACAAGACTTGTCTTGTTTGACAGGAAGCTCAACAGTTTAAATGATATGTGATCTGATGTATCAGTGCTTCTGGTGACATGGCTTGTCCTTTCATTTTAGATTATAAATGTCTATAGGTAGGTAATATTTCAGAAAAGGTTTCCCTTTAAACAAAAGCATGACATTCCAAGAGGGGTTGTGTTTTTTTTTTTATTTAGGAGCATGCATAGCAAATCTTTAAGGCAAACTTTTACCCATATCCCTTTTATTTATAAATTTATGACTACATAATTTAGTTAATCCTAGTCTCATAATATTCTAGAGCAAATAATAAGGTAAATATAATGTAAATTCCCTCAGAGATGTGTTGTCTGGTGCATTTTCTCTCCCAGTCCACTACAACTGGAGTAGAATACTGTTTCCAGCACCATAACCTTTGCATACTGCATTACGTTTAAGAGCGCTCTCTTCTGGAGGTATGGAAGTGACCTGGTCTTTCTGTTGGTAAAATTTGCTGTCCTGAATAGTTGCATTGTCACATAAGGATTTCTTGAATATTAAACCACAAATGCTAAAGGAAACACTATAAAAATATTTTCCTATTGTAAAATTGTAATAACACTGCATTATCATATGCTTAAGCCTAATAATTCTGTAAAACCTGAAATATTTTTTTACTTATGTCAAGGAGATTAACATTTTTTAAAATTCATAGTTTTAGTGAAAATATTACCGTATCTACTGTACCTAATTCTTCAACAAACTAAAAAAGGAAAGGGGCCGTAAAATGTTAATATACTTTGTAAGGTTAAAATAGGACTGCTGGCTGTTTGGTCTAGAAGTGGTAACTCATACAAATATATTCAAATTGAAAGCTTTTTGAAAGTGAAAAAATCTAATGTTTAATAAGAATGAATTATTTTACAGCACAAAATGTTAAGTAATGCAGTGTTAGGTAATAAACAGTTCTTTCAGAACCATTGACTTTATTGAATTGGTTTGCTGAAAGGCTTTTTAGTTGATTTGGCTACCATTCTAAATGCCCTTGTCCAACCCTGTCAACCTTGACAATAAAGCTGATGTAGAAAACTTTTGTGTCATCTACAGTGCCCTGACTACTCTGAGTAAATGAAATGCAATACTAGAACACTCTGGCCAATCAATACAGCCTTTTTGCCCTATTAATTTTCATAAAGCCAAAGACAAATTGATTCATTTGCTGTGAATCATTAAACATGTTTATCCACAAATCAATAGTTTTATATTAAAAGTGAACACAAAACAATTTTTGCCTGATTGTTCAGATGACATAACAGACTTTGAGTAAAACTACAAGTGTGAGGAGAACAGGAAAAATAAAAATTGCTGCAGGCAGAGATTGCTTTGTTTTTTTTATCTTTGGAGTTTGCACAGTGCTGCCGACCCCTTTATTTTCTGAAAATAGAATTTGGAACACTTTCTTTGTGGGAACATTTCATATATATATATAATATTTCCACACAGAAAGCCATATTACTATATAAACAAATATTTTCAGAGTGAAAACTTTTGGAACTCTTTCATAGATGGTCTAACTTTTTTTTTCCATTGCAGCCAAACACATGAGCACCCATTTAAATAAATATGGTATCTTTAAAGGTTTCAAAAACTGAAACTTAACGCAATTATGGGATATGTGTTTTAGAGTCTTATTCTGAAAAGCAGATTTTCTGAGAATAATGACACAAATTTAACACCTATTCAAGCCAACACAAATGGAACAGATTAATAATTGCCTTGATTTTACTGGTAAATGTTATTTCATTTTACTTTCGTATGGTTTCAATTGTAGCAGTCTTCTCAGAGAATGCATCCTTTAACTGAGCCAATGTAAATGTTGTTTATCAAACGTATTGTGCTTTCCCTGTTTTGATTTTTATATACAGTAGTATCTGATGTTCTGATAGTATCGGACATTTCTTACTTTAAAACAAAACATGCAATATTCTTGTGTTGATCTACATTTTAATTTATTAAATAAAGTGCTTGCTATAAATTGAAGGTCGTTGCCATTGGTTTAACATGGTAGTTACAGCTGGCACTTGATGTGTAATTGCAGAAATAACACTGTGGGTTGGCCTTCAGCACACTGCTCTGCTGCTCTACTGTCAATCCTTTGTGTTATTGACTCCATGAGATGTGGTATTTTATGAGACTGCAGGGATTCCACTGCAGGCGCTGTAATGACATTGAACTAGTTTCGCTGAGGTCATCCCTACATGGATGGGATTTACTCGGTCTCAGTATTACTACAAAAGCCATTTGTGTTCAGTGACATAATAAACAGAGTGAAGGCATCTTCTAAAGCTCCTGGACTTGAGATCTTTCTGACCTGAAGGAAGAAAAATCAAACTATTCCGGTGTCAGTATTTTCACAAAGTCCTACTACTAGTGAAATGCTTTGTAAAATTATTTTGTCAAATTAACGTAAACTCTGATGCAGTAAGAGCAACTTGTTGTGGCTGAACTGTTTTAGATTTGACTTATGTAAATCAACAGGATTTAGTTATGATTCTACTTAAAATCAATCCCAATATATAATTCATAAAGCACACTATTTTAGCATCACATTAAACATGATACATTTGACATCCTTTCATGTCAACTGTTTTGCTTGAAGATGATGTATTTTAAAGTCATTTCCATTTTATTACTCTTAGATCTATCAGGCTTTTTCACCCTCTTAAACTAAAAAATATTATGAATATTTCACATTATGGAACATGTTTACTGTACAAGAGTATTTAGTGGTACTGTAAAAATAATATTTGCAAAAGAATTCAAATCCTTTTCACATTTTGTTGCAGTCATGACACTTTTTAGAGCAATATTTATTATACACATCATACTCCACATGTTCAAAGCAAATATGTTTCAGGGATATACTGTACTGTAGCTGTAGAAAGCCACAGATGAGGAGAAAGGTATAAAAAATCCATATGAGCTTGTTAGTTAAATTCAGTTGTTAAAAGTCAGACCACCCAGACTCTCACTGCCCTTCCTAACTGAGCTGCTGGTCAAAGAGAAAACTGGTTAGTGATGTATCTGTGAGGATAATGGTGTCTTTGAAAGAGATTTGAAAGGTTTTGTTATGAGCCGAAACAAAATTAGAAATGTTTGGTCTAGACGCGGAGCGTTCCATCTGATGCAAACCCAGCATAGTGAATCACTCAGTCCCTTCTGTCAGGCATGGTGGTGGCAGCGTTCTGTTAAAGTTCTACTTCTCATCACATCAGTAGGGACTGGGAAGCTTGTTAAGACCGAAGGAAACATAGAGCAAAGTACTGGTAAATCTTAGAAGAAAAATGGCTTCAGGCCCTAAACTGGAACAAGAAATACACCTTTCAGCAGGACAGTGATCCAAAGCATGCTGGCTTAAGAATAAAAGAGTGAGTGTCTGTGAGTAGTTCTGTCAAAGTCCTTACTTGAAGCCTACTTAGAATCTGGGGAATGACTTTAAAACTGCTGTCCATAAGTGATCCCCAAGCAACTTGAGAAAGCTTGAGCAAATCTGCCAAGATGAAGGAGCAAAAATTGCAGCACGCTGGTATGCAAAGATATTCGAGACTTCTCCAGAAAGCCTTGCGGCTGTAATTGCTGCAAAAGCTGCTTCCAACAGATATTGAGTCCACTTTTGCAATGAACATATTCAATTTTTTCTCTGTTGTTTTTGCTGACATTTACTGTAATTTATCTTGCCATTAGATGTCTTAAGTTTAAGCATCCAGGTTTTGAAAAAAAAATGTTAAAAATGTGTATATATTATTTTGTAATTTCACTGAATGGGGCACCACAGGCAGGGTCTGAAAGGTGCTATATATAAATTACTGTAGTCACATTTCTTATACCTTTACAACTTTGTGGTGTATGTATTCATGAAAAATATGAGTTACAGTACCAACATCATCTTTTTGCTGTTGACTTGGGGTGAATGCAAGTGTACCTGTTTTTAAAAGAACCATTTCTGGATTTACAATCATTGCAAATATTTTGAAAGATGTATTTCAGTTCCAGATTTATTACTGACTGAAGTTTTCATCTTAACCATACAAATACACAAAGAAGAAAAGAGATGAATTTCAATGCTAAGAACCTTTCCAGCGAGGATTTACCAATATCCTGATTATACAAGCTGCAACTTAAAGGTATTGGACATTTATCATGATCTTTAATGTACCAAATACAGATTACATCTGCAGTCATATGTTGCTCAAGGCTAAAATACTTGGTGCACTCACTAAATATTCGCCTGAAAACGGATTGCCGATATTGAATGCAGAGTTCCTGAATAGAAAACTTTAGAATGCTACAGCATGGAACATTAATATGGTTGCTTTTCTTATAACAAGAACCTTTAGTTATTTACTGTTTAAAATGTACAATACGATACAAGCAAATTGTAAATATCCTGTTTAATTTATATATATGTAATTAACTTGACCAGTTTTAAGTCAGTTTTTGTCTTCAGTAAGAGAGCTACATTTTACTACATCTGTAAGCCCTTTGCTTTTATGTGTCAAAAATATTACCTGGAGGTTGTCAACTGAACATTCTTCATCATGCCACTTGGATGTTCAGAATGGGTTATAAAGTGTAATTGGCTACATTTGCATTCATCTACAATGGTTCATTACCTGGTCAATAAATATTCATGACCTTTGATGCCATTTTATCCATTGTGAAGCCAATGTGATTGCAATGCGAAATGATCTCTTTAACATGAAGAGGTGACTTCAGTGCTTGTTGTAGATTATTAAAACTAATGCAGTGCTTACTGACTGCAATTATTAACAGTTGTCTATGTGACCTACATTATAATTGTCTTTTTAAGGGAAACTTTGGGGCTGCTTCAGACATGCTTTATATCTTTTGGGTGCAGGATGATGTCATTACACTAAAACACCACCTATAAATTAACAAAAGCAACAGCGAGCAGTCAAGGACTGTCACAGAGCCCAGATGACAGAGCTGAAGTCAAATCATTTTCCTTGCAGCTGTCCTTCTTTTTGCAAGAGAAAGAGGTGGAAGCTGCAGTTTTGCATCCACACAGATTTTTAAAGGGAATTTTAATGTTTCGGATGAAATATTCTGAGCACCATCACAAACGGAAAATGTCAAAGCTGTGATGCTGGTATATAAAATGACTGCATTGAAAATGCATGCTGTTCAATGCATACATCAGTGTGCTGGCATCTTATCTAAAGGCAGGTCTTGCTACAATATTGCCAGAAAGGTTTTTACATGGCACTTTCGTGGCAGGAAGATATTTTTGTTATAAACTGTACCTTGATTGGTGTTACTAATTTTAATTCTTATTCTTTTAATTTTCACCCTCATTTTGTCTTCTCTTATTGTATCTTTGCCTGTTTTTTCATCATGCTTCTCACACATTCTATTAAGAATTATTTTCTTCCCCTGAACTTAGAGTTCTGTCACCCATCTTATCTCCATCTTCAGAGTGCCTCACTCAGGCTGTTAAATTAGCATCTGATCTGTATGCACTGTAATTTGTCAAGGAAGCTCCTGGTGGCGCTCTTGTCATGATTAGTACTATTCTATTATATGTATTTGCCTACAGTAGCTGTCTGGTTTTAGATAAACCTTAGTCTCTCAGACTTTCATTCTGCTCATATAATGATGCTTAATACATACATAATTATACTTAATTCAATACAGTTTAATTTGGATTTAACTCTTTATACATGTGGGTAAAATATGCAGTTATGTATTTTCTATACAGTACGTACTTTGTAATAAAAGTATGACTGTTTCCTGTTTTATTTTTAGGATAAATGGTTATTCTTTCATTTTTGATTTGGTGATTAATCAGTTTGTTTAGTATTATGAAATGTTCACTCCTATAGCATATTTTTTTTAAGCAGTTTTTGGTAAAATATTCGAACTTCAGGTTTTATCCTACAGAACACCTACATTTAGTCTAGGCTCTCCTACCAATAACAATGATAATAATAAAAATACTTTATTTTATATACTGTAGCACCTTTAAAGGTGGCTTTTCAACGCGCTTTACAGAACGACAACAACAACAAAAAAAAATACACAAGATATGCACAATGAGAATACACAATGAGAGGACACAACAGATGAGGGTACTGAATACTGTAGGAGCAAAGGGGTAAAGAACAGAACCAGTTAAGTAAAGGCTCCTCTTAAGAAGAAGGTTCTGAGTTTAGATTAGAAAGAGCTTAGGGAACCAGAATTAGAAGAGCGAAGGTTAGGAGGTGGGGAGTAGGAGGATAGTAGTGATAATGACAAACATTTTTCATGTTTAGATATCAATCATGTTTTCACAGTGTAACAGCAATATCAGTAACATTCATGTTTTGCTTTATAGACATTTCATAGTATGCCTTGACGTTTTTGCAGGTACTGTACCAAGAAATTATTTTAGGAAGACATACATATATTTACATGTATTTGGGACTTTTTATTGATTCTGACTCTTTTTATTTGCTTATCCAAACTCTGCAGTGGACCAAACAGACCTCAAATAAATATTTGTAGCACTTTTAGATTTTGAAAATTGGGATATTCTCACATTGTCTCTTGGTCATGAGCTAGTATCTTTTCTGGCATGTTTTCTCAAAAGATAAGACATATCCACATACTGTACACACTATGACTCCCATGGTTAGATTGTGCTGCAATAGATACTGAACCTAATAGAATACATGAATGCATTTGGCAGTTAGCTCAGTGTGATTTTTTTATTGAAAGATTGAAACATATTTGCTTGACTTATCACTTTTGCCCATTACTTTCTGCAGCCATGTCACCCTGTAACTCACCTTGCAACCCACTGATGCTAAGCAGGTGTGAGTCTGGCCAGTACCCGGATGGGAAAAGGTTGCTTCTACAAGTTGGTGTTAGTGGGGCCAGCAGGGGGTGCTCATTCTGTGGTCTATGTGGGTCCTAATGCCCCAGTATAGTGACAGGGACACTATACTGTAAAAAGGCGCCGTCCTTTGGATGAGATGTAAACCCGAGGTCTTGATTCTCTGTGGTCATTAAAAATCCTAGGGCGTTTCTTGAAAAGAGAAGGGGTGTAACCCCAGTATCCTGGCCAAATTTCCCATTGGCCCTTACCAGTCATGGCCTAATAATCCCCCATCCATGAATTGGCTTCATCACTCTGTTCTCCTCCCCAGTGAGAGCGGATATGTGTGGAGCATCCTGGTGTGTTCTGGCTGCCGTCGCATCATCCAGGTGGGGCTGCACACTGGTGGTGGTGGAGGTTTGGTTTATCCTTTATTTAAAATATCATGTTTCTTTCACGTGCACCAATACTAAATGATTTTACAAGAAACCTCATTTTGACAAGTTATGAGTTGACAAGGATGTGAAAGGTGATAGTGCTATGAAAAAATACTACACATTTGCCATGCAAGAAGAAGGTTTTATTAACGAATTGTATCATATGCTGCAATAATAATATTGAAATTCCTATTAGTGATAATAATGATAATGATTGCAGCTGCAAGAGTGCATTAACCATATGAGAGTGCCTTCTGATTGACATAACTTTCAGCTAACATAATGAATGTTACCCATATGTAAGTAGGGAAGTACCTGTAACTGTTTCGCAACAGCACTGTAGACAGTACACGATTAATTGAAATAATGAAGGAGAATACCTGTTATGACAACTGTACCCTTTTCTATTTAAACTTCTAAATAATTCTTTAACTGGAGTAAAATACTTAATCCAAGTAAAGTTTTCAGTGTTAAACACAAATCATTGAAACAAAAATAAACACATTTACAATCAATCATGAAAGCAAAGGACATACTGTATCCTACAATGTCAAGATCCATGATGTTTTTGTGCATTAAAATATTGCTTAAATACATCTTGAGCTTTAAATACGAGAGTGGTCTTTGAATGCTACAGGTAGGTTCCTATACTGTAGGTTTCGGATGCATCTTTGATTTGCACCTGAATAAGACCCGGAAAAGGGGATCCAAATAATTTACCTCTTATCCACTTAAATGCTTCAATTTAATCATTATTATGTAAGATGCGATAAAAGAATCAGAAGCCTGTAATGTTCCATGTAATAATGAAACATGTCAAATCAGAGATGTACTCCAGGACCAGGGTTGCTCACCGTGAAGGCAGTGAGACATTTCCCAGACTGTCCACTTGGTGGCGTCAGTTTAGTCAGCTACACTAGCCAAGGAAAACCCAGTGGCTGCATGTGTGCTTCCTGCTCTCTCCACGCACAGCTCTTCTGCCAAATTGAAGATTTTCTCTTCACAAGGCGTGGAGATTGAAGAACTGACCGGGGAGCAACACTGTATTCAGTCTTCTCTTGACAGCGCATGTAGATGACATAAAAGGCACTTTTGATTCACATTCCACCCTAAAGTCGGATTACAAGAGTTTTTGAGCCTTTTTTTTACACCAAATTTGTTTATAGATTCTGTTGACTAAATAAAGTCTTTTTTGAAAAGCAATCAAAGCAGTTTGGGCCATACCTGTATCTTAGGTGTTGCATCTCTATTCCTAGTGATGTGACTTGCATCATTTATCATAAAATGACAATCTATTGATAGAACAGGACAGTTGGTGTATGTTTCCAAAGTATTATTCCCTTTGCAATATTTTAGAAGAAAAAAAATACAGGTTAGGTGAAATTATTAGCACTGAACAGCATTCATACTGTGCTGATTTTGTCAATAAATAATATTAAACAGTGATCATCCTCTAGCTTCACTATTTTCTTTGTCCTGTTATTAGATTGTAATTGAAGGCTTTTAGTGTTGCTGTGATTTTGTTTTTGAGTTTGCTATAACAAAATCAATATAAAATTCAAACAAAAATGCTCTTCAATCAGCCTTTATTGACCTGTTATAAAAGGTAACTTTAAAGCCTTGAGGTCACTGTGGAGAGACACAGAAGGGAAAAAAACACAGAATGGAGAAGAAAACAGAGGCTCGTGATTAACAGCACATGACATGAAATGATTAAATACGGTGAGAAAACACACCAGTGGGGATATTTCTGCAAACATTTAAGATTTAAGACTATTCACTGTCACAATCACAGTTTTGTAAAGTATCCATCATACATTAAAGTTGTTTTATAGCTGAATCCTGTTTTCTGTATTGGTGGAAGGACAAATAAACTGCCAAATTTCAGTTTGGTAGTTTAAGTGGTGAGCTTATAATGGCTTTTTTCCCCAGCACTACTCTGACAAATGCTTTGATTGTATCACATTTGTGAACACATGGTGGACACAGATTTAAAGGGATATAAACATATTGTGGACCCCACCATTATCAACACTGAATACGTGGAGCTTTTGATTCACAAACCTGTTCTGTGTTGAAGTCACTGACAGCGTTAAAAAATTAAGTTTGAATTACATCTGACTTGAACAATTAAGTTAGAATTAGTCATAAAACAGTTTGTTTCCTGTGTAAAATGAAACATTCTTGCTTTAGGATGTGTGTGTCTTGGTTCTGCACTTCTTTGTCAGGCAGTATTGAAATGAATGAAGCCCTCCTTGCACCCCTTTGCCAGAAAAGCATTTTACAAATTTTCTTTTTTGCTGTTTTCTACAATTTTTCTTTATGAAATCACCAGGTCAGAGCTCAATTTTATATTGTTTTAATAGCTCAGCAATGATTAATGGAGAAAAAGTGATGAGCCCCATTGATCAGCCTTGAGAAGAGCTGAACCAGACCAAGACTGTCAGCTTTAATGCTGACATCATCTTAAAATCTTACTGTTCCTTTCAAGATTACCAGCCGAGGTAGATAGTACTGGTAGATACAGTGCTGTATGCAGATTGTACCACAATAAAGTGAAATACAATGGTTTGAACACTGTTGAGCTGAAATGTTCTTTTTCCAAAATCCATAATAACAGAACATTCTGACTCATCACTAGAAGGTTATTCTGTCATGGCTGCTTGAGGGAACACATTGTTAAATTAAAACTTTGAGAAACAATGTTTGAAAATAATGTTAATCCTGCAATTACTGTTTAGTGAACTAAAAACTAGTATTTTAATTAATTAAGCCAATCTCTGATAACATTGTATTTGAATAATGCTCAATTAAAGTAACTGAAGCTGTTTAACTGTCCAAAGGGAAAAAAAACGTTGTCAATTAAAACAGTAAAACTCAGCCACATTTGTGTTAACAACAAATTTTTTACTGAAGCAAAAACAAGGTTAGCAGTGTAATACTACCTGTAAATAATATTTTGTAATACTAACTTTTTTTTACTGCTCTCACACATTATCTCAACAGTTCAACTCTTTATTGACCATGAAATATTTAAGCTACTACTGTACATACACTTTGACAGATTTAACTCACTTCTAATTTAAACCTCCTGGATACATAGTCAGATGTTCATTTGGAGTCAATTCAATTTGCTCATTACTTGAAGAGCAACTTACTTGCACATGTTGTATATTACAGCTCCTTTTATTATTCATTTTCTGTCACATTCATTTGTTAAATTAGCATAACAGTAATGAAGCAGATCCACACAAGTTCCATGGAATGGGAGAACTGGCAACTCCCATGTTCACAAAGTGTCATCAGAACACCAAGACAGGGAAGCTGACAAAGAGGAGCTTCTCCCAAATTGTGGAAGAAAGCAAAATTCATCACTGCCATTGCAATCACACCTAACATCACATCAGTAACACAGAAATGTTACTTAGATGTACAGTAACTTGGATCTCAGAATCTATGAGGGTCAAACAATAATAATAAAAAAAAAACATTTAAAGAGTATGCAACAAACCACCAAGTTTGAGTATGCCTATTATAATGTGCTGTAGTGTTACATAATATAATAAGAAGCCAAATGTGTACAGGAAAAGAGGTCATTTATGGTAGATGCTAATTGTCCTCAGATCGAAGGACAAGCATGAAGCATGACGGAAATTTTAATATACTCTGTAACTCAAAGAGTGTAAAACAAGGTTTCAGCAATGTAGACTATAAAAGGAATGGAATGATACAGTATATTGCCACTGGTATATATCATTATAGCGGAGTGGTGGCTCTGTACCTAAGGATCTGTGCCTGTGGCTGGAAGGTTGCCGGTTCAGATCCTGCGACCAGCAGAGGAATCCTACTCCGTTGAGCTCCTAAACAAGGCCCTTAACCCCAGCTGCTCCAGGGGCGCTGTATAAATGGCTGACCCTGCGCTCTGACCCCCAGCTTCTCTCCCTGTCTGTGTGTCCCATGGAGAGCAAGCTGGGGTATGCGAAAAAGATGAATTCCTAATGCAAGAAATTGTATATGGCTAATAAAGTGACCTTATCTTATACTGTAAGAAAAGTCAAATGTAGCAGAATAGAAATCAGTTGGGAATGGATGGAAACAATTTGAAGATACTCTTCTTGAAGCACAGAATAGATTCATTCCTAGAGTACATCAAATACAAAATGAAACAAAAATGTATAAAGAAATTTAATCTTTTTATAAAATTATTGAAAAAGGATAGTACAATAATTGCAGTATAACAAAATCCAAGTACAGGTAGGAAGAGCGATGTAGAGAAAACAGTATAATAAATTATCCTAAAAATAGTCTTTCGCTTTGTACCAACACAAGTAACCTTATTCATTAATAATAATAAAAGACTATTAATAAAACTCTTCCACCAGTCATTCAAGACGAGAGGAATACCCGTTGACTGGAAAATTGCTAATGTAGCACATATCCATAAAAAGGGCAACAAAACCGAACTAAGTAATTATAGACCAATAAGTCTTGCTTCTATTACATGCAAGGTTATGGAAGCAATAATTAGAACTAAATTATAGGATCATCTGTATGGAAATAGGTTTCTAGGGGACAGTCAACATGGATTTAGTTAAGGTGGGTCTCGCTGAAGCATGAATTTAGAAATGGTATGGTAGGACTTGTTTAAAGATCTCTTTAGATACTTAAGCAAGCAACAGCAATCATGGACACAAACAGCTGATATGCAAAATGATATGGTTTATAGCATGATAGGGTATATTTCGATTTTCTAAGAGCTTTTATTATGAAAGATTAATACTTAAATAGCAGGCTGTACACATTTAAGATTATTTTTTTATTAAGAACTGGTTACTGGATAGGAAGAAGAGTATATCTAAGGGTTGGATGCTGCAATTGGGGCGATGTAATTAGTAGAATACCACAGGGATTTGTGTTGGGACTGCTGCTCCTCCTTATTCATATCAATGATCTAAATTCTGGTATAGACAGTAAATAAATCAAGTTCACAGATGATAACCAAGCACACGGATAAACAAATGCAATAGAAGATGCAGAGGAGATTCATAAAGACAACTGGAAAAATGCAGTCTGATGACATGTAATGTAGACAGAGTAGAGTGTTGCATGCAGGTTGTAAAAACAAACTACACATTTAAAATGAAAAACTGTTGAGTGTTGAGTGTTTTATGTTGACATATGCAGTAAATGAGAATTTTCCGTTTCTAGACCATGTAGGCAAGCAATAATAAACAGAAACAATGTTAAGACATGCTGCATAGTTAAAAGTTTAGAATTTAAATCTTGGGGTATTAAAATTGTATAATGCACTAGTAAGACCTAAAAGACTAGAATAACGTGTGCAATCTTGGGGGACCACATTAGAAAGTAAGATATTGCTGTTCTGGAATTTGGCCAGAGAAGAGAGATCTGATCAATTCCTGGGTTTAATGGAACATCCTACTCTGACAAAATGAAATAATTGAATCTTTCTGGTCTTGAAAAGAGGACTGCAAGGAGATCCAACGCAAGTATATACTGTAGGATTAAAGTGTTGAACTTTCTCAAAACCAACAGCAAGGAAACAAATCAGAGGACTCAACTGGAAACTGCAAGGAAGTGTATTTAGAACTGAGAACAGAAGGAGGGGGTCTGGGCTAGAGTATTTAGCCATGTTATTGAATGTTTCCTTCAAGAAGTGGCTCAGTGAGATGCTTGGATCATGTAGCTCAGTTGTTCCCGATCCTGGTCCTATTGACCTCCACACCTTTTGGTTTTTGTTCCAGCCGCGCCCTCAGCTATACAATCAAGCTTTGCTCCCTTTACTCAATCAGTGCTTTACTTTCTCTACACCCACGACTGCAAAGCCAAACATACAGTGACACCAACTCCATCATCAAGCTTGCAGATGCCACCACAGTTGTAGGCCTGATCACAGACAATGATGAGAGGGCCTGGAGGAAGGAAGTCAATCTCCTTACAACGTGGTGTGAAGACAACATCTCACCCTCAATGTCAGCAAAACCAAGGAGCTGATAGTTGATTTCAGAAAACTACAAAACGGTCATGCCCCTAACCACATCAACGGGACAAAAGTGGAAAGGGTCAGTAACTTCGAATTATTTCATATCACTGAGAACCTCACATGGTCTCTCAATGCTTCTTGTGTGATTGAGAAAGCGCAACAGCGCCTGTACTTCCTGAGATGGTCGAAGAAGGCTAAGATATCTCCCCAGATCCTCACTGACTTTTACAGATGCACTGCAGAAAGCATACTGACAGGTTGCATCACAGTGTGGTATGGCAACTGTCGTATTGCTGACCGCAAAGCCCTACAGCGGGTGGTGAAAACTGCCCAGTCTGTCACTGGGGTTGCTCTCCCATCCATCCAAGACATTTATGACAGACGATGCTTGAGAAAAGCTCTAAGCATCATCACAGACCCCACACACCACAGTTACAGACTGTATGACCCTCTACCATCTGGAAAATGGTACTGGAGCATTTGGGCCCAGACTACAAGACTCGGAGACCGTTTTTACCCCCGCACTATCAAACTATTAAACTCCCAGCCTCTCTCACCTATGATCTGAACCCTCACAGTGCCTTCTCTCGTTATCAAAACTCAAATACACATTGAAATCTACCTCTATCGCACATGTCAAGATGTTCACTCCCCACAATTTTCTAGCCTTTATTTCATTCTGTTGATGTATGATTTTGCACAACTGATGTCATTTTGCACATTGCCTGTTGTCTCTGTCTTTCTTTTCTTATAAAATTGTATTGTTGTTTTTTGTACTACTTATCATCTGAGAGCTCGCTAAATAGCATTTCGTTATACCATATACAGTACCTGTAAATTCGTATAATGACAATGAACTTGAACTTGAAACCCCTCTTTGACTTGAAGTGTTTGTCCCCAGCTCTTAGACATGTTGGAGTTTTAACCATTGTATTTTGTAAATGAAATAAAATCCCAAACCTTTTGCGAGAAACAAAATAGAAATATTACCTTGAAGCAACTTTTTAGATCAATTGATGCTTCAATTATCTAAATAAGGTGGGGTAGAATGAAAACCAGCAGGTGTGTGGGTCAC
This sequence comes from Lepisosteus platostomus, assembly GCF_059453375.1. Taxonomy (NCBI): domain Eukaryota; kingdom Metazoa; phylum Chordata; class Actinopteri; order Semionotiformes; family Lepisosteidae; genus Lepisosteus; species Lepisosteus platostomus. Next base: position 33,521,297 of record NC_142623.1, read on the forward strand.
CAGGACCAGGCGAACAACTGGGAGCCACTGAGATAGCCCCCTAGGAACCATATAATTCTATGCGCAGAAGGGCAATATGCTACACTCTGATTTTAATTTTGTTTTTTATCATTCATACTGTATATTTGACAAAGTGACTTACAGAAGTTATACTATAATTACATTTTATAGCATAGATCTTTTGCCATTTCAGACTGAAATAGATGAACAAATGGCCACCTTGTCTGCCATTCCGTTCTCAATTCCATTTTCATTCCATCTCACTAAGCCGGATTTTCAGTTGCTCACTCTGCTTATTCTTCATTCTTTACATGCTTCACAGCTGTTATTTAATTAAGAAAAGGCAGGGGGAAAACTATGTAGGAGAACAGTCATTAACATTTTTCATTGATTTCTGTTTCTTAATGGTAAAACATCAGTTTAAAATTAGCATTTAAACAAATTGATGTTCATTTAAATCTAATAAGCTATTAGCTCAGTATTTTTGAGATGAAGTATACATCTTTAGCTCCATTTACATGGCAGAAGAGAAAACTTAGTAAATGTTGTAAATACACTCGAAGCCCAATTTGTATGCACATAATTATATGAGAGATATACATACTGTACTTTGAGAACTATAAATTGCAGCAGATAAAATTACAGCCTTTTATGGATATGCAAAGGTCATTTGCAATAAATGCTTCTATTTGCTTTAATAATGGAGGCAATAAATATAGTACCATAACATGAAGATGATTAACTGACAAAGGATTAATGAAGTTAAATGCATGTGTTTTTATTTTAGTCTGTAGTTGTAAAAGTTTCTGTTGTTCAGGTATAATGTACTATTCCACCACAATGCAGCATCTAAAGCCGTATGTAGAAATCTGTTTTGTTTGAAAAGAGGAAATTAACATTTAATTTAAAATTTGAATCTGGACCTTTCATTGATGAAATATCTTTGCATTAGTCTTCAATACCATACACAAATTTCTTTTTTTGTAGACATCAGAATTACAAGTCTGTATTTTTGCATTTCAGTATGATGACATCCATCCATTAATTATCAGAATGCTGTTTGTTCCCGTTTGTTCCCGTTTGTTCCCGAGTGTCTCGGCCACCTAGAGCACATCCCAAAGACGTAGAGCACAAGAGAGGGCGGAACGCTGGATGTGGCACCAGTTCATTTCAGAGCCCACATGCAGGCACATGCAGACAAATTCAAAACACCGATTAACCAAATCAGTATATTTTTGCAAGGTGACAAAAACTTGGACCAACTGGCAAACACCTGTTAGAGCCTCTTGGGAACTTGCAATCTCCAAACAGACATTCCTCCCATGTGGATCACAGGACACAGGGACTATGCTGACAATTAAATTGCCCAGTATCCCAGTATGTTAATGCCATGTTTCCAAATGAGATCTCTGAAACAGAAACTTTGGGTCCCAGAGCTAAACTGTATGTATTTTTATATTGAATGAGTATATTTTTGCAGTTTACCATTGCAATACTGTAGATCTTTTAGCTAAATTAGAGCCACAAAAAACAACTATGAACTCTGGATTATTATTATTTATTATTTAACTTAATTTAAATAATTTAATCTCATATGCCACTTGCTGTTGTTTATCTGTTTCATTTCGCCTGTTCTGCTTCTTTCATGTTTTTCGAATTAGTTTGTGAGCACATAAAATTCAGAGAAGAATGAACTTCATTGTGCTTATCTACAGCGTGCTTCCCATGTTGGTGTTTCTCAGTTGTTTCCACTTTCAGAAGCTATTTTAATTAATGATGTAAACGTTGCAAACTAAGAGAATAATATTCAAGTTCAGTACCTTATAGCCATGACAACTAGTTGCATGGAATTTGGCTTGGGGAGCTCATACAATACAAAGATATACAATACAAATATACAAAATAAAGCCTGTCATAGACAGGATCCACCCAAAAATCCTCACATACCATCCAAAACGCACACCAGTTATAAAATACATGACAGCGTCAGATAGAATAACGTAATACTTGGCTCAAATAATATTTAAACATTTAAATGTAAACATGGAAGCATTCAGAATGTAAATGACTAGAAGCTGCAACACTCTGATATTTGGGTTTTAATGTCATTAGATCTTTGAAGCCAGGCAGAGCTAAGCCTGATCTGTGTATGACAATAAGTCAATTGGAATTTGCATGAAGAATTAATTATATGTTGTTGTTTTTTAAAGTGTTAAATGAACAGGATTCACTGGCACCTATACTATCATTATCAGACACGGGTGTATTGATTAAGACTTGAGAATGTGGTCTTGCAGTTTTATATTAAATATATTAAATCTTAAAAATCAGTTTTGTTCCTTTACGTTTCTCCTTCAGATGTGTGGCTCTGCAGTGTTAAACAAATGTTGCCATCTAGTGGCCGTTTTCAAATATGCTGCAGCTTTTGAAAGTGATGTGGATCTTTCCTGAAGATGCTCATGAACTGCTGTCATCAGACAAATACTGAGCATGCTTTTTATCTTAGGAGCCGTGTATTAAGAGCAGTGTCAGTTTGATGCTGATTTCTGATGCTGGCATAACTTTGCAAAGGTTTTGTAGGTAGTTCTAATTGCACCATTCTCTGTTGAACACAACAAAACGTTTTGCTTTTCATTCACAATAAAAAAGGAGTTATGCTTTTTCTCAAATATCGATTATGTGCTTTTATAGTATTACATCTTTAGTGAGATTCAGTACACAGGGGATGATGAATAGATCCGGACCTTATTTTGTAAAATTGAAAGCAAGCAGTATTTGCCTGTTTGATCAATTGGTCTAAACTGCCTTTTGGGATTACACTGATAGAGTGAAATTGGCATATTCTATAAGCCTTACAAGTTAAATGCCAGGACACTTGCCACATATTTCTGATGCTTTAAAGTAGCACAGTTATAATATCCATTAACTAATTTGAAATATCTCTTTTTGTATTTTCAAAATGACTAATCTTGTTTAATATATAATTAACAGAAACTCTCCTTCTGGCTTTACATCACCTTGTATTTGTTTATAAATCTGTTATAAGTCATGAAGAGCAGTACATCAACAAGATTTGTTTCTGTGTGAAAATGAAATTAAACATAGTTAATTTTAATTTTCATTGAAAGTCATAGAGCGCTTAGAAGATACAATTATAATGAGATTTACAATGAGAAAGAAATTTCAATTTGCTAAAAATTATAATGGAGTTCAAAGATAATTTATAAAAGCGATAGTTACATATTGTACACTATTTAGTTTTGCATTTTGTTGTACATTTAACTGTGAAAGTGTCATGCACATTTTAAATGCTCCTAAAGCTTTGATACAGTATGCATAAGAAACTGTTAGGGTGATAAAATAATCCATTTTTTTTTTAATAACATGAATCTGTACTCTCTCTACAATGAAAATGGTAAAGGATTTTTAAAGTAAAAAATAAATAACATTAATAACAAAACATGTGAATAACTATATTTAGAGACAGAGGTAAAGATGAAGTTAAGCCTTTAAGCTGGGTGAATAAAATTTAAATGATAGTCAGTTGGAAAACCTGAAAGCAAATGGATTACACGCTGGAGTCACATAGAGCCATTTCCTATTCATGAAAATGAAATGAACTTTAAAAGTACCATGCAGATAATATAATATCTTATCGTGTAAGTTGTTAATGATTGAACAGCTCTTTCAAGCTCTTTGTAATTCCTTGAAATGCACTTTATTCACATTCTAAGTTCTGTACTCACAACTCAGAAAGCTAGTTAGATACATAGCCATGTAACTGCAGTTAATATTACCCACCTTTGTCGTGTACACAATCGAAATATCATTTCCTGTAGGTGGATGTTAAAACCTTTTTTCCCCCCAAGAAGATATATTACTTTAGAGGTAGAATTCACACCTCTAAGCAAAGTGTCAAAACTCGCTTTGGATACTGAAACAAATGTATGAGACTGAATATAAAATAAAACACATCCCTGATAACTTCAACAAATTCACAGAATTATAAGCAGGAAATTGTCAAGAATTGTTTTTTTGCATTAGGTGTGGTGACATTTTATTCAACAGATGTACAGTATGGACACTTTTGGAAGCAATAAAAGCTGTACATCTGTACATTCTCATAGAAGCTGGCCAAGCATTGGATGATTCACTGGTCTCAGAGCCCTAGATGTCACATACTGTACTGTCCAGGCTGATCCCACTAATGTTCAATGGGGCTCAAGTCAGGTGGGTATGGTATAACTATAACATTCTCATCTAACTGGACAGACATATGTACACAAGGAACATGTTGTCATGCTGGAATGTTGTTATACTGTATCAAGATGATGGAAAGGTAGTGAGAGGGGACCCAGGACTTTACTTCAACAAATGCAACACTTTTCAGTCAGGTTCCCATAAATCAGCAGATGTGGAGTTCTGTAGAAACTAGACTTCTTCTCAGGTCATCAGACTGGATCAGCAGCGAGCAATTCTAGTCTTGGAGGGCCAGTGTGTCTTCAGGTTAAAGTTAAATTAAGTTAAAATGGCCAATGAGCTTCATGCAGCAAGGCTATGACTTTTTTCAGTAGCATTAATTATTTTAATAAATGTCTCTAAACTAAAAAAGTACCCGGTACAATTTAGCTCCCGTGAGACATTTCCTTAGGAATGCTGGTAAGATGACACCCTGATAAACAAAATAAATTGGGATTCTGAAACAAACCAGGACATACCTGTAAATTGAATCATATTTGACACCTTCAGTGATGAATAGTTCATTCTGTTGTAAACAATTCCACGAGGGGGACACACATAGGCTAAAACACTGGGTAGAGGTCATGTGATTACAAACCACTGACAAGTCTGCAATAATCCAACGATGAGGAACTTGTAGGAGTGTGGATAAACACTACATCCAATGATGTCTTGACTTAAAAGGTAATGCATAGTAAATAGATTAAGATTTTCTCCACTCTGAAAACTAGCAACCTGATGAGCTACTGTAACTAGCTACTGTACAGTACGTGTCTGTGACTGCTATTGTGTGATCTGCAATACAAAAGAAAATTATCTTTAAGTTACCAAGCAAGAAACCATATATAATACAGAATTCTCCCCAAGACATTCTCTGCAACTAGATCTTTCTTGGAACAAGCTCCACAATTGGAATTTTGCATCATCAGGAAAGTTATATATATTTGAAATTTTGTTGGCATCACTGAATATTACAGAATATTAAGAGTAGAATATTCTTTCTATCCAAGGGACATTTTGAACTTTTTCTGAACTATGCCTGGCCAGCATCTAATTTGGATGAGTATATGATCAGGGTTCACTCTATAAGCCTGGAGAATTAAGATGTTATTCCAAATAACTTGTTTGGTTAAGATTTGATTAAATTTCGAGACAGTAACTAGATATAATTCAAGTGATGAATGCTGACATATTATATGAGACTGATGTAAATTACGATGTTGGATACAATGAAAAACATTTTGAAATCCATGGTTTTTATCCTGCTATTTTTATCATCGTTGTAATCTCTGAGTGAGGAATCAGACATTTGTTCACAGCATAATGATTCACTTTTGTTTTCACTCGTCTTGGATTGTGTTGAACATTATATTGTTGTATTAACAGAACTTAAGTATTGTATTCTTTGAATCCTTATTGTCCTGTTTAATTGATTGCTTGTAGCTCTAAACTATTCTTGGAATTTCCTATTTGCAATTTCCACCTGTGTCAGTAAATTCAACCCATCATCTCAGCAATCTGATTTATGTTAAGAATTGTGTTGGAGTTAAGATAAACCTGCCCTTCAAGGACAAGGATTGTGCATTCCTCCACAAAAATCTCCACATTGTTTGGTTTGTTGTACACAACAATAAAATATCACTCAGTATGTAGTATGTCTACACACCTTCACTGCTAAAAAGGATTGACTTCATTGTCGGTGAATCCATCTCATTATGTTGCATTGCTAAACTTTAAATGAGCCACCTCCTCATAGATGAGCTGCTGATGTGCCAGTGGTAGCAACCTGGCATATCTGATGTGCTGGAGCTGGCTGTGCGAAAATGATTACAATGGTGGAGTGTGGTGGTATGTTGGTCTTGGTGAGGTATTTTGTGACTCACGGTCTCCTAAGCAAAGTGTCAGATCCTGGTCTAACAAAGTGTAACATGTTAGATCATCGTCTAACAAGGTGAGCAACTGTGCGCCTCCAGTATTGGCATTGATTTCTTGATAACTGGGGCATATTGGTTCTTTCTGAGTTTGTCTTTCTTGATGTTCACCAAACTTGACATTCAACAAATTAAATCACCTCATCACTTGTGCTCAATCAACTCTCTCACTTAGGAGGTGATTTAGTACTCAATCAATCAGTCAAAATCACCTGAGTGCATCATAGTCAGATATGAATGATCAATTAATCAAAATGATGCCAGAAACATTTAAGCACTATCCTTAATAGGTGTGCTTTGCTCTTTAGTTGCTCAGTATTGTAAAAAAAATTAATCAAGTTTAAAATTGTTTTCATTAAAATGAATGATAAATTGCATAATGACGGGTAAACCAGGGAAATTACTTTGGCAGTCGAGAAATATTTTAGAACGTCGAATCAAGGAAGTGTCTTGAGTGTGTATAGTTATACCGGTTGACTTGATCAGAGAGTAACAAAAAAGGAGAATTAGCATAACATCAAAACGTTTACCCAGCCAAATGACACAAAATGCACCCTATAGCTGTTTTTTATATATAAATTACAGCGTTCAACTCATAGAGAGTGCTAATTTATGCTTAATGCCCTGTAAATTAATTACACGGAAGGGCCATAATTGCAAAAAGAACAAATGCAGAAGTGTGCTGGTAATTTAACTGCTGTGAAGCAGCATGCCAATACTCAATTATACACTCAGCTGGTAGAAATTCACTGGAGCTTTATGCACATGGAAACAGCTGACTCATCGACTACATTCTAACATTTGGTGTATAATTTATTTAAGTGTTTTAAAATGTCTTATAGACAGAATCAGAAATGTTTATAAATTATTGGAAACAAACAATCACACTGTTAAAATGAGTCACACAAAAATGTCTTAATTAGTCATTGAGATAGGAAGTTCATGAATATTGCAGGTTCAAACCTACAATTATGGAACAGTAAGTTATTTTTGTTGAACATATTCATGACTAGATGGAAAGGATGCAGGTAGATCATAGAGATGCAGTAGATATTACATATAAGTATTAAAATAAATAGTACATACTTGAAAGGTTACAATGAAAATGATGCCATTTGCTCCATGTAGCTCATTTGGCTGCTAGTAGATGATAGATCAGAGGAACTCATCTTGTTGTTTTATGATTTCAACAACATACATGAGTAGCTTGTTTCAGACCCTCTTGACCTTCAACCTTAGTTTCCACTTATTTAACTCTAGTTAGTGTTTCACCACTGATTTGGAAGAAGACCATTTATGTGTCTTGTCATTACTTTTTACAGGGTTTTGAATGCTTCTCTCAAGTTCTTTCATAACATCCTCTGCTCTGGACTGAAGTGATACAGTTCAATAAGCTTTTGTGTTCAAGATATTCCTTTGCGACAGGGAATTGATTAAATTAAATTAATTTGTTACCATTTTTTGGACTGATTCTAGAACAAAGAAAATCTTGAAGCATGATTGACTGTACACTGTATTCTAAATGAGGCCTTCTCTATGCAATGCAAACTTTAATATGCAGTAATTCCCTTGATCTGAATCCTACACTTTTCACAATATATCGCAGCTTTTTGTCTCTGATAAGTAAGAGACAAAATCATAGATAATTTACTCTGATTTCTTTGCTACTGGATTTATGCAACACATACAGTATTGTAATACAAACAGTGCTATTGTAGGAGCAGCAAACTTACAAGACCTTTGTTTTTTGTTTGACTGTTTATATAAATTTAATTTATGGCTACTGTGATTACATTAGGTGAATAATTAAGTGAAATAATGTCTAGTGTAAAAGAAGGGAGCACATGATCTAGAGTATAATCTGATAATTAGGTAATGATGAACCATTGTGGAAAAATCTTCCAAATCCATTGATCTAATCCTATCTGTCAGGTGTGGCAAAAGGAGCATTTTCTGCAGTGTTCGATAGTGAAGTCTTAAAGGTTAAGCATTCAGGCCAATTCCCAGGAAACCTCTTACACGGGAACATCTGGTCATTTAATTGGCTCTGTTCTATTTTATCTCATCCTTTTCTTTCTTGTTTTAATTCAGCTGCCTGTAGCTAACAAAGCCTTATGGGCTCCAGCACTGTAACAGTATTTAATCTTCAATTTGCCTTATTAACTTTTTCAGCATGGGAGATGTTAATAGGCCTTGAGACATTTAAGATTACTTTCCAGAGACTCTATTTTTTTGTGTTTACATTCATAGGATCAGTATTTGCATTATTTCAAATGTAATTAAGAACCTGTCTCTTAGACAAGAGGTCTTGCTATACTAAGTATACTAAGTATTTATTACCAGATTATATACTGTATATTTCAAGATCGGTTTTAAAACACAAATCACATCCATAAGAAGAATGAGTTTTGCTCTGAGTTATTTTTTTGCTTAGTAAGTACTGCTTTAAAATATTTGAGTATTTATGTCTTTATTAGTTCAGGTGGGTAGCTGCGTCAGCATGCGTAGGCTGCAAAGGAACAAGTAATAGGTTTATTTCATGCTAAAAAAAGAAGAAAGAAAACACGTTTCTGCCGTGGAGCCTTCTTCAGAGTATGAGAAAGACAAGGCCTTACTTTCTCACACCTGAAGAAGGCTCCACAGCCGAAACATTGTGTTCTCTTTCTTCTTTTCTTCAGCATGGAATAAACCTATTACTTGTTCCTTTATGTCTTTATGCACGCTCATTAGACAGAAGGAACATCTGCAGATTTGAATTAGTAACTAGGCTTTCAAGTACCAAAAGAGAAAATTAAGGGTACTGCATAACACACATTCACGAGAAACCTTGACCTCTTTAGGACACGTTCTGCAATATCATAAGGAAAAGTGGAAAAAAAACGTTCTCTGTTTCATTATTCAAGCAATCTTTCCAACACACATTTTATGTGATGTTTAAACATTGTATAATGCATGGTCGAACCATTTAGATGAAAATATATTTTTCCCAGTGATCTTTAATGGTGCTTTCTTTTAAAGAATGCTGGACCTCCATATTGATTGTACAAGCTACATTATGGCATTGTTTTTTCCTGCTTTGTTTAATAATTAACCTTTGAAAGTTATACACTCAAATCTTTAGCTTATATATCATATATTAGATACTAAATATCAAGGCCTTTTGGATCCAGAATACTGCTGTGAAGAATATTAGTCTATTCAATTTCTTGGCAACCTAGTGTGAAAATAATTTGGCAATAGCAGGAGATTCCATTAACAAAATCAAAAATATGGAAATTGTCCAGCCTCTGTTTAACTCCTTGACTAAAAAGTATTGTATAAAGGAATTTAACTTCCCTGCTGGCTCTTGCAATAGCCATCTGTTCATTCCATTGTAACAGCTGAATTTTAACATCTTATCATCACATTGTAACGTGCCCTTACACCAGCCTGAATTTCAGTGTTGTCAAATCTAAACATTTAACCCAAGCTAGGAGCTAGGCCACACCCAATGTTATCATTTGTGCCAAAAGATCTTGTCTAGGAATTAATGTAAAACATCATATTGCTGTAATTGAATTCATAGTTATTCAATAGATAGATCTACAGAGCGATTAATATAGAGCAATATAAATGTATATTTCCATGTGGTTATTCATTTATAATAATAACACGGTTTGTATTTGGTGATTGGCCAGACCACGGCAGAGCTGTAGTTCATTGATGCTGTTTGGCATGCACAGACAGCCTAAATTTCCAGTGGAGAGTCTTGATCTGTCAGGCAGAATATATTCTATGGACTTCATTTTTGAGCATTATAACAGCTCACATCACAACTCACAGTCATGCTGCTGTATTTTATCATTGTCTCCTGCTGATGGTTCAATGAAAATTTCAGCACCACACCTATATACTGTACAGTACAGCCACTACCCCAGTGGTTAACACTGGAAATCTGCGCTGCCTGGAAAAAACAATGGCAGTGTTCCAAAACAGACAGTACTGCTGTATGAGACATCTGATGTTTTTTTGAAGATGTCTGTGACTTCTCTGACATTTGTGATCAGTTGTTAGGGTTCATTCACAATACGTCTCTTCATATAATTTTCTGTAAATATCCATTTCCTTCTACCAAAGTCCCTTTGGCCAAATACAGTATGTTCGTTATTTTACCAGTGTATAATTATTGCTATGCCATGACATTTCTGTCATCAGACTTTGTGAATATTATGGCCCTTATATCATGGAAATGGAACAACCTATTCCAATCTGTATTCCTTATGAAGAGTTTCTGCAGAATACAACTCATTTTTGGTCCATGTTAAAATCCAAATAAAATACAACTCCAAAGGAAAGGAATTGTACACAGTATACACAATGAACACAGCTGTACTGTACATTGTTTGTTTTTGGTTAAAATTGAAAACTTTTCTCAAATTTAATGGTGAAGAACTCCAAATGCTTATATGCATATACTGTACGACATGTATAGTGTTCTTCATTCATTAGTTACCGTGCTTTTAATTACCATGTTTAAACTATAGAAGATTTATATTTCAGTCTCAGTTATGAGCATGGATGTGGACTTTGCTCAGCAAAACATTTTACTTGGCATTACTTGGCATCTTCCTGTAAAAACATCAGCTCCTGAAGTATGACCTTTTCACTCTTGATTGGAATAGGTACTGCCTGTGTCGGCACCAGAGTAATGCATTGGTAAAATATAATACTGCTGTAAGGGATAAGATAAACATTTAATTATGTTTTTGTACAAAATATTTTAATTTGAATCATATGGATATATGCATAGCATTTATGCAAAACTGTACATTTTGGGTTTTTGCTGTAAAACTTAAACAAAAAGAGAAATCATTATAACCATGTTGAGAGTTTTAATAGGATTCTACCACCCAACCCACTCAGGTTATATTAAAATAATAAATCATGCACCACATAGAGGATTATTAAAATATCCATATTGGAACTTGACATTGGCCAAAGCTGTGGGAGGAGAACTAGGCTGAGGGAAAGCAAATTATGGTCCCAGCATCACGGCAAGCTGGAAGAACAAAAGAAGTGTCCCACTGCTTTTCTTAACAAGACACCCTGCAGCTTTCTTTAGTGGCTACCTCTGCCCAACATCATGAAGCACCCGGGGTGTCGGAGTCTTCTCATAGTAAGATTTGCCAGTGAATGTATAACAGGCACAAAGCAAGTAAAAAAAATACTTTTAATGTGGAACCAGACTTTGCATTTTAAACACTAACTACTTAGCCTATGCTGTTTTAATATATCCTACTACGAGTTGTTTTATTTTTCAGAAATTGTTGCCTTAATCAAACATTGTTGTGAGTGAATTGAATTGACTTCATAGTAAATTTGTTTTCACATTTAAAGTATATTATACTTCTTGTACAGTATGTTTACTAAGTATTATCTACACTCTCTGAAATATGTAGCATTATTAATGGGATGACAAGCTAATATAATTTTCAAAAACAATTATTACACATTGAATGAAAAAATAATTATCTTTGACATACTGTAATTGTTTCCTGTTTTGACTTTATAGGGACATGGAATAAGATAACAATGAGCACAAACACGATCAAACTGAATTAGTATATTCAAGGAAAGGTGTATGCAAATAAAGTAAGATAAGAAAACAGAACTGAATTTGTATTCAGCAAGTGCTTTGGTGGTACTTTGATGGGATCAACCTTGAGCTTGGTCAGTGGTTGTCAGGTATACTGCATCTTGCTCTACAATGTTTCCATTATATGAAGCATCAGCTAGAAAAAACAAAAACAGGCAAAATGTTGGATCCCCAAGTGACCTATCCAGCAAATGTTTCGAACTCAGTTTGTGCCCTGTGGTATAGATATTGATGATCTGAGTCAAAGGATTCTTTAAGCAGCACTGGGGCTTTGTGGTTTTGAGAAGGCCAGGATATTATTGGTTTATCATACGAGAGTGACCCCTTTAACTTAACCTGCTACATTATCATTTTTCTACCTAGAGCCACATCACTTCTCTAATCAAAAACACTCTATATTATCTCTGGAACTTGCAGTACTGTAGGTGCAAACGGCAGATGTATAGTAGTTACTCTGTGCTGCAAAGCATGAATACAATGTTTTCAAAACAAAATACTAAATAAACTGTATCGAAGCCCAAATATAAAGTAAAATATTTCTAATTGTAAAAATACATACCTGTACAAACATACATGTTTTGTACTTCCACACAAATGGTATCTATGGTAATATACTGTATATTTCAGTTGAAAGTTTTCCTGTGCTGGTCTTTAGGCCATAGTGGTAAGGTAGTATTCATAAACAGTGAGTTTTTTTTAATTAGGGTAAATGTAGAACAGATTAATTGGGAAAACATTATTGTATATGCGCACATTTTCACTTGGTTATTATAGAACAAACAGACTTTAATCTGGTACTTTAAAAAGCCAGAAAATCTGTAAAAATGCAATGCTTTAAGGACATTTAAATGCTGAAGAAAATAAAATTGCTCTCACTGCTCTAATATCCCAAGGTTTTGCATGGGGGAATTAGCATAACCATTTAAATCATTTAGTTGTGTCCTTTTGTTCTAACTGACTTACGTCTTAAAGGTTCATCTGCTTTATGCCAAGCAATGTGTGTTACAAAAAGGACTACAGCACATCACTAAAGTGCATATTTTGATGTTTATGTCTTGGAGATTGGCATGTGCCTAATATGCAGAATATTTCAATTTTTACAATGAATTATACATTTTAATACTGGATGGCCTTAAAAACAACAAACTAATATTTGTGGTTTTCTTTTAGAAAACGATATACATATTTTTTCTTCGCTATGCAATCCATGCCTGCACCCTCTGGGGAGAAGGTATTGAAGGAAAATCCTATTGTAATTTCTTTGGAATATTTGAAATAGTCCTTGCTAGTCCTTTGAATACAGATAAGGTTTAAAAAGCATTTGCTAGAGGACAGCTTGGCAATGTACTGTAGTTATTCATTCATTTTGTGAGAAATATAAATTATGATTTTTTTTCTGTTTGCTTAACAGACAATTTTATGCTTTGAGGCTGTTTGTTAAGTATTACCAGCCTTGAAACTCATTAATATTTCAGATGTTATCTATTATATTTCCTGGATGAAATATATATTTTTATAAAGCTACATTTAGCAGATATCTGAAACACAGGGGCAGAAATGTGGTTTTCAGCTAACATGTTGCGTTTCAAACCTAGCAACATACCGTTGTCCTCTAAATCTAAGAATTTGCACCCCTATGGAAGTCAACAGGAGCTACATGTTATGATTGCACCGTTGACTAAATAATATGGTAAAGCATAAAAACTGTATATAATTGTAAACCTGATTTATAGAGGTATGTCAAAAAAGTATCCCGTTGAGACCCTTGGAACAATAATATGTTAAGGACCCAAGGGAGCATGAGAAAACAAATAGCATTTTGCTTTATATTTCAGTTTTTAATTTGTTCTTTTTTTTAAAATAACCTTAAGGAAAAAGCCCATGAGATTATTTGAACTGTTGTTTCTCTTATGATATGCTTTTTAGTGACAAGCTGATCTTTGACAAATACAACAGTAATAATGTTGATAAAACAACGCAAATGGAAACAGTTTTGTTTGAATTTTGCTCATCCTCTTGACTCTTAAATTTCTTTTAGAAATCCGGTGTAGCAGCTTTCTCTGTTCTCCTACTTTTCCACCTAGGGCAGTCATTATTTCAGTCTTGTGACAGCTTCAATGGTTCGTGCTGCTTAAATGGTGTTCACATCAGTTTCAGTTATTTATCTAAGTGGCCTAGTATTTGATACCTCCCCTCTACTTCACCTGAGAAGATCTGCTATTTGAAAACCTTACAATACCTGGCACTATGATAATTTATTGTGACTGTTGCACATTTAAACCTACAGTATGTTTGAACTTAAGCATAATGTTCCATCATGTTCAGAAGCCCTGTATTGATATTTTATGTGTACTGAGAATTGTGAAACGAGTGTGCAGCTTAAATCTGATATTTGTGAATGTTGAATTCAAGGCAGCTCAAATTGCTTGTTAGTGAATTGGCAAGAACAACAGCTTTTACTTTCTTTTGGGCGGCATGAAAATGAATAATAAAGCTTCAGTGTCTTTGAGTCAGTCCTAGATTTGGGTACTTTTGGTCTATATGGCTTTTGCACCTTATTGTACTTTTTACTAGCAAACTCTGTTTTTCTCCTACCTTCCAAAGCAATGGAGGTTACTTTAGATTGGCTATTTTGCATTTTAGATGGTAGAAGGGGGGTATTTTCAGGAAGACCAGTACTCATGTTAGTTTTCATGTTACTTACACCAGATGGCAAAGATATAGGCAAAGCAAATGCTAATATTATTGTCTTAAGAAACACTATATACTGTAGAATAAAAAAAGCTGACAAGCATCACACATCAAGTTGCTGTCCTTTTATAACAACATGGTTGTTAGGTAAGCGTCGTTTTCCCCCTAAAGCTGTTCTTCAAAGACAATACTAATATCAAAGGGCTGTAAAGACTAAAGAGTGAAATACATGAATCACAGAAATTCAGGTTTGTTCTACACGAAAAAAAAAAACACACTGTACATTGCTGTTTTTGTAAAGACAGAAGTGGGTAGGAGAGTAGCTGGTGGAAGGTTATTGAAGTAATATGATAGTACACCTGTCCAAGTTCCTGTGATAAAAAATGGCAGTCGCTAGAGACTGAACGAAGAGCAATAATTTATGGTGCTCAGACCTTGATGTGAACAAGCAGTAACAAGCACAATATTACATCTGATGCCTCTGTTTTCTCACTTTATTTTTTGACCATCCGGTACAATATTAGTTGAGATGAGTGTTGAACTAAGCTAGTTACAGAATGAGAAATACTGTTTGTTATTAGGAAACAATTACTGTTAATCTCATGTGGTCCTGTTTTCTAGTACTCTTTATATTGACCTTGCCTTTTGATGTCAGCATACACTGCTGATAAAAAGCTTGGTAAAAAAGCTTTGTTTCCTGTTGTATGCTAAGACAGTATTAGTGATTCAACCAGACTGTCTTTTTATAACTCATTTTATCATTTGTTCCAGTAGATAATGTGCTCTTTCTACTCAAGATATTAAGCTGTATTTTGATATGTTTCTCTCATTCTGCAGCATATTCTGAATGTAGATCTGCAGGTACCCATATCTGGTTCCATCCCAGCCATATTTTTGGTCTATTTTTCTCCAACATTACAGAAGATCTCTCTAGGATTATTTTTCTTGTTTGAAGTTCAGTTGACCCATCCAATCCATAACTCTTGGTTGCATTTCTGCAATTACTTAAAATGTTAGCCTTTTCTCCAAACAAATCTCTAATCACATTTTTTTTCCTGGTAGGTGATATACTGTACAGTATATCTCTTCAGTCTAATCAACACTGTATCTTTCGCTTTTCTCCACTAGATGACAACATAGAGAGTTACTTTACTTGGTGCAGTTCAGTTGTTATCATTAATAACCCATCATATAATTGCAGACATTTTATGACCCAGGATCAGGAATTATTTTTTCAATCTGTAAATCTCTCAATATACAGTATATTTGTCTTTTTGTACATGTGCATCTATATATATTACAAGATACTATAAAAACAAGTGATTTCCATACCTCTATTTACCTGTTTGTCCCTTCTGACCTTTAGCTTTTAGATGATAGAGATTTCATTCTGGATCCTATTTGGGACCTCTAAGTTGAAAATATTGCTGTTTTATACATTTACATTTAAACACACAATATTATTCATGCTTTGGTTATTCTGAATAAATATTTGTAATGATTCAAATTATGGCATTTTCAGAATTCATGTTTTTGACCCAAATGGCTGTCTATAGTGAAATGACCAGGTTATGTAGGTTATACACACGTATTCTCTAGAAATATCGCCAGTCTTAGTCACAGCAGTAAAGTAATCACCTCTCAAATGAAAATATCAAGTGTTTTATTGACATTAAGATTGCAAAAGGCCACAGGCCCTTAGATAGCAAATTAAATTATGCACATTCCTTTATATCTGAGCTAAATAAAAGCTCCTGTGGTCTTTTGACATTTAAGGAACAAATCACACACAGACAGACAACTCGAGCGCACACATACAAAAGGTTGGGATCTCTCAAACCTTTCCTTCTCATTGATATTCATTGGCCCAGGGAAGCTAGGATGGGCATCACAGTTTTCATTTAATCAGGTTCTTATAGGGGGTCAGGAGTCATCTCACTGTATCACAGGCAGTATGTCGCAAAGGCTGTCAAAAGAGATTAGTAAGCCCTTGTCAAGGTGGAAGAAACAGGGAGGAATGAAACCTGAAGCTAGGTTAAGTAATTGGGTTCTTGTTCAATAAAAGTAGTGGGTGGGTTTTGTAATGAAAGACACTTAGTGCACACAGGTCTGAATCCAAGCATTCTTTTGACTTTTAAGTTGCTGAAGCAATAAGGACAAACATGTTATTTATTTGATCTTTTAAGCAACTTAATAACGATGATGGGCAGCCTTATCTTTCTTTATATTATACTGTAGGTGTTTTGTAATTATATCTGCGCAAAGTTGCCTCAGGAAGGGATTTAGGCACTTGTTTTATATTTCTGAGCCACCTCTCCTATCCAATCCTCCACCTCAGCATGACAGCTCAACCACAATATGACATTTCTGTTATCTGTTGAAAAAGCTAAAGTACATGTGACCTTTCACCACTTATTAGATAAGGACTGCCTGCTATCTTATTTTGGAAGTTTCAGTTGATACCAGAATTCAAGTTCAGATGAATGAAAACACAGAGTTAGCACTACCCACCTCTTGATCATTCTTGGGCTGTAACAAAATTGTCAAGGATACTGAAGAGGTATTCTATTTGAATCGGAAGAATGTGTTTGATTTTGTTTCTGAATGCTTTTTATAATTCTGGATGGTAATCTTTTGTGTTATGTCAAATTAAGTCAAGAGCAAATTATAATTTTGTTGCTTAAAACCAATAAAAAAGTGTGTGATCTCCTGTGGATTATTAATATAATCTACCATTGAGCTATAGTAAGTTTTAATTAATTATACGTGGGACTTGATAAGCTGTATCTTGCATAGAATGTAGAAAGTGTCTGTCAAAATATTACCACTGTACATAAAAATACTGTATTACTTTAGTTGTTTGGTATCAGTTCATTTATTTTTCCAGTTTTTTCAATTTTTTACAGCCAGGAATTTTAAGGTCCCAATTCCATATACAATTACCATGCATGTCTTGAGTAGTTAATATGGAGGTCTGTATGAGCTCCCCATCAGTGTGCAGCTGCAAGGTAAATGGATAAGAACAATGGGAAAATCCAATCAACTTGCACATTTCAGAACAAAACCCATCTCTCTGACTCCTAAAATCCAGTAATCAAATGCAGAAGATGTCACAAGTCAATGTATGCTCTGTTGCGAAGCAGAACTTATCATGGTAGTTTTGGAGTGTGTCATTCCCTCAAGAAAGTGGCACAAGCTCTAAAAATGCTAAAATTAGATGGTTAAATGAACCAGTATTGCACAAATTTCATCTGATAATAAATATTGCATTAGATGCAGTACATATTCACATGTTGTAGATTATAAGAAAGAAACCTTATGTGGATTATAGGTACTGAAAGAAACCTGCTTTTTGCTTCTTGACATCTTTAAATATGTGATTCATTTGTCAAAGTAAATTGAGCTTTCTTGGCAGCAGTCAGGCAGATCTCCACTGTTTCCTTAAATTGTTAAAATATTCAACATGCTCTTCCAGATGGCTGACTGAGTAACAGTCGTCATATTTTATATTTTTTATCAAATGAAGTGAGCCATTTTGGAGGCATTATTCCCTTACATATTCTGCTTTTGAATGCTGCAGTCTAATATTTATTTCCAAACTATTCATATACAGTATACTGTATATAGATGATTTTAAAGGCGTAAAATAATCTCTTCAGAAATATACTGATTTTTGTGGAGTTCATCTTCATGAACAGCTAAAACTTTGTTTTATATTTGTTAGCATTTTTATCATAATGTTCTGGAGTGATGCAAAGTTAAGAAAAACAAGTTTGTATTTATACAGTATGAGTTTGCTTAAAATGGCTTTTTCAGTTGTCTGCTGAATACTTGTTTTTTGACACTCATGATAGGTTTGTAGACTCTGTCCTTAATATATTGCATTTTCAACACTGAAAAAGCTTATTTTCTCCATATATTGTGGTTCTACCGTGGGCAATAAATGTCCATATCAATCACATGAAAATCATGGTTTCTCAGCGGTTTTACAGACAAACATGTCTGCAGGCAAGTGTCTCTCCAGTCCCCAAAGCCAACCACATGTTAAATGGACCTGGGTATATGGGGTACTGCTGGAAGTCAAGAATGGACAGGCAGGCCCTGAGGCTACATTATAACTAATACATCTTTCTGCAAGTCTATACCCAGTCTTTTTTATGTAGAGGTGATCTCTAAGATTATTTGTCAAAAAGATAAAATATTGATGCTTAAACAAACATAACAAAAACAGTCACCATAATAGTTTTAGTTTTTTTTTTACCTTGATATGTATCCAGAACTTTTGAGCTATTTTCCAGAAATGCAAGACCCTACTTGCTAGAGTACAGTACATGCTTTTAAGTGGACAAAGCATATAATTTGCTTTGGATGCTCTGATGCCTAGGCCAAACAGTGCCATTAAACCACTTTATAGATTTCATTTTCTGGGTGGTTTCCTTGGGACCTTTTTGGGCTATGTGATACTGGATCATCAAAGCTTATACTTTGATGTCACTGCTGACTATGATGTAGTGAATAATCCAAGGCTTATGAATGCAATGTTATAAATCACTCTGAAGTCCTCTGTGGAAGAAAAGGTTTATATAAATGCTAATTCATTACCTTATTCACTCCACTTCTCTCTAACCGTGTGATGACTTCACAGGCATCCATGTTATATTTAAGCGAGGACAAGGAAGCTTAGTTTAAAAAAAAACATTGTAATAAAGTGAAAACTGCTTATTATTTGAACCAGAATAGCAATGCCTGTGGTACTGAGTTGAGTTTGTGATACACAAGTCCAGTTCATTCCAATTTAATTAAATTTTCAGAAGTCTAAACTGATACAGACATTTTCATTTTAGAGAGGGTCTTAATGTCAGAGTGGGACCACACTAGCTAATTTTCAAGTATCATCTACATTACAGATTTCCTAACTCGATATCTGTTTCAAGCTACAGGACCAAATAAGAGAAAGGGAATATGCACTTCCGCCAGATCAAATTTAGTTTATGTGCTCTAATCAAGTACTGCAAACCCTTTAGATACATTTTAAAACCAGTAGGCATCTCTGCAAACTGTAATATAGAAAGCAAAGCTAGAAAAATGCATTGTCATTGCCATCACATTTTCTAAACCAAATTCCATTTTCAAGAGTTAACATTATTTTACTGTGTAAAGATGAGAAGGAATTTAATTTGGGATTACACCCATCATCTGCACTTTGTGAAAACTGCCAGAGAAACCGCAAAGATTCTTCATTCATTTTGTGCATGATTAAATTAGTTTTAGGTAATGTTTCTGTTTTGTGTGGAGAAAAACTGCAGTTGTATTTTAATATTTTTAGCATGTCTTTAGTGATCTCTATATTTTATATTTTGGAGTAGAAAAATGATACATTTATTTTCACCATGAATTGAGGATAACTCAATGGCTGTCACAGAAATCAACATAAACTATAGTAATGAATGTAGTGAGTTTCTGCTAAGTGTTCCTTCAAGGCTAATATTAGCTTAGGGTTGGAATTGCATTTGGACCTAGGTTTATAAGAGGTTTATGGAATGTACTGTAGATTTAGGTTTGAGGATATATTTAGTTAAGAGTTATTGCTGAATATATAAGGGTAAGGGTTTAATTTAAACCTGAAGTATGGGTTAAGATTGGAGTGATTCTTAGAGTTAAGATTGGAATGCAGACTACAGGTAGGTTACTTCTGTACTGTATATACAGTAAGTGTAATTTGGGAATCCAAACTTGGAAAGAAGACACGTTGATTTCCTTTGTCTCAAAGCAATTGAGTACAAAAGTGTAAAAAAACAAACACATCTGCACTCTCCTATTGCTTTTGAAAAAAACATGTTTTTTATGTCTAACACCCAAAGAACTGAGTTGCACAAGTAGCATACTGTAGCTTTGGAGAAAATCACCTGTAACATGCAGTATGTCCAGCATTGACTACAAATCTTGAATTTGATGTGTTATAGCAAACAATTTACTTATGAATAAGGCTGCTAGTAACAATTTATAGGCAACTTGTTATTCTTAAAGAAAAAAATGTAAAATGTCCATTCACTTCAAGCTGAGTAGTTAAGAAGAGAAGACTTCCGCTTTTAATTTTATGATTGTTAGAAAACCAGGCTCTTTTGTACTTCTGAAAACTATAAGCTAAAGAAAGTATAAAACAATGGCCTTAGAATATTATTGCCAGTAAGAAAGTGTGGGATGTATTGTGTAATGTGACTGCAATCTGTTTGTCATGTGATCTTTCATTGTTTGACTTTTTGTTTGGAGTGGAAAAATAGTCCAATGTGCCTGCCCAGATTGTGTTCAGACCAGGTGTTGTGGTCTGTCCTGGTTAATGTGACAAATAAATAATGTGAGTCTTGTTAAATCTCAACTGGCAACTTCAAATTAGGTATAAAAGGATCAATCTTGCTGTTGCTTTTGTATTGAATAGACTCATCCCTCTCTATACAAGCACACTTGGTTCCAAAATTTCTTCTTGTAGATAAAAACTACACACTATACTATATTACACTATATTCTCATTTAAATATATGTAAAGGACTACAATTTGTGCTCATGACTGGACATAAACCAGTGGAGATTAAATATTTTTATTATTGTTTGGTATAGTACAACATGTAGAATTTACCAGTAATTCTTTTTATGCATGCTGTTATTTTTTAATGTATTAAGCAATTATGTGGAGAAATAAAATTTGCATAAGCTTGTTTTAGTGGGGAAATTTAACTTGTATAACAAAAACAGGTATGTACATTACACTGTATACTGTATATCAATCATTTTATCAAGTACGCATAGGTAAAGTGCTCATTTTAATGGCTGATGTGTATATACTACATGTGTTATTGTGAATTACAAGAGATTACATTGAATGGCTCTGAATATCTCATGTGAGAGTTATAATCATGAAGAACTATTTAAAATACAATCAATATTTCTGGTTACAGTAAAGATTTATTATAATTCTGGACTAATTTCATGTTTCCAAGTAAGCTTCATGACCATATCCGGAGAAGGAAAAAACACCTTTTTACATTGTTTTTCGCAATCAGCTGTTGAATGTTTTTTATAGTTTTAAATCAGCACGGTTCGTGCTTTCTGAATAGTATAGTCTTTAAAGATTATTTATTCATCTGAAAAAGTGACTTGTCTTATTTAGTGTTACTGCAGAAGAGTAAATTGCTTGAAAATAACTAGGCAAATTTGGAATGACTTTTTTTTTACTTGATCTGATTATTTATTTTTCAGGTTCAAACTTTAATAAACTTTTTAAGTGATGATACTGTTAACTTATCATGAATGTTTTCAAGGTTTTAAATCGGCATGCTTCATGCTTTCTGAAAAGTATAGGTTTTAAGGATTACTTATTCATTTGAAAAAGTGGCTTGTCTTTATTAGTGTTATTGCAGAAAGTAAATTGCTTGAAAATAACTAGGCACATTTGGAATGACTTTTTTTTACTTTATATGATTATTTATTTTTCCATGTTCAAATTTTAAGAAACGTAGTGATGATACAGTTTAAAGACAAATTAATTTTGCACACAAGGACAACTGGATTCACATTAGCTCCAGGCCTGAGAAGTTGATATGTATATTGCAGTAATGGAAACTTGGCCCAGTAAAATTCATTTTAAAATTAAAACTTGAATTAATGTTTCCTGGGTACTTGTGACTTTCCAGCTTCATGCAAATATGACCCAAAAATAAGGATTAAAATGCATTCTGACAAGGGCAACTAAATATAAAGTGACTGTGATTTGCACTGTATTCTATTAATGTGACAGTTTATAGGCTTCAATGTTTTGTTAAAATATTCTCTCACATCCCATAGAAATGATTGCATTACAATGAAAATGTTATTGCAAGTCTTTCTATACATGACTGGGTTTTGAAATTGCAATGTGTTAGGACTGGAACATATTCATGTGCTAAAAGATGCTTATATTTATAAGTTACATTTCTTGTACAATGTGTTACAAAAACAGAATAACAAAAAGTACTGATAACATCAAACCTTGAGCAGTCTAGTTTAAATTGAGGTGGTTGCAAATGTCATACTCCCTAACACAGTACAATACAAGGTGAGTTTCATCAGTTACACATTGTTTTTATTATTTTTCATGCTTTTTAAAAAAAAATATCAAACATCAGTTCTGGAAATATCTATTTGGACCATTGTCACACGGACAACCTTGTATTATTTTTTCTATTCATTGTAAAGAGTGCTGCCTTTTTAAACCATTTTATGACATTTTCTTAGATGCAGTTGTTTTAAAAAAGGGATACAAAATGCACAGCATAGTAAAGACAGATCAAGCACAACACCAAGTGGAACAATGTTCTCAATTATTTTATACGTGTGCTTATCATTACTAATAAAACAAACTGTTATGCCTTTTTGATTACTTTGTTTTGAAGTAATGTGGTGACAGGACTGTTGAGGTTGCACCAAACTGGACTTTTACCTTAGCTTTGACTGTCACTTTAGCTTCTCATTCCAATATACAGGTATTGGCATGTAAATTAATGTAGCTAGCCCACCTAAATGTGAGCTCACCAAGTTCATACTAGAAAAATTTAGCTTTCCACAAAATGTATTTCATGGCATGATTTGAACAAGTGTATTTTTACTAGAGGAGAGACCCCATTGTTTTTAGACAAAGTACTACATTTGTTAAGTAAACCACTTAGAACAGACATTGTGTTGTAACTAAAGGTAAAAACCATGCTCTTTTCTTGTGCTACAGTTGAGGAAAAACAACATTTTAACAGAAAACTACATTTTGTGCATTAAGCCCAATGCAGTTAATTGCCATGAGACCAATTATCAGATTAGTACTGATGCTGTAATGACAAAAAAAAAAAGATGGAAGATGTAGCTTTGAAAGCTGTCTGTTAGAATGACACTTGTACATATTGTATCAGTATAGCATGGAGTGTTAACCATCTGGACTTATTAATAACACCTAAGTGAGTTAATACTGTTCTCCTTGCACTTTTCTAATTAGTGTGTTGTTGCCTAGCAATTACTTAGTTATCCAAAGGTTTTATCCATTGCTATTCTGTTACTATTTTATTTTGACTAATCCCTTTGGAGTTTAAACTGGCTTGGCAAATAATGAAAACAGTAAGAGTGGAATAAAGTAATGCTTCGTTTAAAGTCTACAAATAATACTTATACTGTTTCAAAACTGTCTACAAATAATACTGATCAGAAGTGTTCACTTAAAATTTACTTTCGAAGCCATATAATTTGACCTGCAGGCAGGTGCCTTAGCCTAAGGATGCATCAACACCAATTAATTGTAAGAGCTTAACATTTAAGAATTGGTGAATGTAAGATCCGAGCACCCCAGGCCGTTTTGTCCACAAGGTTAAAGCCATTGCAGAGCTGTCAGTTTAATAAATGAGTTGCTGCTTTGTTTTGATCAGCATTGTCAGAACTGATTGCCAACAAGTTCTGCTGATTGCAGCTGTATGTGGAGAATCCAGCAGAAAAAAAAAAGTAGGGTCAAGGTGAATATCTTATTTTTGTAACATGCATAATTTTAACAGCTCTGCCATTTCAGCACCCTTGAGCCATAAAATGTAATTGAACAGCATTCAAAAGCGACAGGTTTTGAAATGTCTGATTTATTTTTTTTCCCCTACTCCAAACACTCTTTATCAGATTATTTCAGTTTGGTGTCTTGGAAGATGTGATCAGTGTAACTATTTTTAATTGGCTTTTTTCAGATTGACGGTACTGTTTGTAATCCTCTCTTTTAATTGCATTCCAGCATTTTAAGAGCACCATGTTGTACAGTGTCTATGAAAACAGATGGAGAGATGACATCTGCGGTCAATCACTAGTCGTGAAAGGTATCAGAAAAGCTGAGAGAACAAAATAGCTGCGGAAGTAAAATTAATGCAAAGTGCTTTTTTCAATATTGCATTAACAAAAGATCAGTTAGGGAAGTATTAAAGTGTCTTATAGATACAAAAGGATATAGAAAACAAAGAGAAGTGTTTAAATATTACTTTGTACTTTGATTCCTGCATAGCAAAGGATGAGGATTGTATGAAGCAGACCACATGGGATGTATCTATTTGTGATCAGTTATACAGTATAAATCATATGTTATCATTTACATTTTGGTAGGTGCAGTTATCCAGGGTGACTTACACTTACATAGATGATAAATTTACAGTAAAGACTGTATACTGTATATATACATTAATCTAAAAGAATTTAAAAAGGCCAGCACGTGTTGGAAGAGCAATGCTAACACTGTGCTAGACAAAACAGACCAGTATACAGACACTGTATGCAACAAATGGCGAAGAAGGCAGCCTAGTGGCATGTACCCCATGTCTACAGTGAACAGGATTAACAAGGAAACCATATTGCAAGGCTGAGAATCAAGAACACACAGGAGAAGACAACTGTGAGTGTAGGGATCAGAGGTGATGGCTAAATGCTGCAGAAGAGCCTTGAATACTATAGGTTCTGGAAGGTGGTCAGAAATTAAACACTGCAGGGCCTGCATAGAGGAGCATAGAGGAGGGTACAGAAAGGCTGACAGAAGAGAAGGAGGGGAGAGTTCGGGAGGGGGTTTAGGGAAAGATTAGAGGCCGAAGATAAATAAGAAGGGAATGGCTGAGATATTGGTAGGAAAGGACATGGCATTGGAATTGGATGTGTGTAGCAAAAAAGGCATAACCGGAGAGATTGGAGTATCGGAGCAGCCTGACAAATAAAAAAACCACATCAAAGAAATCTTTGGCTTTCTTGAAGTTTGGGTGGATGGATAGTTTTAGCAAGAAAGCCGGTCAAGGTGGCGTTACAATAGTCTAGGCAGGGCAGTAGTCAGACAAGACTAGCAGTTATATGGCATAGTTGATAAGAATGGGGTGGATAGTGTGAATGTTGCTGAAGATGAAGTGACAAGAGCATTTCTTAAGAAGAAATGTTTTGTGATTAGGGGAGGGAAGGGTCAGGAGTGACACTTTGGTTTTTGCAGAGGAAGCAGGAGAGAAAGAGCAATAGAAATAGAAAATTATACTGAGAGGAAAGGAAGAAAAGCAGTCAGATATTGAGTGGTTCAGTTTAAGATGTTGAGGGTGCATCCAGGTGAAGAAGACAGAATTCCAGGAGGAGACCTGAGTATCAGAGTGGCATAAAGAGAGGAAAATTTACACAACAGCATAGAAGTGATATGAATATTGGGGGCACATATGCACACAGTAGATGGGAACCTGAAACCTTTCAAACAATACTGTTGGACCTGACTCCGTGAAACCTTTAAGACATTGATAGAATAGGTTCTCAACATTTGCAATTTTAACATTCGCAAATTTGCTTATATGTGATTTGCTATTGCCGATGAGAACATGGACGGAAAGAGCTAAGTGGGATGAAACCAAGCCAGAGGTTAACTGCAATTTAGCAGCACAACAGACTTGGATTTTAAGATTAATCTTTCTAGTGAGTGAGCCTTTCCCTCTCCCCTGCCCAAGTACCCACTACGCACCATGTGCTTCTTGATGCGGTCTTGTTTTTGTATTGTAACAGACTCTCGCTGATCTTTGTAGGCACTGTGGGGGATGACAGGCTGCAAACAACTCTACAGACTCAGTTTTATTGCCCTTTTCATGAAAGCAGGGCATGCTAATCACGAAGCTAGGAAGCCCAGAAAGTAAGTGCAGGCATCTGCTGGACACAGATGAGGGATTTATGTTGTTTATTTTCACCTATTACTGTATGTTTGTGATTACATTCATTTGTTTTAGTTAATCAATGTTATAATTAACAGTCTATTAGTCTATTAGTACTTAAATTGTCACATAAGGGTCACTTACAGTATGTCTTTTAACCATACCTGCTTTTTACTGCAATACATTAGTATGTGATAGTGTAGGGGCAGATTTGGTTATATGTGAATTTTACTATTCACGACTGTTCTGAACCCTCACTGAATGACAAGGCCATACTGTACAATAAGAAGAATTAATCAACTAGCAAACAAGATAGATAGGCTGAAGGGACTCCTCTAATTTGTTACTTTTTTATGATCTTCCTACATGGTTCATTGCAAAACAGCAGAATACTGCAGACTATTAATAAAACAATTGCTGGTTATGTAGATGGTTAGAAATAAGTAATACCCCAAACCTTTAAGAAAATAGCATTATTGTGGTAAAATTATTGTGAGGACCCAGAAGAGACTCAGAAACAGTGGAATTGGCCAGCACTATTTTTACATCATGTTTTTGACAGATTGAGACCCTTAACAGCACAGGCATAGTGAGCATCAGCAGGTGCTTATTTTTAAGCATCTCTATAAACACCGTTAAAATATATCTAGATTGTTCCATGGAAAAATTAAAGTGCAGACCTCCTGGGACAGATACAAGCTAATAGGATTAGTTTATGCAGTATAGGGTCCTTGGGATCTCTTTCTAGATGTTATGGTGATTTACACAATTCTGTTGTAATTGCTGTAGTGCTTATTAACCCATATTTGTTCAACTAAGTTTACAGGCATTGTAGTGCATTTCTATTATACGTCTATGAAATATTCACAGGCTTACAAAACCCTAATATGGGGATTGGCCAGATTTTAAGTGACTTTTAAAACACAGGTCCCAAATTTGGAGAAAAACTGTCAACTAATTTGCAATGATCAACTTTTTACAGTCATATTAATTTGTCTTTGTAACCTGAAAACGGAACATTTTTAATGACACCTGAGCTACTTAGGCACAGTTACATAGCAACATAAGACCAATCAGAGTTAGTTTCCAAAGAGTAAGAAGAAACCCAAAATTTCAAATTCATCAGCGACCTCTTTTTTGGAAATAATAGTTTTAATCACAAGCAAATACATATCAAGGACAAGCTAAATGATTTAGTATGTTTAACAGGCCCCTGGTTTTTTAATCTATTATATGAGAAAGTCACATTTCTTGAGCACTTGATAATTAACTGTTACCAGTGATTAATCTCTTCAGTGTAGGTAGGGGCCCAAATGAAAACATGACATTATGTGCAATGATTAGTTGGTTTACTGTATTTAGCATCAACAATAAATCTACACATGGTGTGAAGGAGAACATGAAGTTATTAATTAATAATAATCTAAAGATGCCATTAAAGGGAGAGATTAAAAACATATCTGCCTGTGGCACTGCCATTTTTCAAATAGATCCATCAATCTCAAAAACCCATTACACATAAATGCTCTTTGTAAGGCATTTACTTTGGATCATTTGATTGTAGTTCATAGCTCAAGCTTGTTTTGGGATCAAAAGACTAACCTCATGAAGGTCAAAGTTCTGATCCAGCATCTGTAAAACCCAATTAATCTCCAAGATTCTCATTACTGAGCAAAACAAATGTTTACTCAAGTGGAATATTTATATATTGCTTCTGTTTCTCAATTTCATTTAAACAACTTACTGAATTATTTATGAAAGTTCATATCTGTGATACTTCACCATGTTATATCAAATTTGTAATTCTTGGTTTTACAGGAAGTATCCAATACTTCTATGAATATCTGAAGTTTTATTTTTTATAATTTCAAAGCACAGTTTTTCATACAAGATATAAGAAAATGTAAGTGTGCCGTACTGTATACTTTGTACTGTATATTGTACATCATAAACATTTTAGACACAGGAATTTCAATATAAATATGTTAAGAGCTGGCACAATGGCTCAGTGATTAGCATTGCTGCCTCAGAGTGCTGGGGCCCTGGGTTCGATGCCTGGGGTACTATCTGCATGAAGATCGTATATTTTCCTGTGATCACCTGACTTTTCTCAGGGAGCTCTGGTTTTCTCCCATAGTGCAACGACATGCTGGCAGGTTAATTGGCTTCTGTAAAATAGGCCCTGGTGTGTACAGTATGTGTCTGTGCCTGTGTGAGCCCTATGGTGGACTGGTATCCCGTAGAGGGTGTATCATGTATTTCTCTTATTGCTGGCTGGGACAGGCTCCGGCTCCCCGCTCCACAACTCTGTGAATGGATATGTTGAGACCATCATCAATTTCCATGGTAAAGATTTTCTATTGTTACCAACTTTGTCACAATTTATATGTGTTTGGATAAGAACAAAATCAGCTTAAGGTAGCAATCTCCTGTACTTCACATTTACAAAATCTTTAAAGATTTGATTACAGCAGCTCAAGGTAAACTGTTCAGGGCCACACAACATGAAATGTTGTAATAGCTAATCCAGCACATGTAGCAATCAGCTCTAATTGTCTTCTACAGGTGTCTCTTGTCATTAACACCATTTTCTACACATAAACCTAAAAAGCTACTTTTTGAACAACATAATATAGAACTTTTGATCACAACAATTCAAAGTAAACTACGCTTGAGCAGCCAATATGAAGAGTTGCAAGATGAAGCAGTATCTAATCCATCACATTATGCAGTTACATTTCAGTGATGACTCATTGTCAAGCTTTCTCGTAAGTCTGTCAGGATTGTTAGCTTGAAACAAATTGATATACACTATATTCCGGAGGAATGATATAGAATTGCATTTCTGCATTAAGAAGGGAAAACATTGTGTAAAACAGTATATATAGTACTGTACATTCTTGAATAGGAACATATTTCTAAGGCTAGAATATACAAATCAGTTGAAAACTACTTATTCTTGGAAATTAGAGAACTGTATTGCAAAAGTATAATGAGACACTACACATGTTTATACTGGCCAGTGGTTGACACAAAAGTAAGAGGTACAAACCAGATGTTATTTAAAAAACTCCACTAATCTAATGCTACTGTATAAGGTAGAAAAAGTTACCATGGGCTGTTCAAAGGTGAATGAAGGGTTGTTTTAAAAGTAAAAGCAACTGATGAGTATTTGTAGCCGCTCAGTTGGAGCTATACTGGGTTCCCTGTTGTGAACCAATCGGTATCCTTCTTAGCAAATTTTCGCAGTACACTCACTGACTGGAATAATTAACTATGCCCACTGCTGTGGTCTAATTATACTTAGTGCAGTAACAGACGGCACCTGCTACAGTCTTTTTGGGCCTTTCCGTCTGCTGCTGTTTCTTTCTGTTCTGCTCATTCCAAGACAAAGTAAAAACCACCCACATGGAAGTATACACCTCAGGTGTTTTCACAATGACTGGCCTCATTTTTGCTTTTAGCACTAATACTACATTACTTATGATGAATGTTGAGTCAGATAAGTAGTCTCATTGATTGATGTTCAGGAAAAATCTGAACCTCCCTGTAGTATTTTCTTGTCCATCAAGATTACATATAGTACATGAGTTATTTCCTGTTCACATTTTGTATTTTTTCTCGTCTGTTGCTTGTAATTTTCTTTTCTTTTTTCTTTTATTCATATATTTGTACATTTATGAAACTGCCCCAGATTTAAATATTTCAATATACATTTACTGTACATGTCTACATCACAGTGTTTTTTTAATCAAAGTTCATTTAGATCTTCCTTTAGAAATAGGTTTTGTGCTTTACTCAGAGCACTTGTAAGAGATACATCCCAAAATTACATAGATACAGTAGTTCTTTGTTTCAGAATCTTAAGGCAGGCAATGATACTATGGATGGTACTTACAGTATATAATACTGTATATTGCATTTGGGAATGTGATCATATCATCACCTTTGGTATATTACTTTTAAAAATTATTAGGAGTTCTCTTACTGTCTAAGGAAGATGGATGGACCTGATTTGTTTTATAATCTGTTCTTGTGGAAAATGCTACAGTTTTGAAGCAAAAAAGAACATTCTCTAATCCAGCAGTTAATCTTTAATCCAGCATTCCAGTGTCACTGGTGCAGACAATTCTTAAATAGAATTAAATTAGTATATTCTGAAAACAATTTAAGAATTATTTGTACACAAATCCTAAATTGCATTGGATTAGAAGGTCAGTCTAATTCCCCTGCACTTCATCTTTGTCAGTGAACCCTTATCTCTGCGTGAATGGATGGTACACTTAAATCACAATCATTACAGTAAACATACAGTATTATTGACAAACGTGAATATAATTTGTATATATAATATAAGTTTATTTGTTGTACATATTTTATGATTTTCCAACAAAAGTTGGGTATAATGGTTGTGGCAGAACACGTCATTGAAGACTGTTATTTACAGTTATTTACTTCAGCATCCAATCTTGCATTATTTCAAAATAAATGTACGGTATGTAACCAATGTATCTGTGACACATCAGCTGAAAAAACTGTAATACAAATAAATATAGTTTCTATGTACTATTGTACTTAGATTTTTTCAGTTTTGGTGTTTAGTTTAAGATTACAAGGTTCACTTCCTTAAGATAATCATTTCTAATTTTAACCAGAATTTCCTAAAACCATTTAAAAAATCTTTTGATCAAATCAGTACCAGTTGCCCATATCAGCACATTTTGGGGAAAAATGACCTATCAAGAACCCATAAAAAATTACTTGCTTTATTCAACAAGTTCCTGTGGGAAGAATGATTTAAGCAGATACAGTATGTAGTGTGAGAGGACTTTTTTCTTAAGGGAGAGCTAGCATTATTCCCTAATCTCAGATGTCTCATTTACCCCTCTTCTGAGAATGAAGCAAGAATGAGAAACTGTATATTCCATGGTTAACTATGTTACCAATTAGAAAACCATTAATGAGACAAATACAAGTATTGCATGTAATGTAAATACTTCTGAGTGTTATAAATGCTGATTTTGAATGTAAACTCTAGCTCTAAAAGTAACCCATTATTGTCTGCAGTGATAGATGGTTCCAAAGTGGTCATTTGCAATCAGGGGTGTTAAAATGATTGGAGCCATTAATTTATAGTTCTTATGTATGCCCTGCTAAGTAGAAGCCAAAAACATTGTGATTGTAACTAAAATCTGAGAATCCTGTTAAGTCATGTAAGTTAAGATAACAAAAACAATTCTATTGTATTTAATAAATCACCTTTTTTTCTTCCCAAATTGCGAGCAGATGACTCCTTTATTTGTGCTAACATCTCACTTTCAGATTCTTATGCACTGTAATGGCTTGTGGGCAGATTGAATAGAAAATTAAATTAATGTGGGCCATTTCTCAATCATTTTTCATTCCTCTAAAATGATTAAAGCTGATGTAAGAAGTTCATTAAAGTAGAAAACATTAGACTCATTAAAAACCCATTAAAACTATCTCACTACTATGATTTATCCTGTCAGGGTTTCACACAGGCCTGCATTCCCAAGATGAAGTAGATCTATCCGAGCTCTCTAATTTGGATTACCTCTATATGCTGAATCTTGAAAATGGTTTACATTTTTCACTTCATGTGTAAACAAATATCAGGTATTCATGAGCTCAATACAGTACATGCATTCTGCAGTGCAATTTACAGCAAAGGTTAGAAGAATATACTGGACAATTTCAGCAGCAAGAAAAAAAAAATTCTGGAAATTTGAAACCTTTTTACTGCTGACACATATAAATTACTTTATAACTGCTACTTTAAATTTCTCTGGCTGATTTGAAGTCATTGGGGTAACTATTTGAGCACTGTATTTGTAGGCAGGGTAGTACATCTATGGTCTGTAACAGCCGAAGCTAGGGTTAGGGTTTGACAAGTCAAAAATAAATCAAAACTGATCAAGAATGTGTGTGAAAGTGTGATAATACAATTTCCACATGCTAGAGTCTCTTAAATACTGTATCTTAAAACCAACTCAAAATGACTCTTTTAGGCTCTGGTGGTAGTTTTAATTCTTAACTATGAAAAAGCACAAAGCATTTTGATTTTATGTACAAGTTCAGCAGCAAGTAAACAAAAAGAAGATATTGAAATCTGACACCTTTTCACAGCTGAGGCATTGAAATACTTTGATAATGCTACTTTAATTGCTTCTGGCTTATTTGGAGTCATCTGGGTAACTCTTTATCCACTGTATTTGTAGGGAAGGTTGAAGATGTATGGGCTGTAAGTACCCGAGCTAGGGTTAGGGTTAGGTTTGAACAAGACCTAGACATTTTGTGATGCCTTTGCTGTGCTCTAGGATGCATTTGAAATTAAGAAATAGTGTTGGTTTGTAGTTTCCTCTAAAAATAATTTTGGCCCAATTTGCCATTTTGGCTGATCTCTGCACAAGTCAATCAAAAATGGTCAAGAATGAACAGTGTCATAATTTCCTGTCTACATCCTAAACTATCTTAAATACTGCTTTTAAAACCAAAGCAAAATGACACATTTAGGCAGACTCTAGTGGTAGTTGTAATCTTTTACTCTAAAAAACAACAAGCATATTGATTTTATGTACAAGTTCAGCAGCAAGTAAACAAAAAGAAGATATTGAAATCTGACACCTTTTCAAAGCTGAGGCATTGAAATACTTCAATTTTGCTTCTTTAATTGTTTCTGGCTTATTTGGAGTCATTTGGGTAACTCTTTGGTTGCTGTATTTGTAGGGAAGGTTGAAGATGTATGGGCTGTAAGTACCCGAGCTAGGGTTAGGGTTACGTTTGAACAAGACCTAGACATTTTGTGATGCCTTTGCTGTGCTCTAGGATGCATTTGAAATTAAGAAATAGTGTTGGTTTGTAGTTTCCTCTAAAAATAATTTTGGCCCAATTTGCCATTTTGGCTGATCTGTGCACAAGTCAATCAAAAATGGTCAAGAATGAACAGTGTCATAATTTCCTGTCTACATCCTAAACTATCTTAAATACTGCTTTTAAAACCAAAGCAAAATGACACATTTGGCAGACTCTAGTGGTAGTTGTAATCCTTTACTCTAAAAAACACCAAGCATTTTGATTTTATGTACAAGTTCAGCAGCAAGTAAACAAAAAGAACATATTGAAATCTGACAACTTTTCACAGCTGAGGCATTGAAATACTTTAATAATGCTACTTTAATTGTTTCTGGCTTATTTGGAGTCATCTGGGTAACTCTTTGTCCACTGTATTTGTAGGGAAGGTTGAAGATGTATGGGCTGTAAGTACCCGAGCTAGGGTTAGGGTTAGGTTTGAACAAGACCTAGACATTTTGTGATGCCTTTGCTGTGCTCTAGGATGCATATGAAATGCAGAAATAGTGTTGGTTTGTAGTTTCCTCTAAAAATAATTTTGGCCCAATTTGCCATTTTGGCTGATCTGTGCACGAGTCAATCAAAAATGGTCAAGAATGAAATCTTTGATAGTACACTTTCCACATGATAAACTTTCTTAAATACTGAATTTAATGCCAAAGCAAAATGACACATTTAGGTAGATTCTGGTGATAGTTGTAATCCTTTACTCTAAAAAACACCAAGCATTTTGATTTTATGTACAAGTTCAGCAGCAAGTAAACAAAAAGAAGATATTGAAATCTGACACCTTTTCACAGCTGAGGCATTGAAATACTTCAATTTTGCTTCTTTAATTGTTTCTGGCTTATTAGGAGTCATTTGGGTAACTCTTTGGTTGCTGTATTTGTAGGGAAGGTTAAAGATGTATGGGCTGTAAGTACCCGAGCTAGGGTTAGGGTTAGGTTTGAACAAGACCTAGACATTTTGTGATGCCTTTGCTGTGCTCTAGGATGCATATGAAATGCAGAAATAGTGTTGGTTTGTAGTTTCCTCTAAAAATAATTTTGGCCCAATTTGCCATTTTGGCTGATCTGTGCATGAGTCAATCAAAAATGGTCAAGAATGAAATCTTTGATAGTACACTTTCCACATGATAAACTTTCTTAAATACTGAATTTAATGCCAAAGCAAAATGACACATTTAGGCAGTCTCTAGTGGTAGTTTAATCCTTTACTCTAAAAAACACCAAGCATTTTGATTTTATGTACAAGTTCAGCAGCAAGTAAACAAAAAGAAGATATTGAAATCTGACACCTTTTCACAGCTGAAGCATTGAAATACTTCAATTTTGCTTCTTTAATTGTTTCTGGCTTATTTGGAGTCATTTGGGTAACTCTTTGGTTGCTGTAAGGTTAAAGATGTATGGGCTGTAAGTACCCGAGCTAGGGTTAGGGTTAGGTTTGAACAAGACCTAGACATTTTGTGATGCCTTTGCTGTGCTCTAGGATGCATTTGAAATTAAGAAATAGTGTTGGTTTGTAGTTTCCTCTAAAAATAATTTTGGCCCAATTTGCCATTTTGGCTGATCTGTGCACAAGTCAATCAAAAATGGTCAAGAATGAACAGTATGATAATTTCCTGTGCACATCCTAAACTATCTTAAATACTGCTTTTAAAACCAAAGCAAAATGACACATTTAGGCAGACTCTAGTGGTAGTTGTAATCCTTTACTCTAAAAAACACCAAGCATTTTGATTTTATGTACAAGTTCAGCAGCAAGTAAACAAAAAGAAGATATTGAAATCTGACACCTTTTCACAGCTGAGGCATTGAAATACTTCAATTTTGCTTCTTTAATTGTTTCTGGCTTATTAGGAGTCATTTGGGTAACTCTTTGGTTGCTGTATTTGTAGGGAAGGTTGAAGATGTATGGGCTGTAAGTACCCGAGCTAGGGTTAGGGTTACGTTTGAACAAGACCTAGACATTTTGTGATGCCTTTGCTGTGCTCTAGGATGCATTTGAAATTAAGAAATAGTGTTGGTTTGTAGTTTCCTCTAAAAATAATTTTGTCCCAATTTGCCATTTTGGCTGATCTGTGCATGAGTCAATCAAAAATGGTCAAGAATGAAATCTTTGATAGTACACTTTCCACATGATAAACTTTCTTAAATACTGAATTTAATGCCAAAGCAAAATTACACATTTAGGCAGTCTCTAGTGGTAGTTTAATCCTTTACTCTAAAAAACACCAAGCATTTTGATTTTATGTACAAGTTCAGCAGCAAGTAAACAAAAAGAAGATATTGAAATCTGACACCTTTTCACAGCTGAGGCATTAAAATACTTTAATAATGCTACTTTAATTGTTTCTGGCTTATTAGGAGTCATCTGGGTAACTCTTTGTCCACTGTATTTGTAGGGAAGGTTGAAGATGTATGGGCTGTAAGTACCCGAGCTAGGGTTAGGGTTAGGTTTGAACAAGACCTAGACATTTTGTGATGCCTTTGCTGTGCTCTAGGATGCATATGAAATGCAGAAATAGTGTTGGTTTGTAGTTTCCTCTAAAAATAATTTTGTCCCAATTTGCCATTTTGGCTGATCTGTGCATGAGTCAATCAAAAATGGTCAAGAATGAAATCTTTGATAGTACACTTTCCACATGATAAACTTTCTTAAATACTGAATTTAATGCCAAAGCAAAATTACACATTTAGGCAGTCTCTAGTGGTAGTTTAATCCTTTACTCTAAAAAACACCAAGCATTTTGATTTTATGTACAAGTTCAGCAGCAAGTAAACAAAAAGAAGATATTGAAATCTGACACCTTTTCACAGCTGAGGCATTGAAATACTTCAATTTTGCTTCTTTAATTGTTTCTGGCTTATTTGGAGTCATTTGGGTAACTCTTTGGTTGCTGTATTTGTAGGGAAGGTTAAAGATGTATGGGCTGTAAGTACCCGAGCTAGGGTTAGGGTTAGGATTGAACAAGACCTAGACATTTTGTGATGCCTTTGCTGTGCTCTAGGATGCATTTGAAATTAAGAAATAGTGTTGGTTTGTAGTTTCCTCTAAAAATAATTTTGGCCCAATTTGCCATTTTGGCTGATCTGTGCACAAGTCAATCAAAAATGGTCAAGAATGAAATCTTTGATAGTACACTTTCCACATGATAAACTTTCTTAAATACTGAATTTAATGCCAAAGCAAAATGACACATTTAGGCAGTCTCTAGTGGTAGGTTAAACGTTTACTCTAAAAAACACCAAGCATTTTGATTTTATGTACAAGTTCAGCAGCAAGTAAACAAAAAGAAGATATTGAAATCTGACACCTTTTCACAGCTGAGGCATTGAAATACTTCAATTTTGCTTCTTTAATTGTTTCTGGCTTATTAGGAGTCATTTGGGTAACTCTTTGGTTGCTGTATTTGTAGGGAAGGTTGAAGATGTATGGGCTGTAAGTACCCGAGCTAGGGTTAGGGTTAGGTTTGAACAAGACCTAGACATTTTGTGATGCCTTTGCTGCCCTCTAGGATGCATATGAAATGCAGAAATAGTGTTGGTTTGTAGTTTCCTCTAAAAATAATTTTGGCCCAATTTGCCATTTTGGCTGATCTGTGCATGAGTCAATCAAAAATGGTCAAGAATGAAATCTTTGATAGTACACCTTCCACATGATAAACTTTCTTAAATACTGAATTTAATGCCAAAGCAAAATGACACATTTAGGCAGTCTCTAGTGGTAGTTTAATCCTTTACTCTAAAAAACACCAAGCATTTTGATTTTATGTACAAGTTCAGCAGCAAGTAAACAAAAAGAAGATATTGAAATCTGACACCTTTTCACAGCTGAGGCATTGAAATACTTCAATTTTGCTTCTTTAATTGTTTCTGGCTTATTTGGAGTCATTTGGGTAACTCTTTGGTTGCTGTATTTGTAGGGAAGGTTAAAGATGTATGGGCTGTAAGTACCCGAGCTAGGGTTAGGATTAGGTTTGAACAAGACCTAGACATTTTGTGATGCCCTTGCTGTGCTCTAGGATGCATTTGAAATTAAGAAATAGTGTTGGTTTGTAGTTTCCTCTAAAAATAATTTTGGCCCAATTTGCCATTTTGGCTGATCTGTGCATGAGTCAATCAAAAATGGTCAAGAATGAAATCTTTGATAGTACACTTTCCACATGATAAACTTTCTTAAATACTGAATTTAATGCCAAAGCAAAATGACACATTTAGGCAGTCTCTAGTGGTAGTTTAATCCTTTACTCTAAAAAACACCAAGCATTTTGATTTTATGTACAAGTTCAGCAGCAAGTAAACAAAAAGAAGATATTGAAATCTGACACCTTTTGACAGCTGAGGCATTAAAATACTTTAATAATGCTACTTTAATTGTTTCTGGCTTATTTGGAGTCATTTGGGTAACTCTTTGGTTGCTATATTTGTAGGGAAGGTTAAAGATGTATGGGCTGTAAGTACCCGAGCTAGGGTTAGGGTTAGGTTTGAACAAGACCTAGACATTTTGTGATGCCTTTGCTGTGCTCTAGGATGCATATGAATTGCAGAAATAGTGTTGGTTTGTAGTTTCCTCTAAAAATAATTTTGGCCCAATTTGCCATTTTGGCTGATCTGTGCACAAGTCAATCAAAAATGGTCAAGAATGAAATCTTTGATAGTACACTTTCCACATGATAAACTTTCTTAAACACTGCTTTTAAAACCAGAGCAAAATGACACATTTAGGTAGATTCTGGTGGTAGTTGTAATCCTTTACTCTAAAAAACACCAAGCATTTTGATTTTATGTACTAGTTCAGCAGCAAGTAAACAAAAAGAAGATATTGAAATCTGACACCTTTTCACAGCTGAGGCATTGAAATACTTCAATTTTGCTTCTTTAATTGTTTCTGGCTTATTAGGAGTCATTTGGGTAACTCTTTGGTTGCTGTATTTGTAGGGAAGGTTGAAGATGTATGGGCTGTAAGTACCCGAGCTAGGGTTAGGGTTAGGTTTGAACAAGACCTAGACATTTTGTGATGCCTTTGCTGTGCTCTAGGATGCATATGAAATGCAGAAATAGTGTTGGTTTGTAGTTTCCTCTAAAAATAATTTTGGCCCAATTTGCCATTTTGGCTGATCTGTGCATGAGTCAATCAAAAATGGTCAAGAATGAAATCTTTGATAGTACACTTTCCACATGATAAACTTTCTTAAATACTGAATTTAATGCCAAAGCAAAATGACACATTTAGGCAGTCTCTAGTGGTAGTTTAATCCTTTACTCTAAAAAACACCAAGCATTTTGATTTTATGTACAAGTTCAGCAGCAAGTAAACAAAAAGAAGATATTGAAATCTGACACCTTTTGACAGCTGAGGCATTAAAATACTTTAATAATGCTACTTTAATTGTTTCTGGCTTATTTGGAGTCATTTGGGTAACTCTTTGGTTGCTATATTTGTAGGGAAGGTTAAAGATGTATGGGCTGTAAGTACCCGAGCTAGGGTTAGGGTTAGGTTTGAACAAGACCTAGACATTTTGTGATGCCTTTGCTGTGCTCTAGGATGCATATGAATTGCAGAAATAGTGTTGGTTTGTAGTTTCCTCTAAAAATAATTTTGGCCCAATTTGCCATTTTGGCTGATCTGTGCACAAGTCAATCAAAAATGGTCAAGAATGAAATCTTGGATAGTACACTTTCCACATGATAAACTTTCTTAAACACTGCTTTTAAAACCAGAGCAAAATGACACATTTAGGTAGATTCTGGTGGTAGTTGTAATCCTTTACTCTAAAAAACACCAAGCATTTTGATTTTATGTACAAGTTCAGCAGCAAGTAAACAAAAAGAAGATATTGAAATCTGACACCTTTTCTCAGCTGAGGCATTAAAATACTTTAATAATGCTACTTAATTGTTTCTGGCTTATTAGGAGTCATCTGGGTAACTCTTTGTCCACTGTATTTGTAGGGAAGGTTGAAGATGTATGGGCTGTAAGTACCCGAGCTAGGGTTAGGGTTAGGTTTGAACAAGACCTAGACATTTTGTGATGCCTTTGCTGTGCTCTAGGATGCAAATGAAATGCAGAAATAGCGTTGGTTTGTAGTTTCCTCTAAAAATAATTTTGGCCCAATTTGCCATTTTGGCTGATCTGTGCACATAGTCAATCAAAAATGGTCAAGAATGAAATCTTTGATAGTACACTTTCCACATGATAAACTTTCTTAAATACTGCTTTGAAAACCAGAGCAAAATGACACATTTAGGTAGATTCTGGTGGTAGTTGTAATCCTTTACTCTAAAAAACACCAAGCATTTTGATTTTATGTACAAGTTCAGCAGCAAGTAAACAAAAAGAAGATATGGAATTCTTTCAGCTTTTCACAGCTGACAGATTAAAATACTTTAATACTGCTACTTTAATTGTTTCTGGCTTATTTGGAGTCATTTAGGTAACTCTTTGAACACTGTATTTTTAGGCAAGTTTGTAGATGTATGGGATGTAAGTGCCTGAGCTAGGGTTAGGGTTAAAAACAGTGTAAAGATTTGTTCATTTATACTGTATGTATTAGATGATCTGTCTTTATTTTTAGTTATAGAGCCTGCAACATAGGAGGAAGGTCAGGCTTGAGGGAGGCTTTGCAAGGCAGAAAATGTGTTAACATTGGTATTCCTTAAAATTGGACCACCCTGGCTAATTTTTGCTCAATGCCCATTCAAAGCTCTAACTATTGCAGGTGGAATATTTTACAGAATATTTTATATTATACAGTTTAGTTTCTCTTTATTCGTTTCATAGTAAGTAAAGATGAATGGTTATGTAGTAATAATGTCTCCAAGTGGATACTCTGAGAGTCTGAAATAGTCAGAACAAAGTTGAGAGGGAATGCAGGAGGGCACATTTTTCTTAAAAGATGGAATAGAAAATTTGCTTCACAACAGATGAATCACATATGGACTAGTCTCTTCCTTGGCTCTTTGAGCTTTTTCCTTTATATCAATGAGAATAGTCTTTCCCTTGGGATTGAATGCTCCTTTTTCCATCCCAATTTATTATATTCCACAGAAAACTGAAGATATTATTTCTTACAGTTTTGTATAAGTTCATAACTTTTTTATGGTTTTGTAAATTATTTAACCATTTTTGCACCATACCTGGTAAGCCCATGAATCTGGGGTTATTAGGAGTTGATACTGCATTATTAATGCTTCATTCTGTCATTGACATTCTGAGCAGACATATAGGTTAAATAATAAATATATATATATACTGTATATTAACACATATAGTAATATGTGTATTTGTTCTATCAGTTAATTGCATAACACAAAAAGTGGAAATTCATGTTGACTTCATGCATTTCTGTATACTTTATGTACTGTAATTAGATGCCTGTGATTGCAAAAAGTCCTGTTTGCGCTACTACAGTGCCTTGCAAAAGTATTCAGCCCCTTGGACTCTTCACATTTTATTGTGTTACAGCATGGAACCATGATGTATGTAACTGAGAATGTTTGCCACTTATCAACACAAAGTACTCTGTATTGTCAAAGTGAAAAAAAAAATCCAGATAAATTAATAAAAAATAAAATACAGAATACAGAAATACATCATTTGGAATTTGCAATCAGGAATAATAGATTGATAAATTGACATGGACAGATTGAACAAAATGCAGGCTAGCTGTGACATTCAATGTACAATAGGGTTTATTCAGACATTTTACTAAAATAATTTAGATGACAAGCTAGTTTTGCTTAGGCTGATATTGTATGTAATATATTTTGATAGCTTAGAGAAAGGATACTTGTTTGTACTGTCTTTTGATATACAGTATAAGGTTATTCTTGTTTTTCTTTCTAGAATTAATCTAAAGAACAGTGCAGAAAATGTAGGATTATTACATGGAAGCACAAATTACTTCATTTGAGAGGTATTTAAGAACAGTGATACCAAGTACTATTAGATACAGTATGTATGTCTGGAATGATCTTTTTTCCATTTTTATGTAAATATTGTAGTATGCTCAAATGACTATCAAACCTAAAATAAAAATAATGCTGAATCGGAGCCTTATTGAATAAAACTTATTATAAAACTAAATGAAATTCTTGTACATTTATCTGCTTCCAACATGGTGAAGGTTTAGAAAAGAGAAAAATCATATCTTTGATTTTGTTACCTGAGAAGGCTTTTGAAATCTTGATAGCTTAGGTATTTGTAAAGCAGATAGTGTCAACAGTTTTATTCTGTTATGTGGAACACTTGGCTAATTTGCTAATCTGTTTGAAAAAAAAAACAGATACTGTCATCTGGATTATTCTGGTGTATAAGTGATAAGAGCACTAGATGGAAATTGAGCTGGAACAAAAACAATGTATTGTTTGTCTTGTTTGTGTATTAAAATCTGATAACCTGATGCCTGTTCCAGTGCATTTGCTCTTCATTTTAGATTCTTTTGAGCTCTGAAACATCAGTGTGTGAGACTTTGTTGTCATTTGTACAGGCCTTTTGCTGTTATCCATCACAGACCTGCTAGAATACTCTAAATATATTAGCTCTGTATCTTGTTTCTAATAAGAAACCCATGAACAAGTTCCAGAATAAGAGTTTGCTGTCAGTTCATTTCAGAGTCAAATGGCTACTTATCTGTCAACTTGAATTACGTGTACAGAAGCTAACATTCCTGGTCATATTTTATTCAGATCTTATAGCAATTTCCTTAGACACTGTCTTGCTATACACATTATATCAGCTATGCCCCTGGGCTTTCTTCCCCAAGAGTCAATAATCACATTGAATGGTTCACATGCTGAAAGTCGATCTACAGGATAATGCAGAATCGCATAGCTGCCAGAGAAGGCCTTTAATACATGGAAGAAGCTGTGATCTAAAAGTCTTGGGTCGAATTTCCAACCTCTGACTCTATTATAAGAATATGATTTTTGCAGATTAGGAAAATTGTAAAGCTGGGAAGATCATTTACTGCCTAATAGTAAAGCTTTCATGTTCTTTTCCTGAAATATAACAGTCAACAGCTATATACGGCAGAACAGAGGAGCAAAATTGCAAGAAGTGCAAGACTTGATTATTATAAGTAACATTCTTCTTAATATACAGTAGGTGCTTTTTTTTTTAAAAAGTGATTGGTTGATTCGCTTACTTCACTGATATACTTTTTCTATTTGCGAAAAATTAGATTTTGATGCACATGATTTCTTCAGTTGTATTAATTATAGAAATAGAATGGGAATTCATGGTGAAGGTAGAGTCCGGAGGACAGAAAATTAGTCTTTATGTCAAGAACATCCTAACAAGAAAGTGAGAGGATACAAGATTAAACACAGATGGGTCTTGAGGGATTGTATACAGTATATGTTCCAGCCATGATGTGTCCTTTTTTCCATACATACAGTATAACCTCAGTCATAATTCCAGTATCATAATCTCCATTTATCTTTTTTAATAGACTGTGGTATGTAACTAATTTGGTTCACAAATATCTTACATCTACAGAAGCCTTTTTTTATAAATATGCAATGTGAAGTTCAGATTACAGTTAACATTATCTGATATGTGTGTATCTTGTATATCATGTAAATTTGGCAGTTTAGTACAAAATACTATGTGCCAGATCATGTGCTTTGATAAAAAGGGTACTTACATCTAATAAGTTTTAATTTCATCATCATTCATCATTTCCTGCTTTGAAATGACTATTTTATTATTTAAAAGAAAAAAAAAGTTTGAAGCTTCTAAATTGTTTTCGGATTCTAATTATGAAGGTTATGGTTGCCAAGCTTGAATGAGTTCTCTGCCTTTTGGATGTAAATCAGTAAAAATGGATTTGTTTGCCATCCACTGATATCCTCTTACCAGGATAAATAAAAATGTTTTACTTTTTATTTAAAGTACCTTACAGGAACAATACAGAAAATATATGTAAATGGCAGATAATAGTAGATGCATTCTTTGGGGTATTGGTGAAGTTCTCTTGTGAACAAACACCATCATGGATGAAAATAAAAA
This sequence comes from Lepisosteus platostomus, assembly GCF_059453375.1. Classification (NCBI taxonomy): domain Eukaryota; kingdom Metazoa; phylum Chordata; class Actinopteri; order Semionotiformes; family Lepisosteidae; genus Lepisosteus; species Lepisosteus platostomus. Next base: position 33,564,382 of record NC_142623.1, read on the forward strand.
CTCATAAGCAGAGTAGCTATGACCACCCCACTGGGCTGTTGACCTTAAGCAAACTGCTATGAATAAAATTTCAAGTCAGAATTTATATACACGATATACTGACCCTGTTGATTGTGTACTGTACATCAGGGGTGTCCAATCCTGGTCCTCTAGTGCCAATGTATCTGATGGTTTTCAAAGTCTCTTTAAAGCAGCAGCACCTGAGGAACTTGGCAAATCTGTTAAATTGCTTCTGCCATCACAGCAGAAAAGCCCCTGTTGAGAGCTGAGCTGGAATGAAAACTCACAGATACACTGGGCCTGCAGGACCAGGATTGAACAACCACAGGGTTCATTGAGTTGAGCTGAGTCCATTTTTTTGGGCCAATTTTGGTGTTGCCTATTGGCAGCCTCATGGTCATTACACCCCTTCATTCCATTCTCCCATGGCATACAGTACCATCTGTGAAGCTGTCTTCTCATTTAGGAAAAGGAGAGAAAACTAGTATTACCTAAAATATCTGGCTTGACAGACCACAAAGGCTACTTTTCACCAATCAAATATATTTTTTTATGATTTTGGGACAATGAGATGAATTATGAGCATCAAAACAAGGTTATGTTAGACTTAGTTACAGTAATAAAACATTACATTTTGCAGACAAAGGTTTGTGAACCTGAAAAACACATATAAAAAAACATTATCATCATACTTTGGTTAATTATACAGATATTTATTAAACTTCATGTGGATAACCAAAGTGCATGATTTTGTGATTTGCGATTCTTTTGATTATTTACCCAGTATGCTAAAATGAGTAGGTTACAGTATATCATGTGCAGTGTTGTAAGGAACTGATTGGATGTTTATTTATGAGGGGGTGGGATTCAGCCCATATACTGTACCTCATTTGGGTTTTTGGTAATTAAGGTAAAGACCTCATCCTGCTGTTTCTTGAAAGATGCCAGGGTATCCGTTTCAGTAACATGGCTGTGTGTCTTTCTGCCCACTCCCACAGCCCTTTATGTAAAGAAGTGTCAGTTTTAAATTCTCCTCCTTTATGCCTTTCAATGCCCTCTGCTAAGTGTTGATTTTGAAGAAGTCCAGACATTTGCCTTTAAGGATTTTGGAAGCTTCACTTATTTCACCCAGTTTGTTATCATCTGTGTACATGGTTAGTTTGCTGATTTAAAATACGAAGGGCAGTGGCCCTAAAACACATCTCTGAGGTACTCCAAAAGGTGCTTTATCCCATTATCCCTAATTAAGTTTGTGTACTTACATCTAAACTATACCTGCAAAAATTAAAGAATTCATAAACATGAAAAGAAAATCATATTGTTTGCTTTGTCCATACAGATCATATTCTATTTAAAATGAGAAAAATGCATGTTTAAATGGATTTTTAAAGACTTTCAAAAAACTTTTCAAAAGACATTCAGAAAGTGATCAAAATAACTAAAACTCGACTCATCTGTCCATAGTGCCTCTGTCCATTGTAAGCTGCTAAATTATTATATTTATTAAAAGTCTTAATCCCTTTTTTGACAAAGTTTCATACCACTGCATTTTCATTTAAGTATTCAGTTCAAAAGAAACTTTCACACTGTATATGAATGGACAACAACACTTGAGCATTCTGCCAGTTCTGTTATCAATTCGACACTTGCCTTCTTTCAATTCCTTAAGGTCATTATTTGTAAGTATTGCTCATTCTTGCTAGATAGCATTTTGGGTATTCTTTTTTTTGAGTTTGTCAATCATAGATGATGTTCCCACATACTGTCCTTGTTTCTTATACTTTTGATAACACACCTTGAAATTAAAGTGAGCCATTTCACAATTTCACAGAACCACATTTCTATGATGATCCTATACTGATATTTTAGCCATTTGTTTAAAACCTAATAATCCCGATATGTATTTTATAGTACTAGAAGCAGCTTTTTAGCTTTATGGATTTGTAGAGAGTAACACATAATTTTAATATGCGGGAAAACCTGGCAATGACTCAGCACTTAGATTTGACTGGAAAATGTGGTGAATTAGTTACTACAACATATTGTCTGCTTGCATATAGATGACTTTGAGATGTGGTGATCACAAGTTTTTGAAAATATAAATTAAAGATTGCTTAATGCAACAGTATTAGTTTATATAACAGTAAACACACAGTGAATTGTTTATGCTCATAACACATATAATGCTACTCCTGAATGTGTCAAAGACTTTTGTACAGTGATGAGAATTATACTTGATCTAACCTAACTTGTACACTTTGGGGCATTCTCTGTATAGTTACAGAAAACATACAAGCAGACACAACAGTTGAATTTATTATTAAGAAAGTTTCTTATTTCTGCAGTTTGTTTTGACTGTTGGTTTAATACAATTTGAAATGTTTATCAGGATATTTGAGAGCAGAAAACAATAATCATGCAATTTTTCAGAAACTGAAAACAAATGAATACGGGAAGTGAAGTTATAAAATCTAGATTACTTTAATTGTTTATTCCTTTGTGTTTCGTAGATACTTCAGTTAATTTTTTATTTTTTTTTACATTCATCCAGAATCTTTTCATGTTTCTTTTTTCTATCAAACAGAATATCAAATAGCTGAATGCCTCTGCTAAGCTCTCTACATGAAATTGTCCTTTTTGTACATCTTGTAATCGTCTGTGATGTGGCCAACTGGCTTGGGCTGACAAGCAGACGCTTTTGATTTATTGGCTCATATTTCAGCTTGTTAGTGGATGGCTGAGCAGGAGACTAAAGGAGCGTGAAAATCAGAGAGAATAAATTATGAAGGCACCAAAGTGTGGCTTGGTGGAACCCTCCTTGTCACAACTGTGACAAAAGTGCAGGAAATGGAGGGTGACGTTAACATTCTTTCATTAATAATTTTCCTATCTTTTGTACTATTTATCAAATGTAATACATGTATTGAAAATTTAAAGTCAATTGCTGCAGACCGAGTGTTAATAATAATATCTGTTATTGACTTTTTTATCCAACCAATTATCTATTTTGCTCCGAAGTGTGTAAAAGGAAATGTAATGTATACAGTGAAATAGAGAACAAAAATAAAAAATATATACTTTTTTACATAGTAGTGTTAACATCAGAATAGATTACTTGAGACTCTTAGATGTGGTTTCATTGGTGAAACCTGGTTTGTCATCGTAACAAAATGGTTTTACCTTTCAGCAAAAAAGAGTTTCGCCACTGTTACAACATTTACTACTATAGCGATTCTCTACATCTACCTACAGCAGAACATTCTAACAAGAAACTCTTACTATAGTAATTCTCCACATATATACAAGAACGTTACCAGTGTCACCACTTTTAATATCATTATTTTCTATGTAATAAAACATATATATATGCTGAAATATATACAGTATATGCATAATTCCATGCTGAAAGGTGGGTAAAATTAATTCCATCCTGAAAGGTAAAGTAGGTAAAATAAGCCTAACATTTCAGCTGTTGAGCGTTCGTCTGACACCTGAATGTTAGTCATGAGGAACCTACCTAACTGTGAGCCATTTACTGTAGGTATGATTGGTTAATATGATGGATATATTACTGTAAGAGCTCATATTGGCTGTTCATTTATAGTTCACCTTGAGTTATGATCAAGAATTTAAAAACTGATCAATGTGAATTAAATATTGCTTAATGGCAATCTTTATTGCTCTCCCCTAAACCAAATTGTATTTATAACTGTCAGAGCTACAGTATAGTATAGTAATAGTAGAAAACAATGGTAAAGGATTAAAGTTTATAACATACTGTGCTTTAACTCCTGATTGTGTTTAAGATGTCAAAGGCTTTGTAAACACTGCATTGTGTTTATACTGTATATATAATTTTACATTCATTGGGAAACAAGTACTCCCAGTGATGCTGGGTTGTAATTAAAACATTATTCTTGCCTTTCCTATTGGATATATACTTTACACCCATGTGAGTAGAGGTGCAGCCGTGCGCAGTCAGGTGTAATGAGTCTGTCAGAGCTCTCAGTGGGAACTTGATAAGAGTTCTTCATTGGTAAACAGGTTTGAAAGCTCAAGGACATTGAACATTTCCACTCTGATATGGCTCGGTGATCATTTGTATTTTTGCCGAATGTTGAAATAAGCATACATGTACTTGATATTTGCCTTAATCTCAGTGTGCTTGTAGGATGGATTTGTGATGGAAATTAAACAACAATTTACTTACAGATGTATTGCTGAACATGTAAATCTCTTCAAAACATATTAAATGTTTCCTACAGTATATTAGAGAAACAGCACAACCATCAAATAACCATGTGAAATTTTGAGTTCAGTAGGTACAATTTCACTGTACAATATTCCTGTTGTTTTTTTAAATATGTGACACAAAATTGGCTTAATTACAGTAGATAACAGTCTTTAATTATATCAGTAATAAGTTACATCATGTTGTTGCCATATGTTGTCAACGTTGTTGCCATATGTATGATTTGAATTTTCCGGTATCTCTATAGATATATGCTGTATTTTTGTATCATATTTTAGGTTCTACAGGGAAAACCCTATATTTGGATTGTGTGATGATAAAGGAGTCATATACTGTATACTTGAGATAAAATAATGACCATTATTTGATCAAAAATCTTGAATAAGCAGCCTACAGGTAGATTCCCAATGGAGTTTCATAGCATAAATCAGAACAGTAGATTTCTTTATCATCTATGTAATTTTATTCCATTAAATGCATCTGCTATTATAATATCAAAGCATACGTAAATTATTAATCAAAATAAGTAGATGCTATTCAATATGGCTTACCAGCATTAACTACCTCATATTGCATCTCATATCTCCTTAAGTGTCACTAGGTGTTCATTGTTATTTACTGTACCTTTTTGTAAAATACTTTGGTGGGTTTTGATATGCACTGTTTGGCTGCTAATCAGTAGGCATAACAGCTAGCTCATATTTTCAATATTTTCACATTCCTCTGTCCATCTTTGAATATTGTGCTAAATATTGTATTTCCATAAGTATTCTACACTTTTGTTGGAAGAAATCCATACAACTGTGATTCATTTTTTTTTACATGAAGCTAATTAAGAGTCTTTACAGTTTTATTTCAAAACATGACATATGGTTGTATGGATATATAGAATATACAAAGTCTATTTAATATTTTAATTTCTCATTAATGAATAAACATATTTGTCATTTGAGCTATCAGGATGTTGTCCAATTATCAATCATCCAATTTTGTGGTCTTATTAAATGTAGCAGATATTACTGTCCAAAGAAATATTGTGCAGTATATGGAGTAACATGCATCAATAGATCAGAAAGTTTCATATTAAGTCATTGAATTAACATTTTAAAACAAAATAAATAAAGTTTTATTTTGTTTTGCACCTTTAAAACAACTTCTCAAATCACCTTACAAAAAAGTAAAAAGAAAGTTACAGAAGCAACAAAGATAGGAGATAAAATAGCTGCAGAGTATACAGACAAAACAAAATTGGGCAAACTGTATTTTTCCTATTTTCCATTTTTTATTAAAGAAACAACTAATGTGCTAAAAAAATTGAACAAATATCTATATTATATTAATTATATTATGCATTACATCATATAGTTAAGTACAATTAACAGTTTAAATTACTTTTTAAAATGTTTTGAACTAGCATGTAATTTCCGGCTTTTGTTTTTTGGATCTACTGTATTTGATCATGTGTTTACTGAATTTCTATTAGAAAAACTGACTATCATAAGTTTATCCATGATGTATTAGTCCATGATGTATTAGTTTCCCTTTGTGGATTAATTCAGCTTAAGCAGAAGTCAATTAATTATACGATATGCATATGGAATGAAGGTTTAAAAATATATAAAACAATAATGGCATTAAAAAGGTACCTGTTAGTGAGCTAGTATGAGCCTTTTCATTTATTTCCAATTTAATTAAGCTTTTTATACCTAATGGTTCAAAGGTCACTGTCATCAACCCTTAATATCATTCTTCATTATCTAGAGTGGTGCATATAATTAGACGTTTATCTGAGCCTACAGCCAAAAAACCTAATTTCCAATTAACTTTTACAATGAGAAATGGAAAACTGTCTTTACCTTATATATATATACCTTATATGCAAAGAGTACTAGGGTTTTAAGTATAAAATATGGGTTTTTATGATTGAAATTACAACAGAGAATATAGAACTGGCAGTTAAAGGAATAGTTTCTTGATATATCATAATAAACATGTGAAAAAAACCATCTAATAAGAGTGAGAATTCTTAAAGAGAATTCCCCCAAAAGGCATATAGTGTTTCATTTTTCTTGATAGCATATCAGGCTGATTAAATTATGAAATACATTCTTTCTACAGATACAACATCTGTAATGAGAAATCTTGCCTTGTGGTCAGTGTAATTTAGAACAGTGTTTTTATGACTTTAGTTTCTACTAAAAAGTGTGAATTGCCTTCAGAGTCATTAAAGTTTTTTATGGATGCATTAAATTCTTAATGGACCTTTGTCTGGCATGTCTGCATCCATGACATCTGTTAGCATCTGAAAACTTGATTTATGTATGAAAACACAAAAATGTTAGGTTGAATTTGTTGCAGTGACAGCATACAGATCAAACACAAAGTACACAATTTTCTAGTTACCTCCTTGTGTAAAAACCATTACCTCTGGAAAAATACAACATCAACACATCAGTGGGAAAAATGATGCAAAAAAAGCACTTTCTGTGGATGTTAGCAAACTAAAGCAAACAGCAAGCAAACTAAAACTGTGGCAGATGTGCTTCATCTGTCTTCTCATAAGCTTCATATAATGGTTTGGAAACCTGGTATATGAATGTACAGTAAAAACGGTATCTTGCTCCAAATCTTTACTGTTACACATACAGTATACAGTACAGTATAGTATATTGAAATCTATGTAACTCAGCACATTTGGGGAAGACAGCATTTCCATTTTGCAGCCTAACCTTGTTAGACTAAGAAGGTAAGCAGGGCTGCGCCTTTTCAGTACTGGAATGGGAGACCTCAGGTTCCTGCAGTAAGTGGTGTTGATGGGTGGTGTTGCATTCGTACATCTAGACTAGGATTTCCAAAGCAAAGTGCCATTGTAGTGACAGTGAATGATATACAGTATGAAGAATACAATGGGGAAGGACTTTCCCCTCCTTCAGATGACATACAGTATGAAACCAAGATACTAATTGCTTGTAGTCATTTAAAATCCTATTGTGTTGTTCTGTAGATTAAAGTAAGGGAGTTAAACCTGGTCTCCTGGCTAAGTTCTACTTCAAGCTCAGTGTGGCCTACCTCAATTCTGTATCAATTCAAAGGAGAAAGTAATTTCTTATTTTTCTACTTTAACCTGAATAGTGAGCCTCTGGTACAGAATGTAATTTGCTCATCATCCAGCTGCACTTTAGTGGTGGATGAAGTGGGTCCCCTCCTAAAGTATTTTTGGTCCTTTGGTGTTACAAACACTGTACCAGTGTTGGTAAAGATGAACATCCTTAATTGATGGGATCCTCAATTGCCTAACTTGGCAATAGAGTTTATTTAGACCAGACAGTAATTGAATTAAATTAAGTAATCAAGAGTGCCGATACAATACAAAACATAAAATAATATGGCTCTCCATGACCACCTGTAAGTATCACTGATTCAGAGAATTCTCAAGATTGCCTTGTCCAATCTAATAATATCTCGAGGACAAATTGTCACTGGTACATTAAAACACCACTTATTAGATTTAAAAAAAATCATGTCTCAAATCTAGTGTTATTATACCATAGTCTCTGTTAATAACACCTGAAATTGCAGAATCCATTAACCTAGATTTAATTTTAAAAGTCTTTTTGTTGGGAGCCAGTGCTATAACTTAATAATTCATGATAACACTCCAGAATAGCACTGGGAAAGGCCACATGCACTCCAGATAATGAAGACATCATCAGTTTTCAAATAAAGACTCAAGACTTTCCTCATCTTACAACAAGAAATAGCCACCCACTTCTTACAGTACATAACATTCTTTATCAGTGACAAAGAGGATGCTGAATAGATAAATATGTTCATTCTGTGAGCTTGTATCATCTTGTGGCCAAGATCATTTGGCGTTATTCCATGCACACAATGGTGTCATTTTTGTAGGCTGAAGTAATCATCATCTATTCTGATGAGGCACCGTATAAGCATATAAGTGCTGGGTAAGTGTGTGTTAAAGCTGCAATTTATAAACTTCAGTCTTCAGGCCTTGTCCCTTGTCATTGCTGTTATCATTTTCTGAGATTAATTACACATATTGTTATTTGGCGGCTCACACAGCACAGCGAAAAATGATGAATGAAACATTAATCAGCAAATTATGCATTGCTTTCACAATTAAAGTGCAACTAGATTTTACTTTATAATATGTTATTAGCTTTTAATATGCAAATAATTTTGAGTAATTGCCTTGTTTCTCCAGTGCCCTGTGACATGCTCAAATGGCAAGGAAAGTGGTTACAAAGTATGCCTCTATGATATATGGTCAGCTCATTCTTCATGGGTTTTGTTTATTGGGCTGATTGTGTGTTTTTTTTCAATTTTTACCCGTGTGCGATTGAAGGTAGTTTGCCCAAAGCCACTTAAAGCCATATTTGTTACCTTCTGTTCCTTTTTTATCCAAAAAACATAAACTATTATGCAGTGCCAAAAGTATTCAGACCATTTTTATGATACCTGATTTTTCAACTCTTTATATTGATTCAATACGATTAAAATCAGGACTTTGACTGGGCCACTCAAGGACATTCACTTTCTTCTAGTGTAGCTGTGTCCTTGTACAGTACTTTGGATCGTTGTCCTACTGAAAGGATCTTCAGAAAATGTTGTCCTAGCTTTATGTCTAAAGGAATTTTTTCTATGAGATATGCTAGTACTCCTTTGTTCCAGCCAATCTTGAGAAGCTCCGAATTCCTATTGGTGAGAAGCAGAACTATAACATAATGCTGCCACTATCATGTGTGACAGTAGATAAGGTATGACTGAGTGATGAATTATGTGGGGTATGTGTCAGATTAAACTCCTTTCATTTAGACCTAAAACTTCCAATTTTGTTGTGTCAGACCACAGAATGTTTTGCCAGATGCCTGCTGTATTACAGTATGTTGTTGCTTTGTTGCAATCTTTATCTCCATAAGAGTTGTTTCATACAGCCCCCCTTTTAAGGAATACACTGGATATTTTTGATTCATGGACAATTTCACCCATCTCAGCTACAAAACTCTGTAACTCTTTCAGAGTCACTGCTGGCCTCATGGCAGAATCCTTAAAGTTTCCTCCTTGCCCACCTACTCAATTTGACCGAATAGCCTGACCTAGTTTCTGGATATCTACTTCTTAATAATCAAGTTAATCTTTGTCAAGGAGACATCAAGGGTCTTGGAATTTTTTTAATTTAGTTTAATTTAGGGTTATACTGGGTACTGCAGGTTTGAATGGATGGACTCTGGAATGTTATAAAATGCAATTAACATTGTATTCAATTTACATGAAAAGCAGTTTACATATTTTATTTCAGTAATTATCCTGATCCTACACTACATACAATTGAAAATGTGAGAGCAGAAGCAATAAATAGAATAGGAAACTAAAGTTCTTGTATTCAGATTTACAATACACTTGCAAAATTATTTAACGGTTCACTTGTAAATAAGCATTTACAGCAAAATGTAATCATTCTCCTATGTGAAATCACTGGATTTTAATACCCCTGTCTAGTTAATTATTGAATATAAGCATCATATAATCTGGTCATTTTGTGTAATTTGGAGTTATGAGTAATTATTTTGAACTGCTTGCAGTACATAAAAACTAATTTTGTAAGAAGTAATTTAAGTTGCATTTGTAGAAAGAGTAATGATTTTACAGAGATCCAAACATCGAAATAACATCATTGAGTCTTTGTATTACATGGGGTTTCTATTTTCCATATCCTTCTGTCCAAACTGATTGAATGTATCAATGATGTAGCCCGCTTGAGAATATATTAGAAAAATATGTTATCTTGTGGTTAAGTAATCTAGTATCTCCCAAATCAGTAATTCATGATTTTACTTCCTACATTGCCTCAAGTAATTAATTTTCTGCCTTGATCTTTATTTCTATGAAAGGATTTTGCACCAGAGTTTTGAATTGTCTCATCTTTCAAGTTCTCACAACAGCTTTTCAAATCAAAACAAGTAACACACATCTGTATGTAAGTAAAAATCTGGGTCACAATTTGAAATGTCTTTTCATAAATAATTCATGTCAATGTAGACTATAATGTGATTCAAAGTGATGTCAGAGACAGACATCTACAATTAATCAATGTAAAGTTAATAAGAGATGATAGGTTTGTGATTGTAAAGTTATATTACTATACTTTTATGTATAGTAATATGTTATTTGAATAAAATGAAATGAATGTAAGGAACAGTATTTAACAATATTTAGATAAAGAAATCACATCCGCCAAAAAAAGGTCATAATTTTTTATTCAGTAAAAGGATAAATCCTGTTTGCACAACCTTGTATTAAAATACATTTAGTAATTAGAATTACTAAATTAGAAGTAATAATATTATTCGTTGAAAAATCTGCAAATAAGAAGGAATTTACCTGTACCTTATGTGCAGGTGGACATTGATAGCTGGTGGTTTATAGGTGTTTTATTGAAGATGATAAGCTGACCCATAATAACATCAGAGAGACTCCAAGGCAGTTTTCCGTGTCTGAATTGAAATGAACTGGATGCATGATAAATAGTCTAACCTGTGAGTGTTTCATGAAGGGCTCAGGTTTAAACTTCAGGCTGTCGATGACTAATTATTAACCCAAGGTTTCACAATAATAAGAATATGATGAATTGCTCTCCATTTTTAAAATATGTGACAGCATAATGCATTCTCTGTGGTTCTGTTCTGATCTATTAGTTTTACTTTTCTAACTGGCTGACACACAGGCAATATTGTTACATGGGAACTGCCAATATGTCTACTTTATGTGATCTATTAGATTTAAAAACAGACTTGTTTAAGACGAGTGATTGTGTACTGTAATAATAAGCAATGTAAATAACTTATTTCACTATGTTTTCTGTGAAATGTATATGGATGAAGGTAGATGGAGATTTATTTTATCAGTAGATTTAATATGATAGTGTTTAATAACTTTCTAAGCAGTGTCAAGATCTTAGAACCTGTAATTGTAACAGTATGTAGTTGCAATGGTGAGTTAAACTTTTAAAACAGCATACAGTACTACAGTATACATGTATACTTGGAACATACAGAACATATTTCACCATAACTTATTATGTGAACAATCATTGAAACAAATGTTTACACTTGTTTTATAGTTGTGATAATTATGGTTTACTGTATCAATGAAAGTATGCTATGTTCATAGCGACTTATTAAATTAAATGTTTTGCAAGATGATGATTGGATTGTTTGTTGCTTGTTGAAAGATTGAAAATGTTGGAGTGAGCCTAAATGTACAGTATCTGTTGATTGACAAATCCATATTCCCTGCAAAAATCTGTTATTTCTCATAGGTATAGTAAATAGCTTAAAATATTAATTATAACTACCCTTAAGATGCTAGGGATAAACAGAATTCAACATAGAGATCTAAGTCTATGAACATGGAAGAAACACAGATCTAAAACGGTATTCTAAAGTTTCTGTCAGGCTGTCTGAAGCCATTACATATCAACTTCTTACCCCTCCCAGATTGGATGTGTCATTCTTTCCACAAGGTAATACTGAAAACTAAAAAGCTGACATACTGTAATTAGTTTGAGCCTTCAGATATCTGCTGCCACCATTATTGCTTTGGATAGACCTGGGAAGAGAAAATAATAATTCTCTGTAGGGATTTCTATGAACTTTAGGAAGATCACCCATCTTCCATTTTAGAATTTACCAGTTAGGTTTGCTAAACATAATTGACATTAAAGGGGATCATTAAGTGGCTCATAGGTCCAGCGATGCTGAAGCACTAAAACTGAGAGAAAATGTGCAAAGTAGCTTCAAAGTAGCCTTAACTATTATACTGCTATTACACACATTATACTACTATACCATTATACTATTAACTATTGTACTATGCTATTATACTGTTATACTATTAACTATATATACTATTATATTAACTACTTAACTCAATAATCACACTATAGATATCAGACAAAGAGATGTCCTGTAATAAGTCTGTCATTGGACACACCTGGCTAAGTGATTGTGATGCCATGACAAAGTAAGAAAAGCAAACAAGCTCTGTTGGTTAAAAAGAAAAGTGTGTTCCTTATATTTAGAAAAAAGCATTGCATTAGACCTAAACTTTAACCCTTAAGCAGTGTAACATTACTCAGCATTTTCCAGATTTTGTGACATGCCACTATGGAAGCCATACTCCTTGTATCCTTCCCGTTTTCACCTGTTTCCCATTTCCTTATTTAATCCTAGCTTACCTGTCTTGCCCCATTGTAGTTTAGGGTGAGGTTTAGTGCTGCTTAACTATCCTTTAAATAAATGTGTAATTAATTTCAAAGTAAAATGTCACATACAGAGTATATATATAAAAAAGCATTATAAAGATCTCTTTGCTCATAGAAGTAAGTAATAAATACAGCAGCTATAATATGTCAGAACAATCTGCTGTTAAGTAGACATCACTAAGTGACAACATTAAATGTCACTTATAAATGCACAACATTTAATGGGTAATGCTTTATCTGAATGTTGTTGCATAATGGCTTAATAATCCCTTCATAACTGCCACACAAGACGTTGTGATCATATACATAATATTTTATAGGGACATGCATGAATGACATAATGTGTGCCTAAGTGGACATGACATTTGTTCTAACATTATTTCTACTGCTTGCTACGATGCCATGCTAAAAACAAATGTCAGGACCACTTTTGCACACATTATGTCATTTACACATCTTCGTGTAAAGCATTATGTATGTGATTGTAACTTGATTGTGTTTCATAATGGCATTATGAAGACATTATGTAGCAACATTCAAATAAAGCGTTACCCATTAATGTATACATAAAGGAAAAACACATATCCCATGATGGCTACTTTAGGCATGCTGGCAGAGGAGATGTCCGCATGAAATGAGGTGCTCAGGTGAGTACAAAGCTGTTGCTAGAACCAAGTTGCAAGAATTCTGTAATTCTGCTGTTGAGCTAATCTCCCAACTGTGGATTCACCTTTTATAGGAAATCTAATGATGAGAGCAGTGATTGACAGATGTGCAGACTGAACTAGCCATTAAAGAGAAGTGGGCAAGCCCCTCAAGAGCAATACTAAGGCATCAATGAATGTCTTTTTTCAGAGCTATTCATCTAGAAAGTTTTAGAAGCACTAAAACAGCCTTGTTTTTAAAGATGTAATTTCCAATTCACTTTAGGTGTATTGTATTTCAGTCTTCCAGAACCTTTAAAGAACTACAGTTTGAAAACATTTCTTCTGGGGAGAATAGCCTTTGGACTTTGGCATTTGAAGTGAAAATAGACTTTGTAGTTTAGAACGGCGCATTCTGAGTTTCTTTTTCCTTTTCTCCTCAATGTAAAAATGCCTTGATAATGCCTTTTGTTTCTTACTTGTTACCTTTGAAGGTGTTTTTTCTTTGATCGCCTTGTGTCCGTCACCTTTATGGAAGGAAACTTCAAATTAATATTGCATATAAATCTGATATGCTATATAAAACAAGTTACACAGTTCAGTAAGTAAAGCAATTTAATAAAATATAGGATATATAATCTATTCTGTATGCCATTAGTTAAACAGTGAAAGAGAATTATAGAACAAGGAGATACCGGTACTCAAAGGAATCAACATAAATGATTACAGAAGATGACAGTGCTGTGTGTTCATATAAAAAGTTCAGCCAAAGTAAATCTGATCGCTTTATTGAGTGGTGTCTAGCAAAACACTGATGGTGATAAAAATTCATGGGCTGCCTGGCCTAGGCGTTGCAGGGGCAGTGTGAATAAGCACGTTCTGAGGAGCAGGTGCAGTCCTGATGTTTGAAGAAAGGTGAAACACCTCACGGGGTTTGAGGAGGTGAATTAGTACTGTAGGTGTAGGAAGTAGCTGACTGAGGAGAAAGAAGAACTGATGAGCTTTCATTCTTGGATTCTAGAATTATTCTTGTAGGGTTTTTTATACCTTGTGTACTGGAACAACACATTTACTGTACTCTTGCCTAAAAAGAGCAAGGAACCTGAGCAGGTGCCATTTGCAATCTAGAGATGTGCTGGTGTTAAGCTACAGACATGTCAATGTGGTGATGTTTGTATATCTTAAGGTGTAGTAAACAAACACTCCGGACTTCTTGACAAATAATAATCTTTATGTCTTTACTGTAATAATTAAATGTTTACAGAAATAATTTTTAGTCATCATACTGTGGTCCTGTTTGGTATTTCTGGTGTAGACTGATGAGTACCACCTACTGGTACAACCACACCACCTACAGCAGCAGGCCTTTCCTTAAAGTTCTTCCATCCCAGTACTGATGAAGTCAGGCTACCACATGATAACACCATCCTGTGCTTGTTGTGTAAGAGGAAGAAAAAAGGACTGTGTGAGAGAAACATTTATGTTAAGGTTTTAATTGCTGACTGACATAAAAGACAATATTTATATCAATATAAAAATTAAACATTATTTGTTTCTGTATATTCCCTAAAATTGACCTGTATTCTGTTTTGATTTGTCAGAATCAAATTACGGGAGACAACATTATTTGGTGACATTTGGCTTTTTGGCTTTCACAGCCTTCTGAGAATGTAATGTTTTTTCCATGTTCTGGAATGTATCCTGAATGCATTTGCAATAGGTACAGTATCATTCTGTCTGTATAGGAATATATAGTCTGTATACGAATCATATCTGTCTTAATAGGAATCATTGGCTTTTGAGAAGACAAGTTAGGAGCATTTGGGAATAATACCTCTGCAGGGTTTGTGCTGGTGTAAACACGTTCAAAGCTACCAGCGGACGCTGAGTGAAAAGAATGGGAAGGGGGTGGGTAGTGATGATGGTTGGGGTTGTATGAGATAGGTGATGTGAAGCAGTGAAAATACTGTAGAAGGTAACTGGAATAGTTTTGTATTTTGGTTTTAAGCGGCCAGACTGTACATATTAGAAAGGACACATCTGGTAGCTGTAGGTATGGTATAAGTGTAAAGGGGAATATATGTGCTGAGAATATGGAAAGAGAGGTTATCACCAAGTTTCTTGGTGAAGACGGTCTATCCAACAATAATAGTTTCTGAATTACCTTCTGGATCTGCTGGTTATGAAATGTGCAAGTGAAGTAAATTAACATCACACAATGGCAAAATACTCCAGAAAGGCTTTGCAGATCTAATAGAAATAACGTGAAGTGGAAAAGTATATTAGAGGTATACCATTTAAAGATCTGAACTCTTTCCAATGGACTGTTTAGCTATGTGTGACACTAATTAGCTGTCCCTGTACATCTCCTCACAGTCAGCAATGAGAAGTGTTTTTAGTTAGCAAAGAAGATGATACTTTAAGTGTAAAAATTTGCTTTGAATCATGCAGAACGAGATTTAAAATAACAGGAAAGTGAAAATGTCATAGACTACTGTCAATTTCTAAGTCAAAATGAAATTCAGCTTTATTATAATTTTTTACCATAATATGAATTTATTATGTGTATCATATAACTGTGTCCTTTCTTTGAAGAAAGTATTATTTCTGATGTATTTTTAGCAGACTAAGTGAAGTATATATCACAAACCTTTAGAAACAAAGAGTGCAAGATTATACTGTACGGTATGTGCCCCAAAATAGACATGCATCGACATTTAATTCAGTTTTTAGAAAGTCTAATTAACATCAGTACTAAGCAATTATATGTTTACTGTACATATTTAGTTTTCTTGCAAATAGTGACAAATTATTTAACCATAAATAAATAAAATATAGTACAGATAAATGTCTTTGTTATTATGATTGAAGTTGGCATTACAGGGACAAGGTAAATAGCTTTTCCCAAACATCAAGGTACTGAATTTAATGAGAACTGTGAGGAAGAATTAGTATTTGTGCCACAATCATAACTACAGGGTGTAAATAAGTAACTAATAGAACTGCAATTGTTTTGGTTCCAAGGATGTCTTAGCTTGATAGAAGACGTGCTGGTTTAGAAGAATCTAGTTTTGTTCCAAAGTGTGTAAACACACATCTATGTTCAGCTTTCTGTCAGCTACCATTCAATCTATTATTGTTTATTTCTTTCAAGATAGAATGTGCCTTTGTCTTTCTTTCATAGCATAGAATGGGCCAAGATCTGACAGAATATTAGTATAAAGCATATACTTATTCTTGTTAGTTTTGTGAGTTGGCACCATTCCATCCTCATGGCTCGCTCTAACAGAGGAAACAAATGAATGTGCTTCTAATGAGAGTGTAAAATCTTATAACAATAAAGAATGATTATGCAATTGGCTTTAAACTCTTTCATAAACAATTAAGCAAGCAATAGAGTGTTTAATTTGATAAAGAAGATAAACATTTTTGGTGATATGAATCACTAATGCGATCAGAAAGAGAGATGTTTTTGCACATAAAATGCTGTTGGGATTTTCCCCGTCACATCCTGTAATGAGAAAACAAATAAGCCAGGTATTGTAGTTATCATTTTATTTATTTTTGCATTCACCAACTAGGAGTTTTTTGTAGCCATTGGTTGAAGGCTATATGCTAGGGAAAACAAAACCGAGATCAAATGTGTAGGATAGAGTACTGTATTGGTTTGTTACTCTGTTTCCTCTACAATAGCTAGAGATTTGTACACTTTTTTAAATAACTATGGTTTGTTTTCATGAGCCCCAGAACCACATGCAAGCTCTCTGTGTTCTGACTCTGATTGTAAAACACTGAATTACGCACCAAGGGAGTTCTCTCTTCTTAGGTTGCCTTCATCCAGACCTGACATGGCGTAACTATTGCCATACACTAATGCAAGTCTGCAGAACCGCTTTTCACTTAATCTTTGTTTGAAGTCCCTGTTGTTCAGATGAAGAACAAAATTAGCTTGGGATATCTGGCATTTACCAAAATATTTAATGCATTATATTATGTATAATATTAGAATGAGATATGAATCTCAATTTATTAAAAATTATATGGCTATGAAAAGGCAATTATATCAATAATAGGCTTTAATAGTTAATATGGTGTGGTTATATAAGTTCCACAGAAATGTTTTAGAAATGTATTTACAAATTTGTACTTCACAAAGCTCAATGAAATGAAATATAAGGTTAATCGTGAGGAGGAGGATATGTTTGGATTAGATCTAGGAAAACAGTAGTGCAGTACTTTTCAACATACAGTATAGACTTGGAATTGAAAGGCTTTGAACAAATCATAAAACAGGCATACATTTGGTGTTATCCTTCTCTGAATTTTATTATTTTTTAGTTACCTATAGGAATACTTTCAGCTTTGTTCTGCTTGTTCAACATGCGCATTTATAATAATAATAAACTTTATTTTATATAGCGCCTTTAAAGGTGGCTTCTCAAAGCGCTTTACAGGATGACAATTACAATAAATAAGAAGACTACAACAATAAATAAGAAGAATACACAAGATAAGACACAATTACAATTACAACAATACAACAATAACAATAGAGGAGACTGTGGAAGGTGGTACTAAGAAGAGCAGAGGGGTGAAGAATGGAACCAGTTAAGTAAAGGCTTAACCATTGAGTCTGGATTTGAAGGAGTTTAGAGAAGGTGACTCTCTGATATCCTTGGGCAAAGAGTTCCAGAGCTTGGGGGCATAGCAGGAGAAGGCCCTGTCGCCCATACAATGTAGACGGGCTTGGGGGACAGTAAGGAGGGCAGAATTTGAAGAGCGGACGTTGCGAGGTGGGGAGTAGGGCGATAATAGTTCATATAGGTTCCTATAGCCTTATAGGTGAGCATGAGGATTTTAAAGTCTACACGGAATTTGACCGGAAGCCAGTGCAAGGACTCCAGGATAGGAGTAATGTGCACACTTGCACTAGACCTGATCAGGATTCTGGCTGCTGAATTTTGGACATACTGCAGTTTGTTCAGAGTAGATTTAAGTACCCCAGCGAGTAGAGCATTGCAGTAGTCAATTCGAGAGAATACAAATATGTTGATCAGCTTTTCAGCCACAGTTAATGTTAGCATAGGGCGTAGTCTAGCGATATTTCTAAGGTGAAAAAAATGTTTTGAAAGTATGCTGCACAGGGGGGTCGAATGTTAAGCCAGAATCGAATATAACCCCAAGGTTTTTCAATTTTGATTGAAGCTCAAGTAAAGAGCCATCTACAGATAGGGTTACGGGACTGGCTTTACGAAGTTGATGGGGGGTACCAATAAGCATGACTTCAGTCTTGTCACAGTTAAGATGAAGGAAGTTTTGAGTCATCCAAATTTTTATGTCAGAGATGCAATTAGATAGAATAGAGACAGTCACATCAGTGTCAGGTTTGGTATGGATGTATATTTGAGTATCGTCGGCGTAAAAATGAAGGCTGAGGCCATGTGATCTTAAAAGCTGACCAAGTGGGAACATGTAAATGCTGAAGAGCAAGGGGCCCAGTATTGAGCCCTGGGGGACACCAGACTTGAGAAGACCAATTTCAGACCTGTACCCATTGAGAGAGACAAAGTGACAGATAAGATTTAAACCATTTGAGGGCAGTGTCAGAAACTCCAAACACAGTCTTGAGATGAGAAAGTAAGATGTTATGGTAAACAGTGTCAAAGGCAGCACTGAGATCAAGAAGGATGAGTATGGAAAGAGAACCAGAATCAGAAGCTATTAGGAGATCGTTGGTGACTTTGACCAGGGCGGTTTCTGTGCTGTGAAGTTGACGGAAGCCAGATTGGAGGGGTTCGAAAAGGTTGTTTGTTGTGAGGTGGTTATGTAACTGAAGTGTGACAGCATGTTATAGAATTTTAGAGAGAAACGGTAAGTTGGAGATGGGGCGAAAGTTGTTAAGATTGTCGAGAACCATGTTAGGCTTCTTTGGCACGGGGGTAATGGCTGCAGTTTTGAGGACCGTTAATACAATGCCAGTGCTCAAGGATTCATGTATAATATTGAGGACAATGGGACAGAGAGAAGAGAAACAGGACTGGAATAAAGTGGTGGGAATGGGATCTAAAATGGATGTGGTGGGTTTCATGCGCGTAACTAGTTTGTTTAGGGATGCTGAGTCAAGAAGAGAGAAGCTGGAGAGACAGGAACCAGAGAAGTTGGATGAGGAGGGAGGAGGTATGGAAATGATATCCGTAGTGGAGAGAATGTGATGCCGGATGTTGTTTCACCAATACTGTCTTTTTGCCTGACTTTCATCGTCATCATCATTTTCATCACCAGGTATCTGGTTCAAGAGACTACTGAGCTTCTTTATAGTTTGTCAAACTATCATATTATATGCCATACAATGAATAATCATCTTTCACCTTACAGTGAACTAGAAAAAATCATTTGTATTGTAACCAAACAAAATAATTTGATTCTATTTCTGAGGTGCTTTATTTCTGAGGTGAATTTGATCCTAAAATTGCACTTTTATCAATGCAACTATGCTATCACTGCAAAGCATTCTATGAATTAGGACAAACAGTACAGTACGTTTGCTTAAAACATAGGAGAAGTGATTTCTTTTACTGTTTCTGTTTTCTCCTTTCACTGAAATTGGAGCAGGGCTTTAGTCACTGAAGAGTGAATGGAACATTTCAACAGGAAATTTTCTTAGCATTCATTTTCAGGTTATTTAATGGACCTTTCTAGAAGAAAATAATTAGGGGCTTTTAAAGAACCAATTCTTCAATTGATGGAAATGACCCTACCCCCCATTGAAGTCACTTAATCATTTACTTGAATCTATTCACATAGAAATTTGTCAATGCTTTTCATTTTGGTTTCTTTATATTCTTCATGTTATTTTAATATAATGATTACATTTTCAACTCTTGTTACAAATGAATGGTAATTTTAAAAGAAGTACCAGAATAATGAAAGACTTAGTAATGTAATGTACAGTATCTGTCTTTTTGAGAATTTACATTTGGTCTGGACATTTCCTGCATTTCTTATAAAAATGAAATTGACATTATTTTTGCACTGAGCACTTACACATACAGTAAATTAGTACATTCAACATCCTGAATAGCTTTCTTTTCAGATATCAGTAAGTTCCAGTCACTGATGAAAAAGAAACACTTTTTGCAAATACTAAGGGAATGACAGGAAGAATGAAGATGTATGGAGAAGACATCTAAAGTATTGATGAGCTTTCTTTGCAATTAATGGATTTGATTCTTTTTGGTTTACTTTCATTTAAAAAACATAAGCATTTTGATTAAAAAAAAGGTCAAAGGGTTTAAACCCATAGATGTCTTCTTTGTGCAGGTTTACTTGACAAAAGTTATAATATCTGGACAATTATAGAAGAGGCAAGAAAGGAGAGTTATTATTCGATGTGGATCCTAGTTGACATTGTAGCTGGACACTTTATTTGTGAAGCTAGTGACTGCTAATGAGCTCTAGGAGCTGGCTGTCTTGCTATTAGCTCTTAGGGTGGCTCCTATGGGATTTTTTCTCTCTGAGGTTCCAAAATACAAATTTTACAGAAGTCTTATTACTTAAGTCACTGTTGCCTGACCACCTTCTCTACCATTTTGTCACAGTAAAGGCCGTGAAAGAAGCTATTAATATTAATTGCAGAATGTGTGATTGTGGCTTGCTTCTGAAATTTGGTTGAAACACCAGGAATGTGGCAGCAGCTTGAAAGAGGGTAATATCTCTATATTTTTGTTATTTTTATTTCAATGGCAGTAATCTGTTATTTTCCAGCATGCTTATTTATTGGTGTGATTGTATTCTTTTTGTTTTTACAAGGAGTTTCCATGTGTTTATTGCTTTTCACTTTAAATACTAACTCAGGAACCAGTCTCCAGCTTTCATCATCCATACTGTTGATGAAAAGAAAATAAGTGAACAGTCAGTTGTAAGAACAAATGGCACTGGTTATGTATTTCCTATCTTTAAATACTGTTATATGCATTATAAATAAGAAAGGAATGAAATTAACTATTTCTAATGCTTCAAAACAACATACCATCTAGATTTAATCACCTTTGTTTAAGCACGTTTAATGAAATTAATATCATATGAAAGATATCATTTCAGTGCGTCCCCTGTACTAGAGCTCACATTCAGTGTTTTACACTAGTTGTTTTCTCTTTCTCTTGCTTTGTTGCCATAAAGTGATTATATGCAGCCCTTGGAAATTAAAGAAAAAAACCTTAAGGCATATTTGCTTCAGTGTTTTGTACTGTTCAGTATTCTCAGCATCTAGTTTTGTTTGCAGTAAATAAAATTTAAGGGACAATTGAATTATTTTGGTGATAGAGCACACTAATTATGCTTAATTATCTCTTTTTATAGGAAATAAAGAGAAACTAAAGACCCATTCTTTGTTTTTTATTGCTCTTCTTCAAGCCTATACCATGCATTTTAAACATATTACATTTTCGTCTATCTCTCCCTTTTTATACAGTTCTGCTGACAGAGGATGTTCCAGTTAAGATTTGGTGTCTTGGTTATGATGTTTTGCAAAAGTACTAGGGGTGTGTACATCTGAAATCCTTACCATGTTACTGTAAATATTTTTGACAGTTGTGGCTGAATACTGATTTTAAGGAAAAAGTACATTTAATGTGAGTGTCTGTGTAAATTTAATTAAACCCATTAAAATGAATAAAACTCTATTTGACTTACTGTATACATTTACCTATGTAGTTTTTAACCATTCATAACTATTCAAACCTAAATATTCTTGATATTAGATGGTATATAATTTTCAAATGCATTAGAAGTATTACTATGGTTGAGGAAAGCAATAAACACCAAAACAGTCCTGTAAATATAGATATACTGTATACAGTATCTAGTATGTATAATTTGGCTATGAAAGGTGTGATGAGGTTTAATGCTTTGTGGTACTCTTATGATGACACACTTACATTACAGTATACTCCTAGCATGCTCTATTACAACTGAGTCATTGCCATAGAATATTTATCATGATTTCATAGGGAGATAGTTTACTGTGGGATCACTCAAGTATAACCTAACTATGCTCATTAAGGACCTTGTCAAGTTGCTGTCCCTGTCACAGTTGGGTTGCTCTTCTTTTTCATCTTGGTGCATAGATGAATATCCGTTAATTCACAAAGACACTTCTCTTTCTTGCCCTGTATGTTAACATTTTCCAGCACATATTCGCTTTGCTCTGCCAATCATCAATGTTAGGAAGATAGGGTGAAGGGAACTTTGGATTCTATCCCTTCCATTAAATATCAAAGGCACATTGTTTAGTCCTTCTTCTAAAAAAAAGCAAGCATGATCTCAAATTATTATTTAGGGACACATTTTGAAATATGATATAGCACAAACAATAGAGGCATTTGTCATTACCTTGTTTTTATCCCAATTATTAATATTTAATCATTATAATAATTTCATAATTATGGCTTAATATAGGACATATTTTTTAGTATTTTATTTATTTATTAAAAATACTTGTAAACCATTCTGTCATATAATGCTACTGTATAAAACATAATTTACATTTTTACTTCAGAGTGTATTAAAATGCACTAAATGTTTTCTAAGAACTAAACCAAGATTTGGATATAGCAGGCAAAATAATCCTGCACTAGAATTTATTTTATTTGTATTCTGCTTCGCAGTTTAATAGAAATCATGTGCTTAACAAGTTTGATATTGTATTTCCTTCGATAGAGACATGGGGTTAGTTTTCATCCATGCATTAAGTTTGTGCGCACAGCAAGAGTTTTCAGTTGGTATCTGCTAAAGAACCTAATGAACAAATTAGGTTTTTGTAAGGGGCAATATTGTCCTCATAGAGTGCGCTTAATCAAGAAATATTATCTTTCGCCAAGTGGAACACAGACAGCTCTCCCCTCTTCAGAACACTTCACTATAATTTAAATACAAAGCTAAAAAATTGTTTACTTGAAATAAATCAGTTGAATTAAAAAAACATGAAGTGCACCAAAAATCCTTGTTGAGTGTATTTGTATATTATGTACTTGTGTGGTTTTCAATGTGGTACTGTATAAGTAATTCACCATTATGGGACTATGGAACAAGCTACCCAGTCAGTATGTTGAAGCTTGTTATTGCAGGAGCACTCTGTATTTTTCAAGAAACTGCTGGATAAAAACCTCAAATCAGTTAATTCCTAGCTACAAAATGGGCTACAGGCAGATTTTTGTCACCTTTGTGACTGTTCTTATGTTTTTAACATAAGCTAGTTAAATAAATGAAAAAAGAGTGTGTTACTACAGTACATGCATATGGCAGAAGTTATACAATACATTTTCAGTTTTACTGCGGCTTTTCTGTTGAAATTCTGATGGATGTGTCTCAGTATTCTGTTATACTGTCCTGTTCCCTGAGCCACAGTAATTACATGTTGATAATGCACCTGGACCAGGTCACCTTAAATATCAGTCCTCTTCTAACAAACACATGGCAGATAACTCTCATCTGGAATGGGTTGTCAAAAAAACACCCATTAAGGTATCAGAATAAATGCTGTGGAATAAGTGGCTTGTCCTGAAAATATAATCTCTGATTGTGCATCCTTCCTTCTTCGGCAGAACAGGTAATGTCTCATCTAACCAATGTGAAGAAAAAAATGAATATGAATGAATATCTGTCAGGCTAGGAGTCAAAGACTATCACCAAGGACCTTATTGATGGCTATAAAGCACTCATGGTTAAGTTACTGTAACATAATGTATGTAGATGGGTGTTTAGGCACAATATTCATGTCTAACCCAGTTGTCAACTGAATGTTTTCAGGTGTCAATGCTTGATGATTTGAAATGCCTTTTGGTTCTCCTGGTAATGTGTAGATGTCAAAGTAAGGTTGATGCTGTCAGTGAATCTGTTCTGCTTGCCTGAGATAAATGTTTCAAACTGTCCTTTGCAATATTATCTGCTATTCTAAGTTGATTGCTCTGTGAATGTATACAGTTTATGCACATGACAAAGCCGAGGGCAGGCAGGGTGTGGGAGTACAGTACACAAGCAGTCATACAGTAGATCCAAAACAAGGTCTTTATTTAGAGGAATAGGTCGAAAAACAATAAATAAACTAAACTGGACCCTTCACCATTATAATGATTATAGCTTTACTATCTGCCCCACTCTGTCTACCCTGTCTTAGCTTGTCATGTCACTTTACACAGGTGAACCAAGGCTACTCAACTGTTAGACCAAGCAGTGAGAGCAGAATGGTGTCTTCATATTCACCAGGAGCTCCATACTTGGGCCAGGCTGCATTGCATTTAGGGTGTGGCAATTTCTTAGCACTCCTACAATACATTTGACATGGTAGTTTTTAGGAGCCAACCTGTTTTTATAATTTATAGGAAAACAAAACTGGTACTGGTTAAAGTGTAACAAATCAATACTGATTAAAACAGTGGATTCAAGATATTTTCATGTGTCCTTTAATATTGTGTTATGGTATTGTATTTAGTGTAATTCACTAATTTTAGTGTAAATAATGTGTAAAACGGCAACAAAGCAACATAGTGACATCTATAAGTAATATAATACACGGTATACTCCATGTTTCTAATCAGATAATTGGTTTAACATACTGTAAGATGGATTTTTGCTTCTTCAGGTAATACCCCATTATAATAGCATATTCATAGGATAAATCCCCTTCTTCAGAGTTAAAGTGGTCTTTGGTTTCATTGGTTTATCCTATGAAACCAAAAACGTGACAAAAATTCAAGGTGCATTGTGATATAATTTTCTAATATAATGTATATTTATCTTCTTAAATTGCAAAGGAAACATACATATTAATGTATTTAACAGTAGATGTATGGTAATGTGGTGAGTGTACTATATGTGTATTGTGCCCTCCATGCAGATTATCCAGGTGGTGAAATGTAAAAGTCTTTCTTCAGTTCCTGCAGTGAAGCACTCTGAGAACTGGGAGATAGGTTTTGTACAGTATATGCACTGCGGTATAAAAAATGACATTCTTAATCATGTTCTTTAAATTTTGGTTCTAATATTTATTATCAGTTATAAAATAAGCCATAAAAACATTTTAAGTCTTTAATTTACTTTGTAATTAGACACGCATATTTAATAAGCTTTTGCAGTATTAGCATTCTTAAGTTCTGTTAATTAAAGACACAGCTATCTATTTAAATTCATAATAAATTTAAAGATGTCATGGAATTTGAATTTCATTAGAATATGAATAGATGAGTTTAAAATGTGCATCCCAAAATAACAAAAGGATTTTAAAAGTAAAAAGTAATATAAGCATTGTCAGATGTACACACTTACAGTAAATGCAAACATGCAAAAACATGTTATTGTATGCAAATCTTCTTTCTATTGTTGTCTCTTATGAAGATTGTATATAATTTATATTGTTTTAGATCGGTATCTGAAATGTAAAAGAAATGTTATCTGGCATTACTGTTCTGCATGTAGTGATGTAAGAAATACAGTATAATGCTCATCTATAGTGTATTGAAACTCCATAACTTAATTATTCCCAGTTATTTGTCTGATGAATTGATGTAATACAGATATGGGCTTCAATTTAAGTGTTTGATATAGTAGAAGGTTTTCAAGTGGAGTTTATTTCATTTTTAAATGTAGTGCCTTTTTTGTGAGTTTCAGAAGGTCACATAAAAAATGTTTGAAATACATATTTAATTTGGAATTGAGGAACATTTCTTGAGCTGTCTCCTTGACGCAAAGCCCTTATTTGCTATTACAGTAAGTCACCAACTGTGTAGAACCTAATTTCTGGCCAAACCCCACCCTGTGACACCCTGGTTCCCAATTCTGGACTTGGTGGCCCACACACATGCTGCTTCTCATTCCATCCCACCTTAGATAGATATTTGAAACCTTACAAGATCTGAGAAATGTCTTAAATTGAATTTGAGCATTTTGTTATAAGTTTGGGATTTTATTTCACTTACAAACTGCAGTGTCACAGTATACAGTAACAGTTAAATACTTAATACTGTTAAAGCTCCAACATGTTTAAGACATTATTATTATTATTTAAAATATTATTAAGAAAGGAGGAATTATTGAAAATTGGATTCTTCTTAAGAGAAGCAGTGTTTTATGCATTTGTCTCTCTTTAAGGGTATGGAGCTAGTTCTGCTTCAAGTTGGGTGACAGAAGTGGCTGGCTGAAAAATTGTTAACACTAAAAAGGTAATTTGTTCCATACAGGGTTAGGCAATCCCAGGCTAGCCTCTTCAACACTGAGGTGAAGTTTAATAATACTGTTGACCTTCCCAAATACATGTGTTGAAGAATTCCCGAAGTTTCAGCCTGGAACCAGGCCTCTACTCTCCCAAGATATTGCAAGAAGTTTAAGGGCACATGTATTCCAAGCGGAAATAGCCTCAGAATTCCTGGAGTACTAAAAATTTGATAAATGTGCAGAGCATGGTGAAGGAGCATATTCGACAGGTAGGAAAACTGTTTCCAAAACATTTTCAAAATGCTAATTTTGATAGTTTCCACCCTACCATAAACAGTTAGGGTAGTTTACTCCAAAGTTCCATTTTATGTTTGATATTACTATAGAAATATTACGTTTTGTTCTTACAAATTAATACAGATAATTGCTATAGATTTTAGTATTGATTTTACACTTGCAGTTTATCCACCAAAAATATTTTAATTGGTGACTTTTCTGACACCTTTTTCAAATAGAACAAAGTTTATCCTCTTTAGTTGTTGCCAAAAAAGTTATCTTGGTAAATTAGAAAGATATTGTATCATTCCTCCTTGGTTTAACCTTTGGGTTAAGACAAAACTCAAAATAGTCAAAGTACTCAGTACTTCACGTAAACTGGATTTAAAAAAACTCTGTACCAATGTTGTAAACATAGCAAAGTGGCCAATTCCAAATAAACAGTGGTTATATTGTATTAGTCGGTATAAACAATTATTCATATTATTGTATGATTATACATTGTATGGATATGCTTATTTATTTGACATTACGTGGTAAAAAATGATATATTTTCTCTTTTTTCTTCTTTTTGTATTCCATTTATTTCATGTTCTATGTCTCTTTATTACATGTAAGTTGAATGTAATTCTGTCATAACAATAATAATAACAATAAAATAAATGCTACACATTTGTTACAAAAATATACATGAAAGCATTCCCATGCTCCAGATTAGGATACATTACACTCTCTGTGTAGTTCTAATGCATTTCTTGCAAGAAAATATAATTCATAGTTTGCTATTTTAATCTGAATAAATACAAAATCATATTTCTTTGCTTAAATACTTTTTCCCAAAATGCTTTTTCAAAGTAAAAAAATGAATTGCACTAGGCCCTGTGAGACTTGTAGACTTATTGTATCTATTTATTATTTATGATTTTCTTGTTGTTATAAATTTATATTACATAGCAATTCATTACTCTTCCCTTGTTTTTCGAATTTCATAAATGCATTAAGGTTGCTTAGCAAAATTTGCATATTAATTAAAGTGATTGAAAGAGCACTGGTAAGGAGATGATGATGTTATTCATTAAAGGCTGTCACATTTTGGGGAGTTTCCTGCTTAAAGAAAATTGGAAGCTGTCAAAGGAAACACGAATATAACAAATGCCTACAGCTCACAAAACTCACAAAAAATTGTGTAGCTCAGGTAAAGGCTGAGCTTTAGTATTTTGGGTTTCTGCTCTCTTGTTTGTGCAATAGTTGATTAAATGAAAGACAGTACTGTGCCTGTTTTGATGAGTTGTTAAAATGAAAGCATTCCCATGCTCCAATGTAATGTAATTACATTTTGAATTGCAGTTTATCTATTACACCTACAGTATGTACAGTATAATCAATTTTATCAGTTTAATTTATCATTCTTCTCTAATACCTAAATGGAAAATGTAGTTGATTAGTTTCATATACTGTATAGTTCAGTTCTAAAAATGGAGAAGAGTATTGTATACCAGTGTGACTGTGATGCAAAAGGTATTTGTTCCATGCTTTCAAGCCATGTATTTCGTCATCTTAATGTTTCGTGTCCACTCAGTTTTGTACCTTGACTTTAAATATGTCTGGCTGCATCTGGTGGCAAAATAAAGATGGCTTTTGGAAATACAGTGGGAATTTACTCACATTTCACAATATTCACTCAAATACAATTATCTGGTCTAATTCATAGAATATTTTAAAATACATATATAAATCATAGAAAATTCAACTAGAAGTATGATTCAAAGACATAAAATATGACACATTTTTGGGGATATGGCTTCCCTAAGTATGTACACCAGATTAACACAGAGAGCCCTGATACATACAGTACACCAGATCTCCCTCCTGACAGACTGCTATAGAACAATTGTTACTAATGTTGAGCAGTTGTAGCCAGCCAGTCAAATTTGACTTGTTCCAGTCATCGGCTATTGATGGCTTTTTTGGTTGGTCCCACAGGTTTCAAGATATTAACATTATTTTTCTTGAAGTCATACTGTTGCAATCGAGCACAATGTGGCCTTGCATTATCCGGTTAAAAAATAGGCACTTACAGACTGTTTTACAGGAATGGAAAAATGTTGACTCAATGACTTTCTCGATATACTGCCCTCTATCTGCACCAGATGTGTTTGTGTGTTAAAGGAGATTCCTTGAACACATTAAAAGCTTAATAATCATCATGACATCTCTATGCGCACTGTCTTCCATCACGCCTGTCAGGAGGAAAAATGACATTCTTTGCTGAGTGAAACACTACACTAATATCACTGTCACCACTGCACCTGCTCTTTGGACCACAGCAGACAGTGATTTAGTCCCACAACTGTTAATATGTAGGCTATCCATCCATCTATCTATTTTCTAACTGCTTCATCGAATTTAGAGTCACAGAGGAGCCTGAGCCTATCTCAGAAAACAAAGGGTGCAAGGCAGGGTACACCGTGGATGGGATGCCAGTCCACTGTAGGGCATGCACAGACAAAGACAGAGATACAGATACTGTACACACTGAAAACTTGGTCAATTTTCCAAGACACCAGTTAATCTGCTGGTTTGTTTTTGGACTGTGGCAGAAGACTGAAGCACCCGGAGGAAACCCATGTGAACAAGGGGTGAACATACAAACTCCACACAGAAAACACCCCAGATACAGAAATGAACCGAGGGGTTCTTGGGTTCAGTGTGTGAGGCAGGAATGCTAACTACTATGCCACAGTGCCACCCCAATATGTGGGTTATTTTATTATTGAATCTATTTTGCTCTGTACACTGTACAATGCAGCGTAGTTTGTAAACAGTTACTGAGATGGATCAGATAGATGTGAAGGTCCTTGGCCAGTCTGAAGACCCACTGCAATTTTCAGGACATGGTCTCTCCTTTAATATTCAGTTTGCTGGTAACTCTGGATTAGTCTACTGATTCGTAAAGCTGAAATTTTGTTCTTCAGGCAATGCCTTTCACGGACAGGCTGTTTATTACTTGAAACTTAGCCATATATTCTTCTTTTCTCGTGTGAATTGAATTCATACCATTTTGAATGGATATTTATATAGAGTCTTAATTACCTTAAGGCTTTTATACAAGTATTCTATGAATTCTTGGATTCTGAGACAAATGGTTAACACAATTTTGCCTAGAACCACTTTACATCTGGTACTGATGGTAATACACAGTAATTATAATATCATCATTTAAGATAGGCTAGAATTAAATGAGAATTAAGGGTTGGCAAAAGGATGAAACCATGTTGTGATTAACTCCACGAAACACAAATGATCTGAATCGAACTTGCTTTGAGTATAACATTGACTTTTTTGTAAAGCTGTATAGATTCTGGAAACCTGAGCTTGTAGCCGAAAGACAACACATTTAAAGACATTAGCTACAGTGAAATCTGGGCTATCTTGTCTTATAAAATATTTTAATGTATAGTAAAGTAATTGTTTTTCCAGTTATCTTTGTAATTGCATGCTCCCTGTCATACTAGAATTGAAAGGTTTATTGTAAAGTCTTTTTTATTTATATTAAGCATATTAATGCATTAGAAATTTGGAATCAAGATAAGATATACTGTAAATGTCTCTCCTAAACAATAAGGAAACATTGTAATTGGGTAGTATCAGTCTTATAATTTTCCTTGAAGCTGTTTTCAAGTCTTTTTCCATTACATTTAATTTTTAACTCAGAAATCTGACCATATTTCAAATATCTTGAAGTTATATTTTAGGATTATTGTAGCATACAATTTCCTTTAAAAATATTTGGCATCCCGGTTTTCAGTTTTTCAATAAATTACTCTTCCAACGATGTTGCCTTTATCAGCAAATACATATATTTGCATTTAGATTGATACCATTTTCTTCATCTTTTTCTAGAAGTACATCTCATGGTCAGATTTGAGGAAATGCATTTCATAAAAGCGGATAAAGTAGTTTTAAGATTGTATTCACCTCTATTCATCAAGATGAGACCTGCCAATCATACCCACACCGATTACTATCCATTCAACTCAATCCAACTCACTGATCTTCTCTACCACAGAAGATGGCAGTTGTGCAGTGGTAGAGAAGAACACGAACAGGTACAGTAAGTTGATTGAGTTGAATGGCAAAGGTAGAGGTGTGATTGGCAGGTCTTTGATAAACAGGGGTGAATACAATTTTCAAATTATTTGAACACTTTTCACAAATGTATTTTGTATAAATTGCAAATATTCCTAGACTGGACAGTACCTCAGTACACGTTCTATGAATGATTGCTATGTATACAGCATTGTGTTCATTGCATTGAACGCAATAGTATAAAAGAAATACATACAAATACATATGGAAGAACAAACATGATAAAAAACATCTTTGTAGTTCCTGCACATACTGTACTGTAGTATAACAGGAATTATTGTAGGTAACACTTCAAAAAGTAACATCAGATCTCACAAAGGTTTCATAGTCACTTTTTCCCACAGTCAATTGATGGTGCTCTTTGCTAAAACAATGCAGAAATTAACACTCCATTTATTAAAACATGACACATCTGATCACATCACACTTCAAACGAACTGAACTTCCAAATTTCAGTGGTTCTGTCCTTCCATTCATGTCACTGCTGCCGGTAGACACACGTGATTTGCAGATTACTACTCTTCCTACATAGCCCACTCCCTGTAGCTCTTAGTTACGTGGTTATCATGGACAAAGATATCCCCTTTTTCCAGACCTGCCTTTGTCTCCCAAGACATGAAACCTGCCACGTGTTCCCTTGATGCAATAACTTTTGTGGCCTGAGTTGTGTTTCTCTATTGGCAGTTTGTGGCACACACGCAATGTGCAACACACAGTATTTTATAATAAGTCTATAGATTGAAAATGTCTGACTTTTCATCCATGTGGCCTGTTAAAGTTAAAGTTGGGATATCTCTGCATTGCCAGTTGTTGTAAGTTGATGATTAACTTTTCATAAAATACCATTTAAGTATTTTCTGTATTTGATTTTGCCATTGGTAATGTGACTTGGTAATGATGGGTTAAACTAATCCACAATAAAGAACCCGTTAAACAATCTAAATCTGCTTTTCTTCATATTTTAAGTAGTCTAGTAATTGTTTTAGGCTATGGAAAAATATTGTTACATTATCTTAACAAATCTACACCATCTGGTTTATACTGCCTCAGGAATTAAAACAAAATCTTGTATCAGTATCATTTATCTGTATTCCTCTTGAAAGTTCAAATGAATCCAAAACATTTTAAACATTTTTCATATTTACAGTATAATGTATCTATAAACTGCGTATTATTAAGGCATAAAGATATATTATTCTCCCAAAAGCATAGTGTTAACTAAAGCTTGAAGATAATAAACAATTAATTTGAACTGTTGTGAGAGAGCTGGAGCATGGGCACACAAGAACAATTGCTGCTTATTTCACACTTCGGTGAACTAGAATGTGCTGTTGATCTAATTTTAAAACTGTAATTAAAGCCAGCCGTATATTTTCACCAAATTAATCATTACATTTTTGTGCTAAAATATAAACAATCCGGTTAAGGAAATAAAGGATAGGCTTTTGTTATGGTTTAACTGGCTGTCTTCATAACTGATATTTAACATTGAGTGGGAAACTGCATCATTGTGTGTTGGTGGCCAAGAAACAAATAAAAAAGCAATAAGAAGAACAAATAAGAAGAATACAATGTTTTGGGTGCTGAACCTTCTTCTGGTGTTTGCTTTATTTTGTAATTTATATTAAAAATGAAGAAGAGACGATGGGATATAAAGAAGACTCGGGACTTACAGAATCATTTATGATTTTTCTGAATTTATAAAATCTTTTAAACCTTGTAGACCTGTCCTTGTCATTGGTGAGATCTGTTGTGTAGTATAAAGTAGTTGGTGATACTTAATGAAAATGTGACACAGTAGGTATTGTATGAGACATTAAATTACCTCACTGATTTTCTATATAAGGTTAATCTAACATCCATAGAAACTCATGAGATTAGATGAGTGATGAGATTAGGTTATTGTTTGCTTAGCAACAGGGTTAATGTGAACATTGTTTTTCATACCGCAAAACATTCTGCAATTTGTGTTTTAATTGCTTTTAAACTCTTATTTACAGTATACAATTTTATCTAAAGCATTACAAAATAACACTCTAATAAGTCAATGCCTTCTTGTCTTCTGCATCTACTCTTGCATTTTAATGTTTGGCTACTTGTAAAATGTTACTGTATATTTAAAACTTTTAAGATACAGTACAGTATGTCTCTGAGCTCACTCCCCCCTTGACATTTACTGTACATTTAAATGTATCTCTTTCGGTCTTTCAGCATTCAGAACCAAAAAATGTATTACACCCATGTGATATTAAACAGATGTGCAAAAAATAACACTGGTTATTGGGCCAGAAGTAATTTCTTTAGGATACATTAAAATTGGTAATACGAATGAGTGATGTTCTAAAGGCATTAACACTATACAGACATCTTGATGAGATGTGAGGATGAACTACAGTAGGATCAAAATGGACAACTGTGTGATGAGTTGCATCATTTTTACTTTGTGTGACAGGGCACTGGTACTTTGAAAAACGTTTTAAGAAAAAAAATGTTTCTTTTTGACCTGTGACCTATGCTTGAATGTCTTCCCTTTGGCACTGTTGGGAGCTGGTTGTGTTGAGCCAACTCATTCATCAGTGACTTTCAGCAATGGCTTTTGAAAGAGACAGGGCTGTAAATGGAGATGGTGGACAGCCAATTGGTCCCCCAGAAGCTTGCCATTGTGCTTCTGTGTGTATCCATTCTACCCAACCACCCTGGATTACTGTACATACTTTATACAACTTCCAAGACTAGACTTCAGAGTTGCACAATGTCTATGTGAAATACTGTAAACCCTTGAAGATTTTTATTTATAGTAATTGTCTTGTAAATAGCAAAGTCAATTCCAGTGCTAGACAGTATAGCTGACAAATGCTTTGCAAGCAGTTTAGCAACTGGAGCTCATAGCCAGAAAGAGAGAAGAAAAAATCTAAAAACATCCGATTTTAAATAACACTGTCAAGTTTTATAAAAGAATCTGGTAAGTTACTGAAAGAAAAAGCATGGTTAAGCAGACAAAGTACAGTTTTAAAAAGAGGCAAAAAATAAAAAAGAATGGTCACAAACTTACTTTACTGCTTGATTTATTTAACTTGATATATTAATTTAATTTATTCATGCTTCATCAGGTGATAATGGCGCATTTCCCCTCTGAAAATTGCAATTAGAGACTCAAAACTGTGACCTGCTGTAATTCTTATTTCTGTTTTGAAAACCATGATCTTGATATTAAGTATATACAGTACATCTTAATTTATATAATTTCTGAATTAATAGACATGCAACATATTTTTACAACACCACAAATTTCTGCAGTGCTTTAAAAATAGAGTTCCTTGTTAATGAAATACCTCACCATGCTTCTATCTAAAAGTTATTGATTTTTAGAGTGCAGACCATCATATACTAGGATCCTTCACAGGAGGGAAATAAAAAGCAATTCCAGTTTTATAGATTATTGTTTGGCACGAAGGTTTTTGTCAGTATTGCCTTTTTAGATGGTATTTTAAGTGGTCAATAACTGCTTTTCTTTAGTTTTGATTTCATTCTGATTGTAGTTCCTCTGTTTTTACTGATGCTTTTACATCTTAGATTTTGTCACGGCAAGGTTTGTGACACATGTGCATACACACCAAGATGCATATCCTAAAAAACCTGAAAAATGCTTTTTTCTGTAATCAGTGTAAGCAATGGTAATCAAAAGACCTATCCCTATTCTGCATACCATCTTTAAAGTTCAGTAACTTCGACTCATTCATTCATTTTCTAACCACTTCTTTCAATTCAGGATCACAGGGGAGCCAGAGCCTATTGTGGCAAGCGGCAGGCGCTGGGCAGGATACACCCTAGATGGGAGGTCAGTCCATCACAGGACACAGACACAAACACATACTCACACCAGGACTAATTTACCCTGAAGAGAATTAACCTACAAGTATTTGGACCTGTTTGTGGACAGTGGGTGCTCTGTTTTCCTCCCGAGGAAACCTACAGTACACAAACACAGGGAGAACATGCAAACTCCATACTGGTAGAAGCCCAGGTTCCACTGAACCCAGAGCCTCAGCACTACAAGGCAGCAATTCTGAGTACTGTACCACTTTGCTGCCCGTATTTATGATCCTTTTTCCAAAACACAAAAGTGCAAACTTTGCAGGGCTTTGTTACAGCATGTAACCCAATATTTATCACTGACAGAAGAGAAGGCAGTCGCATTAAAATATGTAGAATGCTGGCTACTATTATTTATTTACAGTATCTGAAGAACCTTGGGACTTGGAATGTTTCTAAAACCTTCTTCAGCTGTATGTATGGAAAGAACAAACAGTAATTCTTTCAGACTGCTCAGTATTCTGTACCATCTCTACCTTGAATAAAAATGGGGCTACTGTAGGAAGCTTGTGTGGATGGTGTACATTTCAGGACAACATTTTAAAATTTTAATTCCTTTTGATAAAATGTGCAAGGGGTCTCAAAGTAGAACAAATAAGATTGTACGAACCTTTCATTGTGGTATGAAATTTGTTCTTCAAAAAGCATACAAGGTCAAGCCAGTAATAAGTGAATGAATTGTGAATCAGAATATACTGTATAGTATATAATGTTTATAATGTCAATTGTCTTGATATTTTGTGAAGAAGGATATTTTCTATAGTAAAATTTTGGTACAAGATTTCCAATAAAGGCCCGATCATTGTCTTTGCTATAATATTCACAATATATATTTAAATGATGTGAGGCTTGTACAAGTGTTCTTTTATCAAATAACATTTCATATCAAAATATGTATATTTGTAGAAAAATATGTAAAGAAAATAAAAAATGAGTTATTTCCAGAACACTATAGGAATGAGTATAATCTACCAGAGTGTAATACTGTATCTACCAGAGATTGGTTTAGTGTACAAAATGCTAATAGTAGGATGTGAATAACTGAAATCCCTTTGTTTTTTAGAATATTTCAGCCACAAAACATTTTACAGTATTTTAATTTTTCTGTTATTTGATGTTATTTTTCCTATTTTAATGCTCTTTTTCACTGATTAAAAAATATGTTCAGCTTGCTGACTTTGTCTGGCCTGGCGCGTTGACTGTTTTTCCTTTCTTCAACTGAATGTGACAATGGGTAAGCAAGACATGGAAAAGAACAAACACCTGACTACTTCAAAGAAAAAGAGGGAGAGAAAAATCAATTGCCAGCTTAAAATAACAACCAAACACGGCAAAAGCATGAAAAGACATTTTCTTGGTTGTTTTCTATGCTCACATTTTGTTTGTGGGTTATGCTTGGAAGTAAACGAGGCCAAAATCATTGCTTGTACCACACAGTACCATGGCAACTGATGTCAATGGGAGCGCTTTCAGGAGCTCAGCTTTCTGGATGAATACTGTCATTATAATGTGATATCTGAGGTGCTCAGGAGGCAGTTCCATATTCAAACCAAATTCTGTGCCCTACCAACTGTTCCTACAGATTATATGCCCTCATGGCCTAGGTTGTTTTGTGCTAAGATCTCAACGGACAGCCACACTGCATCACATTTTAGTATTTGATTTGGCTTTTAAATTGACCTCACGTGAATAATTAAAACAACAACAGCAAAAGCAATCAAGCTTTTCAGATGTTTTATCTATTTATTTTTTCTCAATAAACACTTGGTTTAGTCTTTTTTCTTTTTAGGAGGGGGATGGGAGGGTGTGCGTAGCAAAGCACATTTCATCATTTGTTTCAGCTCCCGACTTTGTTGAAGGTCCCTGTCTTCTGCGCTTTCACAAGTACAGGGATACCTTAAAAAAGTTAGTCACATGACCATATTACAGTTAAGATTGCTTTATAGGTAAAGTAAACAAATTTGACTGTCTTTTAAATGCTAAGTAGGGTGAAGTGTTTCTGACAAATGTAGTTTGTTTTGTAGCTTGGATACTGTTTTACTTTCATAGATTTCGGATAAATAGACTGAAAGCTTTGCATGAGTAAATTATTAACAGCTCATACAAAAATAGTACAACAACTGCTACCAAGTGGAATATAGTATTTAATAGAATTTTATCAAGGATCATTTAGCGTAAAAGAGTTAATGTTGCAATCCTAACCATCTTCCTATTACATTGCTTAAACAATCAATTATGCACTGGTTTAATTTGTACTTTTTCAACCAAGTATCGCATTTCATTAATTTGCTATTCCAGCAAATTAAAACACACTAAGCGGGCAGTTCCTTCCTCAAGGTAAAATTAAATGTAGTGTAGTCTTTCGGCTTTACTTGTATAATCTATAAGCTAAAATAACTGGTAAAATCTATATAATATTACTTTAGTAGAAATGGTGTAATATATTGTAGCAGAACTGAAGAGAAGATTAAATTAATAACAATACTAAAATTGGGTAATTATGAACAGGTTAAGGGAACTGGAATCTTTGATCTTAGAAATTAAAGCCTTCAAGGATATGCATTTTTATAACCTTATAGTGAGCCAATGATGATAAATTACATAAAAGGCAGAAGAATGGAGATGTTGATGTAATTTTCTTGCAGCTGATATACAGGGATGAAAAAATAGATTATGGTAGGTATTAATTGCAGACATTTTCAAGTGGAGATGGCTCTATGTTGTTCCAGTACTGGAATAACCTTCCTTCTGTTTATAGAATCATTGATAAATATCAGCCCTCAGCATCATGTTCATCATCCTAATGCTATGTGGGTACTACAGATGCCAGCAACTCTATTAGTAATAACTCAGTTTTTATCATTAATATTTACTTTAAATTTAGATGTTTTTAAAGCAAATATAATGACTCAGTAGTACACTAACATTTGCCATTTATTACATCAGAAATGAACTAGAACAGATCTTTCACATGCCATTAAATTGTTCTTTCTTTCTCACCTTTGTTGCATGCTACGTATGTGATTTAGGGTGTTTTATTATGAAATAAAAATACATGCAAATAAATGTATGAAATGGTACTGTGTTATTTCCAGAATTAGACATGGGGATAAAGCTATTTGTTTTCAAATGACTTTGTTGGCTAGATGATTGCTTTGTAGAAGCAAATCCCATGCTGTGAATTCTGCTCCCTTGTTATAATGCCATTAATTACTCAGTGCCCTGATTAGGCCCAGTGTCATTTGGAACACAGGTGCAACAACTGTGCCCAGTTTGAAAAATTGCTCAGGATGATATTTCAATCAGATAACCCTAAAATTCCTGCCAACTCCAATCACTGATGAAGACAACCATTGAGACCTGCAGGATTACATTAAGCAGAGGATGACATTTGGGGGCGATTTGTGTTTGAATAAGATCACTGCAAAAATGAACACTTCCATTACAAATTATCCAAAGCCTTCAGGATGCCATAGGGGGCAGGTTCCTGTAATTTTGTAGGTAAGATTTTAATAAGCAGATGTTTCATTTATTTCCTAAAATATAATGTATTTGGTTGTCTGTATACGTATTTTGATGTTGTTCTCTTGTCAGGATGACTTGTGAGTTATATTTGGGAGGTGTTGAGAGCTTTGGATAGGGATAAGCAAAATAATTACAATAAAAATAAATTAAGAGTCGCAGGTGTGCACTTCAGTCCTGTAATTGTAGTTTCTGAGAGCACAGTCACTAGCTTTGTGGGGAGGTTAATAAAGAAAGCTTGTAATCTCATCTAAGGCAACAAAAACTGTAAAAGTGAGTTTTAACATCATGTAGCACATACTGTATCATTTTACTGTTCATTATTTAACTTGTAATTTCCCTTAAGTTTTAAACAAGTTGACATAAAAGAAATACACTCTTCAGGGTTTGAAATTTAACTTTTTTTGAGGGAAAACTGCCTTAGTGAATGGGCCATGAAGGTTAAGCCCTGATAGGAAAGCAATTATGGGGGATAAGGGAACAGAAAACAAAACTGAGGTGGTGATAAGCAGACACCATGCTTGGAGCAAGTTGAAGTCACAGATGTCAGATTGTCCTGTGGAACACAGACTAAAAGATTGTTAATTTTACACATAAGTAAGTTGGATCCTGTTCACATTGATGGTATTTCAAACTACTAATGATATTTGTGGTGTTTTAACACTTTCAAAGGTTGGGTTTCCTTTAAGTATCATAAACAAGGCCTTCATCGAAATCCTAATTAACTCAGAAAATGGCCTTCTCGTTATGCACCTGAGGTACATTAATGATTTCTGTACAGATTGCAACAATGAAGTGCATCAGCAGAGGCAGTCCTGTATCCATAAGTGCTGTCAAACTTTAGATTAGATTGCAGGAATTTACTGAACCGGATGTTTAATGTTATGGAACACTATTGAGTAAGGCATGGTGAGTTTGGAGTTGGAAAATGTACTGTCGTTATTAAATGAGGTTTCAACACATTCTATTTACTTGCTATAAACAGTAGGCAATTTCTGTCTACCAAAGACGAGATCCTGATTCATGTATTTTATAACATCGAGGCTTGATTTCTGTAACTCTTTCCTGTATGGGCTCCCTAGCACTCTTCATAGTAAGTTTCAATATGTTCAAAACTCTGCAGTTAAACTTCTAATTCACACCAGACCTTGGCAGCATATCACTCTTACACAGTGGTTGCCTACAGTATAAAGCCATGTATTCAGTTAAAAATAGTTATTGCCTTTTAAGGCTTTAAATAATCTAGCTATATCATACAGTATATCTCTGAACTCTTCCATGTTTACACTCCCTCCTGTAGGCTTTGTTCAGTTGAGGCTGGTATTTTGCTCACTGTACCTAGGACTGAATCTCAGACTTCTGGTGACCATGGTTTTTCTGTTACCGCTCCTTTGTTAAGGAATGCCCTAAGAGCTCAGTCAACCCTGGTGAAGTTTAGCCAATTAGAAACAACCTTTTACAGTGGTTAATCCCAATCACCATCAGCTCATACTGTAAATGGCCCAGGCTCAAACTGGCAATTTGTGGCTCAACAAAATTCTCAGTCTATTCTCTGTACAACTGTAGTTCTAGAGCCAATCAAAAGCACAACCTCCTATTAAACCAGTACTTATAATTATGTTTAACTACTAGTTTGTCATTAAAATGTTGGCTTATTGTCATTGTGTTTTTTCATTTAAATATCACAATTTCAAATGTATCAAATGTATCATTTTGTTCTGTGTGTACAGGACAGTTGAATGCAAAACCTTTTTTTGTAGGTTTTAATTTTAGATTAGGAAGCCCAGTTTATATAAGAAAATATGTTCCAATGAACACTTACCTGTTTTATTATTTTCAGATATAGAAAATAAACCTTAGCATGCAATTTATTTTTTTAACATTGCTTGAAAAAAAAATATTATCATAAATCTAACATATGTAATCTTTTTTCAGTGGCACTTTCTTAACTTCTGTTTGCTTCAGTTTGACTTACAGAATTGTCATGAGCAGCTCAAAAATAAATATAAATTAGTATGTATACCCACATTTTCCTGTTATTTAAATGGTACACAAAAGATAGAGTGCATTGAGACTACAACTACAATGGATGTTTTGTTGGAACGGGTTTCATTATGAATAAATAATTCTGAATAAATAATTTACTTGTAATTTTTTTAGAGACAAGGGTCTTGACAAGTCTGTACAAGAATTTAAAGTAGTATCTTCAACAATACCCAAAACACACAAGTAGTTAGGATTCGCGTTAAATGTTTTCAGAAGGGCAGGCTTGTGATTTGGTGATGAAAATCAGCACTACAAGTTGGCTTTGATGCTTGAAATAGAATTGGAGAACCAACCCACTATTTTGATTAATTTCTGCAGGCAAAGAGTTAAATCTTTTTTTTGCGTAGAGGTCACCTAAGTCGGTAAAGTCTGCTTTTAGACCACACAACAGCTATTGAAAGCAGCTTTTGCCACGGCTGAAGTAAGCAGTTGGTTTGAATAATGGATTTGCCTGTCATTTATTTCATTCCTGAGATCCTGATCAAGCTTGAAATACTCTGCTTCCTCACATGAACATTGCTTTTTGAAGGGGAAGAGTGATGACAGAGTGACCTAGTTTTTCTTTTCTTTGAGTTTCCAACTTATTCTGTCAGGACCGCAGCCCGAAACATGTAACACCCCCTTGAACAGGATGTAATTCAGCTGTCTCGCCTTTAAAAGTTTCTTTATCTGATGGTATTGAGCTTGTCAAAATAATCTTAGCAGGCTTGGTTCATTGCTCAATGACCAGGCCTTGGAAGTCTTTGGAAGAGCTAACAGAAGCACTTGTGTTTTACTTGTGTTTTTTTGCATGAGCTTGATAGACACCATTGAGATGCTTACCTTCATAAACTGAGTCCTCACTTTGGAGAGAATAACATGGTAAGAAGGTGTAAAAATGAGAAATAAAGTAACCTGTTAGCTGGAAAGAACTTTTAATTCATGCAGTTACAGTAATGTAACTCCATGATTTAAACTTCCATTCAAAGAAATAATGATGATGCAATAATGGTGACATACAAATCTGTTTTTCTCAAAAAGAATGAACTGTACAGTAATCCACATAATTGTGTACCTCATGTTTCTGCATGTGTGCATATACAGTATGTACATATAATCCATTCATTTTAATTCTTCTTTATACTGTATATGCTAAGTAATTACATTGTATACATTACTCAGCTGCATTAAGTCGGCTACAGTTTCTTTTAGCAAAAAGAACAAATTGTCTTCAGCTGCCCTGATACATTCCCAGTGCATTCATTATTGTTAAATTTCAATTAAATACCTTCACTTAGAAAAATGTGTGTATTTTTCAAACAATTTTAGCATTATGGCTTCACTCCACCTTGTTAAATGCTGTTCCAAAGAGGCACAGCCTTCGTATTTGGTGTTCTTTCGTGTACATTTTAATAGTATTGTGCTTTTTAAATCAAAAGTAGACTTACTCTCTTGTGGGATTATCAAATCAGATGATTTGCATCCTAATGAGAACAAATGTTTAGGAGCTCATTGTAAAAATGCCTAAATGGTATGCATGCAATTATTCCAGTATTAAGATTCACAGGACTTATTTCCCCAAACACTTTTTTAAATAACTAAACAGCCACAGTGTAGCAAAGGCTGTTGGGGAGGGGAGCGATTAGGGTAATTTAAACCATTCATAAATGAATTTGCGATAAGATGATTTTTTTTTCCTTCTGTAGCCCTTCTGTCATTATTGTCAAACTGCTGTCTTGCCAAGTCCCTCAAAAAGTTTAGTGAAATGCTGTTTTATTCTTTTTTCTCATTTGTTTTGAATAATCACTTGATAATTTCATTTTCATATCTTTAGAGCTATTGGCTTACTATGTTTCTGTAATATCTAGTAACAATTTTGTTGTTCTATTTAATATCCAACTTCTCTTACAGAAGTTTCCCCACTTAACACGGCTACAGTATGTTTTCCCTCAGGATTCTTTTAATTGGTTATTTTTGGTATGGGTAGTCATGAAAGCCCTGTATCAAGAAGTTGCTCATCAATCTCACTTTAAGCCAAACATCTTAATAGCTGTTTTTATGATTTATCCAGTATTTACACTGTTTGTCTGCTTCCAGCTTCATTTCTTGCTTCTATCATTAAGTTCAAAGTAAAGACTTAGATGAAAAGCAGTTATGCCTGTAGGTAGGGTTTGGTGGGGTTACAAAAAGATGTTAGATTATCCTCAGGGCAAAACTTGGGTTATTACTTTTTTGACAGAACTTAGATTTTAACAGTAGCAGATAAAATAACTGAGAAATAAGGTGCTGTTTGATACTTGTAAATAAAACAGACAACAAGATGTCTCTTTATAATGAGATATGTGAAAGCCTTGGAGATCATGAATACTATAAGATTTACTTGTGAATGTTTTGAAGCACCTCCTTTTTTCTTTCATCTGTTATTGAACATGAAAAATACCGTTTGCCACATTTCATTAATTGCCAAATTTGAATTTTTGTAACTTAATCTGTACAGTACATCATACTTGGTTGTCTTTGTTCAGAAGTGTTCAAGTCAAAGAGGAAACATTTTACAGCTAAAAAATCTTGAGAGTGAAAGTGAAGATGTTTCTTAGGTTAGTAAGATAAAGTAACAACTTTCTGTTTGAAGCTAACTGCTTTTCCTTTATATAAAGTATGAATAAAGTGTAGTTTCAGTTTAATTGTGCAAGATTTTTCCTCCAATATTAATTCAGTAGTTAGAAACAATTATATGTCTGACATTGTACATGATGGACTATACCCTATAGCTACAGTAAACAGACAAATGCATTTTACAGGGCCTTATAATATATATATATATTATTTATTTTAGTAGAGCCTTGGACTAGTAAGACTAGTAGTAACACTTTAACAGAAACAGTTTTAAAATCTGCAGTACTGTGCTGTAATGGGAAATTATTTAATTCAGATTTTTAAATGATGTAACATACTTTTCTAGTGTGAAGTGGAAATCTTTAACATAATTAGTTTATCTCTGGATCATTGAGTAAGTAATAACACTGTATCACAGCTCATTGTAACTCAAACTGTATGCCTTGTAAAACCCTTTCCTTGTATTGTAACCGAAATAAAGGGATTATTTTTAAGATTTTAAAAATTATTTCCATTATTCACATATGTAAATTAATAACGCCTGCAGCAGCTGAAAGGCTCATTGGTCGCAGCGCAACTCAAATTCAGAGGAATAAGAGCATAAGAAGGTTTACAAATGAGAGGAGGCCCTGTCTGCATTTATTTTGTTTTGGTTGCTTGTAGCTAATTGATCCTAGGACCTCATCCAGATATTTTTTAAAAACCCAGATTCTACAACATGGCTAGTGGGCTGGAACAGCTTGACTCTCACAGCCCTGAGAAGCAATGTCTCCTGTGCTTAGTTTCAAATGTATTTCCTTTTAATCTCAAACTGTGTTCTGTGTTCAATTCATTTTATAACCAGGGTGTTGGGTGTGGAGGGGGTGGAGCCTATCCTGACAAGCAACAATAAGAAGGCAGAATGCACCCTGAAACACATTCACACCTGCACTATTTTTGCACTAATTTTGCCGCCTTGGTCTGAGCATTTATTCCTTATCTGTGTTTTCTATTGACCATGTATCAGTCAAAATACATGCTTTACTTTGAATGCCTGCTGATTGTAATTTAATAATTACAGTTTTATGAGGAACCTTGTAGACAAAAGCTTCTGGTCATTTAAATTGGCCATACCATATTCTCTGTTTGAATTCATTCCAGCTGCTGCTTGTTCAATAAACTTGAACACGTTAGTTAAGCAAGACCTACCTTTTCTTAATCCATGTTGAATTTAACTCAAATTATCATTTCCATAACCTGCTCTGTAATAAAAGTAAGACTTGTTGGTCAATAATTACTTGGTTCTGCTTTGTTTCCTTTTTATGGATGGGTACTATTTTAGCGATTTTCCAGTCAGTAGGTATTACCCATTTCCTGAGTGACTGTTGGAAGAATTTTATTAATAGTTTATGAATATCATGTCTTGTTTTCTTAAGTAGAATTCATATAATATCATCAGGCCCCGGAGATTTGTTTATCTTAAATGCTTGTAATACCTTCAATGCTTCTGTCTCCATGATGCTAGTCCTATTTAATATAGAACTTTGTCTTTGCTTACCCTGAGGCATGTTGTCTATTTCTTTCTTGGAACACCTGAGTAAAATGTTTATTGACTGTATTAGCCATTTTCCTTTCTATATCTACATGTTTCCCAATTTTACCTCCAAGAATTCTTAGTTAATCCTTTTTCTTAAGATGAAAATACTGAAAGCAAATTATAGTGTTTAATTTAACCTCCACACTGACATTCTCTTGGCCTTTCTAATGTCATTTTATCTATGCTTGCAAAGTATTATAATCCCCTTCTTTAACTGGATGCTATTATTTTTTTATCATTTTACAAAGTGCTTTTGTATTAATTTACTTATTCATGGGATTAATTTTTTGGTGCATTAATGTAAATATCTTTATGTAGTTGCCATGTATTTTTCTACCAATTCCATATCTACAGTATCTTATTCCACTCTGCTGTATTAAAATCTTACTGATTATTTATAGTCACCTATTTGAAATTGTAAA
Organism: Lepisosteus platostomus; assembly: GCF_059453375.1. Classification (NCBI taxonomy): domain Eukaryota; kingdom Metazoa; phylum Chordata; class Actinopteri; order Semionotiformes; family Lepisosteidae; genus Lepisosteus; species Lepisosteus platostomus. The sequence continues at coordinate 33,609,227 of NC_142623.1, forward strand.
CATTTTTTAAACTTTACCAGTCCAGTTTAAAACACCTACAGTACTTTAAGTCATCCAATATACTTTTAATCTTATTTGCCTTATGGTTCTCTTTCCCTTCTGTTTTCCTCACTCTACCTTAATTTATTTACAATGCTATGTGAATAGATGATCCGAGAACCTGAATAAGAAATGCAACATTTAGCCTGTGGAACCTTCTTCGGGATCCTCTTCTTCACAGCAGAAGAAGGCTCCACAGCCGAAACATTGTGTTTCTTTTCTTCTCTTTTTAGCATGGACTAAACTTTTACATATTCCTTTGTAGCCTATGTGTGCTGATGCAGCTACCTACTTGATCTAATTTGTTAGCCATGTCTGCCAATTCTGTTTCAGCACCCAAGATGTCTGATGGATGCTCCCAAACTATGTAAGGAAAATTGAAATCTCCCATAATAATAATATCTTCCTTTACATACAGATTTATGAATTCAATAAACTATATAAGCACTAATATTAAGACTAATTTAATTAAATCAAATCTGACTTAGCCTGCCATTTGAATTTAACTGTAACATACTCCTAACACTATGCCGTTTTTTATAAGACTGGTCCATATACAGTATATTCTCAAACCATTTATTCATATAGAGTAGGTTTAGTTTTTGCAATTTAGAGCACTCCATTTCCACTTCTTCCATCTTTTCTGTCTCTGTCACCCATGTTTCACTGAACCCAATTATATCAGAATAAAAGGGGAAATAGGCATTTTGTGAAACACATCTCACTTTCCCATTGAGGCAAGGGTTATGCCATCTACGCCTGAGGTTGGAAAAAGGATAGCTGTGAGTGTAATTCGAAAAACTTTATTAACATAATTTTCCCATAATCAGAGCTGTTTGTACATTAAAATGACAATGAAATTTCAGCATATGGCGTGGAACACTAAATTATTGCCTGTACAAGCATGAAGCATATGAACCCAAGCAATTTATCTTTATTATTACTTCTTAGTCCATTCACTATGAATTTTAAAGCCAAGATATTATTCATCGGGCGTGACCTACGGTAAGACCATTCATCAAGCATGTGTCAAAGAGCACATATGTACTACCGACTACATGGAAATAGGTATGCTTGTAAATTGTGTAAACCAGCGTTACTGTTATTGAATTAAAATACTAAATGGGAAAGTGAAAGATATTTAAGTACAACTGAGGGGAATATTTAATTTATTTGGTTAAAATATTTTCCCTGACTAGTCTCTATTTGGAAAATTCTGTTACTTTTAAATGTACTGTAGTCTGCATTACTTTGTTAGTATGTGGCATTACAGGACCAGTGTCTGACAGGTATTTAGTTTTAAATTAGAATCCATAATATATGGTAGTAGTGCTCCATCTATATAAAATTTGTGTCGTCTCCTTATGTTCACATATGTTTTGTTTTTGGTCTAGATATCTCCTGCTTACAAAGAGTTGTCTCTATATTGTTTTGTGTGTGTGTCCTGCAATGGACATGATCCAATCCATTTTGTAGCCCCATCTTGGGCTGCATGCTTAGGGCTAGGCTCCGTGTTGTCTTGACTCCAACCTGGAAGTGTCTTTTTGACAATAGATGAATGATCTCATTTCCTGTCTTTGAGTACCCAGATTAAAACAGTTAAACTCAAGAAATTGGTTCTGATGGCAGATGCATGTGAGATGTGTGTTAAGGTCAATGTTCTTTTGTACTAAATATGTAAGATGTTAATTATGGCATTTTCTTCACTGTTAATTAGGTTGATGCATTTAAAGATTTTTACAACAATGCCTTGGGAGGTTTTTGCTATCTGGAGCAGTCTAATGAGAATCAGAAGCATTTTGAAGTCCTAGTTGTTTGTGTTAAATGAATTCTTGTTTTCTTACTTTTACCCTCAAAAAACACATTCAGAGAATTAAAAATCATTTTAATTGCCTTTAATATATTGTATATGTTGTGGCAATTAAAACATTATTACAGTTCTTTGTAATATTTGTTGCAATCACAAAGAATTATGTTACAGCCAGCAATTAAATATTAACAAGAGTTAAATTGGACTGTAAGCAGCAACATATATACTTTGTGTAGTCAGTACGCCATTGCAGCAAAAATGCAAATTACTGCAAATATAAGTACCATAATTTACTTATAAAATGTCCCATTTTTGTTTGCATTTTTGTATTTTTGTCTGCATTAGTGAAGTTGTTGACATGTTTCAGTCTTGGTCTGGATCTTATAAGTGTTGCTGTTCAGTAACGGTTACTTAATAAAATATTTTTTAAAACATTAATGTTACAACAGCTGTGTGGAGTTATTTTTAAGATCGTTTTTCCCTATGGCTACATCTTCTTTCTGCCTGTGATGTATAAGTAATAGACTTTCAGAAATAACACAAAAAAAAGAAACTGAATGTTTAATCTGTATCCACAGAAACCTGCAGTATTTTGTTATTCTATAGAAATCATGAAAAACCGTTTACTCACAAGCGTTTTTGTACAAAGAATTAAACCAACCATTGAGACATGCAATTTAGTGCAAAAATGTCAGAGTTGTGCTGTGATATGCTCTAACCTGCTGTCAGTAGAACACTTTTTGCTTGAACTTGATAGCAGCTTACCTTTTTAGCCATCGCTGTTTTTAATACACACAATGTTTCCCTCTTGAGAAGGCCATGACTGAACATTATAATTCTGTGCACACAACACTGACCAAAATTCACACATATTTGATGATATACAGTATCAGTTGCATCCACGGTTCATGATCCATCCCTTATAATACGGAGACCAGAAACCTGCTGTCAAAATTAGAAATGTACGGTATGTATTAACATGTTTGCTCTGCCACTGGTTTTAAAAGACTCTTAACATTTAAATATGTATTAAGTGCATTTTTGCAGTCACTTCATACTGTTCCATTTTCAGTTGTACGTTTCTCTGAGGTCTTTAATTGGAGTGCCTTACAAACAACTGACAGTGTAGGGCACCAGTGCAGTAACTACAACTAAGCATCAGTAACAATTTTGAGAGCAATACTGAAGATATTGTGATGTTTATTTTAACTAATTGTCAGAAAGATTTTGTATGTCACCTTTAGATTTTCTGCAGGCTTTTGATTAAGTTTATTTTGGATACCTCATTTCAATCATATATAGATTCTGGTATTGTTAGCAGATTAGTCAAGTCTGCTGTCAATGATCAAATTACCAAAAGAAGGATGAGTAAACACTGTACAAGCTACAGTACAAAGGATATTTAAGACTACTTTTAGTCAACATACAGTGATAGAAAAAACATATCACTTCTCTTAAAGTGCTCAAAAGACAATGAAGAGCTCTTATTTAGGTATTCCAAGTAATTAGAGGCATCGACATGGTAACCGTATGGGCTTCCTTAGAAACAAAAGTGAAAAACAAAACAGAGGACACAAATGGAAAGAAAGTATAATCCATTTCTTAACTGAGAGCAATCCACATTTTTGCACTAAGGGGTTTCAGAGTCAGAAACAAGTTACCCAGCAGTGTTGCTGAAACTGATACCCTGGCTTCTTTAAAAAAAATCCACAAACAAAGCACTTGGATCAACTAGCTACTAAAACATAAATAAGCTGTATGTGCCAAAAGACCTCCTCTCATTTGTAATCTCTGTTTGTTTTTTAGACTTTTTGTTGTTTGTTGATTAAAGCAATTTGATTGCAGTTTATTAATTATGTATAGTCAGTTTATTGTTCTTATTCTTTACATCCTAAGGTTTATACTTTGATCAATACATATAGCAGCAAGTCAGGTTCAGACTAGTAATCAATAAATGTGTAAAGTCATGAAAATTGGAATGAGAGATGGAGATCATGAACAATTCCTTTAGCTTTTCAGCTTTTCATGTTATTTACCCAATTCACATTAATTGCTGACCATGTTTCTGTGTTAGTTGTCTGTAGGCATGACTGGTCAATTCTAATGTATCTGATTTTTCTTAGGAAGAATTGTTTTCCACTACTGAAAGATAAGTCTCTTGCTAATTGCTTAATAAGAAAAACAATATAATCAAACCATCTCCAGCTTGTCCAGCAGCCATATCACCCTGCAACTCACAACTGGCAACCCACTGAAGCTAAGCAGGTGTGAGCCTGGTCAGTACCTGGATGGGAGACTCCTGGGAAAACTAAGGTTGCTGCTGGAAGAGGTGTTAGTGGGACCCTGCGGTCCGTGTGGGTCCTAATGCCCCATTACTACTGTAAACAGGCGCCGTCCTTTGGATGAGACGTAAAACCGAGGTCCTGACTCTCTGTGGTCATTAAAAATCGGGCGTTTCTCGAAAAGAGTAGGGGTGTAACCCCGGCGTCCTGGCCAAATTTCCCATTGGTCCTTACCAATCATGGCCTCCTAATAATCCCCATCTATGAATTGGCTACATTACTCTGCTCTCCTCCCCACGGATTGCTGATGTGTGGTGAGCGTTCTGGCACACTATGGCTGCCGTCGCATCATCCAGGTGGGTGCTGCACATTGGTGGTGGTGGAGGGGAGTCCCCATTACCTGTAAAGCCTTACCCCATTACCTGTGAGTGGAGTGTCCAGAAAACCGCTATATAAGTGTAAGCAATTATTATTATTATTATTATTATTATTATTATCTCACACAGCTGCTGAAGCATAAAAACTGTGGAAATGTCATGCGGTCACATTTAAGTGAAATTCAAGAAAAAGAAACATACAGTATAAACCTCTGCTTTACAGACATTCTTTAACTTTATGTAATACAACACAGGAAGATGAGTGGTTAATTTTTCTTAACCCTAATAAGCATTAACTGATTGAAAACATGAAGATAATCTTAAAAGGAAAAAAATATAGAAACAATGGTTAACATTGCTGCCTCAAAGCACTGGGGTTCTGGGTGCAGTTCCCGAGATGCTACAGTATATGCTACACTGTACAGTATATGTTTGGAGGGTCTCCCTAACTTTATGAGGGTTTCCACCGGGTGATCCCACAGTCCTAAGACATACTGGTAGGTTAATTAGTGTTCTGTAAAATTGGTTTGAGTGTGTTCAAGTGTGTGCCCTGCAATAAACTGGCATCCCATTCAAGGTACATCCCAGTTTGTACCCTCAGCTTCCCAGGATGGGCAGTTACTATAAGGGTTGTGATACAATATAAGCATCATAGTAGTGCCTGAGACAATGATTAGGATTGAATTGGAAAATATAAGCAACAATGCACTGTCAATGTGTTTCAGAATGCCTACAATGTGTGCAACTGTGATTGCTAAGTGATAGAAATTTGAATAGAGAGTAATAACATAACAGAAATGTAGAAAACATTTGTTAAAACTCCAAAAACAAGGTTCTTTTCATAGCTTTAGAACTGAAATTACAAACCGTTACCTTCGTTTTGTGCTTTATTTAGTCATACAGTTTAGAGTTACAAAGTGACAAAGCATTTAGCATCACAAACTATCGTGAATTTATGTACTGTAGGGTCTAGATATCTTCGAATGTACAGTTACAGTAGATTTGCGCATTTGCTTATTTGTCATTCGGTCTGGATGAGGGGGTCTTGGGTGAAACAAGACCACATCGGGATGAAACTGAACTGTAGGCTGTTAACCGCAGCTTTCAAATTTTAAAATTGTCGTAAAAAAGAGGGTTACCTGCAGTATGTCTTTTAACCATACAGTACATAAAGTAGTATTTATGCGATGGTGTGCTGTAGGATTGGATTTGGTTGTATGCGTATTTGCTATTTGCTTCTCTATTACGGTAACAGCAATTGAAAGTTTTAATATATTTGCGGCAGCAAAATAACATTGTAGCTTTCCTTAGAGTAGCAAACACATTGTTACCAAGCATTGCAAAACAATATGACCTGCTGTTCCCAAACCTGCTTCCATGGTAACACTGCATTTGGTAGCTGGTATTAGTCTTAAAAAAAAATCCTAACTATGGGTAATTTTATAAAACGGAATCATTATTTTTCTTTATTATACCTTTCTTAATTGATGATTGTGCGTTGTTAATCATCTCAAATTCAGTTCTCTCTTGTACCAGCACAGGAGAGAGAAATATGCACTTTTACCATCTGCCATATCTTATGAAGCAAGTCTTTCAGTGCCTGCAGGAGCATTAGGAATTGGATGGAGGGAGGCAGATGCACTAACAGGGACACAGTAAGCCAGAGGGGTTGCCAATGCACAAAAAGTTGGGCATACCCTAGTTTAGAAGAGCCCAGCCAATCCTAGTGTAGCTTGACCAGTTGTGCTCCATCACTTTGAGAGTGTTACTTGGGGCACAGTTCCAGCTCAGGTGGCTGGTTGGTTCATACCAGCTATATTCTAATAGCATATCCTTTATTTATTGCTGTTAATAGAGTATTTGTGATGAAAAATATAAACACTGCATTGTGAGAATACAAGAATTGTTCGTAGAATTTCAGTGGTTTTAATTACAAAAAAGAAAAAATAAACAAGACAATGCAATAGGGATTTAGTTGTTTTACTCCTGTATTCAATTTAGAAAGTAGAATGAATGTACTGTATAATAACAAAGCAAAGGACTGGATGAAAGAAGGAAGAAGGATGAAAAGAAAAAATAAATGCATAATTATTGTTCTTCTTGGTCATGTTGTGTGACTGCAAAAATACATTTCATATTGGGAGTTATTAGTAATGTCAAGCTCATTACTTCCAGAAAGCATTCTGCAATCCCCAGATAATTTTAGCAGTGATAAGTATCAAGACCCATATACCATTTGACAAATGATAATGCTTGTTGTAAAGATTCAGGAAGATATAAATCCAACTGTCTAAGGAGAAAGCTGCCCACTTGTCATTCCAAAAAAGTGCTCTGCTGTTGGGCTTTATTGGTTTGGTTCATTTTTAATTTATCTGTGCCTTATTAGCTACAGTTTTCAAATACATTTGTTTTCTTTCAACTGGTAATGCGTCGACTCCTCCATGATCTTCCTTTCATTAAACATACTATATCTCACTTTTGTGCTAAAGGGGGGTTTACAAAGCAAATCTTGACTCTGCACTTATGGCTCAAAATTTTTACATAAAGCTCCATTTTGATCATGGAAGGCATGCTAGAATATTACAGTTCAATTATTTAATCCTCATCATCTCTTTCACATAGAAAACTGGCAGTGGTTCCAGTTTAGAGATTTAGAATATTTCTCTCTTCTTTTCTAAAGAGTAACCTTATGAAAAACTGGCAAGGGTAACATAGCAACAGATAATTACAGGTAAGCATTTCTAGTGAAACTGAAGCCTGCAATTTACAGTATGTGGTTATGTTTTTAATTATGGAAATATTCCATGCAGTAGGATTATCTATGATGTTCAACAGTTTTCTTGGCCATTGAGAGTGATTCTCACTCATGTATCAGCTTACATGTGTCATGTAAGATTGAATCTTTTTTCAGTTTGGGTGTGGCAGGAGAGTTGGACAAGAGGTGGCAAAGTAGAAATAGAACAGAGTGTGGCAGGATGGTGAGAGAACAATATACAGTATATTCCACACTGTGATATATTTGGGTAAAGATGAAGTGATGAACTGTGAGATGATATGAAACATAGTTATGCTAACTGAATGTTTCGACGTTCCTGTTTTATTTGTTTAACTCTGGGATTATAGAAGGAAAAAATGCAGAAAAATGTACTAAGAGACCTTAGTTTTTAAGCATTTTTTTCAGGTTAACACCAGAACAGTGTAGGACTCGTGAAAATGGTACCTTTGGGAACTCACACCCAAGGTATTAAAGAGAGACTTCACAAGCTATATACAGTATTTGTTATAACTGAACATGGACATGTTTTTTTTTCTTTCATGCTTTTGACTTGCAGTATTCTACCAACAGATAGATTTTTAAACATAATGAAAATAAAATGGGGCGCTTTTTTTTCTGTAATACTCTCCCTTGATTTCCCTGCAGATTTTTATTACTTAAAGCTGAGGTAATCAACCCTGCAGTCTCTGAGCTAGGTGTGTTTGGAGTTTCCTTCTCTGCATACCAGATGAGGGGCCGCTTGGCGTGCCACAACGTCCCTTTGTCCTTGTGCTCATTGATTCCCTTGAGCACAAATAAATTCCACACGCCTCTTCATATGAGCTACTCTCACATTCACAGTGAAAATAAGTAACAGGCAGGTGGTTCCTCTTACTGCACTGCTTCATTTTGTTTCGGCAATATATTCTTCATGGAGTCAAGTGCATGAGTAAATAACAGACTGGCAAATGTAGAACTATAACAAGGGCAACAAGGCGTCCTGACATCAGAGGTTCATTTTACTCAGTGTTAAAAATGTCAGGCACAAATTCTGATTTCTGGGATGCAAAATATTTTCTGTGCATCTTTGCCACCCTCGTAATTGCTGGTCATTCCTGCTCTTTGAATGCATCTGTTGAAAAATTCCACATGCAGAAATGTAACCGTGTCTGTTCTGATCAAACCATAATTAAGTCAGCCTAAAGCGCGTACTGTACAGTATATACTGTACAGCCCTTCCAGATGGATCCCAGAGAACTAGGGTTCTCATGTCTGGATCTTTCCCACCGTCCATCACAGAAGGCAGAGCCTTGAGAAAGTGAATATTTATTTGAATTTTGTCCTTTGTCCTTAATCATTTTAAGTGTCTTTAATATATATTTCACTCATGAACTTTCACCTCAGCACCATAGAAATTGTCCTCACTATGACAGAGTTGCACTACAAAGGGTTCTGGCAATGGCACAGAGGATTATAGGATGTGAGTTACCATCAATTGGAGAGCTCCACACCACCCGCTGTCACAATAAAGCCCAATCCATAATTCAGAATCCCAACCATCCCAGCTACAAACTCCCCTGTACCCTCTGGCAAATGATAACACACTTAAAGCAAGGACCACTAGACTCAAGAACAGCTTCTATCCCACTGCAGTAAGCATCCTCAACAGCTAACTGGCGTGCCTTAATACACATCTGCGCTACACTCCTTTTACATAGTCAACCATTTTTTTGGTCTCACTTCTATAGTACATATTTATTTATTTTTCCACAACATTGTTCCTGTTGTCTACATTGTATGGTGTTGTCTGTTGTACTGTGTATGTCCCAAGAGATCAGCGCGATTAGGAATTCCAATATAGAGTACGTGTACATACAGTATGGCAATAAACTACTCTACTCTACTCTACTCTAATACAGTACGTTTGCTTATTTTGTAATGTTCTTTTCTCCTTTGTATAGTATATTGTTTCCCTGTTCTGTACACTAGAGGTAAAGCTATCCTTGGCTTGGTTATTTGGTGTTATAATATCTTACATGACAGTCCTGTAATCCAGTAGTTAGTTACTCCGAGAAAATACATAATGTATTTTGTGTATTTCTTAGCTTAATAACAAGAATAATATGAACTTCTGGAAGAAGGACTGCTACTCACCACTGATGCTCCCTGACTTTTATAATGTTCTGTATAGCACTGTCAATTCTAAGTCATTGAGTATTAGGTCTAATTTTAGAAGAGCCTTGTGTTTACAGTTCAAACTAAAGAGGAATTCAAGTCTGTGACAGCATCCTTGCTTTAAATCATATTATGTTCCTCCTACTAGTTCAGAGTCAATTGAATTACTGTCCTGTTCCACTTATAAATACTATTAGAAAGCCTTTTTTTCCTCTGGAGAGTAATTTGTGTTGCTATGAAAGACTTGCTCAATAAAAGGGCGGTTGATCATTTAATTCATTTAGCAGCTTTGAAATGCCTTCTGCATTTTTATGAGCTTTAATGTAGTTTTAAATGATTACAATTCCACTTGTTAATAATTGTTTATGCTGAGGGTAGCTACAGTTTTATGTCAATAAGACAGATGTTGTACATTTGTATTTAAATCTTATGTGTAAGTTGTTGGCCAATACCTGTTTGGTTTGTAGTTATTGATTTTAAATTTGATCAAAGGGATAAATGATCAGTTTTTTATTTTTTAACTTTATGTTGATGATGCTCATTGAATATATATAATTATGAACATTTTGGCTTGTAAAAAAGCATATTTCAACCGTTGGGTGACTCCTGGTAAAGACAGGATGTCAGTGTAACTGTATATTATAGTAATGAGAGTAGATAGTGATACATATGTTTGACATTTCCTGGAACAGTATTGTACTGCTAGCCTCTCAAGCAAATACTATGTGCAATAGGGAAATCATTGAAAATGAACTAAGGTGCTGGCAGCAATAAAATCTCAAGAAGACTGCAGTGGATAATGGGATGGTCTCTTGCTCACAATCTGAAGGGAGTCACTAGGGCTTCTGTCTGTGACACTTGCCTCTGGCAACACCATATGGTTGACTGAAAGTCTAATTAGTCAGAAATTGTTTAATTACATTCATTAATAAGGGTATAATTAGCAGCATAACAAGTTCGGTAATGATCAGTTGCTCAGTGAGTTTGAGGGAGAGACTTATCCTGACTTGACTGGAGATTGTATAACTACGGTATGTGACACCATCACTTTTGCCTTTCCAAAAACTCACAGAAGTTCCAGCCTCAACCCTATTTACTGCAAGCTCTATTAAAGATCAGTCCTTAACTATCTTATCCCAAAGTGGAGTGATGTTAAAGACATATAAAATGCTACAGATGCATTTCTACTAATGTAATTGTGTAAGAAAAGTTAACTTAAATTAAGGTTAATTTCACCTAGATTCATTTTTCTTGGATACCACACTAATAATAAAAATACAAAATATTTTATTAAATAAAGAAAAACTGAGTTCTGCTGCTTTTTAAAAAATGTGACTACAGTGAACTGAGAAAAAAATGTACAGTAGGTGGATTTAAACTATTTGGTGATTTCTTGGTCTATTGACAATATACAATGGATAGCAGGAATTTTCCACTTGAAGATTTCCTTTAAACATCCAGATACTATTTGAGCTATTTAATGCCAGCTGTAGATCCACTTTTTGACATTTCATAACTTGTCGTAAATTACAGCTTTGAAGATTATACTCAATTTCTTTTAACCAGATAGAGAAAGAAAATGTTCCTTGTTTCTGTGTCAAGGTGGATCTCTTATAAGACAGTAAATCTGAGTGGTAAATACAATTAAAAAATGTTCGTTGTATTTTTAAACCATTAAGAATTCACATACTGTAGGCCTGGTTAAGAAATATAAATGCATAATATAAAATGTGGTCTTGATTGTAAACCTTTTCTATAGCCTTCCTTGGTGAGAATAGAACCGGAAGAGGGAATATAATTAAAGGTTTTCTAACTTAATGAGAGAGCCACTCATTCTTAGCTTTCTATCACGGTAGCTCAAAAGATAATAAAATTGATCCCTATGTTTTGTTTACATCTGTGTATTATAAGAAATATTTTTGTTATTTTTCTAGAACTGAGTACAGGAGGGATGTATAATTTCATTAAAAAGATGAAAATCAAATAGTATGTGTTTTTACATTATGCCTTTCAGCTTCTTTCAGTCACAGTTTGTACAGCTTAAGCTAAAACAAAGTAATATGGGACAATTGCATGTCTAATTAGAGAATTAACCAAACCATGGTAAATGGAATGGAATGTTTACCCAAGTAAGTTTCCTTGTAATTTTATTTTGGTATAACCTTACTTTGGAGGTTTCAGCATAAATTTGCTTTAGTTTACCATGTTTTTTTTGTGTTCACTGTGGTTTACTACACTAGGCAATATGATACATTCCACAAAAAAATCAAAGAAATCCTTTTCATAGAGAACCATGGTATCCTCTTTGTGCAGTGCATTTTATGCAATGTAGTAAAACACTGTGGCGACAAGCTGAAAAAATAGAAAAAGAAAAGTAATATTATTTATAATACATTTATAGACCATTTTTATTCTTTCCCAAACCACCAACTCCATATAATCTTTTTATTCAAAAATTGTCAAAGAGTTGTACTTGGGCACATCATTATCCTGTGTTTAGCTTGTTGATGTGCTGTATATAAACCTGCAGAAAGTGTATTTTTCATTAGACTGGATATATTATGTCCCTTTTCTTTAACAATACAGTGTTAAGGGAAAAATGTCTAGAAGTATTGAAAAATGCTCATTTAGTTTGCCTTTGAAGCACTAAAATGAACACAGCTGTTCATTGTAAAATATATAAATTAATATTCTAATCATTTTAGATTTGCAGCATGTGCAAAGATACATAAGAATGTAAAAAGTGTCACATTTAATTATAGCTTCACTCCACTTGTCATACACCTATTTTCCTTTCATGATAAGTTCCTGAACTACTAGATGTACTGTAAAATGAAACTGACAGAAATTCCATCAATGAGTCGCAAATAGTCAGCACTGTAATTTATTTATACCTTTACATGTATCAGTAAACAGAAACACTGACAACAAAGGTGTATTTGCCTGTGCGTTAAATTAAGTTCCTAAACAGCCAAGCAGAAAATAAATCTGGCAGCTTGAGGATCAATTAGGAAGAAAGTATAAAGGTAAGAAGGAGACAGGGGTTTTCTTGGCTCCAAAACATTCATGGTGGGTAGTTTGTTAATTATAGATGCATACCCTTGTGTTTTTCTGCTGTGCCACACCTGAGCAGATCTTGAACTCATTAAATTTGTATGATACTTTTGTGATTTACAACTTCTCAAATACTTACTGTATGATTGTGCTTTCTGCTGCTGTGTATCCTTTAGCTACTCATGGTCTGAAGCCCTTTTTTAGAGGTACTGTGTACTGTATATTTCAAATACTAGATTTTTTAGATGTTAAAAAATCTTGTTGTTTAAGCTTATGAGCACAGTATTGGCTAAATAACCTGTTGATTCTTAAATTTACATTATATAAAATCTTGATACCAATATTACTGTGTTTTTACAATGATAAATATACATAGCCCAAAATGCAGGCTTAATATGTTCATACAGTAGTAATGCAATATGTAAACCTCAGTTTATTTGTAAACTGCAGAAAAATTTACTGTATGAGTAAAATGGCCACATTTATCCTTACATCTGACTGCAGCGATTGTTTCACTGAGAATAAATAGGAGCAAGCACACAGACCTGTCAGAGTTTTGGGGGATTATCAGTGTGATACAGCAATGGAGGTTACAAAACAGGGAAAGCTGTTTCTACTTCAAATAAAGTACATGCATTTACAGTATGTGAAAGTAACTGGAGGATGTTAACTGGCTGGCTGTCAGTGGAAGCTAACAAAATATAGTGCATATGTGGTGTGAATGAACACACCTTTTTTCAAAGGTCTGGTACTTGAAATTTCATTTTCTGCCATTTTTACCTGCCTATAAAAAAATCACGCAGTACTTACTAAGCCAACTGCACATCCCAATTAACAGAAGGCACTGACCCAAACTAGCTGACCTAGAGAATGGATTTGTGAATCTAGAATAGCTTTTCACAAGAGAATGAGAACTGAAAAATATCAAAAAAAGTCCAGAATAATAATATCCTCCCACTTTCTGGATATTCCACTCAAAGTGCTTTACAGGTGATGGGGGTTTCCCTCCACCACCACCAATGTGTAGCAAACACCTGGATGATGTACAGTATGCTCATCATCATCCAGTACACATCAGTTATCAGTGGGGAGAAGAACAGAGTATTGAAGCCATTTCATAGATGGGGATTATTAGGAGGCCAGGGGGAAATTTGGCCAGGACACCAGGGTAATACCCCTAATCTTTTCAAGAAATGCTTTGGCATTATTAATGAGCACAGAAAATCAGGTTTTATGTCTCCTCCAAATAAAAGAGCCATTTTTACAGTACAGTATCCCGTGTAGTGGGGCATTATGACCCACACAGACTGCAGGGGAGCACCCCCTACTGGTCTCATTAACACCTCTTCCAGCAGCAGCTGCAGGTACTTGCCAGGCTCACACCTGCTGAGCTTCAGTGGGTTGCAGGGTGACATACTGTAACTGTAAGCAACAAAAACAACAACAACAACAACAACAACAACTGCATTGTCACAGCATTCACATAGAAAACAAGATATATCCTTGGACAATTTTCCCATTATTTTATTAGTCAGAAATCAACCTTTTTAGAAAGCAGGGACCAGAATTCAAGTTTAAGAAGAGGCCTATGGTGACATATCCTAAAAATACTGGTCAAGGAAAGGAGTGACTCTACCATCTCATGGGCCAACTTTATCCATTTGGAATTGACTGGGCTTGAGTACTTAAAAAATTGTAAAAATTTAATATCTAAATTACCCACTACTACTATGAGGAGTTATTTCAACAGTGCGTGCAGCAGGGCTATAGGACAAACTCTGGTTCTGATGGTTCCCTGTCCTGGATTTGGGCTAAACAAAGTTGGGAGGCTTAGTTAATATTGCCCATGAATTAAAGCAGACTGCCTTTTTCATGCATCTGAATTTATGAATTGACCATTAATTCAAATAATGTAATACCATTATAAAGAATGCTTTTTATAACATAATATTTACAGTATTAGTAGTTTTAAAATGCAAGCGTAAATGAAGCATATTGTATAGACAGACACTCTTAAAGCACTTCATGAACCATAGTCATTTTTCCAGTTTAAAATATGACAATAATTAACATACAATGCCTCCTTTGAATATAGGAACAACAAAAAGCTTTCATCAGTGTTAATGAGAATTTCTTTATCATTACAGAAACATCAGGACTAATTAATGCTATTCAAATAAAACAAAGAAGATAATAAAGAAGGATTTAATTTGGGGTTTCATGGCATAATGGGGATAACAAAACATAACAAACAAAATATAACTTCATTTCTTTTAATAATGCTAGGAAGCTTCTCAGCTTAGAATGTGTGCCAACATTTCATTTGAAGGGACATTAACATTTGTTTGTTTGATAACACCAAAGAGTTTGGTAAACGTTTTAATTAAGCATAATGAAGTGACTTTTGTAGCTGGAGAGCAACAGGTTCTTCAGTCATATACTGTACATTGTTACCAGTCTGTCACTTGGTTTAATTAGTCTTTTGTCTTGTACTATAGGATTACATGAAGAGATGTGAAAAAAAAAAACTAATTTAAAATACAATTCTCAACTTATTACTATTGAATCAAAGGTCTGCAAGTGGTTCATATTTTTAAAACTATTAAATCTAGTGTTACGCAAAATACTGTATATAAATCTACCAGACTACAATTAAACTTTATTAATTATCATCAAAAACATTCCATTGTAACATTGTTTTTTTCATGAGACACCCTTAGTATACATGTAAAAAAATAGAATTGCTTCCTCTTTCCCAGCTGAATAATGCTTTCTTTACAGATTCCATTTCTTCTGCGTTTTGTGACCTAACATGATTTTGGTGTATGAGAAAATAACATAAAAAATAAGCAAATGGTTTGTCTTCAGTTCACGAGAGTAAGATTTTCTAAATTCAGTGGTACATTGTCAACAATTTGGCAAACCTTGTGTGATGTTAGGTACAATCAACTTTGATAAATCCAGAGTCAGCAGTGGGCAGTAGTAAGGAATGCCTTGAGCATGTTTTATTGTGCTAAAATAAAAGGAAGAAGTTTTCATATTTTTGGGACCATTTTTTGTATAATTTTGAAAACAGCCAACTGTATGAAGCTGAAGCCATTGAGGCTGAAGCCAAACTATAGTACAGTATGTTACCTCATTAGAAAATGAATTTTTAGCATTGCATATATCCCTGGGGGTCTAATGTAAATTCACTTGAATCATGAATACTGTAGGTGATTGATTTTATAAAACCAGCATTGTATTGTTTGTTTTCTTCCACTTCTTAATCTGATAACTAAAACAATATGGGGAGTTATGTTCTGGACAGATGGCCACAGCTATTAATTTACATTAGATACAGTAAATTCTACTCTGCGACTTCATAAGTGTCTTGCGTAAAGCAAGTGATTCTTATTGAAACACAATAAATTGCTCTCACACTATTGTTTATTTTCCATTTTATTTAAAATATAGTAATTTTTGTGACAAAAGCTCATAAAATTCTCATAAAGAATATTATATAATGCATTTATCCTTTTTTATCCCAAGTAGATCGTTTACTTTGTCCTTGTTTGTCATTGCCCTAGAACACACCTTTACATCTTTAGTCCTTTCCCTCTGTCAGTGTATAGAAAGGTGGGAATACATTAAGGACTGTTGACCTACAGTATAATGCCTCTGGCTACCCAAGTTAGGCAGATAAAATACAGAACAACTCTTTATTGCATCTTTTGACTGTGACAAAGTATGGGTCAAGCTTATAGAGGATGTCTTTTATGGGCCTTTTATGGGTGTGAGATGAACAACATTTTAGTTGACCACGGAAAAAAAGGGTGCCAAATGTGTAGTTTCATGGTTTCACTAGGCACAGGTTTTTTCAATCAATGCCTGTGTTCAGAGTGCATGAAAGTGTGCTAAGAGCTTGCCCTGTCTCTAAGAATACTGTTGGTGAAGAAACGCCTGCATAAACTGGAAAGATTCTCTCATTTAGGGAAATTGAGCCTTTTTTTTCTTCTAAGATAAGTTTAATAAATAGATTACCTGTCCAACCCCTTAGACAGTTAAGTGTCTTTTTTAAATTGTGGATTTGATGTCTTCAAAGTAAGATAATTTTATTTTGTTTTGGCATTTTTTTTTATTCTTTGGACTCATTCTTTGGTAAAAAAAACTACCTTTAAGGCTTTGAAAATGTTTTGGAAAAAATTTTGCACGGGCCTCTGACCTTTGACACTGAAGATTTGTAGGTAACTTGTAGGTTAGTAGAGTAGATTCAGAGAGCATGGCAGTTATGCCAAAAAACTGGTGCAGAGGAATAATTGAGAGATTGGCAGAAACAGAAACAAGAAGACTGCTACTCTGACTCTTGGTCTATGGTGACATTATCAATGCCCATGTTTCTTCCACTTATAATGTGTCGGTGCCTAAACAGGCCATCAGTTTCTGGTGCTCTGAGTGAATACAGATTGAACACATATTAGGTTACATAAAGATTATTTATGTGCCACAAATATTAAGAATGAGCTTACAAAATCAGATCAGTTTTCAGTTTACTGATGTTTATAGGAATAGCTGTGTTCCTCACAGACTTCTTTTCTTCTATAGTTTTGTTTTAAAACTGAATTTTTACAGTAGGTTAAGAGAAGGTGGCTGTAAAAGAAACAAGTGTAACATTTTCATTTTGTTGGAATGAATATTCTATGATACCTGGCTTCTACTATCCTTCTCCTAGTGCTGTAATTCTAGACTTGTCAAACTCAAAATCAGCAGTGTGGAAGTATTTTGTTTTTCCATCACCCATTATTAAACAGAATCTGTTTATTACTGTTAAGTAATACAGAGCTTGTCTGCAATGGAAATGAAAGACAGGTTTCTCTTCATGAGCAGGATTTCAGATTGCTGGTCTGTGGTGATGCATGCATTCACTTTGTTTTTCTTGCACCTGTAAGATTAAGGCAATTTAATTTCAACCAAGGTGCAGTAAGCTTTATTGGTGCATGTAGATGTTTCTTAATTACAGAAGCACAATTAATTTATAGCTTAATTTACAAAGTAATAATTATTCATGTTTGTTTTCATTTAATTTGTAGTTTTAAATTGTATGCAATTGAAGATACAATAATAGATTTCTTCTAATTCAATGCTCAATAATCTATTCAAGAATGTAACGGTTTGAGAATTTGAATATTCTTTAATATAGGGGGTATATCAGAAACTGGCATTGCCTTTGCTTTGACTTGTTACAACATGTAGTAAGCTTGTCATGTACAACATCTCAGTGAGTTGACAGGTGTCTACACTTTTCTCTGCAGTCCTTGTAGTACTCCTACGTGGTTAACATTTTTACATTGCTTTCAAATATTTGTCACCTTTCTGCAGCTGCTTCTTCGAGGCCTTCCTTACCTGCAAGTTCTTGAGCTTCAAATAACAAAGCGTGATTTCAGTGGCAAAAACTGAAAACATTTGGAAAAAAAATCTGCAGTGGCCTTCAAACATAAAACATTGTGAGTCCAAAGGAACAAAAGAACTATATATTATCTGAACTTATTGACTTTTGAGTGAAAGGTAATTGTTATTTCCACTCAAAGTCTGCAACAAAATCTGAACTGTGCAAAATGTTCTTTTAAGCTATTCAAAGCATGGTTCTTCCAATATTATGAAAACAGTTTCATTCGAATCAGCTATTGTGGAGAACAAAATGTCAATGTTTAGAAACTGTTTCAAAATTCACTGTTAACTTGTCTAATTTTCCTTCCTCTTGCTATTCATTTCATTGTATTACAGCCAATATGGGCAGCTATTGGTGACCAACTTGATTCCTATTTTTGCAACTGTGGTGATAAAGTAAAAGAAAAACAAAAGGCCTTTTGTTTTTAACAAGCTGTTAATTGTATACGACACATTATTGAGCATGCTTTTTTTGGAATAGTTTCCACCCAACATAAACATGTTTTCAAAGAAATTTACCCCTGAGATCCATATGCCAAATAGAGTACCAGCCAGATCGCTGCTGTATAAATGCAGCAGAGCACTTTCCTTATCCATCAAAGAGAAAGCTAGGTAAACTCTATATGTGTATAGAATTCCTAATCGATTCAGCCAAATGCTTCAGGGTATCAGATCCCTTTGAAATGCTGTTTTAGATGCACTTGGTTGGCTAGATATCTCTTTCATGGTCACTCGTGGAAAAGAAAAAAAAACACTTATTGATATCCAGGACTATGATATTAATATTGATTCAAGCAAGGGAAATTGAACATAGAACCTCTGCTCAGGAAACATCAAACATTAATTTTAAATCATTCATTTGTACAGTATGTTCCAAGGAATGTTATTGCATCAATATTCTTAATGTAAAACAACTCATTACAGTATAAAAAGTATCAAGTCAGTTGGGTACTAGATGAAAAGAAAGTAATCTTCATAATTTTAAATGTTTAACAAAATAAAAATGACCTACATAAGCAGACTAGCCCTTTACAATACCGAAAAAAGTTTGTAGTACAGTACTGTATGTTTTCTGAACTACCTGTTGGCTACATAGTTATTCCATATTGATATAAATTATTTTCATTCATACATGTTAGTACTTGATATAAATTAGACAGAGAGGATATATGCATTTCAAAATATCTTTAAATACTAATCATCACGTGTAAATGAACACTATATATCTGATGGCACCTACAATTTACACATTTGTGTATTTGCATAATACAAAGTTCTAAATTATTGATCCAAAATGTTATTAAAACAGTCTTATTATTTGTTAATATTATTTGGTTTTGATAGAAACAACTTGAAATATTAAATACCTGTATGTCTCGCTGTACTATCATAAGGTATTGATTAAACTGTCCGAATCTTTTTAAAAATTAGCTGCACATTATTGATTGAAATCCTTGTCATTATTTCTCTAGTCCAGCTGTTTTATTTGATTTAGACAGCGAGAACCCCAAGCATAACAATTTAAATGATGCTGGGCAAACAACTTTTTAAAGGAAAGTATATGTCTAATTTTGTATTCAGTTAATGTGATTTCTGAAGCTGATATTGCATAACTACAGTATATGCTGTTTGTCTGAATCATTGTCGATAGTTCTCTAACAAGTTTTTTTTTTTGCTTGAAAGAAAGATTGATTTACATAAAGGTCACTTGGAATGGTCTTGTTAGTGCTGATTATTTTAAAGAAATAAAGTACCTCCTGTACTCTAAATCTGAAATAAGGCTACTACACACATTGCTCTTTTCAGCCAAACTTTTATTCTCTTACATCAAGAAAGCAGACACTGCAATCTTTAATGCATACCTTCAGTAGTATGTTGTTCTCTTTACCACAGGAAAAGGTTATTAATTATAATAAAATTGAATAATAAGTGGATGGTACGTTTTTGATCTTATTGTGTACTGAGTCAATATAAAAGGGAAATTCTTTTTGTTTTTAGAATTGCTTGGAGTGCCTAGAATTTCTTGATCTGTTATAGATAATTGTTACCATATGTGCACTGGCATGGGATCAATGAAAACCACACTTGCATCCTATGAAATCATTATGAAGGTGTTTTTTTTATCTTGTTTGAAGAGATCTGATGTCAGCCAGAGCTTGAAAGTGCAAAAAGATGAGAGATGAGGTCAAGATGGGATAAGGGAATTAAGTACATTTCTGGTTCTACCTCTGACTCCATTCTGCTCAACCTTTACAGTCAGTCATGAGCAACAGTTGACAAGCAGAATAGCCTGGATTTAAAATGGCACTCTTCATGCTGGTATTCAAAATAATTATCTTAGAAATGGCTACTCTGAGGCTTTATTTCTAGTTTTATGATATTAATTAATATTAATTAGAATCAAACAACCGGACATCGTGTGCTGTAGCTATGGTGTCCTGAAATTCTCATACCTGTGAAATACAGAATGGATCTGTTTGACGTCAGATATTTCTTGTAATTTATTATGGATCTATCAGAATTCCAGTTTGTCATTTGCTAGACATGTCTGCTAATGCAATGGAGAGTCACTGTGTCATGAAAATCAAATCATTTGGGTGTTTCCGGGGACCTCATTTCAGGATTCAAAAAAGCTGTATTACTTTTTATTTTTGAAAAAGAAAATACCCTGTATTTTCTGTAAGTGGTTAAGGTTTAAGTGGTTAACTCCTCAATGCCTCTACAATACATAAGGCAACTGCATTGATATTATTTGACTTTAATAATTCATTCATTAAATTCATAATGGTATAGATTAATTTTATTTTCTGTTGTTTCAAGGCCTTTGTTATGTAATATTAAACTACACTATTTTCATTTTGAACAATCTCAGAACTGAATTTAGAGCAATATTGATTTTTCTGACTTTCATGCTTAGAGAAGGTACAACCTATTGTTATGTAGTTATTGAAACTCTGTTTCTTTACCTTAAAAACACATTTACTGTATATGAAGTCACATGAATTGTATTTATACAACATGTTACCCATGGGTTGAGTGTTTAGTTTTTCGGTACGAATTGTTGTAGTTTTGTACAGTTGATGTTTTCAAAGGTATGAGGAAAAATTATTAGGTTTTAAAACTCTAAGGTTGCAGAGTAAATAATCTTAGAATGGTTGGATGAAGGAAATTAAATAGAATGTTAGTGTCCTTGTTTCTAATCCTTTGGAAACATTATTTTTTTCTAAAATATAGTTGTAAACAAATTTTGTTCTGTGATATTTTTTCTAAAGAAAATTAATACGATTTTTCTCTGTGACACTTTGAATTTGGAAGTAATGTAATCCATATGAAATTAGTTTACTTGCTAGGTCTCATTTAATAGTATTTTAAAATAATGCCTTTGCAAAATTGATTATATAACATGTCAACTTCAATGTTGTTAAAAAGTACTTTAATTTGTTTTCACATAAATATACAGGCAGTCTTAGAAATGACATTGAATGTTTAGAAGAGTGCAAGTATCCGACCATTAATGTCACCTCAATTTGGCGAGGGTGCAGCAGCTAATGCATAAACATCTTGATTAAGATGTGTTCCAAACATGACACCATGGTTCATGTCAATGTCTCAAACTGGTTATGCCATCCAAAATGCTGTATGAAGTACACAAAGCTGAGTCTGATTGACTTCTTCCTTATTTACGCAAATGGAACTGGGTTGTGTTAACCTCCAAATTCCAATTGTTTCTTTGAGTCTTCAAAGATTGCTTTAAACGCAATATTCGTCTTTGTCATTGTCCTGTACAGTATATTGATGGCATCATGATGATATAATGACATCAACGTATGTTGAGGGGGCATTTTTTCCACCCATGGAAACCAAGTTTAATTTTAGTTCTCAATATTACCGGTCACCTCTCAGGTGTTTTTTGTTGAAAAGTACTGTAGGTCTTATGCCAGATTCTTTATGTTTGGTTTTCTTGAATAGTGATGGTCAACTCATTACTTAGTCTGAACCTTGACATTTCTTCGCCTTAACATGTCAGTGTGTTTATTGTTACTCTGACGAAATCTTCATGCCTATAAAACATACTTAAATTACACATATTCATTCATTAAGACAGTTATAATAGTGTTTAGTCAATGATCAATTGCTTCAGTACTTATGCTGCTCTTTTAAAAAGACATGTAACATAAATGTTTGACAAAACTTTACAGTACAAAGATGTAAGATGTGTAAATGTACAGTATGTGTATATTGATTTATTCACTTAAAGAACTGCACGTACTGTATTGTTTGCTTATATCGCATTTTGAACCATGGTTTTTAGTTATGCCAGTAGAGATGCCTTGTCAGTATTAATATTATACAGTATATTGTACTACAGTATATCTCTAGATTATGTCAAGACTCTGTCACTTACCTGTGAATCTCCAGCAGTCAAGTGCAGCCTTTTTTGGATTGGGTTAAGAGCTTGAGTATTACTGACTCACCTCATAAAAGTGAAATATGGTTGCAGATGAGTGTCTTAAAAGACTAAGGAACAAGATAATCTTTATTAAGAATATCTGGAAAATATTTAATCATAGTCTTTATTCTTTGGTGTCACAATGTAAAAGGAACAGGTCTTTTACAGGGAGGTGTGAGTGTATGTTTATGGTCAACAATGTTAGCCCTGAAGTGCGATACTGTAGCAAACATTAAAAAATGTTGGAAACCTCTTATTAGTTATTATTCCAGCCAAGTAATATTTCTTTTGGTACTTTGGATTAAAATAAATAAATGTGCTTCCATAACACAGATTATTTTATTCCAGGTGATTGTTTGTCTACTTTTGTGAAACAACTATACTGTAGTATGTAGTATGTAGTATGTACTTTACTTTAATTACTGTTTCTAGCAATATTGTGAAAAATAGGCAGTATACAGTATGTGGTGGAATACAGTACAGTCACTGGACTGTAATATTTAGACAGACCAAAAAGAACAAAAGCTATTAATACTGATACAACAAATACCACAAAACATTGAAGCAATCCATGATTCTTTTTGAATTCTAAACATTTCCATGTTGATTGCATTTGTGAACATTAAATCTAAATAGTAAATTGTAATATGCTTAATTCAGTGGATGTTCTGTGAAGCAAAGAGACCTAAATTCCCATCTTCTTGCAAAACAGAATGTGTGCTGATTGGATATTTTCTCAGACTTCTGAGAAGGTAAATTTGAATACAATACTCTGAAAAAAGCTACAAAATGTTACTGTTTTGTAAAACCACAGGAAGCCTGAGTAATTGGAAAACACTTGAATTTCATAGATTTTTAGAAGCTACAACCTAATTGTATGCAATGGTTATCATGTATCTGAACAGATGTTTTATAAACCCACTTCGCAGCTCAATATAAGGTAAGGAAGCAGAAAAAAGACAATACACACGTTATAACATGTTTCCTGTTTCTAAGCTTCCAAGTGAATTCAGATGATGCAGCAGTCAACAGGTCTGGACTGCTTTTAGTTTTCAAATTTACATTCCTAATTAACATAAGTTGTGCATGTGTTGGTATGCTACAATATAAAAAAAAACTGGTTAAATGTTAAATAAAATTTGAATTGTTTTCCAAAGCAGTCTGTTTGTTCAGAAAAAGGAAGAGAAAGCAAAAGTACTGTTTGTTAGTAAGATAGCTCCAGTGCCTAAGGAGGAATAAACAAGGATGTGTGCAGTAGATATTGAAAACAATTTTTGAAAACTCCATTTCCCCCACACTGATGCAAATCTTATAAAAATAAAACTTCAGTGAAATGATATTAGTACTAATACTTCCAGTCAGTTTTTGGAGACCATAAAATTGAACACACTCAACAAAAAACGTTCTACTAAGCTTGCTAAATGTATGCTACTTTTGGTACAGTGTGTGCTGGACAAGTGGATGACATAGAGACAGCAATTATTTTTCAAGCACAGGAGACTCATAAGTCAATGAGATCCAACCACTGAATGATTTATGCTCATGTATGCACAGCTGAACCCATAAATCACTGCCCCTGTATCGTTTCAATTCTTTGTGTATGATGTTATTTATACTGCATCTTACAAGGTAATCAATATTCTTAAATTTAATTGCATTTTAAGGTATGTTACATGGTGTTGAACAACACGCATTTGTGTTGAAAATGTGAATTTAAATTGAGAGTGAAATTTGTATTTTGTGGGGCCAGAGTAACTGGTCAGTAAAAGCTGTGGACATCCCCAAACAATAGATGTTACATCAGATTATAGAGTTCAGTACTGTAGATCTGACACACACTGTGGGTCATTTTGTAACTTTGAGATACAAATTCCAGGTGACCTTGATGACTTGAAAAATTGTTTCACTTCTGTGGGGTATTTAATAAGAACTCTGTATTGTAACTAGCACACAATTGATGCAGTGATTTTGTACTACACTTCTTCTTCTGAAGACTGTATCTTCTTAGCCACAGAGCTATAAAACACAATGCAGATACAAATATGAACATAATTGATTCAGGAAAAAAGGTGGAAAACAAGATGAAGATGAAGACTCATATCCTGAAATAATCAATCAGTAATTATTTAGTTTAGAGTTTTTGACAGGTTTTCCCCCACTTAAAGCATGGAAAAAACAGAAGGATTGATCTAACAATGGGTATCACATCTCAAGATGTCACAAAGTGTAGAAGGACCTGTGCAGTATTTTTTTTAAATTGTCATTGAAGTGCAAGAAACCTACTCTGCCAACATATCTCTGTATACAGTAACATTTCCCTACCTTTCTGAGTTCTTTTCTCTGTTAAAATATGATACTGTATATCAGCATCAGGAGACACAGGACCGCTCAATTCTACAGTGATTTCAAAAACAAATAAAGGGAGAATATAAAATGTACAAGCTGTTTCTTTAAATTACACTGACACTTTCTGTATCTCTGTTTATGTATATATCGGTAATGCTTTTCTGACTGCATGTTATAGTAAATATTTGTAAAATCAAGCAAAACAAAGCTATGTGCATCCAAATCTGTGATACTTGGAAGCCATTATTGCTATAATGCATGCTTCATCCAGTTCTTCCATACTGATTAATTAGGTATGACTATTTCCTCAGTTAATTTTTCTCCTGGTGAAATTTAAATTATATTTCACCTGTATGAATGTACTGTATATGAATAATTCTTCTCTTAAAAAAGGAGAAAAAATGAATGCCTAGCTATGTATTTGCTGATGATCTGAAAGTGGCTGTTGGTATTTGCTAGAGGAAAATTATGCTAATGACAAAGTCAGCACATATTCATTTTAGAGATACTTAATGCTAAAAAAATCTCTGAAGAAACTGTATTAACAAGCACATGAAGACTTAGGTTCAATCGAAGACTTGTTGGAAGTGTTTGAGTTAAATTCCACATCTAATCAATGACATTAAGCAGAAATCTTCTTACAGCACCTGTTTTCCTCTTAATTACAGAAAGTATTACATTTCAGTGTTTGTTTACAGGTTTTTATTTATGCAAATAGTAATTTTTAACAGACATTTTAAAAGAGTCTACTGTACACGTTCTTGTTAAATGGCTACAAAATTGTCCATTCTGTTAATGCTTTGTAAATGTTCTAACTTTAAATATTTCCTATCTTATCAGACTACTCCTGATGTTGAATTTGTGTACTGTTCCTTTTTTAAATCAGGGATCTGCTTGTTTCTTAAACTACTCCTGTGGATAGATATTATAAGATCTGCTTTGTATGTGCTATACATTTATGCAAATTCCCAATTTAGCCAGACAAAAATGGGTTTGTATTGACTTGTGACAGATGTATGGATTGATTTAAATGAATTATTCAGAGACTGCATTCCTGATACAGGGAAAGAATGCATCAAAGGTGTTTCAGAATGGGAGGCCTGGGCGATCTTATGTGGGGAACATCATACAGTAGT
The DNA here is from genome assembly GCF_059453375.1 of Lepisosteus platostomus. Classification (NCBI taxonomy): domain Eukaryota; kingdom Metazoa; phylum Chordata; class Actinopteri; order Semionotiformes; family Lepisosteidae; genus Lepisosteus; species Lepisosteus platostomus. Next base: position 33,635,078 of record NC_142623.1, read on the forward strand.
TAAATAGTACTGCATATACTGTATACTGTATATATATATAAAATCGTAATATATTATAGTAATGTTCCATTACATCCTAGTTACCATGTGTATTTTCCAGCAGATTTCTTGATTTTAAAATTTTAGAAAATTATAGTAGCAAGCCCTATTATAGCAATGTAGCTAAACGTTTGACATTTCCAATGTAGATCATCTACATATGAATTTCTATTTGTGAAATAAAAAGTGTGTTTCTCCAAGCAGGAGCAGCGTGAATTTACAGAGTATATTTGCATAAAAGCATATTTGTTAACATTATTTCAGTTGTTGCAGTAAGTATAATTTTATAAAAGGTTTGGGCATGCCATGCATGCACTTTTTTAAGACATTAAAAGTAAAAGGAATCATATCGACAAATGATAAAATGCATTGGACAGTTTTAGACTTTAGTGAGGACAAATGATCAAGTGTGTTGTATGGTGAGTTGGCAGCCTGGTGTTCAGGTTGCAGACCTCCCTGAGTGAGTGGACATTTTGTCATGGTCCTTGTTGGAACAAATGACATAGGAAAAGGTAGGATGATGATTCTGCAAGACAAATTGAAGGATTTAGCTTGTAAGTATGGCAGCCAAATGTCTCTGGTGATCTTATTAGAAATTCTACTGGTGCCACATGTAAGTCCAGGGAAGAGAGATGAAATATGGAGGTTTACAACATGGCAAAATGACTAGTGCGGAGATGAGGGGTTTGAGTGTATGGGGCATTTGGGATCCTTCTGGAATAAATGGGACTTGTAGCATGTTAAACAGGAGCCAGGGGTACTGGGAATTAAGAAATTCTGAGAGGAGAACAGCTGTGGAGTATTTAAATTAGTGAACTATGGAGCTTACTAAAGGACATTCTAAAATGCATATGCTTAAATACCTGATGCATAAGGAAAAAATGAATATATATATATATTTACTAACTATGACATAATAGGAATAAATGAGAAATGGCAAGGGGAGGATGATGAGGTTAGTAGAATATTAATAGTTACAATTTTTTTTAAGAAAGTAATGTACATGTAAGACCAAAGAGGTGGGATTTTATATATATATATAAAACAGCAAGCTACAGTATATACAGTAACTGAAGCAAGAAAGTAAAGTACACACAGTCAAGAAAGAGCTTAACAATAGGTGTATTCTACAGAGTAGATACAGTAATCCTGGCACAGGTACTGTACAAGTAGCATGTGGTATACCAAGGTCAGGAAGATCTGTAGCAAAGGTTTAATGTATATTAGTTAGCTGTATATTAGTGGGGGATTAAACTTTTCCACAAACAAACTGGGATACTGTCAGGGAATGGGGAATAGAGAAGATTAAATGCATTGCCTCTGTATCTCATTTGTGAAGGCACCTTTGTCAGAGCCTTTTATTGACACACCTTTTCCAAACAACCTGGATACTGTATAATTTTCAATGGAGTTGATGTTATAGATCTACTGGGAAATTGAGATTATAATAAGGTAACTTTTGAGCTAAAAAATGAATTTAGAATTAGGACATTTAAAACACAGTTGAAAAAAGACTATGAATGAGTGAAGCAGAGCCTACAAGCGATGAACTATTATCAGATGGATTAAGAGCCAATACAGGAGGAATGGTTACAGATCAAATACATAATGTTAAAGCCTGAAAGCAAATTAATCAGAAGGGATTAAAGTAAAAAAAAGGAACCAAAATTGTTTAAAGGAGAATTCTGGGAAAACAAATCTAAAGGAAGTGAACATTCAGACTTGTAAAAAATAGAAAGTAGTTTATGAACTAGTAGGTGATTATCAGTAGAATAGTATAAAAAATATTTTCTATGCTGAAATGAATGCTAAATGAATAATACAAGCAAGTTATTTTTATAATAGAAGGAGCTCCATCAGTAATGGGTTGCAGCAGGGGCTTGGGCTATAAGTAATGGTGATTTCTTAGTATTACATAAGAAACTGAGGTAGGTTATTCATTGACATCTAGCTAAGCTTTAGGCTTACACTAAGGGTTAGAGCTTTACTCCCAGACTGGAAAATTTCAGTGTAATTTTTAAAAGAGGTGATGGAAAACTGAACTAGGAACTGATCAGACTTACTTTACCTTTGTTACAGATGGTAAAGATCTGGAAATGGTATTGAGAACTAAATTGCATAAATACAGCTATTCCTCTATGAACTTAACTCATATTGAAAACTTAAGTGATCTGAAAAATTGTAAGTTAAAAAAAAAACAATCTCCATAGGATCCCATTTTAAATCTTCTAACTTGTACAGTTTATGATCAATCAGGAGCACTCTCCAGCACTGTCCATACATTAGTACAGGACATATTAGTATATACTAATTAGTATTAGCTTTGTTTTAGCCCCAAAATACTGTAACCCATTGACATTCTAACAAACCTGAAAAACAAATACAAAAAACCAAACAACTGTAACTATGTAACACACAGTAACTATGATTAGTTAATCAGATTTTCGAAAAACAGTAAAATGATTGCTTTTCATGCTTTCTTTGCTTTCTCAGCACCACCCCAAAACTTTTCCAAAAGTTTCACACCCGTGATGAATATTGATTGTACAGATAATGTGTGATATTAAAATAAAATAATTCTAGTATAAAATATAATTAAATGTTATAATACATAATAGGAGCGCATGCACAGCTTGACCAAGCTGTATGAAGCTGGGCTGGTATTCCAAGAATCACAGCCTCAGCTTGTATTCCTCTATGTATGGTAAGATCACTGCCTACGAAGGGGTTTCATTCATTGTGTCAAAATATGTTGTTCATAAGGTGAAAAATGGGTATACAGTATATTTACTAGCTTCCCTGTTGAGAAAACTTGTAAACTGGGTGTTATAAACTGAGGAATGACTGTATTTACAGAGCAGTGGTGGCACCGTATTTAAACATTTTCTGGTATTGCGTATGCTATGATTTAGTTTTCATAAAAACCTTGATGAATCAAGGTGTAAATTTCAGACAAGGTGTGTGCTTTCAATGTACAGTATGTGGCCTAGCTGTTGCTTTAATAATTGTTGCACTTTAATGATGCCAAAGAACTACACCCTGTTGTTTTTTTTTGACAAATGTTGGTTTGTGAAGAAAAAAAGCACCCAGTGATGTGATTTATTTGTACAGAAGACATCTTTCTTGTTATTTTGGATACCAGCATGTTAAAGTTTAAATATACAAAACTGCTACACTTAGCAGCTGAATGCATAATTGAGCAAATCATTCTTTCTGTCAGCACTGTATTAAAGCACAGTGGTGTTTGACTTTCTCCCTACTCACATCACTGTTGTATGTCATGCTAGTGCAATAGTACTAAATAGAAAAAAAATATATGTTTAGAATTGTTTGGGGCTGGTGTAAGGAAGGTTCTGTGAGACAATTCTAATTTGAAATATGTTGGTAATTTCCTAAGGCAATTCCTAAAACAGTATATTATATAATAAGTGAAATGTGTAATGAAATACTTAGCATAGAAATCAAAAGTGATAAAGTGGTGGTCATGTACTGTATGTGGAGTACTGGTGAGCATACGTTATTCATTAATGAATTACTGAGACATGTTTTAAGGGGTCAAAGGTTGTGGGTATTTTGTATTTGGTAAATTAATTAAACAAGTCTGAACTTTTGTGAAATACTTTTTGTGGTTTTAGCTTTAAAATACTGGAATATTATAAGTTCACTTAGGAAATTTAATTTAAAGCTTTTTTAAATTGTAAAGCTTTTTTCCATAATTTCTTTGCTTTTCATAGATTTTTATGTTCAACGAAATATGCATCTAGTGTAAATTGAGGTCTGTGTGGCTCTTTCATTTGTAAAGGAAGAAGTGAGGAAGTTTCTTTAGCAACTTTTCCAAAATCATGCTTGCTCACTGTAATATCATTGGGAAGGCAGACCCAAAGGGCATTTTCACATCTCTACATTATATTAACTCAAAAACATTAATTTCTTACAGTAAGTGCATTTCCAGAGGGGGTTGTCAAGTAAATGATGAACTGTTGTATGGAAGAAAGATGTAGCTTTTGAGATATTCTTCACACAACAATGTCAGACTCCCGACTTCCATTAAAAGTAGGGGTGTATGGTTTGTACTGAGCCTGTTAAAAGTTTCCATTAACAAAATCTCAAATGAGAAGAGGTAATTTTGCCGAAAATAGACTACCGTTAATGAATCTTGTAAAAAAATAATATTCCTCAGGTGGAAGGACTATATTTGCTAATGCAACCTCAACGAACTATAATCTAGAGACAGATTTGTCTTTGTCTATTTCCTATGGTGCCCAGTTACGGACTGGTGCACTGTTCAGTGCATATTCTTGCCTTGTATCTACTGGGATAGATTTCAGCTTACCGTGAGTCTCCATAGGACCCTTCATAGGCTGTGTCTAATGGATGGATGCTTCCCACAGTGTTTTAACTTTGATGCTGTAGACGGTCTTTAAATTGCACGTCTGCAATTCACAATCATATGATACAAGTGTAAGCTGTCATGGCAATAGGAACATTTTATATACTGTATAGTACAGTATAAGGGGAAGTCCAAACTTTCTTTCAGCAGTTTGATCACATTTTACAGTGGGAAAACCTAATCTTTGTGGAAAAGGTAAAAGCTGATGTTCCACAATGTTGCACTAGATGAATTGCCCATTGTATGAGTTGTGTGAAAGATAAATTTTGGTGGAGTGAAGCAGTTGTTGACGTGTTCAAGTACATACAAAAAACGAAACGATTAACTCACAGGAGGTTTAAGCTGGTTCTAGAAGTAGAACTGACTTGCATTGGTCTTCTTAAGTGAGGTGGGAGATCTGTAGAGAGCATCAGTTTCTTGAGGCTTGGCAAATTGCTGTCCAAAAGGACAACAGTCAGAGAAAACCAGCTGAATGGGCCTTTCTCACTGTTTTATTTAATGATACATTAGAAGTTAACGAGCACTGAAAATTAAAGTTTAATATTTTACCTTTGTGTATTGATCAGCACAATTATTTTTGTAAGGCTTGTAGGAAGAAAAAAAGGAAAATACTTTATATAAATATAAACATGTACAAATAGACACAAATATTAAATTTTAACAAAAAATCAGCAAAACGCGAATACATAAATCCACTGAATGTAGGAGTAGTAACTGCAAAAGACATTATGTAATGTCATCGTTTTCAGTATCAAACTGATCACAACATGTATCTGATATGTATATGAAATGTAATCTGTGCTTTCTAGGTTAAAAAAAGTGTGATACCTTTCAGTTACATAAAATTTTCTTGAGAATGTTTAAAATCTTTTACTTTTATCAGAGCCTTTAAAACTTCACCTGAAAAAAAGCCCTATACTGCATGCTGTTACTAAAGAAAGCCAGCAGAGGCTGCTTTGTATCAAGAATACAACATTAGTATGCTTGTGTCTGGAGACTGAACAGCAAGTTTCCATTGATTCTTTGCGAAATGTACTTTCACGTCTGACGTTTTTTGCTAAGTGGAAAACAAGACATAGGAACTTGATAAGGCAGGTTTTACAGTATAACCATAAAGTACATCTGATGGGCCAACATTGCAGTCTGTAGTTTATCTCTGGGGTTCTTAAACAAAACCATGTACAATACTTTGTATTTAAAGCAACACTAGATAACACTGCTTTTTTCATGGAACAACCATTAAACCTTTACAACCATTACTGGTAAAATGTAATTTTAAAAATTAAAAACCTGAATATATTGGTGACATTCAATATATTTCAATGTTATACTTTTAATGGACATTTCTGCTTTATGTTTTGCTAAAATCCAAGAGAGAAACGGTGAAAACATTATGAATACTATTTCCAGGTATTGGAATGAAAGACCTAAATTTTAAATAGAACAAATCCTTTGAAGATTCTCCTATCTCTTTGCTGTGCAAAAAAGAAAGTCCAAATGCCCTTTGATTTGACTGCTTGATGGAAAGAATAAGAGATTGTCTGATTTCTACTCAGAAATACAAAAATATGAATCTGTATATTTATCTTTTCGATCCTTTGAAGATTTTAAATCCTAATTCACCTTGATTCTTTACTACTCTATACTTAAATTCAACATTCGGTCCTTGACATCAAACATTTATGCTACAGCTCTTTCATTCCTAGATACATACCACTACTATTTGACATGCTGCAAGCTCCATTGTGTATTACAGAAGAGTTGACATTTATTGGAGATGCTTTGCATCTTTCATTGGCAGCACTGCAAGTTCACAGATGCCAGGTAAGTCAAAGAAGTCTCTGTTGAAAAGCAAGCTGAAGATCACCTGGATATCTCAAGCCAACTGTCTGCAAACCCAGCTACTCCTATGCACTTGTGCACTGCTGCCTGGGGAATTGTGGTCACAATTAATTAAATAGCCTAGGCTTGAACCAGCAATGAATCTCAACCTGCACAACAAGCATGTGTCATACAATGAGACAAACCATCCACCCCTTCTGCTTATATAGTGCTTGGTCTTAATAAAATATATCTAATATCCAAGTTCTTCCCTATTTCTTACCATACTGTATGTACTGTACTGTACAGTATTTGGTTTTTGAATATTTATGTATATGGTAAGGAGTCTTGGAAAACAACCCACATTATTTTCTTTCATAATGTGAAATGCCTTTGTTTACTAATATCTAGATCATCTTAATAATTTTGCGTCAGCTTAAATTGCATTTCAGTCTTCAGTTGATTATGATTATTATGTGACTTACTGTATTTCATGTATGTAACTCCCTCTACAAAAAAAAAATTACACACCTGCTTGACTTTTTGCCAAGTTGTTTCCCTCACTGCTTATTTTCTAACGGTATGATCTTTTGACCTCTTTATTAAAGCACAACACTCAGCCTTTCTCTCCCAATCATTTACCTGCAATTGCTCTCCAGTTTGAGGTTTTCTGCTTGTTATTTGAGTAAATTCAATCTAGCCAAGAGCTACTATCACACCTCCAAAATAGTCTATAAGAAAAAAATGTCTCAGTCTTAAGCAGACTTGTTTCATTTAATTAAATTATTGAACTATCCATATAGAAATGTATTGTTAAGTACAGTATGTTAAACTATGCTAAAGTCTCATCAACGAGTGACATTTGCGAATTATTATGTTACACAACTCCTCATGTGTAGAATGGCTACTAGAAAAAAACATGGTGGTTAATTTTCAGTTAGAAATAGTGTTTTCTGTCATTCTAATGGTAAAACTATTGTACTTGGAAAGTGTTAGCATTTACAGAGGGTGTCAAACTGAAACACATGTCAAGTTAGTATAAGACTACAGTGCGTTTCTGGTTAGTCTACATGTGAAATTTAACAGAAATACCTTAAGAACAAGCATGAATTCAGTCTCAGCCTTTTCCTTTATGTTTTTATTGATTACTTGCTCTAGACACTGATCTGTTTAGCTACATATATGAAAGTACAGAAATAACTTTTTTGTGTGCTAAACTTGACCCACTTATACATCATACTTGTGTGAGTTTATGTCCTCCAGTGTTTGCCTTTTTTGTCTTTCTATTTTTTTGGGACTGAGTGATGAGATCAAGGGATACAAGCCACCTGCCACAGCTCCACCTCCCATCTGGAAAAACACAGCCCACTCAAACAGCCTGAATACATTTTCAAACTCTTCTCTGTATTGATTTTAATGGGATGTCTGTGAGCCCATCCTAACTGTTTGGCCACCTTGTGTGTGAAATGGGAACATTTGTTAAAATATCTAAACCATCTTAAAACTACTTCTGCCTCCTGGATTGTACTGGAGCTCCAAAAGCAAAGCTATTTTAACCCTTTCTTTGAACATGAATGTCATACCAAGACAGGCTTTCAGCAGTCCTTCAGAAGGACTCATTAGTATAAGTTTGAGTATTATACTGTAAATTAAATAGCAACTCTCTTGTGGCTTGTTTGGCATGTTTTATTTAAATTGTATTCTTTTATTAATGGACCTGTGATGTTAGACTTACAATGTGCGTGTTGTACCCTGATATCGTAATCATTCTTTTATTAAGATACTTCAGAGAAATGCAAAGTTTCAAATATAGTTGCGCACATGCAGTTATCTGCAGTTTCCGACTTGATCATTCTCTGTAGTATCTGCCTGTCAAAATAGAACAAGGTGTTAGGGATGGAAGCATTAAGATCTCTCTGATCATGATTAGATAAAAGGATAGAGGCTGATCAACTGACTAACTTAGTGGGGGTAATCCTAGGGTGCCCATTCAGAGTACTTAACCAAACCTGACTCTCTTTTATCCTGTATCTCTTCTGGTGGAAACTGGATCACTCACCAAACTCCACATACAACCTCCACATAGACAAGAATATGTTTAATTTGAACTTTCTTACTGTACTGTATATCTGTATTTTTTTTACTTCTGTGAAGAACTGGTCTGCAGGTATGGGCGTATTTTGTGCTGAATGCTATGGAACACACAGAGATAAGTCCCATGCTCTCAATAAGGAAAAAATATTTTGGGATATTTTTCTTTCCTTTTTACTTTTTAGGCTGGTATTAACTTATACTTGTCCCAATGCAACCGTGTTTTTCCAATATAATATACAGTAACATTTCACAAACATTTTGAATGCAGTAAATTAAAAAAAAACACTTGTCAAAGCTTTTCAATAAATAATGCAAAGCGATTCTCATTCTACAAATGTTGGACAAACATCCTATAGATTCTTGTACAGTAAAATTGTAACGTAAAATTCAATAACATTCAGTATTCTGTAGTACCATTTTATGTACCATTACATTTAAGTGCAATTCTGCATGTGGGCTTTAGATCATTAAAAAATATATATATGGTACAGTAAATTTAGTTATAATGAACTGGGAATTAAAAAAAGCTTGTGTGGAGTGGGCAGTATTATTCTAAAGTAACAGTAGCTTCCAGTGACTTTTAAGGTTAAAACACCTGTTTGACAGGGCTCTGCATTGAATAAAAATAAAATACAACATTTTAAGTACATGCATTACCTACCCTCTCCATTTGAGGATTTTTAATTGCAGGAGGTCAATGACAATAATATGACAACTTATTAGAAGCCATATTTGATGGTGCTGATTTCATACTTCAGTTTGCACAGCATTTGGTTTCTAGGCAATTACGAACCATGCTATTTATTAATTTCACGGTTCACAGAGCATCAGACACTATAAATAGTTGAGGCTGACAGTGCTGCATACAATGTGATCTCTCATAACGTTAGTTGCTGTTATTGATTTTGCTGAAATCTAAAGCCACCATTGTAGCAGAGGAATTAAGTGCCTGTTCTCTAACCATAAAATGAAGTCACACTACAGTAGAAAATTCAAATGATGTGCATGTTGACAGAGGTTAAATTAGAACTTCGCCAATTTGATCCAGTAAATGGATGTAGGAATTCCAATTTGCATACTTCTGAATTTCAACAGTTGCCAAAGTTTATAATGTTTCTTCTTTCTTTCAAATTGAGCTTGCAAGTTCTGGGAGTGCCTTGTTAGTGCCTTGTTAGAGACCGCCAACATCAGCTTATGTAGTGAAAGTTTAAATATGTTTATAATATATGCATAAACTGCATATACAGTAGTATATACTGTATATGTATCTTTCTTAGTTTTCTTGAAAAACAGAATAATGTGTACTGTAGCTAATGTGTAGTGTCAATCACTTTCATGGGTAGATAGAAGTAATTAAAGAAGTAAATAGTGACAGGTTTTGATTCATTATGAATAAACATGAAGAAATATTCTGGGCTGCAATAAATGGTTAGCCTTGATCAATCATATTGGAAGGGCCACATACTGTAAAAGCTCTCTTGGGAAGCCACTATACATTCTGAATGCACTGTCCCAACTGTTTTGCTGTGCTTAGTCTCAATATGTTTCACAATGTTAAAATGTGCAGTCAACACAACAATAATAATTGTTCAGTTATAAAATAGAATGCAGAAATACTGAGGATGGGTAACATTATGAGTTTGAGAAAGAATCACTGGGACTTATTTAATTGTGCATGCATGTTTTGTGTGGAGGGCAATCCTGAATGAACCCTGAATGTGTTTTTAAGAAACTAGAGTTTTCTGTATTGTTTCAAGAAATTTCAGCCCTAAATTGCATTCTTCTGAAAACAGCTATTTATCTATCTCCCCAACAATCTAACATCTGTGGTTTTACTTTGCAGTTTAGATAAAACACTAGGACTAGGCCTAACTGTAGTCCAGTTAGCTTTGTGGCTGGTTTAATAGCCACAGTGACACTTGTAGGAACAATGCATGAAGTGAATAATGATATCATTGTGCAGAAGCAAAGGGCAATCAATTATTCAGCAGACCCTGCCAAGTATAAGCAATGCAATTGATGCTGGTGCCACATACAAATGGAAGTTTCTGGTCTATACTGAGGACATTTTAGTCTATTCATTCAGCACAACAAATTCCATGAAAATCTTGATTCTGTGATTGATAATGCAATATAAAAGTATATAAAAAATTCTGTAAGTCAAACACCAAATTAAATTAGTTTACAAACGTAAAGTAATTTAGAGCACATGGTCAAACAATACAAATACAACCAGTTTCCAAACACAGTTACAGTCACGTTTTTCTATTTCATTTCCTTGTATCAATATAAATTACCATTTTCCAAAAGAGTAAATAATTGAAATTTATTGTAAATGAGCCAATATTTCAGTTTATATAGTGCACATTATAATTCTATATGGCTGATGTGTTTCATTATGTTAATAGACTATCAATGCAGCAAGATGTTTCGATCATCTGGTCATTTACTGTATTAATGCTTATTATCCTAGATTGGCTTGTTCACGTTTATAAATGTGTTGTTAACTCTTTATAATAAATGAATAGGGTGTTATGAATTAAACCTGATATATATTAAGTTGAAAGTTGTAAAATATGTCTATGTTTTGTTGTTTGCATTTAAATTTTAATTGTAGGAAACAAAGGAAAGGTTTTTCTATTTTATTTAAAGTTCATGTTAATTAGATGATTACATCTGGAAAATACTATACAGTATTTTTTACATTAAAACACTACATGCAGTTTTTTGCAAAATATCTGTAAATGTTCATTTAACATTGATTTGTAGAACTTTAACCTATAGGATAAATTGATGTGCATTGAATTGACTTGTACAGTACCACAGTGTCCAATTAAAAGTGAAAAATAAGCATGAGCCTTTAAACCTAGTCATAGAGCTATTGTTACTGTACTGTACTCTTAGGACCACATACTGTATAACACAGAACTAATGATAATGATAATCAGTCGTATTGTACAATACCTAGCCTCTTCCAATATACTCTGGAGTAACTCTGAGCAATATGGAACAGTCATGTTACAGAGTCTGACAGTTGTACTATATTAACTGATGAATGTGATAAGAACTGGTTTATTTTATATACATTATATATACTGTATGTTTGCAAAGGGAAGAACAGTGCAGAAAAGAAAAGGCTAACTACACCAGTTCTGAAAGATGTTTACAAAATTCAGCTTTCCTAAATATAGTTGGGACTTGCATCACAATTGATTTTGATTGTCTTAGAAATGCAGACTTTTATTTACTTTTAATTTCATTTTTAAATGCCATGAATGTTTGTTTTCCAGTGCATTTTCTTTTGCCTAGAAGCCCACAGAGTGGAAGCTTAAGTACAGCTCTGTTTTTCTATCCAACCAATATTAAATGAGGCATTGTCTGGAAGGTGAACAAAATGCACACTTATACTCCATTCAGTTAAAAAATGTTCTGAAATTGTTTGCTTTGTGGTCTATATAAAGTGTTTACATATATGCAATATGTGTATAATTTCAACAGGTTCAGCTGTCCTGTTTCATGTTTTCTAATTTCACTTTATTTTAGTTTTCTTTTTAATCTTAATATTTATACTTAACTCTGCCTTGAACTTTTTACCTAGAATCACAGACTTTTATTGTATTTTTCTAGCAACATCCTACAGGAAGTCGAACTTGTTTCATGCATGTTTTTAAAGTTTGTTTTACTAGGATTCGTATAATTTCAGCTACGTTCATGTTCTGCGATTTATTTTTACATTTAAACTCACATTCAGTGAGGCCTTTTCCTACATATTTGTCAATCACAAATTCACATTTAGCTCTTGTACTTAAACAGTAAGTCCCAAGTTTATATCACTTCAGAATGTAACCCTTTAAAACTACTTTTTCCACCCTCTCTGTTACTGTTATACTCTACTGTCTTTAACAAGGAATAACAGACGATTCTGTAATGAACACTGTTTGTAGAGTCTATTTGTATTAAAGGATTTGGAACTCAGCCAGGAGATTCAATTCTCCAAAGCCTGTCTGGTGTGGGCAGCAAAAAAAAAATCTTTATTTATGTAAACTTTAAACATTAAATGTTAATATTTTCTGTTCAAACTATAGTAAATTCTTACTGTACCTTTCAGACATAGAGAGTTCCACCATAATTAAATGAGTGGTGGCTTTATAACCACAAGAACACTCCTTAAAGCTGTTCATTTCAATTCATTTCAGTCTGGAATGTCATATCATACTGAACGTACAGTATAAGGTCTGAGATATTCAAGTAATAACAATCTCTTGTCCTAGTTGGCCTTAGTCAGCATAATTCTAAAAGTATTCTTATAATTCTAAAATGTTTTAAATCTAAAAATTAAATCTAGCCATAAATCTCACACACAAATACAAGCAACATTGTTTTAGTTGGTGGATCATGTTTATGTTACCTACCTTATGTTATGACTACAGACAAACCTCAGTGTAATGGACATTCATTTTGTTAATTGTACAGAACTGGTATCCAAGAAAGATCAATCTATTAAATCCAGAACTTTCAAAATCGACACCAAGCTGTACGTTTTTCTGTAGGTTTCATGTTCCCACGCATTTTTATGTATTTTCTCATTGCAAGATTGGTAAATTGAAAAACATTTTGGAATGATACACTTATCCAATAAAGGTGATTGATTTTATTTTGAATTTTGACTTCATTCTTATCCAAATAATTTAAAGCATTCCCTTTCATTTTTAAAGGTTTCTTGGATGTGCTTGAGGACAAGGCAAGTCTTGTAATTGCCAATGGGATTCTAATTCTGAGCAATCAAATAGATGGAAACCCATTATCCCTGAATTCTCGCAATCAACAGGTAAGACATTCAATTCAATAAAATATTCGAGCTCTGTGACAATAACCTCATTAATAACATCATGCTTTTGTAAAAATATTGCATTTAATAGGAACATGGGGAGGTTCATCATTGTTAGTTTAACTGTTTTATTCACCAAAGGCATATCACATTCACCACAGCATATATCCTTAAAAACTAAGCCATTTGTATTTTTATGGCATTGACTGAGATGCTGGATTTATATTTCTTTGGTTTTAGTGCATAATTTCATAATATTGCATTCTGCCGACAATCTTAAGATTGTCTTATTAAGTTTACTCAGTTGTATCATTGAACAGACTTCTTGCTTGAGGCCGAAGGTCTAATTTTTTCACCAGCTGTAATGTATGCCTTTATCATTTTTTTTTCAGCCCCTAATGTGGAAGTTATTTAGAGCTTAGCTTATTTCATTGAACTACATACATGTTTTCTTTTCTGTCTAAAAACACTAACAACATTATGTAAGCACCTCCCTGTGGCAAATTCTGAAAGTCTGGCTGTCGTTTCTGCTAATTATTGATCAATTAATAGCTTTCATCCATGTTCTTATACTGTATTTGCTAAGCTATTTAAGTTAGAGAACCGCAGGTTATTTTGATAGTTTAGATACAGATGTGATGTACTGTAGCTGTAAGCAGGGAAGCTTCTATCACTACTTTGCTTTTCTAAATGTGTGAATACTTTACTCATTTTTCAGAATTTACTGTAGCTGACTGAGCGTTCAAATGCTTTTGCATATAGAGTATGCTGTTTTGTCTTAACTGTCTGAAATGTTATGATGTTAAAATTGCCATTGACATTTTACTATTTACTCCATTACCTATTTGAAAAAAAAAACATAACAAAATTAACTAATAAGTTGTATTTATCTACAGTATACCTGGGTCAGATAAACACAAAACATAATTTCATGCAGAGGGTTATTAACATGTCAGCCCCACACTTACCGATGAGTAGATTTTATCTTACTAAAAATGATTGTTCAGCTCAAATCTGTTGGGAAGACACTATCATGACGGGGTTCTGTTTTGGCTTTGTATCCTGACATACTGTACGTGTGTTTGTGGAGCATATTCATAATTTTTGGTTGCTATGTGCAGTTTCTCTTCTGTCTTTCTGAGCAGTTAATTAGAGGTCTTGACATATTTTACTGAATGCTCTGTAATCAGTTTCCCTCTATTTATATAGAGATGCTGCCTCACAGCTCCAGAGTCCTGGGTTCAATTTTAGCCTCAGGCATCTGTCTGTGTGGAATTTGTTTACTTGTCCTGTGTTTATATGGATTTTTGCAAAGTGTTCCAGTTTTCTCTCCCTTCCATAGACATGCTGGCTAGTTTTGATTGGCTAGTTTAAATGGTCCCTTTTCCCATGGCCTTGACATTGACTGGCTTCATGTCCAGAGAGTACAGAGAGAGAAAGCAATTACTGTATGTGCTTTCAGTTCCAGCATGTGCCCCATGTTTCTGGGGTAGACCTCAAGCATAGTTATATTTATTTTCTTAACTGATGCACTTTTTAGGGTGGCTTACAATACAGATACAGAGAATTTACATTAAGTGCAAGTAAATGATCAATTGCATATACAGTACAGTAGTAAAAAAGTTACAAAATGACAATATTAATCTGTTTTTTATAACTTATTTTTAAGAAACTCAAAGTGATATGCAGTAGCATACACAATACCCAAGAAGCTCAGCTGAAAACTGACTTAGTGAAACTAAGAGTAAAACATAAGTATATATCATTAGGTTTAGTACACGTATAGGACATGCACTAAAGGCAGAGTTTCCAAAGGATCTATGGAAGGTCTATATAGGTGCTACTGTATGTACACAAAAGCTTAATGGCCTATATTGTAAACTCTGATCTTAAGCAGACTAAGAACTGAAGTATCAAAGGTTAATTAAGTGTCCTATACATGAGCACAACAACATTAAAGACTATTTTAAATTTCATTGTGCACCAGTAGACAGGTAGAATATAGGATGGAAATTAGAAATGATGCAGAGTACTTTAAGTAAGCCCACAAGTTAAAGAATTATGGATATAATGAAGCCTCTTTCACGGCTTTGAACGTACTCTAGAAAATAAGGCATTATAGTACTCTGGTACTAATATTTGTGTTCATTCCAACATCACATTTGTAGCGCAAGGGTATTAACTCGGTGATTTTGTACAGGTTAAGGATGTTTGTGACATTTCTGACTTGTGCTTCATATGGCAACATCAAAAGTTCAAAAGAAACACCCAAGTTTCCAGCTTGAGTGTTTGATTCACCTATATCAATAATTGCAATAATTGTCTTTGAAAATAACTTGTCACACTATAAAAATTGGTAGAACAAAATAAAAACAATGTGAGATAGTATGAACTAAAACAGTATACATACAGTACTGTGGAATACTGTACTTTGTGGCAGTAATACAAATATTACCTTCTGTTTGTAAAGAAATCTTCCTTGAGGAGGTACTGTATCAAAAGGTAATCCAGGTCTAAATGCTACTGATTTCTGTGGGTACTGCATTCCACTACTGTGGTGTAAGAGTAGAGAATTTGCAGGCTCTGGATATGAGAGAATGGAGAGGGAAAAACAAATTCTGGCTAAACATGAGAAGGAGAGGAGGAGTGAAGGGAGAAATGCGAGTTTAAAGAAGTGCAGACTGGTAGAAATGTCATTTATATGTTTTCTAAGTTTTATAGTATGTTACAGTATATATAGACAGTTTAGCAATTCCAGCATCATCTAATATTTTCAATGATTATGGTGTTCTACCATGTATTATACTAATTGTTACTAGTGAAAAATTAGATTATAAAAATTCCCTTACCATCAGTTATGTTGTTTGTCAACTATGCTGTTACAGTATTGTGTAAGATGGTTTTGGTATCTGCTCTTTGTTACATATCATCACAATAAACAATTTAATAACTCAATTTTAAGCACTTAGATGATGAATAGATAAAAAATAAATATTCTGTCTTGCTTATTTTTTATTTAGCTTCTTTCTCTCCCTCTACTATGTGCTCCAAATACAAATTCATATTTAAAAGGGAAATGACCACATATTAAATTCTCCACTTTGCAATTTTAAAATCTTCAGGGGGACTAGTTCTGCCAAACTTTAAATTTTATTTTTACACCTTTGTTTTGCGATCACTGTCTGTTTGGTTTAATCCTGACATTCCTGTATCTTGGCATCCACTGGAAGAAAGTCTGGGCTCTCCATATGGACTTCAAGATCTAATTTATTTTAGCTTTCCCCTTAGACATTGTAGATTGCATTTTGGCCCCATTTTTATTAAATTAATTACAAATTGGCATTTGGTTAAAAGACTCACAAAATCCCAGAAAACCTGGCATTCTTGCCCTTCTTTTTTCCATAATTATACACTCCTTACAGGTATTTGCCCTTTCTTTGTTTCATTTTGGGGTGTTGAAAGTATTCACACTCAAGCAGAGGTTTTAATGAGGGTGGCTTTTCCTGTAATCTCAGTAAGAGCTACCTGGCTCCTCCTCTTTTTTTACTTGCGTTTCCATTATGGAGTTTGTGCCCATGGCACAATCTGCTTGAATTTAGGTTCAAGGAAACCCTCACCAGAATAAGGAACTTAATGCTAATGGAGAAATGTATTTATATCATTTTGCCTGCAAATTTCATTAAACAGGTAGCACAGCTGTCCAAAACAACTAAATAGAAAGTGTGCGTGTTTTACAATATCCCAGATTGTTAAACTTGCCTTTTCTGTCTCTGTGTGTGTGTTTTTAATAGGCAGATAAATGGCAGAAATTGTGCCAACATTGTCCCATGATTGTTGTTGTGCTGAACCCATCTAATTTTGCCCATTACTATAACATTGACCCAATTCATTAAATCTAAATCATTAGAACTAAAACTGCAGGGTCATGTACATTAGAACATGTAGAAATTGCATACTTGCTAGACTTGTAGAATAGAAGAATAAGAGATTAGATTAAAAATCAACAGCAGTAACAGGTACATACAAATCATATAGTATGTTATGGTATATTTTGAGTTTCTCATAAAAATATGACATTAAAAGTGTATCTAATGAAATCAAGAGATGTTATGTAAAATTATACACACACTTGCACACACACTTGCATGATCAAATCTAGAATATAATATCCAACTTTTAGTCACCATGCTACAGAAAAGATATTGCTGTTCTGGCCTAACTACAGAGAACAGTAACTAGTTGTATTCCCAAATTCTAAGGAATATGCTACTCTGACAGGTAGCAGAGTAGCATATTGAACAGAGAAAACCGCTTGATTCAAATATTCAAAATTCTCAAAGGTTTTTGACAAAGTCAATCCACAGGATGCCATCTTCTTAATCAACAGTAAAACGCAATGCAGAGGACGCAAATGGAAACTAATGGGAAGTGTGTTTCAAACTGAAAGGACAATTTATTTACAAAGGGGTTTTGGAGTCTTGGACAGGCTATTTATCTATGTTATTCAAGTAGATACTTTGGCTTCTTTGTAGAGAGCTGAATGAGATCATTGGATCATTTAGATAACTACTAATAACCAAATGAGCTAGATGGTTTGAATTACCTCTTCTGCCTTGCAAACAATCTTGTGTTCTCATGTTCTAACACGGTTATGTACAGCATGACAATGTAGTATTTTTATACAATCATGCACATTCATGAACTCACATACCAGATAATGAAGATGGAAAATTGCCTTCATTTTTATGTCTGAGTACTTTTGCTTTAAATCACCCTGTAAATCACTTTTAAATCACCTTTTTTGTTATTAAAGACACTGATCACAACATAAACAGATATAGAAAGAATCCAACCTAATTGTATTTTTTGTTAGATAAAGGCCAAAAATGAACCATTTTTTCAACTGCATTTCACCCCCAGAACAAATGTCTACCCAAACTTACAGTACTTACTGTCATTACAAGAGCAGTGCTCTCAGTGCTGTGCCATATACAAATAAAAAAACATGCCTTCTTTACAAACATCATTTACATATTTTTAAACTCTAATAAGGTCTGATATTTGCCAGAGTGGGGTTTCCATTTTCTATTACAAAACTGAATGGAAACAAATAAACAAAAGGACACACTTTCTTTTTTACAGTTTCATTCGTGTTTACTGTAGTTGTACATCATATGTTTTATTTTGAAGGAAGGTAAAATATTCCACCACTTCACCAAATTGTCACGGACTTCAAGTGTTACAGTAAAGCTTCTTTGGCAACACACTTGTCACGCATCGGGCACTTTTATGGGGTCTTACTGAAAAGATTCTCTCGTTGAAACTTGACTACCAATTGGAAGCAATTGGGGAAAATGTAGTTCTCAGTTGACAATTAGAAGTGCCTCAAGACAATATTGATGCTTACATTATTTTCAAAAGGCTCATTTTGTGACTCATAAATAATAATTTACTGCATTATCCTTTCTGTAAACCTTAAAATAAAATAGCATTTTATAGTTAATAAAATAAGAACTTAAAATGCTTTAGGATAATGTAAACTGAATGTTCACAAAACTAATCTCTTAAGACATTCTTTTTATTGATATTACTACTATATCTCTGTCCTGCAGATCATTGACGATTTTAGTGTATTTTATTGAAATTTGACTGCATCTTTATGGTATTGAAACCCCCAGAATGTAGAACATTTCTGAACTCTCTTGAGACCTCTTGCAGAGATGGCTAGAGAATTTCAAAATTCACTTTTTATCAAATCTGTATATTTATTCAGGATGACTGTGTCCATTGATTACTTTGAAAATCTTGGAAAAGACATTTAAAGTGGTAAATATAATGGGGTTTGTTTTCTGTGAGTTTCGTGAGGGTTACTACTTCTTTGTTGTGTGGTTAACCAGAGAAGTAAAGAAGAAATCTATCTCATACTGTATGTGACTTTCTCATCTGAAGAGGATGGCCTAAGTTTTGCTGTTTAAAAATTTAACACCATATGATTGTATTCTATGTTATGTGTCTTAGCTTAAACCTCAAAAGAACTGGGACCCGGTTTGTATAACCTGGATGCAAGGGACAGGAACAATAGACAAAGCCATTGTCCTCCCTCAAGAGAGATATTCAGATTAAAACTAGTGCTAAAAGAAATCTAGTTAAATGAGTGCTAGCTCAAGCACTATAAAGTAGGCAGGGGAATCTATGGCCGGTTATGAGTCACTAACGTATTATGAATGGAGATAAAATAAAATAGCTTAAGGTCTTCTGCATTCTGCAGTAATATTGAGGACATGCCACACCACATGAAAATCAAGAGCACCTTTAACACTTTTTTTAAATTTAGCAACAGAAAGCATTATTAAAATTTTTAATGTTAAAGACTAGTTGGATTTCTGTTACAGTACTTGGACTGTTTCATCTGTGCTTTTGCCTGCCTTTCTGTATGTAGGAGTTGTTCCTTTCTATTTTATTAATGATTGCAAGCTCCCAGGATGTGCTTCAACCCTTGCTAGGAAAAAGAGGCTTTTTATAATAACAAATGGGACAGTGCAAGCTATGTTTATGTGCATGACAAAATTAGAAATATGTACCATAACACTAACATGACACTAACTAATATGACAAGTTTGTCTTTATTGTCTTATTCAAATGAGTTATATTCACTTCTTGTTTTTTAGTTGTTCTCACTCTTAGCAGGTTCTGAATATTAACTAAATTATACAACGTTATCAAATATTTGTGGAGTATTAAGTATAGTTATAATTATATCACTGTCTTAGTTGCAGTCTTTAAACAATCGCCATTTGATTTTGAGATTTCATGTCACGCTCTTTTGCTAGTAGTAGCAATTAGAATTAAATTTAAATAGATATAATCTTAATCTGCAAAGCTGCAAAAAAGGAATCATTTGCAACAAAGACTCTTGGATAAACAGAATTTTTATGAAACTCCTGCTGTTATGTTAATCTATGCTCTTGTCACTCATTAAACAGGTGAAAATACATTCCCCTGTATTTTTCACTGATGCTCCAGTAACCTGAAATCACAATTTACAGCTGACTGAGTAAAGATCACAGTGGAAGCAACAGTGAAAGTAACCAGAAGTAATGAGACAGTATTGAACCAACAGGCAATATACAGTGCAGTAGGCTGCTGTATCTCCGTGTGTCAGCATGTACCTGCAGTAATGGGCACATATTGCCCACATTTTATTTCAGTCAGGGGCAACAGACATCACATTAACTGCCCAAGAAAGGAGATCTGGATTTGGGAACCTTGAATACAATATGTACAGTACCTCATCTGAGCTTTCAGTGTGCAGTACATATATTTTTTCGGAAACAAATAAAGAATAGTTATATTATATATTGCTTTACTGTATATACATTATATATAGGTTAAATGATCACTGCATTAATCAATGTAATTATAATTAATTAAATTAATATTGATTAGCATCTTAAAAAATGTGTGATTATAGCATCTTAAAGTAACCTGTTCCTAAAGCAACCAATATGCATTATGTAGTTCAGGTGGGTAGCTGCGTCAGCATGCGTAGGCTGCAAAGGAACAAGTAATAGGTTTATTCCATGCTGAAAAAAGAAGAAAGAAAACATGTGTCGGCCGTGGAACCTTCTTGACACCTGAAGAAGGCTCCACGGCCGAAACGTTGTGTTTTCTTTCTTCTTTTTTCAGCAGGGAATAAACCTATTACTTGTTCCAATATGCATTATGTTTACCAGTCAAATCAAATTGACTCATTGTCAGGTGTTCAACATTGGAATTACATGATTGTTTCTTTCTAAACATCCAGTGAGCTAAAAAACCTGCTTTTGTGCTTCAGATTTTATCAGGATTATCTGTTTAAAACAAAATAGCCAATAGCTGATTGCCATTGAAATGTGAAAATTCCTTATGTTTGTCATGAGAGAGAAATCCCATCCAGGATACAATAATCAAACCATTGCACCTTATCAGAGACTAAAGTTACTTTCTATTTTTTAAAGCCATTGGCTTTGTGCTGTGCAACTAGTGTGACTATCTGTAAAGTCCTTTACTCATATGATTGGCTATATTAGGTTTTGGCATGGTTCATGGCTTTGGTCCTTTGAAATGTCTTTGGATCTTCATGGCATGGCAATATACAAAACCCCAAAGCTGCCATTGTGCTGTAGCATTTGATGACAAACTTGTATTTGGTCCTTGATGAAGATGTATTAAACCTTACTTTTAAAAAGGGTTATTTTCCCCACCACTGGTTTTTATTAACTGTTCTTGTTACTTTTGTTTTTATTTGCCTTTAATTCTAACCTTTCTCATGGTTGAGGTCATGAACCTTTAACATAAAGCATTTTCACTCATAGTGGCTCCCATTGATATGGCACAAGGTATCCATCTGTCAGCATTGCATATGTGAGGAAAATTAAAGGTTTTCACTCACCCTTAAACTTATTCTCATTCTTTTTCCTTTTCTTATTCTTACTTTTGTGATGGTAAAAATCACGTCCAGAGTGACACATGTTTTTAAATGTATTTACGTTTACACAGATCTCCAAAAGGCTAATAAGAATGTTCTGAAAGCCAAGCAAATGAGAGTATATTTGAACAATTCCATGCTGATTAAAAGTGTTTGAAATATACTGCATCAGTATGAACTGAGACATCTCAGATTTCCCTCTATTCCAAACATTGTAGAAGGATAAGCATGTTGTGTTTATCTAAATAAATCAGTTTATTCAAATTTATCATATGAATCAGAACTTCAGACAAACCCTCATAGTGTTGTGCAGTTTGGTGAGTAAACAAATTATATACAAATCGACCTGCTTGGCACAGGGAACAACAGCTTAGGTGTAAGGACAAGGTTAACAGTTATATAGTTAAGTGTTATGGCATTATACTTAGTCAGGAAGTTTTCAAAGTGCTTTTCACCTTTCTTCTGTGCTTCGATGTAGAAAACCTGAATTATTTCAAGTTCGAACAATTTATTGAATTGTTCAGCAATTTAACTATAACTGACAGATTAATTTTAATTAATACTAATACTAAGGAGAGGAGAGGAGCTACTTCCACTAGTTGAAGTGCAGCCCCTACTATAGGGTGATACAGTACATGGCTGCGTTTGTGTAGCTACAGCCTCACTGCACAGCTGGTGCAGAAGTGAGAAAGGGAATATTTAAGTATACACTCAATGTAGTACCATGGGATCTTGAAAGACCACTTTATCAACAACTTCATATCGGAAGAACAGCACCTCCTACAGCAAAGTGTTCCATCATACTGGGGCACTGGTTCAGAAAATCCAGTTCAGAAAGAGTACATTCACCTACTGTACGACACAATTATGCATTTAATCTAAAAATGTCATCTCTTAAGTACTGTACGCCAATAAAATCCTAATAGAATATAATAATATTCATTTATTATCTTTTTTAGGTGATGATAAGTTATTTCACAGTTATGTTCACAATGAATACATTAAATACAATTTTTGATTAGAATCATCTTTACAGCTAAGGCAGGTGACTTTTAATACATAACTCGGTGATAAAAATCTGATTAATATGAAGCTTTGCATTCAGGATTGATAAAGAAGTGATAATTAAAGTTGTTTTTTTCTTATTCTCTTTGTGTGGAAGATTTTAAGATCCTGAAAGGGGGTTGGAGACTGATCCAGTCTCTCCTAACAACAGTCCATGGCAGGACACATACACGCGCAATGTAGTGTTGCCAATGGAATTAGGCAGCATGCCTTTGAAAGGCGGGAAGAAATCAGAGACCCTGGAAAAAACCTACACAAAAGTGGTATAACATTTAAAGTCCACACAGAAGGTGCCACAATCTGGAATCAAACCCAGGATCCAAGGGTTTTAAGGCAACACTGCAACGTGCCATGTCGCTATGCTGCCATTTCTCAGTATCATTCTGGTTCACAATATTTATAACTCTTTTAATCAAAAATGGGGAAGTGTAATCAGAATGGCAAACACAACAGTTTTGAAATAAACATTTGTGTGTTGTTTCAGCTGTTATTGTTTACTTCAAATCAACAGTCAAGAGTAAATTCCATGTCTCAAGCAGTTTTTTAATTATGAAACCTGAGCCCTCAGCGTGCAGTACTGTACCTGCTTAAAAACAGGGACGACTTATTCTGCAGTTCCTCAGCTCAAAACTCAGCTAAAAAAAATACTGTTTTTTCAACATCTCCACATTGGGTTAAAAATAAAAAAGGACACAAATTAAGTTGCTAACAAATATTATAAGCTAATGAATGTTAGCAGTCTTCCAAAATCAAACATATCAAAGGCTGTAGTGGGTTTCTCTGACTTTTATTTTTTACTTTAAATCATCAGAGACAAAAACATCAGGTACTATATAAGGAATATGAGTGCACACACTGAAGGATAAAAAGTGGCAAGGGGGAGAATTAAAATAATTCTAATAAAGAATCTGTTTATGCTGTCACAAGTTTTAGAGGAAGAAAATGTATTGTTCCTATCTGCATTACATCAGGATTACTGTCAGTGAGATGTTATAATTGATTGTTTAAATGTTAAATAATGGATTTCTTAAACAAAATAATTGTTTGTGGTGCATGGTGCATGGGTTTCTCTGATCACTGTTGCTTGCAACTCTGATGTGAAAAGCCAAAATTGGCAAGAAAATTAGGTCTCCAGGTGTACCCTTTATATGCAGTTTAAAGGGTCTTTTTAAGGGAGATCCTGTGGTCTCAACTAATTAGCTGCTCCGGTTTGCAGCAGTGATTTGCTTTACAGCAGTCGCAAATATCATGGGAGTATATACAATTCTCAATCAGTGCATGTGTCACCTTTGTTTTTTTAGTGAAGGGTCAGGGTTACATACACATCATTATCTAGGTTTTAAAACATAAATCAAGGGATTGGTTTGGAATATCTGAGACTGGCCCAAAGATAGATTTTCTTGTTTTATGAAAACTGTTGGAGGTGAGACCAGTGCTACTCGTATTATAACAGAAGTGAGGGACTATTTCAAAGAGTTACTCTCATTGTTACCATTGATATATCAAAATTATACAGATTCAAATCTCCCCTAAAGTTGCTACAATGTGACATATATACACTAGTTACTGAAGAATATTCTTTATAGAATGCTCTTAATAGAAAGGTGTAGAAATAATTTCATTCCTATTATTATGGTTTGTTTTTAATTTAATTTAGCACATTTGTGTTCAGTTTAGTTTTTTGATGTCCCTTTAATGTTTCTTTAAATTAAACCATGGTCATACATTTATAAGGTTTTTTTTAAAAAAAAATCACATTTACACTACTACCTTTAATCAAATTTAACATAAAAAATCTGCAAAGATTAATTCTAATCAAACTGGCATGAAATGGTGTACATACAGTGTGTACTCACTGAGCAAAACAATAGGAATCCCCCTTGTTAAGATAAAGATTGGAGAGATGAAAACCCAGAGTGTATCAGACCAAATGGCCACTAGATGGTGGAGGTATTCACACTCCAGCTGCGGTTCTGAAATGGCAGGTCAGCTCTTCCAACAGTGGGTTAAACCAGAGGCAAAATGGAACAGCTGAGGAACAGTGAACGGTTTCTCTTCATAAAAAAGGAGTTCTGCCACAGTTTGGAAGGCTTGAGTGAATGGATAGGTTTTTAATAACACTGTGTGATTAGACAAAGAAGTTGGTGAAAACACTTTGTATAGTAGACGTCTGACGTACTGTACCTCCTGGATGACAATAGCAGTCACTACAGTAACAGGCTTGGACCATAATAAATGTTCACAGGATAGAAAAGTGGTTTGAGGGGATTACTTACTGTTTCTGGACCCTTTTCTCTTGGACTGTGAAGAGTGAATGAACATTTTCCTTTGTGTTAGGACAGCTGAATAAGGGAAGTCATGAGGCTGTTCTAAATTTACACAGGAACATTTCCTATACCCACCACCAAAATAACTCATCACATTCTAGGTTCTCAATCTTCTGTAGCTAGTTATGAGCTCAGAATGTCCTGTATGATTACACGAGACTGAATTGCTTGTCAAGTCCACTATGTTCTGTTTTCAACCAGATGGTGACCAGAGCATTATTTGGGTCAGGGATGGCAATAGAAGTGTGTCTAATGTTCCTCATGATAATCATGGATTGCATGCCACTGAGATATTCTATTTGACTGGTTGCTAACTGGTTGCTTTTCAGCAGAAGAAGGTTTAATTAGAAATGAAGTGGCAAGAATTAAAGTGGGGCATTTTAGTTTGTAGCCAAATGAAAACAAATGTTATTGTAATGAATGTTTTGTTGCTTTATAACAAGCTTCTAGAAATTTTAGATGAACTGAAGCAAACAAGATCTAGATGAAGCTGAGAGAAAATATGGATGGTTTTAACAAATCTTGTGAGAGAAAATCAGTGAGTATAGGTGTATGATCATGTTTTCAGAATATTAAAACCTGAAAACATATCAGTGTTATTGCATTATTATACCTAAATCTATACTCTCTATACATACAGTACTTTCACTGTACACTTGTTGCTATTTTGTCCTTCGTTTTATCAGCACCTGTCATGGATAAATATGGACATTCCCAAAAGCTGTTAGTGAGGCGTCAAGTAAAAATGTATTGGAAATGTTTTGCTTTACCTTAGCAGTTGAATAAACCTTTGTCTAATAAATTACAAACTAAAAAGCCAATTGAGAGACAAATTGTGACTTTTGTATCATCTTAATAAGCAAAACATTTTTTTCGATTACATTTTCATTGCAACGTTCACAAAATAATTAAATAATCTGTCCTGCAACTGATATCCGAAGTCCTGCATTCACAACCCGAATAATGGGTTTCACCAAGAGATTATAGAGTTGGTCTCTTTCACATTTCATGTCTTGAGGCATTGGAATTGACAATGTTAGGGTTAATGGATGCAGTACAGGGAGGGAATTAATATCATCCCACAGGTCATGGAATTTGCTGCCATGATAGAAACTCATTTTATAATTTATTTATATATGTATACACTATATATTCCCATGTGACTGTGACCTGCATTCAGGAAGCATAGTCAAATTGGACACTGCCATGACTGCCTTCCTGTGGGGCTTGCCATGATCTGAAAAAGCAGTGCTTTAGAGAGCCTGTTCTACAGACTTTTAATGAAGCCAAGACATCATATTTTTGCTTCTGACATTCACAGTAATGCAGTTAGGAGCATCAGCTAATGTTTAAAATGCTGTGGAATGTAGATATCATTCATCAGATGACTCAGATTTCTGAATTGATTATTGCAGCACTTATTTAATTGTGGATGACAAACTCCTAATTATCTTTCTATTGGGACACTCAGTGTTTTTCCTTATGTGTGTGATTTCTAATTTATCATTGCCTAAGAATTCCTACAGAGCAAATATATTTGTGAGTAAGCAGATATTTACTTTGGACTAAAGAGTCATTAGTTTACCGTTATAGATGCTTTTATGCACTTTTTAAGAGGAAAATTTGAGAATAGTTTTGTATTAAAGCACTACTAATCTCATTTGTCTTCAAATGCATTGTTCAATTTCTAACACAATGCTTGTTATTAAAGAAAAATGTATGTTTTTATTTCTTTTTTACTGACTAGGGAAACCTGCCAAGGCTATGATGGCCAATGAACATATCTAACTTGACTGAGATAAATTTCAGAGCTGAAAGATTTTGCTGTTCCTGCGTCCTAGTGAGAAGAACAGACAGGATCAGCAGCTTTTTTATTAATTTATGTTGTAATAAGTCTTTTAGAGGGACAACATTCCTACAGTAACATGCATTACATAGCTTCAATGGATCATCATATACTATAGATTTCATGGCATTCAGAAATTTAAATTGTTGTTTCTCATAGATATACTATAAAGTAATATTCCTGTGGAGCCCATACTCATTAATAATAATAATAATAAACTTTATTTTATATAGCGCCTTTAAAGGTGGCTTCTCAAAGCGCTTTACAGGATGACAATAACAATAAATAAGAAGACTACAACAATAAATAAGAAAAATTTCACAAGACAGGACACAATTATAATTACAGCAATACAACAATAACAATAGAGGAGACCGTGGAAGATGGTATTAAGAAGAGCAGAGGGGTGAAGAATGGAACCAGTTAAGTAAAGGCTTTTCTGAAAAGGAGGGTTTTGAGTCTGGATTTGAAGGAGTTTAGAGAAGGTGACTCTCTAATATCCTTGGGCAAGGAGTTCCAGAGCTTGGGGGCATAGCAGGAGAAGGCCCTGTCGCCCATACAATGTAGACGGGCTTGGGGGACAGTAAGGAGGGCAGAATTTGAAGAGCGGAGGTTGCGAGGTGGGGAGTAGGGCGATAAAAGTTCAGACAGGTATTGAGGTGCCAAGCCATGTAAAGCCTTGTAGGTGAGCATGAGGATTTTAAAGTCTACGCGGAATTTGACCGGAAGCCAGTGCAAGGACTCCAGGATAGGAGTAATGTGAACACTTGCACTAGATCTGGTCAGGATTCTGGCTGCTGAATTTTGGACATACTGCAGCTTGTTCAGAGTAGATTTAGATACCCCAGGGAGCAGAGCATTGCAGTAGTCAATTCGAGAGAATACAAATATGTTGATCAGCTTTTCAGCCACAGTTAATGATAGCATAGGGCGTAGTCTTGCGATATTTCTAAGGTGAAAAAAAGATGTTTTGACAGTATGCTGTACATGTGGGTCGAATGTTAAGCCAGAATCGAATATAACCCCAAGGTTTTTCAATTTTGATTTGATTTGCATCATTGCATGTTTATCACATATTCTAACTGTACATACAGTGTAACTGCTCCCTTTAACATGAAGATGGAAGGATTAATAACCTTTAATTTGAGATTTATAAGAATGTCAAATATGAAGGGCTTCACTTTGCTGAAAAGCATTTACCACTAATTTAACATTAGGTAGTAATGAGAACTATAATCATAAAGGAAGTGGTAAACAGCACACAACTCCAGTGTCTTGGGTTTGATTCCAACATTAGACACCTGATTATGTGGAGTTTGTACAGTACATTCTCCCTATATTTGCATGGCTAACTTTTAATGTGCAGTTGTCCTCTCAGTTTTTATAGGCATTCAAGAACATACAGTAGAAAAGGTTACAAGTGAGAGGAGGCAGTGACCCATCTACTGTATGTTCAAGTCTTCTACTGTATGTTTACTGTAAGTCTAAGAAGAGAATTATTTTTTCACTTGTCAATGAAACTTTTTTTAAAATGGGTAGGCAATATTCTAAATCAGATCTCTCTATTGCATTGTTCAAATCTGAGATAGCATTCCTCCAATTAAATTCTACACTTTTAATGATAAATTCTAACTTTGTCTTGAACATAAAAAATATATCTCTATAATATATCTGTATATCTCTACACTCCAAGGTCTTTTTCTTCAAGTTAGTGTTTACCAACATACATATGTTTTTAGTTTATTTTTTTATTACATCCAGGTGGGGGCTTAGTCGTTTTATATTTCTATGTGAACTTTGACATCTTGTGCAAAGTATGCAACAGATTTAAAATAAAGATGTTTTGCGAGTTCTATTCCGAGTACTTTCAGGAGTACTTGAACACGGAACTTGTATTGGAATGAGTTTATCATTTTTCTTGGCTCTGAAGATCTGGCACTCTTCCTTCACAGTCAACATTTATATTATAAATATCACCATCATTACTTAGTACACTCAAATGCTTAGGCTTATTACATTTTAACAGATTTGAGCTATACTAGCTGGAAGATTCCTGCAAATTGTTATTACTAATAGCAATAGTTAGTCCTTACTATTAAGTCTTGAGCAATGCATAAACTTAAATTTAGTTGTGAATGATGACACCCTTTTTACAGTAAGTAAACAGGAGAACTTTTTTCTTCATGAATCATGAGGTCCATGGATTAACTTGTTACCTGCACCTCATGGAACTCAATGGGTCAAATGGCCTCCCTTTGTAATTTTAAGGTTTTTTACTTTTGAGTAAACTGTTCCTAAATAATTGTTTAAAATATCTGCAATCTCTTTTAGTAGCATTGAAAGGAACCATCTCTTAAAACAAAACTCTTTGTATTGTCTTTACTGAGAAAATTATCTCTTATTCTCATTGGCAACCTTTAAATAATTGGTGGGAGAAGATTACCTGTGCCTTATTTGTCTACCTGTGACAAGACAGGAAGAGAAAACTAACAACTGACAAAAAGTGTGAATGTTTCTGGTGTTTTTATAACAACATAAAAAATGTCTTTGTTTTCATTAGCATAGCTTAAACAGCAAGGAGCCAAATGAAGCCGTGCTTCATCCGTAAACAGATACAAACCTGACATTTATCATTCTTATTAACTGACACCTGGTGACACAGCCCTAAAACTTAAGACATGTAAAATGCTGTACATGGCTGAGAATAAAATATTATAAAATTCAATGAAAACAAGGGTATAATTCAGAAATCTATAAACATGCTGTTTCCCAGGGCTTCTATTCTACCTTCATTTTATCCTGCCTTATTAGAGGGTCACAGTGTCTGACATAACTATGTACAAATATCATGTTTTATTATTTCTTTTCATTCTTTTATTTACCAATTCAGTTGATAATGTCCTTCACACACTGCAAAACTGGGTCAGTTTTTTTAAAAGCGTTCTGCTGTTCTCTGCAATACATAAAGAGACTATTTTCATTCAGCAAAACCAGCAACATTCCGGTAGTTCTTTTGTTGTTCTGCAGTTTAGTGGGTAAGCATATTTTTGCAAACATACCTCTTGCCTTTTGTTAAAAACAGCCTGCTACACATTGTAACTTTTAACTTTAGTGTCCTCCATGTGGGCAATATGGCTTAGTGTGACTGTCTGGGATTACATGTCAATGCAGTGCATTTTCTGTATAGGTTTAAATGAGGCTGCCTCAGCTATGCTTTCTCCAGTGAAGTGAGACTTTTATTTGATGCTTTCATTTACCTCTATCTATCATGAGAGTCTATAAGATTAAACTTCAGACACAGGGCTTGACTTCTAAATCTGGTTAGTCTATTTGCAATTCACCACACCTACACACCAATCAGATGCTTTTAAATCTATTCATCCTTACCAGCAAGGAGATCTCTTTACATTCTCTTTTCTGCTGAATACGGCTGGTTAGCAATACAAAGAGACTACCCCATGTACTGTAAGATAGGAAAAACAATCTGTACAGATGGACTTGCAATATGGAAGATATGAGAGAAGAATTAAGTCACAGGAATTACTTTGTTTAAGTGTCATTTAAGTAGTTCAGAGAGTGTGAGAGTTATGCTTTTCCTCTTTTTAATCTTAGTAGAGAAACATCAAATATCTTTGTACTGTATGCTTAAAGAAATGAGTACCTCACCCTGCTGTTTATTGAAACACGTATTGCTTGGGAATTCATAGTCACAGTCAGCTTTTTTTACATTTTACAATTTGTACCTACAAATTTGATTTCAGATGGGAAATCTGCAATATATTGTAATAATTTAATAGAACACAAAGCTATTGTGAAACAGTTAAGTGTATATGCCATTTATTTGTGTACTTACTGTAGTTTGTCTTGGAAGAGAACTGACAGCAAGAAACACACAAATTGTCATCTAGGTTTATATTTGTCATGAAATACAAAATGATGAAGAAGTAAAAGCTAAAAGAGAAAGTTAGTGTCAAATGGTGATTATTGTCTACCAGAAACTTTATATAGTGAAGTGATGCCAGGTTCTAAATCCCGTAAGACAGAATGTGAAACTGGGCTTCAGCAGTGTAAACATTTTTGGTTTTCTTAGAAAAGCTCCTGTAAGGAAAAAAGACAAATGAGGGTGCCATTACTGTCTGAACTCAAAACACATATTCACTTACAGTCTGTGACACATCTTTGTTACCCATGGTACAGCACTGTCTTCTTGCCCATGCCTGTGTATTGATCATGTTTTCCCTGTGTGGGCAATTTAGAGTTGTATTTGTCACCTAAACCAGAGTTATCCCAACCTACCTGCTCCTCTCTTACAACCTTACATCTTTGAATTGAGAAAAAAATGCAAATGAGATGGGGCTGTTTAGGGTAGTAGTTAGCAAGTAATTTATAATCCTCAATGAATAAGGACCTGGAAGCAGTGGCAATCTAAACCAATTAAGTGAACAACTGATTCAAATAAAATAATTGATGCCAGAATGGAATGCAAAACAAAAGCAACTGTGGTCCTCAAGAACCAGGAGTGGATATCAACATTATAGACATTTACCTGTTTATACAGTGTATGACAATCACTTAAAACAGGAATCATTCTTGTTCCTCTTCTTTTAACTCTTTTAAAAGCAATAATTGTTGTATGGAGACCAAATGTTAATATATTATTGTCACAGCTTAATAATGACATTGTGACCTAAACCTTAATTTATATGCTGGTTGTGTGAAAAGGCCATATCATTAAGAGTATCATGCCTTCTGTAGTTGCTGCTTTTGCAAACTGGCATTAGAAGCAGATATTAAACAAATCAAGTTTAGCTACTGAACTTCACATCAGAAACCCCCCTTTTTATTTGTGTAAAATTTAG
The DNA here is from genome assembly GCF_059453375.1 of Lepisosteus platostomus. Lineage (NCBI taxonomy): Eukaryota > Metazoa > Chordata > Actinopteri > Semionotiformes > Lepisosteidae > Lepisosteus > Lepisosteus platostomus. Next base: position 33,666,814 of record NC_142623.1, read on the forward strand.
AAAAACACATCTTTTTGTTTCGTATCTTCCCAATTGGATCATTCGGTAAGATAGGTGTACTCATATCTGTATTATGTGGTCTATAGAATGCGTGAATTGTTTAACACTTACCATAAAAATTATATTATCCAGTTGAACTCATATACTGTAGATTCTATGATGCCTTTGCATTTTGCTTCTTTTCTTTAACCTGGAGATTATTTCTAAGATATATATAGTAGGTTATTCTGCATCTCTGTGTCTGAAATGCCACTACACACTACATCCCCAGTTTTTTGAGACATTGTAGAATATACTGTCACAGATCACCTCTTTTTGTCTCTTCTTTGTTCTCTATACTGTACTGTTGTCATATTGTACTGCGCTCACTCATGTTCAAAGCCTTGGGCTGGTTATCACCTCAAAGCTGATTTGTATTATCAGGATACATTGATAAAACTCCTAAACAGTATTTTAGTGTTAAACACCTTTTTTCAATGGATATAAAGCTTTTTATATGTTGGATTCACAAGCGTCTTTTCACCTAAAGTTATATTTTTCCTTTCTCTGTCTTTCTTTTGCTTGGGTATCCCAAAGGGATCTTTGTGTACTAATGTTCTGCAGCTCATCCATTTCTTCTCTGATTATGCTTCCCTGTTCAGCAGATGAGATCCCCTGCCCATTATCAATGGGCAGCTCTATGGCCTCTTTTATTACTTGTTGGAACACAAGACGTTAAAGAAAGCACAGAGGTAAAAGAGCTTAGCAGAGCAAAGGCCTTCACATGTTCAATGAAACAGAACTTGTCAGTACTTGTTTTCCAACATCAGAGAGCTGAGTAGCAAGAGATTATTTAATGATTTCAAACAAACAAATCAAAAGATTGGTGAAGAAGCCCATTCTGATATATTTTCAAACAGTCTTGCAGAGCACACACATACTAATACAGTAGTAAAGTGTAAGATTGTTTATTCCAGCCAGTCACAGATTGAAAGGATGCTATAGAACTGCATTTTTATAATTGTGTAGGTTCAAGTAAACAGCTCTCTCTATAAGTCCATCAGCCTGCATTTGAAGTTCTGAATTGTCTGAAAAACAGCAGTGCAAGTGTTCAGTCCTGATCAATAATGCCAGTTATGATGAATACAGTTCAGCACTAGCTTAGCTCTTAGTGTGGTTACTTGGAGGGATTGTATCCACCCCTTCATGGCAGTAAAGGGAACATTACATCCTCTGAAGTGGAGCACAACAACAAAACAAAACAGGAATTAATTTACTGATAGGATGAGAGATTCAAGTTCAATCCCAGAAGTCCATCATATTTCTTGACTCTTTGTTGGAGTGTGAAGAAAGCTGAATGGATTGCTGTAAAAAAGAGTCCAATAATGGTAGTTGAGAGAATAGATAAAAAAGAGCAAAACAGTCTTATTAGCAGGTATGGAGATCAGGGATAAATCTATCATTTACAGTCTAAGAAACACTTTCTGCAATGTTTAATCCCAGTCTGCAGACCATTTAATCTTATCACTTTAAAAGCTTCAACCTATGAAATAGTGTGAAATAATGGCATCTTTTTCTTCCCAGCTTTGCCAGAGGCAAAATTACTATTCAAAGTAAAAATGATTTGCTGTTTCTCAAAGGGTTTGTGTGTCACTCCTTCTTAAGACTTTAGCTGTACCAATTTTCCCAATCCCCAAAGTGTTGTAGAAATACCAGATGGATAAAACATTTCGCTTTAGTGACAAAAACAACTGCTCAACTCTCCTAAACAAAATCTATACCAGTGCAAGCCATTGAAATGGAGATACAATGGGTGGATATTACATAAAGCTGAAGCTGAAAAATATAATGTATGGAAAGAAATGTCTGCAATTTATGGGTTTATACAGTAATTTTGATGTGTACCTTTGCATCCAGTGGTAAGCCTGAATGGAAGAAGATCACCTTTCATGAACAAATACAGTACTTGAATTAAAATGAATAATTAAGGATAGTACATGCACATTCACATGATAACCTCATTACCTTTGGTAATATTCACAAATATTCCTAAAAATGCTAGGTAGTCTATTCATTGAAAATGATTTCACTTACTAAACTCTTTAAAAATTACCCATAAATTAATAATTTGTGCATAATCATTTTTATTTCTTGTATTTCAAGAATCATTTACGAATGGGTAAATACTGTAACGTCTGGACAGCTATTATATATGCTACTGTATATATTTGGTATGATTTTAGACCACCCTGTCATTTTGTACAATATTGTACAACTTGACGTTGTTTAAGGATTCCATTGCAAAGTGTATCATGGATATTGCTATTGAGTACTCTTTCAACTTTCATTTACAGTTCAGCATCTGCAGCCCCCAAATCTGGTATGGAACTCCTTTGGGCATTTAAAGAATATTAGATCTGCAAATATTAAATTTACACCTACCTATATACTGCAGGTAAAATGGAAGCTTAGTAAAGGAAATAAATGTTGTAATAGACTAAAAAAAGCCTGCGCTAGAGCCTCTGTTTCTCTAGGGCATATGTCACTACATTTAATTTAAAATATTAAATGAATATAACAGCTGGAGCTGCTAAGCTGGCACTTGTTTTTTTTTATGCTCCTGACTGCTAGATTTATTTTCATGTTGCAGACTGAATGATTTGAAATCGTGTAAATGAGAAAGGATTGTGCCCTAACCCAACCTCTCTTAGAAATTGAATTTTCTATAATGTAAACAGAAAATCCCATACTGTAAGGGTGTCATTTACTTTCCAATCTGTGGTAGAATCTGAAAATAGAGCTGGTCCTACACGAGATGTTTATTTAGGAGTCTTTTTTATTTTTGATCATCAGAGGAAATTGAATCATGTTCAAGCTTGTTAACTCTGACCTCAACCATTTAAGTGACATGCTCAAAACCTTATCACACCGAACTGAGACTGTATCTTTTATTCTAGACAGTTATCATTTACAGTATGTGAATTTCATATTTAATATCTTTTTGAATATTATGGTGACTTTTCTGTGGAAATGGAAATATGCAAGTAATGATGTACTTTAAACTTTTTGCCTCAAGAACAGTGCAAGCAAGCTCAGATCTCAGATAGATTTAAATATGTGTGTAATTATTTCAGTGTAATTTGCAAAGGCCTCTGGCCATGCCACTTAGTTATCTCACCTCGAAATACTGAGAATTTAGAAATCTTATGTCACTGCCTGTTGTTAACATCATTTGTATGAAGGACAGAAATGAATTGAAAAAGTCTTTTTATATCTATTGGTAACATTCATCATCCCACAACGAGAAAAAAAACACAGGTTGTGACGCTTACATTCCAGAACATTTATAAAAATATGAAGCTAGATGGTAGAAGGCAAGGGGTATCATTATAAGCTGAAAAATAACTTTTTTTTTGCTTTGATAAGTGTTCACAAAACCATAGTGGGAGTATATGGAAGATCTCTCTGTCTAATATGGTTTGATCCTAACTAGTACTGTATGTGTTGGTCCTTTTAGATACCATTTTCTGACAGTATTTCTAAACTATTTTTGGCTTTCTTCTTCATTTGTTTGGGTTCTAGTGTTCACATAATAGGGTGACTATTACAGTACATGTCATATTGGGTGACTGCTTAAGATCTATTAAGGTATAGCTAGTGTCAGAAAAAGAGCTTGGAGATTTTCACAAAACCATTGAAGAAACTGACTTACCATAGTTTTATGTTTTGTTTCCCTTGCTTATTTGTTCTAACAGTATTCTAGCAACAACGCTCATTCAAAATACCTTCCTTTATCATGTTTGATTGATTTTCTTGATTTTTAGTTCAAGAGTTTGACTAATTATAATTCTGTGTATAATACACAGTTTTCATTGTGACATTCTTTGCTCATTATTAACCTCTGCTGGCATTTTCCTTTGAAAACCGTTAATATGATGAATGTCAAAAGTAGCAGCTAGTTTGCTTCTCAAGTACATTAAACAGCTTGTCACTTGTCCTGAAAACTAGAGGTTACTTGTCAACACAGAAGTAATCAGATGAAAGTTTTCTTTGTTTGCCACAAAATGTTAACTGTTTAATATACCAATGACATTTTATTAGTCAGCTCAGAAGCAAGTCCTCTTTGTTTGCCACATAATGATTGACCCTTTAATATGTCTATGGCATTTGGGTAGTTAGCTGAAGCACACATGATACAGGATTCATTAACTCATTTATATTATCTTACTTTAAAATAACACCTTTTTACATGAGAATAAAAGGCAATGCGAAAAATACAACAATATTTTTGTGTATAGAAGTACACTTTCTACTGATGTTTCCAAAGCTTGTTGTCATGTTAATTTGTTTGTTACATTTGTACTGTATACTCAGATATGTTTGAAGTTGCTTTGAAAATGGAGCATATAAAAAAACAATTATAATCAAACAGTATATAAGGAATTAAATAAAACTTCAATTATAAAAGGTGCTTGCATACAATATTCTTTTAGTAAACCATAAATAATGCAATTTAAAAATGATAAAGGAAAATTTAAACATTTAATAAAGATTTAAATGTTTTTGTTTTAAACTCAGGGCCAATTTCAAAGCAATCAATGTCATGGAGAAGAACAAAGCCTTAAAGGAGGTCAGGTGACGAATGAAAGATCAAGGTTTCACGACACTGCAGATCTGAGGGGGTTTAAACAATGGAAGTCAAAAAGATTAAAAGAAACAGCTCTTTAATATACTTAATTGATTAAAGATACTCCTTTACCATAGAGTCAATCAAAAATTCAATTCAAGGATTGTAATGCAATGGCACTATAAAATAAGAATTGTGACATGCCTTTCAAAAACTGTCTGATGGCAATCAAAATCAGTCAGTCAATATATCATATATTATATCTCATATTTTCTTGTAAAAAAATACAGATGCCTGAAAGTATACCCTTGAAGATGAATTAAGAAAGTCTCCATGTGCAGTTCGCTCATGCCGATAGCTGACTGGCATTGCAGCTGGCTCCTTTCTTCATCTTGCAGTTGGTGAATCCACACGATGGCCCCATGTTGCCATTTTGGGCAAAGCCCAGCCAGGTTACATGGGTAGCCCAGGCACCAGGCCCCCGATGGCGAACACCAGCCCCAGTCCTAGCTCCTAGCTCCAGAGGGGCTCGGATTCTCAGTATATCGACATGGTTTTGGTAACCCTGTTGAGACTGGATATTAAGGGACATAAGCATGTCTTTGGATACCCCAGTAAATCTGTGCATGTTTGTTTAAAAGTATATCACTAAAAACTTCAGCCCACAGTAAAACCATTAGTAACACAGTGATTTGACATAAAGATACATACTGTATGTTTTTGTTTTTCTTTACTCATTCACTAATTGTGGAATGAAAGTGAAAATCAGGGTTCAGAAACACCGCTACAGTACTAATGTTTCAAAATAATACAGCAGGTTTTGGTCATTGACCTGGTAAGGTATTGTTTTACCCCTTTCATGCATGGAGGAGGAAGCAATTGTATTTTAAAGAGGGTGTTTACATTACAGAGGTGTAATATTAGCTCCAAATGTGCTGACCTTGAAAAAGAACACATTTGTGAGAAGGTGCATTAAAATGTATTCTATCCATTAGATGGAATCTATTTCAGCTTATTTGCCTCTAAAATATTTACCATCTGTCTTTATTAACACTTAAAAAGAAAAGGAATGAGTTTTGTGGGCTTTCAGAATGCACTTCTGACTTATTTATTATTATTGGCTTTCTACATTTAACTACATTAAAAAGACTGTGCTGAGTTAAGAATGTTATACAATGAGGTGTAGGAAAATGAAGCTTGCAATTTCTTAATTTTATTTTTTAAATATCATTTTTATTTTAGTCTTGATTCATTCCAAATAAATTCCCACGTCACTATTATTAAATGATCATTAGAGTTTAAGTAAAGAGCTTAAGATGTGCTTAAGTATTTGTCTAAGATACATTTTGATATTTGCACAATTCTAAAAGAGGCCAAAATAAATAGGTCTGAAAAACAAACACAAAATCAACCATATACTAGATAAAGTGTTGTTACTTTTTATTCAAGTGAAAATACATGGAAATCCTTGAGTGGGGTAAGTACCTCAACACAAATCCAAAAAGAAAAATATTTCTTGAAGGAATTACAGCGGTGAAAGACTAGTCCACTAGAACTTCATAAGCCCACAAAGGCTGAAGACATTTCTCAAAGAGCTTTTAACCAGCCTCACTCATTAAGGATGTGTATTGCTGTCAATCAGCAATAGCTGTGAACTGTAGGACTCAGGACAAAATCATGGCATGCCTCTGTGCTACAGTAACTTGCTCTACCATGGTAATGAACCGATGTGGTGTTAACAAGCTCCTGAACATGGACACGGTTATGACCAGGTCCTCCGCTTAACTCTCACAGCTGACCTCTGCTCAAGTGACCATGAGACCTCAAGCCTTTATCTTTATCCCAGGTGTCTCAAGTGAGACACAAAGCGTGATGCGACTCCTTATCCAACTATGCACTTCAGTTACTGTAATAATTTAGCTCAGAGTGGAATAAAAAACGGAAGACCATGCAGCTTTTAAGGAGTGTGGCTGCTCCTCCCTTTAGTTTCAAGACTCTGTGGCCTACAGTATGTTGCATTGCCAACTCAACACTTATGATAATTAAAGTTGTCTTTAAGAATTAATGTTTTTGTTTCTGATTGTAAAATTTACAATCTATTTCACATTGCTGGTATAAGCACATACAGTATAATGTTGTCTTTGTTTTTATTATTTAAATCATTACATTGTGTTTATATTCAAATCATTTGAATGAGGCCTCACATCCAAAAAAATCACCTTACACACAACACTTCATGGTGTGTATGGTGTGCTATTTCAAACAAAATCCACTAAGCATAGGTAAAATATATTTTTCTTCATTCTTGTTTATAATTTTATTTGTTTTTCATTCTGCACACTGTTTTACTTATGCTGTTTGGTTTTTTTTTAATTTACATTGCACTAACATCAAATATGATTTTACCCTACATTACAAACATTCTGCATTAAACCATATGGGGCATGGTCTACTCAAAATGCAATAAGAGAAAGAATTATGAAGCTTTTACAATGGCTTTTCAACTTTTTTTTAATATTCAGAATGTAAATCAATTCACTGGAACTGGACAAAAAAATTAGGTTTTCCAAAGCTAAAGGGTACACTGAAGATTTTCTAAAGCTTCCTTAGGGGTGCTGTCTTAAAAGATAAGGGAATCAATGTAATTCTATAGACCTTTTGGTATAAAAGGGTATTATACAACCACACTGTCCACCCTGAACTCTTCCTGTCTCAATTTGTAAAGAGAAAAAGGATGAACTCTTTAATCCAGAACTGTTGAAAATGTTCCAGGGATGATTTTATTGATGGTCTTGGAAATGTCATTGAAGGTCACTATGATCTTGTGGGTTGGAGACATTTTGTATGTATCTGATTTTACACAGCCTCATGGATAAAAGGACTGGTCACACCTTATTTTAAGATTCTTCTGAGAAAATCAAACAGCACACTGTAGAAACATTGAAGGCACATAAGGAAAGCCGATACATCAGTGAACTCTATAAAACAACTTCTTAAAAATCTACATGATAATTTATTCTCATGGTTACTTAAGAAGTTCAAGTGTTTTTTATTGATAGTTGTAGTGTATATTAAAACATATTTGTTAGCAATATATCAACTGAAAAGGAAAAAAATGATCCACAATTTTGTAGAAAAAAAAGCTGGTCTTAGACTGAAGTTACATTGAAAATAATTCCTTTGTGTGGTTAATAATAACCATGTTTCTACTGTTTCCTTCGATCCTGAACATTATAACTTTTTTTTATTTAGACCCTGCACCTGATAGCAGAGGGCGAGTGCCTGCTTACAGCAATTTATTTTATAAATTGAGAAGAAATTCACTTCTTACAAATAATTGTTGTTGAGTACAAGCCCATTATAAATTTAGTTATTTATACACTTTGAGACTACTTCTACTTAGTCTAATATTTAGCACATGGCTAGTATTGGGTTTTTAAAATAGTGTTACTCAATTATCTGATTTCATTTTGTGAAGCTGCTATATTGATCAGTAGAAAAAAAATAATCAAGGGAATAGGTTCTCATTTGAACAGCCTGGATTGCATCAATTCACAGACAGGTTTGGATTGAATTCTTCACAAAATGTTTTTTGTGAAAGCTTGCAGATTTCTGACAATGGAGATGGTACAGTACCACTGTTTTTTATACAGCCTCTATGTGTGGTTTTAACCGAATAAAAAATTAAACAAATAGAGTACATTGACTCCAAGCAGAAATCATTTTAAAACATTTTGGAACTACAGAATTTCTCTTTTATGCCCAGACCTGGGAATCAACATTTGATACTTTACATTGGTTCATGCACCTTCACACTGCCCTACAGTAGGTATACTCATGTTTCCTCAAAGACATATTTCATTAAGCTATGGCTTTCCTTTGAACTGTGATTTTTTTGCCCTGTGATGGTATATACTGGTAATGGACACATTGGAGAATCCCAGTGGCATGCAGTCATTTCATTTCTTACCAATTGAAAGAAGTTAAGGTACTGTACTGTAGGTCACCATCAGAATTCCGTCCTATATTTTTCAGAATTAAAACTTTTTTTAATTCCTACTACTGATTCCCAGGTCTGGGCATAAAAGAGAAATTGCCTTTTATAAGTGTAAGCAATTATTAATTATTATTATTACTGTATGTAGCCCCATATGGTCTCGATGGTATTCATACAGTATCTGGACTTTGCGAATGCTCTTTCAGTCCAAAAAAGAATTGTAATACATTCACTGTACATGTTGAGTCGTTGTTTTGTTAAAAGATGAATACCTGTGCAGTTAGATCAGTGCATCTGGCAGTAGTCAGGATGCAGTCGATTTTATACAAGCGCCAATGAATATGTGCAAGTTATAGCCCTATGCTTATAATGATGGACTCTGATGCTTTACCACAGCTGTTGTACATTGATTGTTATTCTGCTCTCAGCTTTGCCTTTGAACAGATACTGCCAATATGTCAGCATTAAAATCTAAGTGATTTTCCTTTTTTTCTGATTTAAGAACTTTGAGTTTAATACAACTCTATCAATAGAGCATTGAGGAAAAAAAGGCTTCGTCTGTAAGTCTCAATGCCACAGGTATGCTGTATACTGTACCTCTGTTATACCTTAATAAGTGAAGAAAAACTGGGGGAAACTATTTTAAAACTCTACTGTGTCACCTTCAAAAATCCTAAAATTGTAAGATGTTCACGGGAAAATGAGACAGATTTTATCTATATTTGTGATAAATGAATTCTCCAGATGCAGTTTTACAGCTAAAAGGTTATTTACTTAAAAGGGATTTTCTGTATGAGTAAAGGTCAGACTTTTTTCTTCTTTTTTTAGGATCACAGTGAAATTGCTTTTGCCTTTTTAGCAAATCTTCCAGGCAGGCAGTTACTCTCCTTACTGTTGACAAGGGCACTGGAAGGATGCAGGTTAGAGAAATAAACACAGGCAACAAGAATTTTGTCTCAAATTATATAAGGTTGCAGTACCACTTTTCTTTAACAGTTACATCAGGTTCGCTTTTGCTGTGTTTTTATTTGAGTGTGATCACTTTGGGTGGGGAATTAAATGTATGTTAAGTATTCTTCCTGTTAAGTCTTATGCGAGTGGTTTAAAAGCCTGAAACATAAGAAATAAAGATACTTTCAACACCTGTGTACTTATATACAGTATGTAAGAAAGTATATACATATTGTATATGGGAATTACCTAATGAGTACTGTCTATCTTTCTCAGTGTTTTTATTGAGAGAAAAAGGTGTATATCACAATAATGTTCCATTGTCCTAAGGTGTTTTAATAGTTAGTCTATAAAAATAAGTATTTACAGTACCTCATTTCCTCATTTGTTTCAACAGCCAAGAATACAAGCAAACACATACAGTAAATGCTGACTTTATTTTTTTTGTGTGGGGGCTGTATGCTGTTCTGGGGAAGGGGATCTCATGACTTTTCCGCTTCTGGGTGTCTGAAAGGTCTCCCTTCAAGCTTTTTCTGCTTCTTAAAAGCATCTGCTTCATTTTCCCCATGGGTGGTTCAATCATCAGAATTCCAGGGGAGGATGAGCTCCTTGAAAAATGGTATCAAGCTCCCCATACTCAGTGCCTGCGTGTGTGTATGCATTTGTTCATGTCCTGCATGTTCCTTTCTCAGTAATTTATAAGCATGCAAATAGCTGGAGAAGAAGATGGCTAATGGGGTGAGGGTTCAGCTTTCTTGTGCTTGGAACATGCAAATAACTACTTATGGAATCCCTTTAAAAACTTTGGGAGATACTGTAGAGGACCTGTGGAATTGTTAAAATCGTAGTGAGGAACCCAACAAAGATTTGAGGATGCTAAATAAAAGAGATTGTATCAGATACCAATTTATCAGCTTTCCTTTCTTAGAGTTAAAGTTGTTATCCTTATAATGTAAAATAGTGAACGAAGAGAATTTCTAATTTAAAATACCTACAAGTAAGTCACTTAAGATGGCGTAATTAGGATATGACAAAAAAAGAGCTGAGGGCACTACAGAGGGGTTAAAACCTCTTCAGCCAAAGAAGAGACTATATTGTGATTTGAAGCAAACTTTCTTAATAATAATACTACATAATGGTTGTGGTTTGACAGTCTTTACAGAAGGTGAAGAGATCACAACTGGTAATTGGAATGAATGCAGGGCTTGCATTAAGACAGGCAAAGGTGAAGTCTTACCACTGTAAAAGGATTTTACAATTAGCTTGTTGCACATTCTTGTTGAATTAAACTGTTAAGTGTAGCCCGTGCCATAAGAGTCTTGACCCTGCTGACATTTAATCTCACATGAACAGTTAGGGCTCTTAAGTCTATGAACAGTTCCTGGTAATGCTATATTTTAATTATCTGTCCATTCTAATTTTATAACTGAAGCCATCGTCTTAGTCCAATTCAAATGTTTTTAAATCCATGAAAAAAAAGGATACAGATTTTAATTTCAAGTGAAAAATGTCCTTTGTGTCTTTTGATGTGCAATCATGTTCATTTGAAAATGAATTAAAAAATGTGGTAAAAGAATTACGATTCATCACATTTATAGGCTGTAATTTGTTAAGCAGAAATTATGGCAATAATGTTGTCTTCATGAAAGCAAAACTATTTTTGAAGGACAAGTAAAATATTAATGGAAATGCAAAAACAGCTTCCAGTGAATATTGCTTTCAATTGGCAGAATTATTTTTTTCCTCTTACATCCTGGGCTATAGAAGAATTTGAATATTGATGATTGATTTGTTTGCTTGTTATATTAATTTTTGCTTAAGTCCAATATCTTTCAAAGCAACACAGATCAAGTAACAACATGACCACATTGCTAAAAGTGAAGGAAGATGATTCCGCATCTTTATTTTCATTTGTGGTTGAAACTGGAAAGAACAGATACATTTCTCAGTGATTTATAAACTTGATTTATTTTTTCTGTGTAGTGATATGTTTGCATATTGTTTTATTTCCTTAAAACAATATAACTACTGTACCCTTTAAAAATTGCACAATGACTTTATATTTTTAAGTCTAAAATATTTTTAGTACAGTATGTTCCTGGTCTTATCATCAGTTTTATTACAAATTTCACACTTAAGAAATGTGATAATTGTGTATCAGATTGTTAAATATTTGTAACTAAATCTCATTTGAGAAGTTCCAGAATAGCATTGATTTTCTGTTTGCCACAGCTCTGCTTCAAAATACAAGAACCATCTTTTGGATCGTTCTTTTTCTACTATAGAAAGTGACTGTATAAATTACATTCAGGAAACAAGGAACCAAAATAGTGTCTTGTAATATGTTAAACTGAAGAAAAAAACTCCCATCATAGTTAAGTGTTAAAGATATTTTCATAATTCCATAAAAGAGTCTCAAGAGGAGTCACATAAATGCTTAAATGACATAAACCATTATAATTAGCATATGACGTCTCTTAGATGAAACCTGCAAAAAGGCTGAGATATTTTTTCACTTTCCAAAATTACTCAATTAAGTATTTGGTTTTAGGCAACAGTTCAACAAAGGGTGAAGGGTGCAATGAAAAAAAAATAGATTAGTCAAATTCACCATGAGGAGGAGAGCCCAAACTTAACTGATTTAAACGAAGTCAGGCCCATATTTTTCCTTAGAACTCAACAACCTAATAGGAAAGGCTTTTTTCACTTTCATACAGTACTAATGTCACTTCTGACCTTTATGAGCCCTCATATTGTACAGCATATACTGTAGAATCAATATACTGTATGAACTGTTGAAATCACATTTTTCTCTGCTTTTATGTAAAAAGAATGCAATGACCCAATTCTGCACAGACTTTAAGCGCATTAAAGCACAATGAAAAGGTGCCTGGAATTCATAGCATACCAAAATGTTTCAAGAGCACACTCAATCCTTCCCAGCTTTCAGTTCATGTTGAACAGCAAGAATCCTGTACTTGTCTGCTGAGTGCAGATGTCCTCTGAGAGAAGAAAGAAAATCAGCCTAGAGAAGAGCCTTCTGTTTTAGACATCAGGATTCTCCCAGCAGGAAAGTGAACATTGTGAACAATCAAAAAGTAGTGGAAATAAAACAGCAGGTGTTGAAATGTGTTATCACCTTGGGACTGGGCAGCAAGAATCCTTATCATTCTTTCTTCTTAAAGACATACTGTACAGAAAGACACTATGGATGATCAGAAAATATCTTATATAGGGCATATAACTTAGGTCTGGGACACAGACAAACACTGCATGACTTTTGGTGCAGTGAGAGACCCGCTTTTTGTGTAATATCTGTCTGATAGGTGTTTTGCAGGATGCTTTATAAATACATATATAAAAACGCTATTTTAGTTGCCAATAGGAACAACATTGAATGTATGAAGTAAATTATACAGTATGTTTATTTACCCCTGTATGTTATCTATTTGTAATGGTTTTCTGATGATTTGCAAAATTGTAAAATTCTTGCAATTTCTTGCAGTAGACTCCAGCAGGATAACAAATCATTATAGCTGCTGCTTCATTTTCCATTGTGACAGTTTAGGAGTACTGTAATCAGTGTACTAGGGTACAGTATACAGACTACAGAGTGGTGTATACCCTAGTATGCTGATAAGCCTCCACTGAGAAGACTAGCTTCCTGATCACACAGTGCTTGATGACAATCATAGAATCATGCTAACTTATATCCTGCAACTGCAATAAAAGAGAGAAATTACTGAGAGTAATGTAAACATTCAGTATGAAAGGTTGAGCCTGTAGCACTATACTGTAACTTCATTTTTAATAATCTCAAGCAACTGCCTACTGTACCTGAAAGGATATTTAACACTCATACAATTAAGAATTTATTTTTGGACATCTTGGAGCTATGACTTTAGCTCACTTAGGTTTTAAGTTTTTAGGTTTTATTGCACACAAAATTATGAAATGTTGTTCATTATAAAAATTAATAAACAAATGTGTGTCAAGTTCCATTTGTGTAAACAACATGAGGAATCACTTGAGCTTTGTTTCTGTTTCATCGTCTACCAGAAGTTGAAGATGCAGTCATTTTAGGAAAGTTGGAATTTGTATGATATGATAAGCCAAATTAACAGAATTTAGGACTAGACTTAAAGGTGCCATTCAGCAAAACCTGTTGTTGATTTATTTTGAGCTTGGGCTTGTCCGTTTTGGTTTTTGAGCATGCTCAGTCAGTTGTTTGTAGAAGCACAGGCATTTTGTTTTCAATTTTATATGAAAAAAGAATAGAAACCATACATAAATACACAGTAGTAATCCAGTTAACGTGTTTAATATTGCATTGTGTAGGACATTTGCTGTTTCTTTTGCATACAATTATGTACAATTTTATATGATGTTTTTTCTTGTAATCTGTAGTTGTAGATGCCTCAGTCACATGTGCACGTCTATCTAGAAAAAAAGCAGGTGTAATATGTATTCTCTTTTTTATCCAGAGGATTAACATTTAGAGCGCACATCAACAGCAATGAAAGTTCCAGGATTTCGAAATCACGTGTATTTGTTGATGTCTAAGAACACTTATAGGAAACCTTACAAAGATTTTGCGACAGTATAAATTGTTCTCTGTTTCTCAATTTTTAAATAAAATCCAGGAAAATGTGTGCATGTGCCTGTGTAATGCAATTACATCCTCTTGGTACATCAGATTACTACCAGTGTATTGTTATGGCAACAGTTTCACAGTGATCATTTCAAAGAATGATAATTATAAATTGAGGTTGCCTTGTGACAATTTCTTCTGGTAATTACATCATAAATGTCATAATGAACAACTAAATAGCTGGTGAGCTGACAGGCAATGAAGTTTCTAGGAGACACAGGTTATAGTGCAGCATGAAACTAGTATACAAAAATTTAAGCTCCATTAGTGGCTCTCAGAAAGATAAATGAGTCCTAGTATCAACGTGCTCAGTGGTCCAGGCCTGTCAAATATAATATATTGATTGCTATTTATGAGAGCAAGGATTCTTTGGAGATGATTAACCATTTTAGAAAAATGTCACCTCCCATCTCGGTTTGAAAAAAAATATAGCAAAGACATCAGATTTCCTTAAACATAAAAAGAAAATTCACATTCTCTCTGGATGAATTGCCTTAAACATTTGCACAGGAATCCTCAGTTTTGCCATGTAAGATAGCATTACAAATATGACTATTATTATGACAATATTTAATTAATGAAGGACTCCCTCAGTCTCTCACACAGAAAATAACTTACAGTACATGAAGGTTAATAAAGGTCAGTTCATGTCAGACAAAACATTTTCTAATTCTGTGATTGCAAAAGATCTTAATACTGAAATATGTCATTAAAAATACTTTAAACTGCCTGGAGTTCTTTGTTTTAGCTGTTTTATTTTAGTTCTCTTAGAACCACTTGACCCACAGTTTTATCATTTTGGTTTAGAGTGCTCCATACTTTTTACACTTTAAAGTACATGCTAATCCACACAATGTTGCACAAATGTTGTTGTTTTCTGTTGTGCCACATTACGGTTTTAGTGTCTTTTTCCCGGTATATTTCAACAAGGTCCTCTACTTACCCAGCATCAAGAGCAGAATCAGCATTATCTGTGATCATAAAGCAGAACTGCATTGTAAAATTCTCGGTGACCTGAACAGAGCCTGGCTTTTAAAAGCAATCTAATTCTGAATGGTTCTCAGCTTGCCCTCCAGGAAGGGAAAATGTGTTTTAGTTTACCAACGAATACAAGGACATGACAGGCAGAGGAAAAGGCATACACCCTTTATTTAATAAGTCTTACTGAGATGATAAACACATTTTTATGATAAAAGTACAAAACACAGGAGCTCAAAGGAATATTTAAAATGTGAAAGACAATTTGCCAGCCTCATCTTGTCCATACAGTAGATTGCACTTGACCTATCAATGTGTTTCTTTTACATTCCCTATGCAAACAGAACTACTCAAAAAGTACTGCTTGCACAGTTGCATTCATACAGTTGCTTTATCTTACACTCTAAACCTTTTTTGAGTTCTGAATCAATTATTAAGAATAGAAAGTGGAGTGTGATATTTGCTTTTCACAGGGTGCAGAATATTATATCTAATGAATATGGAGTCAAATAAAGATGAATGCAATGCCCAGTTGCCCAGATTCATAAAGGGAGTGAAACAGTTCTGCACTTACCTATCTAATTTAGAACATTTATTTGAAATTCTGTTTAAGGTAAAATATAGCATGTGATTCAATGACATGTAATAAATAGTGCTGTTTGCAATGGCAAAAATACCTTAAAATGTATTTTATTACCTGGAGATAATTGGTAAATGTAATCTGGAATATCTAATACTAATTTCATGGGGAAAGTTGACCCCCAAATTCAGGGATCTCTTTTACTTTGTAGATGACTGTGACACATAGCAGATCTAAAGGGTGCTAGGACCCTTCTTCCCTTGCAATAGGTTCTATTCATTCTCCAGAATCACTAGTGCATGCTCAGGCCGGAAACAGACAGTAGTATTGTGAGAGTGCCCTTTTTATTTCCGAGTGATTACAACACTGAACCCAATAGAAAACCATCTCCAAGGGACACACATTGCAGACCAGCATGAGTACCCCAGTTACCAAACAAATGTCCCACAAAAATAATGCAATCCAGCTGTTCTGTGCTCTGTGTAGTTCCTTGGCGGATCTTCTGCATCTTCTCCAGTTCTGACTGTCCTTAACAATGTGGTTTTCTCATGGTGTGTGGGTGGGTGGGGGTGGGGGGGAGTTTATGTCGAAGTCTTCCTTAGCTTTGTTGGAGAAATCTTTCATCTTTACAGCCCTAACATGTTCTCTGTAGTGGTCTCCGAGTCTCCTTCCTGTTTCCCCAATGTAGATGGCTGGGCATTTACTGCAAGAGATTATGTGAGATTATCTGAGTGATAACTGACATCTTGTACCTTCATCAACCTTGTTTGCATTGGGGAAACAGGAAGGAGACTAGGAGACAGCTTCAGAGAACAAGTTAGGGCTGTGAAGATTAAAGATTTCTTCAAGCCCATAGTTTCTGATTTCACCTCTGACGGAAGATCACACTGATCTCTCCATCTGTGTTTTTAAAGTAGCGTTTCTTAACTCCTATCGCAGAAAGACATCAGAAACTAGAATTATCCTGAAACTTGGTTCACACCCTTCCCCCTTCTCTCAACGACAGACTTGTTTTCTTCCAATCCTCTCTGTTCATTTGTAGGTTTTGTTTCACCCCTGTCCTCACCTCTCTTGACCTCGCACCACCTGAGTGGCCACTCTGCCTCTCCCCTGCTCCTGCCTCCTCCTCTCTCCTGGCTTGTTTTCCCAAGCTATATTATCTTTGCTGACTGCCCTATCTCTCTTACACCCGAAGAAGGCTCCACAGCTGAAACACTGTGTTTTCTTTCTTCTCTTTTCAGCATGGAATAAACCTATTACTTTTTATTATTATTCCTTTTCTAATTTTGGTTATGTTCTTAATAAAACTTTGATAGTTCTCATATAAATAAAAAATGTCCCAAAAGCATATTTTTTTCTTAGAATCTTATATCATATTTTGTAAAATGCCGTTAGCAATCATTGCATTAATACCACATTACACACTAGCACTTAGCATTGACATTAGCCCTGTCAACCAGCTCCTTCTCACCAACATGTATCTAGAAACAGTCATTTGGAGAGAAGATCTGTTCATTTTGTAAACATAAATACCACTAGTAAAACATAAGGGAAAATAATACTCCATGGGCCTCTCCTTTGTCTTATGCAATGTAGAAACATACTTACAGGGCAAATTGTGTAAATGAGATTGGAAGCCCTGGACTCCAGAATAGCTTCACAGCCCTGGCAACGAACTTATATTAATGATTTCTGGCAAGTGGTTTTGCTGGATTGCTTGGATAGGGAATGGTTGTGGATAGTCTGATATCAACAAGATAAAATGTTTTTTTTGTGTCATGTGTTACATTGTTGAATTGGGTTGCATTAATATTCTAGTTTTTTTTTTTATTTCAGCTTAAACACACTTTACCCTTGAGTATTTTTCAAGAGAAGGCAGTCCATTTTCATGATGGCTAATCCATCCATGAATCCATTTTCTAACTGCTTTATTCAATACAGGAGCTAGCCTCATGAGCTAAAGGAGACCTCCCCCAGCCCAGGCAGCTGAGGCAGCTGATGACGTTACCGTATCCGAACTAGCTCCAACTAGACACAAACACACGCTCACACCAGGGGTAATTTTCCCAGAAGCCAATTAACCTATCAGTATTTTTAGGTTTTGGACTACCGGAGGAAGCTCATAGAAACACAGGGAGAACATACAGTACAAACTAAGATTTCACCCTAGGTCCAGAATTGAACCCAGGGCCCAAAGCTAACCACTGCACTACCATGCCTCACAAGTTAAGGCCAATTTGTGAACAATAGCAATTTGAAAAAGTCTTGCAGTTTTCTGTTGTTGCAGAAAACTACAGAAACAATTATCATTTCTTTGGGAGTTAATTCAAAATGTGCTCAAGGAGTAGGCTATCTCCTATATTCGGGGATCTACTCGGGGCGGAGCGGAGCTAAGGATCTGGCTGGAAGGTTACCAGTTCAAATCCTGCGGCCGGCAGAGGAATCCTACTCTGTTGGGCACCTGAGCAAGGCCCTTAACCCCTGCTGCTCCAGGGGTGCAGTACAATGGCTGACCCTGCGCTCTGATCCCAAGCTTCTCTCTCCCCATCTGTGTGTCTCATGGAGAGCAAGCTGGGGTACAGTATGTGAAAAGATAAATTCAAGAAATTGAAATTCCATTATTCTTATCACAGTCTACACCCCTTTTAGGGGGTAATAGTATCATATATATAACATCTCCGAAGCTCGGTGCCCTCTGTATAATTGCTTCTATAACAGTTTTTAAACCATTGATTTATTTAAATTTTGTGATCAGGAAATTCAGGCTCTGTCTATATAACAAGTCTCATAGTGATATAAAGACTGTGATAGTTAAGTCAGTCCAAAAACTTTTTTCAAGAAAAATCAGATCCCTAACTCCAAAGGACTGTTAGTTTAGTATTGTGGTCTTAGTACTAACTTTGGATGCGTAGATGTGAAACTGGGATACTGTACGTGTCTGTGCATACTCTATGTAATTGTTGGTAACTTTCCCAGACATTAAAAAAATAATGTATATCTCATATGGAATACTAAAATGTTAATCATTATAAAAGATTTTCAGATGCATTAATGCAGCTGCACTTCAGAATCCTGAGTTTAGTTCTGTTTATGTTTGTCATTTGTTTGAGTGGAGTGTGCATTTTATCCATTTGTTTGCATAGTTTTTCACTGGGTATTTTGGTTTCTTCTCATTTTCTACAGAAACACTGGATGGGTTTGATTGGTTACTCTAAATTGTCCCTATCTGTATGATCCTCACCAGCATAATTGGCTTTCTGATAACATGCTGTACTGTATGGATGGATAGGTGATATCAATCCAAATGTATACTCTGATCTGAAAAAGAATCACACATAACCAGTAGAATTCAGAATCAAAAACTGTCTTTGTATGCACTGAAATAATATGTATTGTGTTACTAGTGTGTAACACATAGTTAAATTAGTCTTTATCAACATATACATTTATGTACTGTATAAGCTGACGCAGCTACTCACCTGAACTACATTTATGTAGTGTATGTTTTATAATGTGCAAATTGAATGTTCAGCCTGAGATTCAAACCCCAAGGACTGTATTTGGGGTGCTTGTACTGTACGTATCAGTAGGCTGATATTTTAGTGATATGGAAATCCACAGTTATCACTGTCAATCCTGTCTGTCACTGGTCACCTCTGACCATAGTCTGATTGTTGAGTAATCACCTTTTGAGATATTTTCAATTTCTTATACAGTAGGTGTATGACACATTAGCTGTTGATCTCTTAGTTACATTTGTGCTTTTAAAAACATATGTACACTTTGCAGGCATTTCCTTTCATGCCCTTTTCAAACAGATAAATCATTGCTGAAGACCATTCAAAGCATCTCAGGGGCATAAGGCTTATATAAGTCTCAGCCTACACATGCCATGGCATACTGTATACTGTGGATACTTTTTCAATAGTAGTGGATCATTGTACACCTACTTTATTTCCCAATAATTCCTATTAAGGTGACCAAAGTCTGTTCTTTCAGGCAATCCCTTAGTCTTAAGTGGTCATTAAATGCTGGTTTGACAGTATTTCAGATATGAACTATAGAATATCTGCCTGGTTGGCACTGTGCTTAAGTACTCTTTTTTTTGCTTGACATTTTTATGGGTTGTACTTAAAACTGCTCACCTAGGAATATTTGTAGATGTTGCCGGTAGGGGTACTGAGAATTCATGGAGAACTGATTAACAAGCTGTTGTTAAAATAATATGTATGCCCACTTTTTTGTATGCTAATGACATTTCCCAGATGTCAATGTTTCATTAGGAGATGTTTTAAATGTGCACATTAATCATCAGGCAGTGCATCATAACTTTGGGAATCCACTTTCATGTCCATGGATGGCATACATTGAAAAATGGGTTGCACATCACGTAGGAAGTTGGAGTCTCAAATTTGTATATGCCATAGAAGGTACCCGTTTTACTTAAAATGTCTCAGCTGTGCTGCAGGACCATATGGAGCTTTAGAAAACAGTCATGTGTTCCAGCAAAACACATTTAGTGACGTCCCATTTGTCTGACTGATTATCTGATTTTTGGGCAAAATAATGTGTCCATACATGCATGGATAAAAGGTTTTCCTTTTACGTACCAGATTTATGGAATATTTTTGCAGTATATACAAGGGCTGTTTATAAACTATATGTCCTTTAAAATCAATCTAAAGAAACACATCCATGAGCACAACCTTTGTAAATGTCTATTTATATAATTTGGTATGTACTGTATGTCCACATATTTTCCATTCTACAATTCTTGAACTGTCATGTATTTATAATTGATGTCAATTGTAGCACCAGGCTGTGCCTATAAATGTGTGGCACGATTATCAAATATAAGTAGAAATTACAATATAACAGCCTGCAGCTCAAGACAGAAAATATGTGCTTCACATTGAAATGTGAACCAAGAGACTTAGCCATGAAGATCATTTTCATAAAACAAGACCTGAGGGAAAGAAGACAAAGTGGTAATTGAAATGGATTACACCATCCCTTCAAATGGATCTTGAATCCATTACGTTTGGCAAGGGCGAGGAGCTGAACTCAAATTATTTAGGGATTATTCTGAACCACAGATGAGGTTTTTTTCTAAATAATATTCTGAAAGAAAATTACTTTTGGATTACAACCCGTTACAGACACACAAAACATTTGAAACTTTTTTAACTTATCCGCATGACTGTTCTTTAATATATTTTCAAAATCTGCAAGGCATATACAAATCATTGAATTTTCTGAGGATGTAATGATTAAGAGAATCTCGCTAAATAGAACTTGGATTAATGGCCAACATTAGGTCAAATAAATACACCATACAAGAAAAAAAGATAGAAATATATATTTCCTAAGGATAAAATGTTGGAATGTGTAGTGTTTTGCATTCATACAGTTAGCGCAGTAATCACAGTATTTCACATGTGAAATGTAAAAATGTAAAAAGAATTTTCTTTTTAAAGTGTAAGTGTGATAAATGAATTATTTTGGTCAGGATTATATTCAGATTCTGAAACTTTGCACAAATATTCTGAATCTTTGACAAAGAGCTGCTTCATTTTAATGCCTTATTTTAATGCAAAGAACAAATACAAATTTAATAGGGTCATAGTATATAGCACTGCAATAGTGCTCTATAGAGTCTGATCTAATTTAATAAACCCACACAAATCAGACTTGCCAAGTGCAGGGCCATCCTTCCATTTTCAGGGCAGGTTCAGGTCAGGATTCAGGCACCTTTCTGGATCTGTACTCATATCCGACACAATTACAAAACCACTAAAGAACCACAGTATGCACATCTGGGTAAAATGGTGGATGCTTTCATTGAAGTATGGAGAGAATTAGAGTGTTATCCCTTGAGGACTCTGTAAAAGCAAAGCTTGGTTCACAGTATGCTAATCTGAGGCTTTCTGGAGGCCAGACAGAAGACCTAATTTGTTAGTATTATGTATCCAGAACTAAACTGACAGGAAGTGAGACCTTAGGGGATTTGAGAGGGTTTTCTCCTCTTCACTGATCTTTCCTCAGCACTGTGCCTGGATACAAGAACAACAAAGGATGTCACTTTTTGCCAAATTGTGAAGTAGTGCTGCATTAACAGCCAATGAGGTCACAACTAAGAATCCCACACTCATTTAACTTGAGATCTAATAGAACTTAATTTAAACAGCAGTCAAATGAGCTGAGAGGCTTTATACAGTATAACAAGCAAAATAATTGCTAATTAATTAATAATTGCTTACACTTATATAGTGCTTTTCTGGACACTCCACTCAAAGCACTTTATAGGTAATGGGGACTCCCCTCCACCACCACCAATGTGCAACATCCAGCTGATGCTGGACATTGAAGACTCATGAAGACTGGTAATATGAAGACTTTAAATGAAGACTCATTAATAAATGTAGATAGTCCATATAAAGGATTGTAAAACTACAGGCATCTCTAAAGTTATGATACCAGGACAGCTTATTTTAAATGATGTATTTCATTTTACAATATTTTGTGGCACTTTCAAAATTGACATGTTGCAATTGCTAGTTCCCAGCTTATCAATACATTTAGAAATAATGTTCAGATGTGAACATGCTACAGTAATATGTACATGCATTCACAATTTGAATGGTAGGCTATTTTGACAGTAGCCTGATGACATTTTTATCGACTCTAAATTGGATATGATTAAGTAGTAAAGCAACCACCTGTCAGAAATCATGAATTCTGTTTCCACCTGCTGCAAACCTGACCTAAACAGATCATATAAATGACATTTGAACATTAAGAGATGATCCCCTGAGGGAAATTTGGTCTTACTGGCTTAATAGTGATGGAGTCATACAAATACCCTGACCATCATTACATTGTAACAGTTTAAATAGAACAGAGCTCTGCTGTTATAGTTCAGGTATAGTTAAAAGTGATGGGTTTCACAATTTCTGAGAATTTGGAAAATACTGAATCATAAAGTAACTGACATATGGAAAATATGACACCCCTTTTAAAACAGGAAATAAGTGGGTGTCAAATGGGTATAAATACTGTATTTTTAAGTGCTCTGCTCTAGCAAGTTTGATTAAGGCTTTTTTTCCCTTGTATTCCTAGTTTTAATTTCCTTTTAATTTAGAATTGTATATTTCTAAATATTATATGTTTGTTCATTATAATTACTGAACTTAAGTGATCTACAAATTTAGAAAAAATATTTATTATTTAATTTTCCTAATAACGCTACCAAAGTTAACTTTGTAGTATTTGTACATTCGAAATGAAGGAAGAAAGGCCTGCTTTTGTTTATAAATATTCTTATTTTCTTTCATAGGCAAAGTTGTTTGTACTGGTTTATGAGGGTGATTATTAAGATTGCAGTAACAAGTACATAAGACAAGTGAAATATCATGTTCTCCATTTGTAAATTTTAACTAGTTTTCACCATATACAAATCCAGTCATGGTGTCGCATCCAGTGCAAAATGGATTTAAAACTTTCAGGTTTTTTTTTTCTGTCAGTCCTAATTAAAATCTATTCAGCTAAGGGCATTTCAATTTCAAGGCCACTTAAAGTTGTGTTCAATACCCGCAGAGTTAAAAAAAAATTCTATCACTTTCACATTCCAACCAAAGTCTATTATGTTCTCATGCTGCAGCTAAACTGTCTCTCAGCTTTTAAAAAGTCCATTAAATAAATTCCAAAGCACTATGAAAGCCATTGTATTTATTTATTTACAGCACTGTGAAGATCACAATACATAATCTTTATTGTCCACATGATGGAAATTAATCCCGTACCTCTCTCCACGTTCACCCTTTGAATCCCAAAAGAATAAGCTCAGAATTCAATCTCTCTAACCTTTCTGATGTGGACGATAAAAGCTAAGATGAGCTGTTATTTCGCTCATTGATTGCCTTCCTTCATAGTTCAGATTATCATGAAAAATACATTCATCCAAAAATAGAATTAGGCTATGATGCCTTTTCATACAATTTTGCTAAATCTGTCTAAAATGGCAAGTGTTGTAAATAGACAACCATTTGGGAGGAGGTGATGTAAGAGATTGAGGGAGGTCTCTCTCTTTACCGCATGGTAAAGCAAACATTGGCTGAAGCACTGGGACAAATCGGTAAGGGAAAGCATTAGAACAGTACAGCCCTCTATTCTTTCAGACAGGACTTTCCATTCAGGCTTAAAAAAACACTGCTGTCAATCATGGTCTCCAGATAGCCAACAAATTCCAGAAGAAAAAAAATTACCTGGAGAACTGATCACATTGCTGCAACATTTGACTGGTCAGCCTGCCCCTGATGTCAACGGCCAGAGGTTCTGCACTCTGAGAAACTTTGAGGTGGGTTCACAAGAAAAAACAATAATCAAATTTTATACTTAAAACTTTAAATAGAAACACAAAAAAACACCCTTTTTTTGGGTATTTGTATTGCCTCCAGTCATTCATTGATGCATTTTTTCATGCTGATGCTCCTGTTTTATGGCAGCAAATAGGTTTTGCTGACATTTATCCTTGTAAGCCTTTGGGTTTAGCATTCAGGTTTTGGATAAAAAAGTTTAAAAAATGTGTATCATTTTGGAATTTCACAGAATTGGACACTATAGGAAGGATCTGAATATTTTTGCATTGCACAGGTTTACAAAGCTATAAAAGGGCCTGTTTGAGGCTAGAATTTGGCATCAAAGTCCAACAAAGCCTTGTTAACCCCACCTCTAGATCATGCTATCTTAACGGGATTCTTGCTCATCTTGTTGGCTAGGAAAAGGGTCACCACTGGGAAAGAGAAAATGGCTGGTGTGGGGGAGAGAAGTGTTTAATAAACACATATTATTGTTATACAGTAAAATAAATAAAGTAAAATACACCTCTCTTTACCTACCCTGACTTCACAGTACCTGATTGGCCACTCTGTCTGTCCCCTGCTCCTGCCCCTCCCCTCTCCCAGCTTTTGTTCTCCTGCGACATTACCTTTGCTTACTGCACTGTCTTTTTCACACCTGAAGAAGGCTCCACGGCCGAAACGTTGTGCTTTCTTTCTTCTTTTTTCAGCATGGAATAAACTTATTACTTTTTCCTTTGCAGCATACGCATGCTGACGCAGTTACCCACCTAAACTACAGTAAAGTCAATATTTAATCACAAAAATCCTACATCAGACACTCCCTGATCATCAGTGTTTTCTGAAATGAATACGGAATTACAAATTATTATATTGCAAGTGAAAATGACATTATGATACAAACTCTGTATAAGTAAAGATTCCTGAATGAAACAGAGTGCAATTTAACTGAAAGCAAGAGAAACAGAGTGCAATTTATCTAAAAGTAATAATTTTCCTTTCCCTGAAAAACAGGTTTATTTGTGAAAGTGTACTTCCAAACACAATTTTGATGAGTGTTTCCATTCCTCTCAATTGGGCATTGTTGCTTATGATTCAGCCTGTGTCAGTCTTCCTTGAATGTTTCTTTATAATCCATTCTGTGATGCATTTACTTGTCAAACAAAGTACCGTTTGGAAAAAAAAAGTAGTTGTATTGAATTTCCTATGACTATGCCTATTTTGGAATAAATAAATGCATTATTGCAAAATCTTCTGAGGAGGTTTTGCTAGAGTTTGGCATTATAGAGAATAATTTTATCAGACTTCTGTGAATTTCACAATATGGACTCTATAGAGGACTCTCTTTGGACTCTCTCCATTTGTTTGCTTTGTCATATTATGGAGACAACACTCTTATGCTATACACTTTGTTCATTGTCATGGGCTTCAGATCATTTTTCAATATTTATTCATCCAGCAGCACCATTCACATGCTTTACTGACCACTTACAGAAGAGAGATCTTGTGAAAGATATCCACTCACCTGTCAGCTAAATAAACATGGCTAAGACAACTTTGGCTACCAGAACAGGAATTTGAAGCCACTTTCCCTCTTTCTGGATCATTATTTTTTCCATATCATGTTTTTGTACAAGTGGTATTTTGGCAACTTACCTCAGAGATAAGGTAGGCCAGTTGTATTTGAAACTGTGAAATGCAGAAATAACTGACATTTACCCTTTTAGAAACCTTCTTGGACCAACGAGGCAGTACTATCAATACAGTTATTGTACAGTAGCTGAATCAGCCTTTTGTCTAAATTATTTACAATATCTGCCTCTTCCTTTTTTAAAACTAAAAAGCTGTCTAACCTATTGACTTTTCTATAGTTTCTTTGTTATGTTCTATTCCATTTTCAGCCACTACACTAAGGCAGCAACTACTGTTTTGTGAATTGCTTTGTTTGAAATATTAAGCATAACAAAATACAAGAAAAATTACACCCTGACAGGTTGTATAAGTCTCTTGTTGCAACCAGTGGGCTGTCTGCCAAATGTTGGATTTCAAAGGTGAAGTGTTTTCTGGATACCTTTCCCTCAAGTGACATTTGGAAGGTGGGTGTTCAGAAACAGTTTAAACTGCTGTTACTTTGATCTACTACTTTAAAAATAGAATAAGTCCAACTTATTCAGCAACAGACTTTGTAGATGGCATTATTGATTAATATTCTAATCAAATAACTGTATATTGATGCATAACATGATGTTTGTGAATGCATAATCTTTTGGTTAATCTCCTATTCCAAATGAGCTACTGCTTATACACAGTAGCTTATTGAGGATAGATTTTATCGATTTAGGGGGGGATAAATTAGTACAGTATTTTTCATGTCATGTCATTTGCCAAACCGCTTTATACGATACGGTCATGGGAAGCCGGAGCCTACCTGGCGCAAGGCAGGGTACACCTGGATGGGGCGCCAGTCCATCACAGGGCAAGTGCAAGCCAAACATACATGGGGACAATGTGGAGGCCACGGTAAAGGCTGAGGGGGGAAATTTAGCCCGGACAACAGGATAGCTCCCTACTCTTTTCAAGAAATGCCCGGGGATTTTTAATGATCACTGAGAGTGAGGACCTTGGTTTTAATGTCTCATCCGAAAGACGGTACAGTATTTGTATTTTTTCCAAATACTTCTTTCTATTTCTCCAGTAGTTAAGGTGGTTTTCCTAGACAATTTCAGTAAATTTTTCTAGAATTAGAGAAATGTCAGACCCATGCTAATTTTCCTACGTACTTACTTACCATTCAGCTGGTGAGTATCTATCCCATTATAACACACTTACAAGCAATTGATTAATTAATGAAGAGTGTAACAGAGAGCTGATGTTCTTTTCAGTTAGGTTTACATTAATGAACTGTGATTTTTCTACCTTTTTGTGAAATAAAGTAAATAGAAAAGATATATTAAATATATATCTTTATCTATATTATAGATATATTGGCAGTTCCTGTTCACAGCAGTGACCACTTTGAAGTATTTTTAGGCAGACATTTAGCACCTAAGAAACCCTATCAAAGCACTTGCAAATCTTTATGTAGTTAGGAAGAGTGATGAAAGAACATATCTAACTGCCATTTTATAATGTTTGGTTATTCTCAGAAACTGCATGCTTTTAGTACTTTCATTTGAATCATTTGAATCTGCATCTTTAAAAATAGATTTCACTTTTTGTCGTAGCAGTAAACATTCACAATCTTTTAATCTCAAAAGCATTGTGAGGCATTCTAGTTGCAAAGGTCAATTTGACCTGTACTTCAAGGACAGGTTATTCAGGAAAGCGTTTAAGTGACATAACTGCATATAAATTGTTTACCTATAAAAATTCAAAACTTCAAACTACTGTAGATGTTTGAGCCCTATATAAAGCCATCTCACTACAAAAAAATAAATGGGTTTTAATGTAACAAGGAAACAATGCAGAAGTGCTCTCTTTCTTCTGTTAGCTCCATTTTCCAAGGTATACTGAACAATATAGTAGTTTACTTAATACAAGTATCTGGATTGTATTTTGTTGATAGTTGTTTTCTTATTTGATTGCTGGCTGGTACATATGTGTTCTTAATTCAGTTTATTTTCTGAATCATACTTTTGGTACAACATTACATTAAAATATATTATGTATTTTTTACAATGAACTTAGAATGTAAAAGTTACACAAGCTTAAATGATAAAAAGTGATGAATTGTTTTGTATATTACAGACTCATTTATACATTTGGACGAGAAGAATAAATAGAAGATCACGTGTGTGGAATTTAATTCAGTCTCTTTAAAATGTGGTTTTTACACATTCTCATGCACTTGATAATGTGTGTATGTTCTTACTATAATATTGCAAGAAAGAGGAAGAAAGGATGCGTCACACAATGGTCTGAGGAAGGCCAAAGTAGGTCCGTTTTATAAAAGAATGGCTCCACCTCAAAGCACTTACTTAAATAAGTGCAGTTTATTTACAGTACTCCTAGTCCCTCACACCAGAAAAACAAAAACCCAAAAAGGAACAAAAATAATTATTCAAATAAAGACAAATCCTCCTTTTCGTATTGCTTTCTCTCTGGTTTAAGTCACACTACCTGACTCACCAACCATCAACAACAACTCCCTCTTCGGCTGAGGAGCCAGCTTAAATAGCATGTAAGCCCCTCCCCCTCTGGAACAAACCATTCCTCCAATTCACAAAAATTTCACAAATTATATATTCATAATTAATTCCTTTCTAACCAAAGAACATCACATATCTTAATTACACAGTTCTTTTGATCCTGGTTCAAATAAACAATACAGAAAATAAACAATACAAACAATAATGTTTCCCTCTCTTCACATGCATGTGGTTTTTTCCATCTCCATAAATAAACCTTGAGAAGTTGGGTTAGGTTTGGCCTTCTGAGGCCACCATAGGCTGACCCACCCTGGAAGTGCCAACACCAAACAAACAGTGACTATCATCCATTTTGAAAGTGCTCCCCACTCATACCACAATACTCACTCATACCTGTGTTTAACTATGTGTTTTATGTATGTGAATATATATAAAATTAAGTAATAGCAGTTACTTGTTAAGCCCTGAGTATGCACCCTCAGGAACTTATCTAGCAACCGCTCAACGGAAGGTGTATGAATAGTGTATTTCCCGTGCTACCTGTACCTGTTTTAAGGCTCCTCTGTCACAGAATGCATCATGACTGACCTAGTTATTTTTGCAATGATTTTGTTTTTGATTGTTTGATCTACTATAATATAATAATAATAATAATAATAATAATAATAATAATAATGTTTCTTTATTAGCCCTATACAATTTCTTGCATTAGGAATTCGTCTTTTCGCATACCCCAGCTTTTCTCCATGGAGAAAAAGACACACAGACAGGGAGAGAAGCTTGGGGTCAGAGCGCAGGGTCTGCCATTGTACAGCACCCCTGGAGCAGTTGGGGTTAAGGGCCTCACTCAGGGGCCTTCCATTCACAGACGCAGATCCTGAGCCACAGAGCCACTGCTCCGTCCCATGGGGTGGCACAGTGGTGCAGTGGTTAGCATTGCTGCCTTCCAGTGCTGGGGCCCTGGGTTCAGTTCCTGGGGTGCTGTCTGTGTGAAGTTTGTATGTCTTCCCTGTGATCTTGTGGGTTTCCTCTGGGTGCTCTGATTTCCTCTCACAGTCCAAAAACATGCAGGTACTGTAGGCTAAAGTGCACTTCTGGGAACTTTAGACTGCCATCAAGTGAAGGGTATACCCTTCCTTAAACCCATTGCTTTCAGGAAAAGGCTCTGGCTTCTAAGTAATGATGTGTTGGATAAAGCATTTAGAAATTGATGAATGGTTGGATTGTCTACTATGTGGATGTTAAACAAAAAAGCCAGTCATTTTTCCAAATGTACAGAAATCACTTACAGCAATTTCATGTTTTACAATGCAGTACTGGCCAGTAAACTGCCTAATAATGTTGGATGCCCAGTTTTCACCTTGTTAGCAGTTATTTAGGGTCATACTTATTGGCTTCTATCTATTGTTTTTGCCTTAGATTTTACTTTAAAATAAATGTACTGTATATTTATTATTTTTACATGATTTTTAATGTTATAAATATTAAAGACACGACAGAGAACTGTATGGAAAGCTTCACATTAAAGCTGCTGCCAGCATTAAGGCAGATGAAGTGTTGGATTAGTTTACAGTATATCATGTTTATTGATTCTGGTGACATGTTGTGTAGGAAAATTAATTTTATCTTTTCACAAGGGAGGATATAGGGGCTTGTACTTAGTTAATCATTTTAATGCTTCTGAACGTGTGAACAAGGCATCAAGTACCAATTAAAACATTTATGTTGCTTTTATTTGATTGAAAGTTGTTTAATCTTCATTCATGTAACAAGACTGGGTATCTTATGAAGTGCCATTTCAATATTTCATCTGACACTTTGTAAAAAAAAAAGCAGTAACAAACTTTTTTCTTGAATAAGACTTGAACTTGAATCTTGCATTTACTAATCTAGAACTTGAATCTACTTTCATCAAGGATTGATTAAAGTATTCTTTGTATCTTTGTATATTTTAAATGTGCTTTTATGCATTTTAATATTATCAGGATTTCTTGTAAGGTTCTAATGCCTCTAATATTTAAAATGCATTTTAAATATTTTGCACAACTGAAAATTTCCTCATACAGTATTTATTTATTGATTGATTGATTCCTTATATTTATTTATCAGATCTATATGAACAGTAAAATGGACAGCAATACTACTGTGATTTAAATCTCAGCAGTTTATATCGCTAATATTTTCACTTCCTCTTTTTGGGAAAAAATGTTCTTATAAACTATGTGTAATGCAATCTTGGATATATTATGTCTTTAAAAACAGTAAATGCTAAATTCATGTGTGCAGACTGTTGTTCAGTGGAAAATGTGAAATGTAGTTCAGGAAACTTGACATAATAAGAGGAAAATAATGTGTTACTTTAGAGTCCAGAGGACAACTTGGAGAAAGCCTTGATGATTGTAATTGTTGGCAATGTTTTCCTAAATGGAAACCAATAGTTTTTTTAATAGGCTAAAAATAATTGTGTGAGTTATAATTATTTCAGTGCTCTGTTGGATTAAAAAAAATACTTTGCATGTGTTTAAGTATGAAAACAAGATGCTGGTCTGTATTTTGTTTTCTTTATTTTTTTTTAAAACTAAATACTATCAGTCCTCTGAGTGCCTTGACATTTTTCAAGAGGATCATTTAAGACACACTATAAATAAAAACATAGATATGTTTCTAATGCTTTTGTGGTTATAAATGACATTTCATAATGTGTTTTTAGAAATAAAACATTTCAGTGGTGATAGAGTGACATACATATGATAATAACCAAACTATAATTAAAGTTTGTATATTATATAATGTATAATGTTAATGAATATATATTATATTAATTTTAATTAATGTACATTAACTGGGTATCAGAAATGAATCCCTATTTCTGACCAGAGTCTGAACCTTACCTCCAGCCTTACTGCTAACAAATTTGTTATAACTGTTTATTACTGTATATCATTAATAATGTGTTAAAGCCCATCTGTAGTTATAATACATACCTTAGGACCAGAATACTTACCTCAACTAAAATATGAACTCTATTGGTTAGCTACTCTGATCTCATATGTTTTCTTATGGTGAAAATATTATGTAACCGTATCCTGAAAATGTAAACACAAACAGTTAATGCTTGTATGTTTCAGACTAGAATTTATTACAAAATAATTTGATAAATTGTTTGGTAAGTCAGTAGATTTACATGGCTTGTACAGTCCATCTGCAATTCTTAGTTCCTAATCACCTCATTCTGTCTGTCACAGTACATATATTCACCTCTCACAAGTAATTGAGTAAGTTGACAGGAGCCATTCCTAGTGTCATATTAGTGAAGAAAAATAACAATAGAATGTATTACAGTTAAGACTGTCATTCTGTACTATGAAAAAAAGTCTATTAAAACAAAGCATTTTTGTGGAAAAGCTCTTGAATATGAGTGAACATTTTCCTAGTTTAAGTGATTTTTTTTGGGGGTATAGGGGCTTTTCAAGGTTAAGTGTTTAATTTTTGTTTATTGTATAAATGAACAGACTGCTGAATACTTTTCAGCAGGATACTTTGAACGCTTCTCAAGTACTCTACTTTAAAGGCAGATGATGCTTCTTTATGCATTATAGAAACAACACTATGAAATGGAAATTGTTGCTACTGCAGTGGTTGCTCTATACAGTAGTAACCCTTTTTTTTTACATTTGCGGTAGCTATATACCTTTTATTAATGGTGCATACTGTTTAACAGATTTAATGTCACTAAATCTGTTTCTCAAGAAATATAGCAAACTATAACCTTTACTCTTGGGTGAAGCATTTTAAAAGGTCACCCGTGTGTTTTTGTAGATCAAGAGTGTTGCAATTTTATTGATCAAATCAACAATGCAGCCATATAGTCTCCCAGAAAGTTATGCATCACATACTCTAAAGTCAAAGAATAGTTGTACAAATTTGGTCCATTTCACGTGTTCTCTCATAGTACAAAATAAGATGAATTTATTCTGTAAAATTCCACTGGAACTAATCACATTTTGAGTTTTCAGCTGTGAAGATGTGGCCATTAATCCTACCGCATCACTACTTATACTTGCATGTTTTTAATTTATTTTAATCCCAAAAAGAGTAATGATTTACTGTATTTATAAAAACTGCTCTTGCAACATACACTTATGTCTCTCATTTTCTTTTCTATCTTGATCAATACAATGAACCCTTGGTTTAATGGACTAAGGATCTCAGGAGTGGGGTCTGTACTGTACTGTAGGTTTCGGGAAATCAGACAAATAAGCACATCCGTAGGGTAAATAGTGCTCCTTTATTTACACGTTGAAGAAAATAAAACCAGACAAGATAAAGCAAAAAACTAAGCTTTTCATTGAGCTTCTAAACATACATTTTTCAGTGTCCTTCCCTATACAACTTGTCTCTCTATGAGACTCAAAAACACAGACTTCAAAACTCGAAATCCAAAACTCACACAGGCTGCTGAGCACCAGGCTTCAAGGCTCCATGGTTGGTCATTTCCTTCTACATGCAGGGCAGACACTGTAGCAGAGGGTGTGCTCTCCCCATGGGAAGTGACTAATGACCGAACCTGAAGTCTCTGCTTACTGTAAGAGTCACCTGACCAATTGGTGACTAATTGACTAAGGGAGGTAGATCATTCTACACAGATTTCTGGGGAGAGAATTTCAGGCAAGAGTTGCTATCTTGTCTGAAGCCGCTGATCTATCACACAGTAGTACATACTGAATATAAGAATAAAACATCAGGAATGTTACATTGTGAGTACCTCTGTTCTCCTCCCCACTGATGTGTGGTGAATATAAAGTACTGTACTGATACACAGTGGGGTGGTGGTGGAGGTACAGTGTCAGTCCCCATTATCTGTAAAGCACTTTGAGTACATACTGTAAAAGCACTATATACTGTAAGTGTAAGGAATTATTATTACCTAGGATGTTACTTCACTATACAGTATGTACTGTATTGTGCCTATAATTTCATTTTTGTTCAGAGGATGAAAGTGGTACAACTGTTGCTCAAGTTATTTCAATAAAAAATAAGGGAATAAGGAGTCTGGATCCCTTTGAGGACATGTAATCATTGTGTTTCACAATGGCCTTTTACCTCTAGTTTAGAAGGTTTTTTTACAGTTCCTAAAGAGTAATGGACTTGGGTCAACACATGGCTCGTAGCATCCATTAACTGGAAGTGGTGCCAATATCATGCTTTTTAAGAGCAACCATGCAGGTTTTGCATCTTTCAGACTACTATTTAATCCTAAGAAACAACAACTTTTAAAAAATTGTTTAAATCTTGGTCAAATTAAATCAAACCAACACTTTGAGGCACTGCTCAAGAAAATGAATTTGATCTAGTATGAAGATTTAAAAAAATGCATCAGGGCCCAGTTGCCATTTTGCTTTTTTTTTTTTGTGTGTAGGAGAGTTTCTGTTTCCTTATTTATTTTATCATCAATTTTTCGCACTACGGCCAGTTCTTGAGAACATCTGTATTCTGTCAGCTCTGTTTTCATTTAACCTTGGAAAATAACAACTCAGTATACAGTATAGCTCTGTATCCCATTACTGGGGATGGTGATAAAACAGATTGAGACTTGTCCAACTGTGAGGCCTGAGCTACAGATAATGCCCAGCAAAAAGCATGTTGCCTAAGTGCAGTCAATAGCAAAAATCACTAACGTATTAGCTGCAAAAGTGTTTATAGAAAGTGCTGTAATTGGGAGGAGCAGCTTCAGGGCACTAATGTACTAGGTTAATAAATGCTTCAAAAAGGAAAAAAAAAATGCAATCGAACAGAACACATTTTGGTACATGCTGAGAATATAGAATCAGGCAAGTATTTTAGCTAAGTGGACTATTAAAAGAATGTAACTTTGTAGCACTGCTTAACAAAATGTTTATGTTTAAGTAAATAATAAGGTAGTAATGATAATTAATTATTTGTTACTTTACTTTTATGAAGCACTAAAAATTTTTTTTTAAACTGGATGTATGTGCTCTTCATTTGAATATTATTATTATAACTGTAAACTACAGTATAATTATGATGATCAAGATTGACAGTGAAAGCCCTTTATCCAGTGCTGAAGAAAACAACAAAAAAATATCAGTTCACCAGAAAGTTCTGGAAACATCTGCCTGGTTTATATAGAAATATTTTGTATAAATGAATATAATTCTATCATTTCCAATATAAAATATAATTTCCAATCAATTAAAGAAAAAATCTAGTGCGGTGCAGCAACACACAGCAGCTACTAGAATCAGTGAAGATAAAACAACTTATCTTGATAATTTAAGAGGATGTGTGAATTTAGATTTTAAAGATGTACAGTATAATTATGTTCTGGGTGCAATAGTATTTTCACCACTATGAATTATGATGTTAATGACAGGGGCTGTCCAACCTGCATAGCTATCCAGATTGGAGAATCACTCAGCAGGTGGCCTGCCCATGCCATCTGTGATTAACCCTGGCAACTGGCCTGTATTAACTGCATGGTACAGAATATTCAATGGGTCCTGTATGTCATAATCCATATTGGCATAGCTAGCATACCCCTGGCACACAACATTATATATACAGTATAAAGGGTTGAAAAAGGGATTGAATCTCAACCAATGTTTTTATTTAATCTCAGTCTGTTATCTGCTGAAATGTAGACAAATGTCTTGCAAAGGGAGGAGGTAATAGTGATTGTCCTGTTTCCCCTTTGACAGGTCAGGATCTTATTTCCTTGGAAAACAGTTTTTCGAGAGAGAATCACTGCTTCTTTCTATGGCTGCACATTCAGATTTTGTAAAGGATCGCACACTCAAGTAGGTTAGATGCTTCTTACTGTACATTCATTTTAAAGGTTAAGATTACTGTAAATGCATGGATTAAGTGCACTACTTTCGCAGTTCAAAAAGCTGTTTGATTCCAGCTGTTTGATTTTCTTTCTTACAATTTCATTTGTCTTACACTCATGGGTTCTGTTTGTTTAGAATACTCATGAAAAATATTGCTTTACTTATCTGTCTGAAGATAACTGTGTGCAGAGTTTTTTTAAATTACGTTTTTTTTTTAATTTTGCTTCAGGGATTCAACAGGTTTCTTTTACCTCTAAGTGCCATAATATGCACCTCAGCTGGAAACTAAGTTTCCATGGTGACTTAAATTGCATTCCAATTACTCCTTTCCAGGTGCTAGGCCACAAAAAAAAAACAATTTAGCAGAGCCTAAGAATCTTTAAATAGTAAAAATGCAGCACCTAGATATTTAAATAAATTTTTCTTGACTTAACCTGCCATAAATGCCCCCCTCAGTCAAGAGTTAACATACTGTACAGTATCCTACAAAGTTTGGTTTTAGATTCCAAGTCTGATTTTATTTAAAATTTAAACAGTTTAAGAAATAGCTAATATTTTGTAGAAATAGTAATGTTTCAATGTTTTTTTTTATTCAACTCCAAATTCCAAGAAGAGCTTTATAAATTCTACAAACCAGTGCCCAGTTGCAGCTTGTCCTCATTTGAAAGATGGTGTCATGACACCTCCAATAATACAGTACCCCGTTCACCTCTTTGAGGTACTGGGTTTGGTAGTTCTGCTTCAGAATGAAAAATACTGTCTACTGGTTTACCAGCACCACCTTCACAGAGTGACATTTTCAGAATTTGCAGGCAATCATTCTACTAAAAATGATTTCACTATTACCAATCTTTACTTGACTTGCATGACTTGTAGACAAGAATATAAGGAGTATTCACATTGTTGAGATTGCTAATGAGCCTTGTCAACATTTTCAGAAACAATTATATTGTGTCAGTTTAGTTAAATGTGACCAAAAGTTACATTGATTGTATAGGGTCAGATTCACTTTATGCTGAGAATGAAAATGATCTCAGACAATAAATGGTACTGTGTTGAAGTCTGAATCCACAAAATAATTTCCTCTGTCAATCAGCAAGACAACATACAGTAATAAGTGAAGTGACCAACAATAGCTGTACTCAACTACTTTGCTCTTTCTTGAATTTATTATTTTAAATTAATGTAGTATACATTTCCCATTAGAAAATAAACTTTGTGGAGTTTATATTTCAGACTCACTGGTCATTTACTAATTTATTGTTTTTCTATACATAAGGAAAATTTACTTCATTCAATAGTTTGCAGGATAGGCCCTTAAACTCTGAACTCTGGACTTTTCTTTTTTTTTTTAAAAAGAATGCCCTACAATTTTTTTTTTCACCAGTGGCTTAAACTAATTGATATATGATGTGATAATATTATTAGAACTTTTTTGAAAAATAATGCAGTCTTTACAGCATAATATGAGGTATTAGGTTTTTTTTACACTTAATTGACAGACTGCAGAGTGTTTTGGATTTCAGTCAATGTATACTGTACTTGTATTTTCTTCTTGAAGCCCTTCTGATAGAACATTAGGAGTATGATCAGTTCTTCACACCAAAAGACTGATTCAGATTGATGGCACTTTAGACAGATCTAGTGAGAAAAGAAGGGTTATTTGCATATTTGGCATGCTGTCCTATACAACTGCAGCACCAAAAAGCCATAGAAGAAAATATAGAACGTTTTTATTTCTACAAAGTAAAAGTTAATATCTGTTCAGTATTATCAAAAGTTCAATTTCCATTTATCAAATGTTATATCAGCAGTACAGCAGTATAGGTATAGTCTGCCTTGAAAATAGTTTAAAAAATAGTTCTGAAATCCTCATTTCCACTTTCTTACCAAATATATTATGTTAAATAAGTTAAACAAATGTTGCCAGGTTGTACAAAAAATAATCTAGATCGAAAACAGAACTATACTGAGAATTTAAATTTTCATTCTGAAAAAACGCTCTTTGGTTTGTTTTTGGTTGTGTGGAAGTTGTATAAAGAACAGTACACATTTTCATGCAGTTGGCAATATGTTCCTTCTAAGTTTCTGAGAAAGTGACTGAAGTGGCTCTGCTACAGTATGCTCTTGAGAGCTGTGTTTACTGAGACACACTCTAAAATCTTTTAAGTATCTTGATGCTCAAGGTTTCTTAGCCAATACCTAATATAAGCTTTGTAGATTATGTTCTAGAATGTACTAAATTTGTCACAGTATGAGTGTTTTTTATGGACTAGAGCCTGGTCATCCAAGAAACCTGGCTGACAGAAATATATCCACAGATAGTACTAGACATAATACATACTGTATATCAGGACTTGACTGATTAAAATTAAAGATGGTTAACACTTCTTTTACAAACTTTTTTCAAACATGATGAAGACCATACACTATATGGCAGCAGGAAATGTGAGATAAGTGAACAGAATTTAATTATATGGAGGACTATTTTGGAAATTATAAGATTTGTGATATGTGTGACTATCATCACTCAGAATTCTGTTGAAGGGTAGGGACACATGCGGCAAGAGGGCTGGGCATATTAGGGCTAGTGTTTCACAGAACAGTCAGATCTAAAAAAATAAATGATCAGGTCAATTCCAATTTTGATATTTTTCATTCTATGAAGATACACATCTCCACTTCAAATACATACTAAAGACCCAAATCAGGAAATATTAACAGCATGTTCTTTTTCTTTAACTTACACATCCTTTTTGAAGTTACATATCTTACAATGATGTTACAGTTGGTACTGTAGTACACAATATGTGAGGTTTTTTGTTAATATAAAATGACAATGTATATTTGTTTGCCAGCTTGCTAGTTTGCTTGTCTGTAGTTTGTATTTGTAATTGATATAGATGTTTGTTTGGCTAGATCTTTTACTTACAAATTAGTAAAAATTCCTCAGGAAACCTTAACTGCATATATTTAAATCAATGTTTCAAAATCAAATCAAAGTTTATCAAACGCACAACAATACAGCATGTAGCAGTAGTTGCTGGCAATGAAATGTCTTTTCTACGAGCTCACCGGGGGGGTAAAAATCACAAAATTAAAGTTCCAAAAGAAGGTTACATAATAATACATAATAATGCAATAGAAATTGAATAAAATAAACTCAGACAATACTCAATATGAGTAGAACTGTTATGTGTCCATGGTGTATGCAATATATTATGTCCAAGTAGTGCAGTATGCTGAATACAATGAAAACTGTGTGTCCATGTAGCCATTACAGGTGATTTGTTAAAGAAGCTGCAGGTTGGCTATTTAGCAGTCTTATTGCCTGGAGGTAGAAGCTGTTCTGTAGTCTGTTGGACTTTGACCGAATGCTTTGGTACCATTTACCGGATGGTAGGAGGGAAAACAGTTTGTGCCTGCGATGAATGGGGTCCTTGACTTCTTAAGACTGGACCTGGACTTCTTAAGTCCTATAATAACTATAAAAACAGATACAGTACCAAGAAAATATCAGTTGTTATCTGGTAATAAACCAATTAACCTATTAGTGCAGTACTGTATGTCTTGGTCTGTGAGAGCAAACTGGAGCACCAGGAGGATATCCATGCAAACACAGGGAAAACATACAAACTCAACACAGATAGCGTCCCAGGAATTGAACCCAGAGTCCCAGTATTGTAAAGCAACACTGATAACCACTGCACCACCATGCCCACTGTATCTCATAATATTGTATAAGTAATTTTATAATAATTGAATAATCTTACTACTCTATATACTGTAGTGTTCAGCATCCAATCCTGATTGGCGGAGTCGCTTATTCCTTAATTTGCTTAATGCCTAAGAAACCAAGATGAGCCCTGATAAGCCACTGTAGCTCTAGTACCGACATAGTGTTATTGTCTGCTGAAGGTACATTATAACATATTTTGTATCTTTTCTGTTTTATGCTCGAATTGATTGAGATTGATTTATATGGCATGGTGACAGTTTAACATCATTCTAAATGGCAAGAGCACTGTGTCATATTGACTGATGCCCTCATGATTAAAAACAGGGAAAGCTGTCCTTCCTTTTATAGAAAATGTTATGATACCTTCTTTGAAGAAAAAAAATGCATTTCTCTGATTTTCCGTAAGAAGGATACTATAAAAAATGCCTGCAGAACACATAGGCATTTTATTTTGCATTATATCATGTGTTGTAACTGCTGAATGTGAACAAGACAAAAAACAAATACCACTGAATTAATCCAAAGAACAATCATAATTAAAAAACATACTGAACCAATCAATGAGATTATTAAAAGGGAAGGGCTAGAATATTCCACTAAATATGTGCTGTCTTGTTCCATGTAATATTAATTTGGACATGGAGCAGTGCATGAAATTGTTCTGTTCTGAAAGCTTTCTGATTGGGTTTTGCACACTCTGATCTTGTGCTTTCTGAATTCATGAGTGCAATAGATAAACAGATAAAAGTTGTCATGACTGTAGTTGTATCAGACATAAGGGACTATGGTTCCACAATATAACTCAAATGCAATATCCTTCAAAGTTCTGCCAAGCAGGCCTTGGGGATGTTTTATAAGACTTCATAAACAGACACTTTTATAAGTGATGCTGTAGAGAACAAATCGGTATTGTGATTTTTTTTACTTACAAAGTGAAGAATGTTTTGTAAGCATAAATGCATTCCAATACATTTTTAAAAGCTGGAATAAGTCTGTATGTGGACTCATGTTAAATAAATAAATCTTCAGTAGAGGAAGAGCATATAGCTATTTGTTTTAGACATTCTTTCCTGATCTGATTAAAATAACTCAAATAAATAGAGAACTCTCTGTGAAAAGGCAAATCTGCCCATTATCTCATCACCTACAGTAATCATTACCACTTTCAATAATTGTTTATAAAATTCAGGGTCGCAGTGTTTCTAGGATGCATTGGGTGCAAGGCAGGATACACCCTGAAGAGGACGCCAGTCTATAGCAGGACACACACAGACACAAACATGCACACCATGGCCGATTTTACAGAAGCCAGTTGACCTACCAGAATTTCTTTGGGCTGTGAGAGGAGACTGGAACACCTGGAGGAAACCTAAGGCGAACACAAGGAGGACATACAAATTCCACACAGATCATACCCCAGGAAATGAACCCATTATCCCAGCACTGTAAGGTAGCCTTGCTTACCACTGTGCTAATGTGCCACCCACTGCAAATTCTATCATTTTTTTTCTCTTGTTTTTGTGATTGTAGTGTGTTCATCAAGCTTAATTCAATCTGTCTGAATGTCTCAAAACATTTCAACAGTCAGGCTATGCCCCTGATGCCCCCTATCAGCTTAGAGAATGACTAAGAAAATTATCATTGTGTATTATAAATAATATAATAGACACTACTTGTTTGTATTATATTATTTATAATTCTACAAATGGCAGCCTATTCAGAATATGGCTTTATATTCATTAAGAGTATGCATCTAGAAAAGGAGGTTGTAAGGTCATGAATTTTCAGATTGTTTTATTTAAAAATCGAATGTGTAGCATCAATTTGGTAGATTGTAGGTTCCTGCCAGTTAGAGTGCAGAAACTTTGAATTTTTCCAGGTTTTCCCATGATGTTTTTGATGAACACCAGGAAATATGTAGTTTAACTCTTGTGTACTGATTTTGATTGTACATTTTAAAATGTCAATATTTTGACACCCACCCTTTTTTGAGGCCATTATTAAATATTTTGTCATGTCGTGTCATTTACCAAACTGCTTTATACCATTCAGTGTTGCGGGAAGCCCGAGTCTACCCGGCAAGCAATAAGCGCATATTGCATATTTAAAAAAAATATAAAAGTAACAAAACACACTACATTATACATTGCTACTCTTGCATACTTTGTGCTAACTATATTTTAAGATAAATATGCAGTGTTAATGATATATTATTAACCAACGGCTGTTTAAAACTGAACGCCAGGCTTTAAAGACTTTGAGCCTCAGTCTCCAAAGTAATTGGATGGGGACTGAAGGAGATATCAGTCAGTATATACTTAATACAGTATATATATATATGTGCTGTGATTTAACAGTGAGAACATGAACTAGAATATGTTGAGCGGTCTCCAAAGAGGGAAGGTAGAAATTGTCCAAAGTAATCATCAGCTTGACAGAGTTTGTCTAAGGTTAGTAAGTGAATGACTTTACATGACAGCAAAACTGGTTTATTTCTTTGACACTTTTAAAGTATAAAATAAGATCTT
Source organism: Lepisosteus platostomus (assembly GCF_059453375.1). Taxonomy (NCBI): domain Eukaryota; kingdom Metazoa; phylum Chordata; class Actinopteri; order Semionotiformes; family Lepisosteidae; genus Lepisosteus; species Lepisosteus platostomus. The sequence goes on from NC_142623.1 coordinate 33,708,200, forward strand.
TTATCCCCATTACACATTTAAAACTAAGATTTTTTTTAGTTTCGAGTTTTCTTCCTATTACGACTTCTTAATGCATTGAAGTGTCTGATATTGCACATTATTCATTTCTTAATATTTAGCTGCAGGTACTGTACTTATGAAATGAGAGTTTGTAATACAAGTAATCTTTCAATAATAATGCAGGGCAAAACTCCTGTTGTGAGGCACACAACTTATGAAGCATTCAAGTTATATAATTGTCTGCTTCTAGCTCTCTTATTGCAGATATAAGTCTGCATGTTCTCTTTGACTTCTTTAGATAATAAGAGAAACGGTTATCTCCTGACAGATTAAGAGTGAAATTCAGATGAAAGATTGTCTTTCTTTTAACAATATGCCCCTCTTTACTTGCAGAAACTTTAAATTGCTCATCCCGCAGAGGTCTATTGAAATGAAGTATGCACTTGTTTTGCGCAAAAAATCCCCATTGAAAGTATGAGATGGCATTTTTCCAAGCTGAACTGACAGCTGGCTGCCCATTTGCTGTCTATTTTTATGTTGTTTTTGTGAGGCAAACGTACATGAGCGGCAGTGACAGTTTTTGAAAAGCATTGAAATGCAACAGCTGCATGTAATTCCCAAACAGAAAATCATCTCCTTTATATATGGCCTGCTTTGCACTTCCTCTGTAATGCAAATGCAGTCTGTGTGTCTTTTGTATGGAAATAGCTCATCATTTATCTCATTTTGCTTGTAGATTGAGAGGCACTTCCTTTCAAGTCTTATCCTACTGTTGAACTATATACTTTCAGGTACCTGTATCCTAATGACACAGTGCGCATGTTTTGTTGTGAATGGCAGCTCTGCATTTCATTAAGAATTGTAATAGAGGGGAAGACGAACACTAGGAATTTCATGTTGTATTAAAACTTTGAATACAGAGAGTTCCAAACTGGCATTAAATGTCGTTTTTTACTTTCATTTCACTTGCTCTTGTAGTTCAATAGGACTTGCAATTTACTTGTGAAAGATTAAGATTTCATGCTGTATGCTGCAAGCTATTTAAAAATAAAGGTACCCACAGTTAAAAATGCATATAATATATATTACACAACTGTTGGTGAGTTGGGGTTGGTGAACATTAAATCATGTAGCTTTGCATTACCAGTGTCATTGCAATGCAAATGACTACAATCAGCAACTGCTCATCTGTTCCATTACATTCCAGGACTTTTAACTAATTGATCAAAAATGTGACGAGTAAATTTAATTAGTAAATTGCTTGACTTATGCTAACTTTACTTGTAGTTTTTCAATACAACAATATGCAATAATATTGATGTACATAATGTATGCACTTGTAATCAAAACTGGAGCTGGGCCATCCAACTATGGCAAGACAATATTTATAATATTATAATATATATATAAAATTTTCACTCCCTTCCAGTCTGCTTTCAAACAATTGCACAGCACAGAAACCGCCCTTGTTAAAGTTAATAATGATCTTCTTGATCACCAGTTGACACCAGTTTTCTATTTATCCTAATTCTCTTAGACCTAAATGCCGTTTTTGATACTGTTAATCTTGACATTTTACTCTGGAGTTTCTGACATCGCTCTTAAGTGGTTCAACTTTTTAACTTTCTAATCTTGCTAATTGCTGGGTTCGTTAAGCCTAGTGTTCCCCAAGGCTTGAATCTTGGCCCACTGCTATACTGCATTTGCAGTACATGTTCCCACTTTGTCATACATGTATATTAAAATCACATGGTCTGATTCATCATTTCTATGCTGATGAAACTAATCTCTATGTCCATACTAAATCTGGCACATGTATAACCTGGATGGCTCAAAATTTCCTTCACTTAAATTGCGAAAAGATTAAGGTCGTGCTACTTGGTATCTCCCCTCACCTATGTAAAGCCAATGCAGTAACCATTTCTGTGTATGATACGATCCTTGAAGAAACTAAAAAGCTTTGGAGTGATATTTGATCCTGCCTTGACTTTTTACCCTTATATCCAGAATATTGTGAAAACATCATTCTCCCATCTCAAACATATCACCAGACTATGTCCTGTGTTGACTTGGACTGTGGCAGAAAAGGTGGTCAACACATTTGTCTTTTCTAGAAATGATTACTGCAATACCTTACTCTCTGGGGAATCTAAATTCACACTGAAAAAACTCCAATATATTCAGGATTTAGCAGCCAGAATCCTGGCCAGGTCACGTGCAAGCGAACACATTACACTTGTCTTGGAGTCCTTGCACTGGCTCCCTATTCAATTTCAAGCCAACTTCAAAACCTCATGTTCACCTACAAGGTCCTACTGTACATGACTTGGTACCTCAGTACGTATCCAGCTTATTATCTGTCTACTGCTCACTTCATAACCTTCATTCGTCTAACTCTGGTCTGCCTTATGTCCCCCAAACTCTTTACACTCTCCGGGAGACAGGGCCTTCTCTTGCTACTGCCCCCAAACTCTGGAATTATATCCCCAAGAATATCAAAGAGTCACCTGCCCTGAGTGCAAGAATATCAAAGAGTCACCTGCCCTGAGTGCATTTAAATCTAGACTCAAAACCCTTCCTTCAGAATGGCTTTTATTTAATTAGCACCTGTGTGTGCTCCATTCTCCCATGACCGGACACTATATAAAACAAAGCATAAAACAGAATAACTACAGATACAAAAATAAATTATATAAATTACATGATACTTTTCTCCTGACACTGTATTGGCTGCATGGTGTTGTAGATTCCTTGTTACCACGTTTTTCCAATAGTAATTGCCAGTTTTATGTTTAGCTGGGAAATTAAAGATTATCACGCTATACTCTATGTGTAACCTTTTTTAAGAATTAAATTTATGTAACCTTACAATTAGGAGTCCATGTAAATTGCTGGCAGTTGCTTCTGGCTGCACTTTAACAAGTATCTTCAAGGCCTCTACCTGCTTCTCACACTTCTGAGGATGTGAATTACTTTCTCTGTTGTCTTAACGGCCCTGAGATAAAACACTTGGGATGACCTGCCAGAACACTGATTTACAAGAGAGCAAAAAAAGCTTTAGGGCTGGTCAGAGTCTGAATGGAGCTGAGTCCTCTTTATCTGTTTTTCTTAGCTTCGTTTACAAAAGTCAAACAGTTTAGTTGAAATGTATATTCAGATACAAGTTGTCTTGCAGGGGTAATTGAGACGGAGGATAATTACCGCAAACCTAATTTGAGGTGGAGGAAAATGAACTCCAGGAGCGAGCAAAATGGTAATCAAACTTCGGATCCCTGGCCTCTATCCATCTGCTGTTTCAACTGAATTATCTACTGTAGCAGTTGGCTTTCCAGCCCTGGTCAATGGCTGTCTATAGTACTTCTCCAGCTGTTGCTCAATGTAATTAAAGAGAGCTGGGCAACAAGCCCATCAATGAGGTACAGTACATATGCCATGGAATTTAAATCTGTATTATTTTAGAGCAACAGGGAAATATATAATGTATGTTTATGGTACATACTGTATAATCGACAATAAAATAATTAGTAGCTCTCTAAATTGTCTAAATTCATGGACCAAAGTAAAATTAGATACCAGTTTTGAAAAGAGCCTGCATTTTTACTTACTGTAAGTTAAAAGAGGAAACCTGCTGTAAGCCTTTTGTTAAGTTATACTAGAAAATATTAATACCTGTATAAATGTTAGTTTTGGCCAATATAAAAGGTCTTTCAGAAATGTTTTTACATAAATGATCAAGAGTTCATACAGTAGCATCAAATTTGAGATGTTTATTATTTAGTTTGCAATATTAAACACTGAAGATGAAACGAAGATGAAGCACAGTACATGTCTAATACTGACCAAAATTTGCTTTCAGAGAAATGTGTATCTACTGTATATACACTGCGAATTAATTAAACTTTACATATGGCTTACATCATTTACTTCCCGATTAAGGCGTAATCATCTTGTTTTGTGACCTCAGGATTCAGTGTGGTAGGTCTAAGGGCTTTTGTTCCCTCAATCTTTATTTCTCTGTAATTTCATTTCTTGCTTTTGTTACTTGATTGCAGTCTTTAAAATCTTAGCTACTTATTACAGCCCAAACTGTGAAATATAACAATTTAAACAAATGAGTGCATATAAGATCAGTCAAGAAATTTTAAAAAGCATTTAATATCTTGTTAAGTACGAAGAGTAAGACACATTGGCAGAGCTCATTGAAAACCCTTCCCATTATATATTCCCAAGATCATTAATTTTACAAGAAATTTTTTCTGTGCAAGCCTATTTCAAATACATATGTCAGTATCCTTCAATGGGTAAGTATCCATATGTACACTGCAGATTGTGCCTTAGGTGACATAAGCCCAATAATTCAAAGATAAAGTGAAGTAAAATTAAGTGCTAAAGATACATTATATGCAAATCTTTCTTCTTAAACACACCATGGAATTATGCCATTTATTGATGTTAATGTAAGTACAGAAGTCTTCATGTTACTACTGTATATTTTCACAGTGTTGAATAATTGCTTTCACCATTTGTCAGAACCATTTCATCTCATGTATTGGTTACCTAATCATACACACTGTGCAATGATTAGATCATTTTTAACACCCGCTCTCCCCAAACTATTTTCACTTGTTTTATTTAGCACTGTAACATAAGTTAGTATCCTGTGAATCACTAAATTGGAGGAATTGTTGTGCGTGTAGCTCATGTGCAAAAAGAAAGAATCCCTTTCATTTGCTGCTACTGAAGATACTACTAATAGACTTTGATTACAGCAGTGATTGCATGGCTGATCAAAGGCATTACCTTTAATGATGATGTTTATCCTGATGGGGATATTAATGATTATGCTCCTTTGAATGTTAGCTAAATAGTCTTACCCACTGTTCACTATTTGGGACAGCATCTCTGTAATATAAACTAAAAGTTGTACAAATGCATGTGTGAAGACTAAAATGACTACTGATAAGTAATGAAAAATTATATCTTATATTATTAGATTATATTATATATAAGATTAAATTCACCAGCAGCCATATCACCCTGCAACTCACAACTGGCAACCCACTGAAGCTAAGCAGATGTGAGCCTGGTCAGTACCTGGATGGGAGACCTCCTGGGAAAAACTAAGGTTGCTGCTGGAAGAGGTGTTAGTGGGGCCAGCAGGGGGCGCTCACCCTGCGGTCCATGTGGGTCCTAATGCCCCAGTATAGTGACGGGGACACTATACTGTAAACAGGCGTCATCCTTCGGATGAGACGTAAAACCGAGGTTCTGACTCTCTGTGGTCATTAAAAATCCCAGGGCGCTTCTCGAAAAGAGTAGGGGTGTAACCCCGGTGTCCTGGCCAGAAATTTCCAATTGGCCCTTACCAATCATACCTAATAATCCCCCTCTATGAATTGGCTACATTACTCTGCTCTCCTCCCCACTGATAGCTGATGTGTGGTGAGCGTTCTGGCGTTCTGGGTGCCATCGCATCATCCAGGTGGATGCTGCACAGTGGTGGTGGAGGGGAGTCCCCATTACCTGTAAAGCGCTTTGAGTGGAGTGTCCAGAAAAGCGTTATATAAGTCTTAGCAATTATTATCTACATTACAAGTGTACAACTCTGTTGAATACTGAAAATATTCTGTGATAATACTGTGTCTTGGATTGGATTTTATAAATTGTATCAATTTTTATTTTCTTTCCCTTTACGTCCAAATTTTAGGATCATGCTCTATTTTCACCTTCAGAATGGTAATAGACTATTATACCAGTATACTAGTAAAATAGTATACCGTAGGTGACTGGGATTGGACAAACTGTTTTGGAGATTTTGTTTATTACTAAAGACTGAAATTGTGGAGTCCACAAATATATTTTTATTTTTGACTGCATCTTTAACTATGGCCCTTAACATTCTTTTTGTAGCTTGCTTTTGTCTTTTATTACTTCAGGCTATGTTTTACGACCCTAGATACTACCTTCACAATCTTCATTATCTCTCATCTTTTTCCTTACTGAGTATACCAATTATAATTCAGGAGATTTGCAGCATGCTATCATTCAAAGCTTCTTACAACTTTTTTTATATGTGTTGATCTGGTTTTGATAAAGTCCACAATGTTGCAAGCTGCTTTACATGGTCATTTAATTTGTGCATTTGTGGCTATATGCACCAAACATAGACATTATAACAATTAACAATCCAGGTTAGGATGGGAATTAAGCAAATACAATCACAGTGTTACAGGAATAGAATATAATTAATCAACATGACATACTGGGCTAACTTTGACAAACAGGTGTCTGTAGCTGTGATCTTTGACTTCATTATCCCAAAATGCAGTGATGTCAAGTCAGAAGACAGTTCTTTCTCATGAAACATTGGTTGGTCAAAGAGCTAATAATACATATCGATTAATACAGAACATATTCATAATCAATTCAAGCATAATAGACTGACTGGTGACTCAGAACAGCCCATTTGAATTTTTTTGTGAGGCTTGACCTATTTTTGAGACTCCACTTTCAATTTTTGAATACATTGGTATCATCTAAAAGAAAACTTTACTTCAAGTGTCTTCTTATTGTTCCAGTAAAAGAAAAAAAAAGTCTTTCATCATGAATGTTAAAGTTATTTTTCTCCTCTTTCTGTTGAATTAGTGATTTTTATGGAACTGGTGAAGCACTAGAGAGTAGTTTTCCTAGAAAAGCTGATGTCACAGTAGACATTCTTGTTATATTTAAATTCATAGCCTAATTTCTTCTTGCATTTTGTTGGTCTCTTATTAGGAAGCTTCATACCTCTAAAATGGTTAGGAAGACTTTCATTGATCAAACAGAAATACCAGGCACTTGCGTCACAGTAGGTGGCATCTCGCAATTGGCTGGATTTGATATGCATGATTTTACATGATTTTATCGGAGTGGGACAAACATCCTTCCTATTAATGTCGGTTTTACCCCCAACCCTTGCAGCCCTCTATAACCGTGTCTTTTGGATAAGCTCTACACTCCCCCCCCACTCTAGTAAGAGCCTGCCATAATGTGTCCCTTGTGTCTTTTCAGAAAGTGCTCTTTCAAACTGCCAGTGCTGGGAAGCTACAGTCAGTACATACTAGAGCAGTGCTGGGAAATCTAGTGAACACTAATGATGACACGTTCAAAGTATAGAGTGTTTTTCTTATCGGCTCCTGCTGGTTTACAGCGAATGGCTCCTTGTCTTACAGATGCCAGCGCGCCCACAATTGTGATATCATAACCTTTATTAAAGCATTTGTTTTTGTGGTACATTTGCATTTCCAATTTAAGCAAAATGCACATTGGGGAAAAATTGCCCTGCAGGACCCTGTGTGTCAAAATTACTATCGTTCAACATTCAAAAAGCAACGCATTTTCTGTGGAGACACATCATAACTGGAGATAATTGCTGCACCATAGCTTATAAGTATAATCTGGGAGGCTGGGGAGACCATGTGGGCATCCTGCTGTGGATGGCAGCTGAAATATGCATGCACTCTTAAATTTGATACATATTCATTAGGGCATTTGACTTGACTCTCATCACAGGGGGTCTTACAGAGCTTGTCATAAATTCGGTGCTCATAAGCTAAAATCATGTGAACCTTTGAAAGGGTTTTTTATAAAAGACAGAAGCACCTTAGGGACCTTTAAAGGCAAATTATACAAATATGCAAGAGAGTGGGGTGCTGTTTCATTTTTTTTAATGTTGATTATGCATTTTATATTAAAATAATTGTAAGTAAAGACACTTTGGATGTGTCTTGCACTGTGGTCCTATAAATGTGTCTATATGCAAATGGCTTACATTCTCCTGACCAAGGTTTCGGAGTTGGCCTTAGGCCACAGACAGTAATTAATGCTTGGGTGCTCTTCTGAATCACAGGGTCTGTTAGGTCTTCAGCTTTGGTATAGGGTGAGATCAGATTTTAAACAGTATGCATCTGCAGCTGAGAATCTAAATACAAAAAAAAAACATCAGAAGGAGTAGTATGAGTGTGTCAGTCCATGCGAGCTGGTAAGACTGGATGTGATGGATAAATTATTAATGACAGACTTAATAAACTATTATGAAGAATCACTATTATGAAGTTAGTTTTCTTCTTTGGTGACATTGCCCATCCACTAGTGGCCATGATATTTGTCATAAAATGGTATTCTTTGTTAGAATTTGAGCTATAACTGAGCCCTAAGATACTCATTTGCCTTGGGTATGTGGTTTGGAGATCCCACTGGCTGTACTACTCAGACAATGTTATTTGGATCAAATTGGTATTGCCTATGGCACTAGTGTTTGTTAGAACACTATTATTAGCCTTGTCTCCCAGCAGAGTAGTTTTGTGAAAGTAGTTGATGTATTCCCAATGGAAGGAAAGGAAGATTCATAGACAGAATAACCGAGTCACTGAAGCTCAAATGGGGATGTCAGAGGGCAAGCTGTATGCAGCTGTAGGCTTTAATTGATAGAGTTTCCAGTCTATGTACAGAATATCTAGTGAACTGCAGCACAGTATATGCAGAAGAATTTGAAAATGGAGAAGCTGCAATAGCCTCATTTAAAATTATTAAAGAAATAGCATGCTGATAAAATGCTTTAACGCTTAAGATTCACAGTGGGTCCCTTTTGGTTAGGAAACACCTTTAATCATCTACAGAGAAGCCTTATCTGCTATACTGTACTGTTCAATTTCATTTGTACATGAAGCTCCGAAGATGTTTATTTATTTACCTCAACTTGAGAGCAGGTTGCAACAAAGGCAATTGCAATGTACTTTTCCCAGGCTACCAAGCATATGTGCCTCACACCTGGAGAGGCCACGAGGGCAGTTTCCTTGCCTATCAGTGCTGCTGCCTTCTTAACAAACACTGCCAGTGTTGCTAAATTAGGTGAAGATTGCCCCTTAATACTCACTCATGTGGAAACCTCTTTCAATATCCCCTTATGAATGGTCCTGGATAATAAGAGAGAGCCATCAGTCACAGCATTTTATGAAGCAGTAGTTCAGAAACATAGTGTGCCTCACTATGTTATTTGTCTTCTTCAGATCACTAATTGCAAAAGAATACATCCCCTGTGCATACTGCACCACTTTGAGCAGTTTGATTCCGAGAAAGGCTTGAAAAAAAGTCAAATGCGTAAATAGTGAAACTTCATGCAATATTCGAAGCTTGTATTAGAACCTTATTTTCAACATGAGGTAAAATATTTGTTCTGTATACTATATATATATAATAATGATCATAACTTTATTTTCAACAGATATTAAAATTCAATTGAATGATTTATACTGAAAACACATAACATTTCATTTCTTTGTTTAGGTGAACGTCCTCAAATGCTAAAACCATTTAACACATCTAATTTTATGCACTTATTTACAAATGAATTAGTTATTAGTTTTCCCATTATATATTTATAGTTTGTTTTTTGTACCTGCATCTGACAGGTGTTTTTTCTGTTTTCTGTTTTTTTTTATTTCCTTAGCAGCTTCTATAGTGTTTGCTGATCTATGTTGGTACAATCTGCAAATTTCACTATTTTAATAACTGTGCCAGAATCAATATCATTGACATACAGTATAATAGGAAGAACAGTGGTCTGAATACAGATCTCTGTCCTACTCAACTAATGTCTTTAACCCAACCAGAGCATTCACCTCCCACCTGTACTCTTTTGCCTATTCCATAAACACGTTTTTATAAAAATTCAAAAATTTATTTTAGTGTCTTCTCACCTAAAATCTGAGTATTAAACTCTTATGAAGACCTTTATCAAAAGACTTGTTAAAATCCAAAATATGCCATTTATACTGTGCCTTAGCTTCTTCGATCATGCAAAAATTGTTCAGGCTTCAGCATAGTGTCAGAGGGCAACAACTTAAAAGGTACAAAGATCTACTGTTTTTATTTACTATATCTAATGGACAAAAACACAAAGTACATTGATTATAGTATTCAAAATTATTCACATTTGCCTTGGTTCTGTTCCTAGGCTTTTACAGAAACAGGAAGCTTCCAAAACAGACAAAAAATTCAGTACACTGTAAATAAAAGGACATTAAAATGTCTTGCTAAGGACCGTACTGCTTTTTAAACTGATGCAGTGCTTGAAGGGAACCTTTCTCCCTATTACAAATAAATGCATTTATTTTGCTTAGTGGATACTGGAAAAGGAAATAAATATTTCCCCAAATATACAGTAAGATCTATTTTCCATGTTAAAATTAAATTTCTTAGTTACCTGGTACAGGAATCTCTGATCTCCGTTACCTGATACAGGCTTGCTGTCTTTGAAAGAGAAATCCCAAAGCACTGTACTGTACAGTTAGTCTGTAAAAAGATGGAGCCCACACACCATGATGATGTTTCATTATTAGAGCTAGAGAGAGCTCTTTATGGTGGTTCCAACAAAATTGTAGAGCACTTCCCAAATGGACTATTTATTGTCTCATAGTTAAAATGTAAAAAAACAACAACCTTGTGATTTTTTTAATGGCTTGATGAATAAATGAATGGCTGCATTCATTAACTTTACTCAGTCCCTGATCAAACCTATTGCATTTAAGCATTTAAAGAAATTCCTATCCTGATCTCGTTTATACAGTACCTGTGGCGGAAGGAGCTATCAGGAGATTCACATACTGTAATCATGTAGTAATATTAGTTCTCGCAACTAATATTGCTACACAAAGTACAAAGGACTATATATCCCAGTCATACTTTATTTACTTTTATAAAGATAGAAAGAAGAGTCCCTTTCAGGCATATTCGTCAGTTATATGTTATTCACTTCAGAGTGTATTCATAAGCACATTATTTTTGATTATTGAAATTGATTATTGAAACTTTCCTTTCTTCGAAAATCTACCATTCTTAATTTGCTTTATCAATGCAGTGCAGTAGTTAAATTTATAAAAAGGACTTATGATGCATTGACATAGCTATATTAACATTTTTAAGGCTAGTTTAAAATCAGTAAGGACTGCTGACTTCTGACTGCTGAAAAAAATAATAATGGAGAGAAAACAAATATCCCACTTCAAATAATGAAAGGTACTTGGAAGACTTGCACACTTCATCTCCAGAAGTTCTTCTGCGTTTTGAGGTCTAAATGTTTAACTTAATCCCTTTTGTATTGCGTGTCTTGGATAATACACCAGTAGGTTTTAACAGTGTGAATAATGAACTGAAAATCTCTGGGGGAACTTGAATAGCACTGGATTCCAAAGCAATTTTCAAGTTCAATCTGTAATGTAAGTTGAGAATGGCAGAATACTTTTTTTTTAATTTCCTATTTGCTACTGGTGTTATGAACACTGTGGTTAGGATTTGATTGGTTAGAACTGTAATCTTAAGTGTAATCCCTAAAGTTTTGATCACCTTATGTCTTTTATAACCAACAACATCTTTGTGCCATTTAAATGTATTTTCCTTTGGCAAGTCAAGCAACCTGTAAGTGAAGAAGGGACTGGATTGTGTGGTTTCCTGTAAGGCTTTTCTGCCTTAAAGAATTTATTTGAATAAATTGTTAAATGTCACAAATTATTACGTTAATAACATAGAGATTTTATATGAGCATTTAATATCAATCATGTTATTCCATGTTGCCTTTAAATCTTTATATCTTTTTTCTTTGTTTATTTAGAATATTTGTTTTATGAATGTTTATTTAAACTGTGGGAGAGGCTCACAAATGTTGTCCAAAATGAAGCAAAGCGGGTTCTTATTAATTTTTAACCTGTTCTGTAACAGTCTCAAAACAGTGCTCTGGGATATATCAAACAGTATATTGTATCTTGACAAGGAATTGGCAAACTAAAATTTTATCTGATGCTGAAGTAAAAAAAATGCTCCATATTGTTTTCAGAAATGTAAAAATACTAATAATAGGTACTACCTGCTTAATATCATACTATAGCATAAACTTAATTTAATTTTTTGTTTTTTTACTTTCTAGATACAAATACATTAATAGAACAGATTCACAAATTTTCAAGGCTTTTTTATTTTCGTGTGGTTACATTGTACTGTATATTGAAGTTCTCTGTACCACTCATAGTTCATTTATACATAAATGAATCACATCCAATTACATATACTCTTTATGTTTTTACAAATACTGTGTTTCATAAAGTAATCATTATATATGCTGTGTACAGTATATACCATATACAGTATATAACCAAATCACCTTTCTTGGAGAATTATTGGAGACAGTATCATTATCCCATGTTTAATAAACTATTGCAAATGTGTTCCGTGGGGAACTCTTATTAGTATCACATTTTTTAAATAAAGTGTTCCAAAAGACCAGATTCTAGGCACCTCTTAGAAAATGCTTTTTGTATATTGTCATATAGGTAATGTAATATATACTGTAGTTAGTTTTTATTTAACAGTCACCATGGTTTGTATTTAACTGTGTATGGACAGTAACTGTGCCCTTTGCTCTAGCTCGAAACTGTAAGGATGACAAGTTTTTGTCATAATCCAACATACTGTACTGTCTGATAAAGATGGCTATGAGCATGGTATGAATCTGTACAGAGAGTCGCATTACAAGTCCAACACCTGAATAGTTTGGCTTTTTCCTTTTTCTTTTCTTTTTCCACATGGAACTCACCTCTACTTGTTCTTTTGCAGCTTGCATACTAGTGCAGCTCTCTACTCTAACCTCCTCTGATAAAGATGGTGTGCTGTAACTGGAATGTTGCTATTGTCAACTCATCTCCCTTTGAATTTTCACCAGCTCTATGGCCCCAGGGCTTTGACTCAGTGTAATCCAGTATGCATGTACAGTGTGCATTTTATTGCTCCGTTTGGATTCCTTAATTATTTGAACAAAACGTACATATAGTATAACTTTATCGTCTTCTGATGCTTTGTGATATTGGAACTAATATGATAATGTAATATCTCAACAGACTCTTTATATAACATTCACTGTCACACACCTGCATTTTCCTGTAGTCTCTGTGTTGAAGTCCTTTACAATTGCAGAGCATTTCTATTTTAGAGACTATTTATCTCAAATATGCCAGTGACAGAGCTAGATTTGTCACTGGAGCTGGCAGCCCCCTACTGAGGATAATTTTTTGCAGTTTGTTCTTTTTCTTTTTTTTTAGAATACTTTTTTTTTTCAGAATACAAGCAACAGTTTAATAATTTAGCATCCTCTGTGCTGAACAGCCTGACTTCCAGCAGTGACAATGTAGAAGCTAGTAGGATTTCTCCATCTTCCAGCTGTTTGCCACAGGTTAAGATTTCCTCAACACAGATCTCCCATGATGCAGCATTTATCTGCAGGAGCCATTTAAAATGCCAAATATGCTTGTGAATAAGTATAACTAAATAAAAATCCTAATAATAGTAATAAGAGGGCATTGATTTTCATTGTGGGAGCTTATTAAACACTCGCTGCCTGTGGTTTAAGTACATGCCCACACTGAAATTACACTTATATATTGAAAATTAAAGCTGTGGAACAAGCTCTTAGATTCTTGTAATGGAATCTTGTTTTTTTAGATAAACTTTTTATTTCGACTTTAATAAGGAACATCAGAACAATAACAAGATGCACAAGAAACAATGCAAGTACAGTAGTTTAACAGATGAATCGTAGAAATAAAAAAATATAATTTGTTGAATTTCTTGCAGATTGTCCCTTTAAAATGTTGGGTTTTTATTTTGAATTGTTTTTTTTTATTGCAAGTGGATTTTAGAATGAGGGGTATCTGGAATGTGCTTTTAAAAGTTTTGTATTAACCCTTTTGACTTCAGTTGAACATTATTCAAGATTCAGGTTACTCTCACTATTAACATTTCATACAGGATGATAGCAGGGGCCATATCTTAAGATGTATAGCATTGTATTGAAATCCTGTTGATTTTTAGCACAGAGACTGATAAGCAAATATCATTCAGCTTTTCACTTAACCTCCCACCTTCACTAAAAACCAAAGCCTACAGCAAGAGAAAATTACATTTTTATATGATCCATTGTTTCTGATGCTGGCTATTTACTTTCCATTTTTCATATGTGTGTGAATGCAGCAGAGTTCAACAGGAATCCTCAGGATATAAATTGAAATTGTATGAACTTCAGAGGATCTAATCTGTTTGGTGGGAACAAAAGAAATGTACTTTCTGTTTTTTACAGACTTGTGTAAAAGAAAAGAAATACTGTATATGATCACATTATTTTTGTAGGTCAGTGGGAGGCAGGTCAATGTACTTGAAGGGTGGACCATTTAAAAAAGTATGCTGGAGTCACATTTATTTAAATGTTTGCTTATTGTATCACATTAGTTTCAGTGTTTTGTTTTAATGAATTTGTGAAGAATTCAAACATTTTATGTCCTTCACTATTTAACTGAAGTGATCACTCCTCACCTTTTTATCTTGAATAAAAAGAGCTCATTAGAGATCTGTTCTGAGACTTGCATACAGTCAGTTTACTTCTATTTATTTTGAGTTATGAATGGAAACACTTGCACTTGCATATTAACTAGAGGCAAAAAACAAGACACTCACTCAGGCTTGAATGTACCTGTCCTTATTCAGATGCTATCACACCCTGATCGTCCTAGTGTGAAAGGCACTAGATGGAGTATGATCCACCTTGATCATTCTCAATCCTATCTTCCCTTTTGCTCCTAATATGAATTGTTGTGATAACCTTTGCTGCAGATTCATTTTTCAAATGCTGGATGGCAAAATAATTGATGCAATTCAACCATTCCTTGCATTGTTTTTCTTTAGATACTTTATCTTTATGAAATGTTCTAAGCTGATAGTTTGGACTTCAGTATTAATTTAATGATTAACTTATCATGCTCCATGACTGGCAAATAGATTCTGCATTGTTGAGGAATAAATATTAAAAAATGTTAATGGATATAAAAGTGCTGCTTACTTTGTTTGACGTTAGTAGGTAATACGGAGTGCTCTACGTACTGTAGTTGATTAAATATTACATTTTTATGTAGAATATTATGTTTAGTTCTACTGTACACCACAAAAAGGGTATTATTGCCTTAGAAAGCATGATAATGATTCCTGGTCTCAGGATCTTTTCAGTCTAAAACAAAGGAGATTATAATAGATTCAGGTATTTGCAAACATACAGTATATGCTAAAAATAGGATCAGCCCAGAAGAAAACTCCACTCTCAGCTGTGAAAGAAGGACATGGGATCATGTTTTCCTGGATGAAGAAATAGGTTAGAATTTTTTTTTTCCTCAGAAGCTTGTAGATAACTAAAACAGGCTTCTCTGCCAGATCACACAGACCCACTGTGGGTTCCTTCAATTAATATTAGTATATTAGTATAGAATATTATAACAGTTAGCTACAAAACTATTAAATGACAAAGATGGCCTGAACTGGCCTCCTCCAAGCTGCAGCCTTTCTTATAAGGTAATTTATCTTTTTATAATGATTAAACCAGGTTTTACTTGGTAGGTAGAAGGAGGAGACTGAAATCAAGTCTAGCTGGTCTATGTACAGCCATGGACTCTTTATCTGTGAACACCAACAAATTCTCCCTTAGTAAGAATAGTAAAACCACATACAGTATACAGTATATACACAGTAGAAAGCAGGTTCCTCCCCACCAATACAGCAAAGAAGGGTGAAGAAATGGGGAAGAAAAATATAACAACCCTTTTCCATTTCATGTCTTCTGGGATCCATGACTGTTACAATATGATAGTCATAGGAGGATATCAGATTGATCATGTAATTGAAAACATTTCAGGTGCTTTTGAGTCGGCTTCACTCACAAAACAAAATCAGTTTTCTTCCTCAAAACATTATATGGGAATACGCCTGGTTTACATTCTTTTTTTTTCTTCTCTATAGGATCATAATTAGTTTAGCTCGTTCCCTTCAAAATGGAATATTTCTTACAGAGTGACTTCTTTGATGTCAGGCCATGTATGAAATCACTTGATCTTTAGTTTTTTAAGTTCATAACTTTATTTTTAAGTAGCGCATGTCATGAATTTTTAATTAACCCTTTGAGTTCTTGCTATGATGTAGGGATATAACAACATCAAAGCGCCTGTCTTTGGAGTGTCAACCAAGCTTATTTGAGGTTGTCTCTTTAGATTTAACTTCTCAGAGAGCTAGAAATGTATTCAGTTTGCTGGGATTTTTGGAAAGAAGCTTCTATCCCACTCAAAGAATGTTAAAACTTTTAAATAAGCGTTAAGCACTATTATGCAGAAGAATAATGACTACTTACAGTATGTCATGGAAAAGCACCCAATTTTTTGGTCAGGGAGTGAAAGGTTCTATTTAAGTTTTCAAAAATGAAACTAAACTCTCCCCTACAAAGAAGAATAGATGTTTAAAAGATCAAAACCTACCATTCATTACTGTTTTTCTTTTTTATTAGTTCTTTCAGCTTCACAGCATTTTATTCACAAGTACACGAAGATCAAAAGCTTGAGTGCGAGAGATGCATAGTAATGAGAATACAGATGTGACACGTCACTTTCAAACTGCTTACATATACAATGTATTGCTTGTGAGTTTCAGGTGCTTTGTTTTTAAAGTATTTGTGCTGGCTGCTGATGTTGCATTGGAAATTGATATCCGATTGTCAGTTTATTGTCAAAGTCCTGTCAATGATTATTTTAGACCTGTGGATTATCTAATATTTTCTGTTTGGGCGGGTTCAACAACTAACAATTTCATTTCCCTCTTCTGTCCCTCTCCTCTTTGAACAAAGACATGAACCTAATGTAAATTACATATTCCAGCAGGTGAAACAAAATCATCCTGTTATTCATATAGTTATAGAACCACGTTTTATCATTGGACCTGAGGCATTATGTCCTGAAAGAAGGAAATCTACAGGGTGATCCCAAGTACTGTACATCAACCAGTGCAAGATATAGGCAGACTGTGATTGGGATTCCCAAAGCAGCAACAACACAACAAGGCGTATCATCACCAGACCATTAGTTGGTCAGAACCTTCTTCTCTTTAAATGAAACGGCAAATTCCTCTGACTTACACCTGTGAGCTTACAGCAAAGTACTTCTGTTATTATAAGTATTTTACACATGATAACAAATTGGGTGGGCACACATCCTAAAATAATCTTTGACTACAAATTTTATTCAAAAATAAGAATAAAATGTGAACTGAGCTGTCTACTGTGAAGCAATGCAACAGTGTCCACATGGGTGCTGCTTTATAAAGCCATAATGATAGGTTGGATGTCTTCTGTTTTTCACAAACTGTTTCTGTTGTAGACATTTTACAGAGTTAAAGACATTTAAATGTCAAAGATCACTAGAAACCTACCAAAAATTCATGTACAACTTGTTCATAAATTTTACTGTGATGGTTCTTTATCCTGTGCTATGCATCAGCACAAGATTCTAGATTATTTTAAATGAATTTAAGCATATGCTAAGTAAGGTAATTCCCTATATATTTGCTCTGACCTACTTCTAGAATCTGTTTTTAATCCGGAATCTTTTTATCTCATTCCAGGGTTTATTTAGATTGCTTTTGCAAGTACAGCAGTTAACCTTCCGGCAAATATAGGCCACAGTATCCATTCATTTTTTTCATATCAATTTTTCATATTGATTTTTTTTGCTATCAAATACTTTCTATTAAAAATCCCAATAAATCACAATAAATAAGGTTTAGGTGAATTGTTCTTTTTTTTCCTGTTCAGACTGCATTAATATTGTGATTTGTCTCTATCCAACTTTCTTAACTAGTCTTGGCTGAAACATTTCATTGGTGGTGTTTGCCTCTCTTTAGGCTCTGGGATTGCTTTTGCCATGGCTGTCTGCAAACATGATTCTGTTATATGGTATTGACCTATTGCACTGATTAGGTCCATAGTTTAAAGACACCACATTAATAATAGCTGCTGTTTCCTTGCCTCTCGCCCCTTCTTACAGGTATAATATGACACTGATCATGGACAGATGACTAACCTCTCATTTTTACCCCGCTGGGGGCTCAACTGCAGATGCCATCCTTTATTGCAACCCATTCTTCTCCAGGCCTCCCTGCTGGGGGCCTTTTGGCATCAATGCAGTAGCATCTACTTATGCCTCAGGTACTCAGCACGCACAGCTGTGGTTGACATGAAGAGCCTCTAAGGAGAGCTGTGATATGCCATCTTCTTAATTACCCCTGCTATCTTAACTAGAAATAGACCATGGGCTTTGGAGGATTTGTTTTTTTGAGGAGTGCCCAAAATATAACATAATAATAAGCTCGCTCTTTTCCCGGGTTTACTCATTCCATGCTTTTCATTAGAAAAAAAATAGGTTCAGAAGGACTTAATACTGCAAGAAAGGCTTTTATCCATTTGCTTTCCCTATTTGAATGACTCATTATTCTCTCTGTCAACAGTCAGGCTTTCTGAGGAATATTGATTCAGAATGGTAACAAATGACATGCAGAATATAATGCAGATACTCAATTGTCCCACAAAGAAATAAAACCATATTCATTTTCTTTTTAAAAGCCATGCAGTTGGCAGGCTCATATGACATAAACAAGAAATAAAATATCGAAATTCAGATATGAATGTTGTTTGTTTTGCCTAAATTAATACACTGGCACTAGCCACAAACTCTATCTGCAAGTTTTGTTTTTTTGCAGTTACTTTTAAATGATAATGCAAAACCATACAGTATTTACATTATTCTCAACATATCAGCATACAATTGAGGATGATGCTACTGTTTATAATATGGAAAGCAACAGTGGGCTACTCTTTCAAAGTTGCAGAAGAGTATGAAACAACATTCAATAAATCAAAGTATAGATAGTCCTGGACTAAAAGGTTAACTAGATATTATTTTCAGTGATTTCCATAGTAAAGCAACAACATTTGCATTAGTGTTTTAAGACACATCTCTTCTCACTTTTTTAAAAGGCAAATTATTTAGTGCCCCTTGTAGTGTGCCCCGTATTTACTATTACATAGTACTGGGGTTGTCTGTTGCAAAGTTGCACAGAACTGAGTTTTGCTTCTGCTCATCATTTAGCCTCACATGTCAATTTTAAGTCAAACAGTATGCATTATTGTGACTCCCTGGTCCTTTGCATACTTCTGTAATGGGAAATTGTTTATATTGAAGAGGTGCTGGAATTGCTGTGATCTGTTACAGGTTCAAAATCATGAAATTTACTTTAAATACATTATGCTGCCAGTACTTCTGAATGTTTTACCAACTGGAGGAGTCAATGCATTTGAAATGGATGAAATGAGTGATACTGATGAGTTGAAGAATCAGGAGCCATTCCCACAATGTGGACTGTGCTCACACTGATCACTGCACTTTGTCCTCTTCTAAATTCCATCTGATTTATCTGATAAATATACATTTAAATGCCTGTGTTCATGGCTAATTTAGAAAGCTATAAATGCACATACATAGGGGGAAAATCCTCAGACTGTTTCCTCAAATAATATATGAAGATATGCATGAGGATTTGATGTAAAGGTCTCCTTTTCTGGTGCAGAACAAAAACAATCAAAAGCCTATATTATAAATAACTTCGGTTGTTTCGGTTATGACTCATTGGTAGCAAGCATTTTGACTTCTGTAACACTGAAGCAAATTTTCTCTCATTTGACTCCTCTTAGCTTTCTGTAAAAACATATTGTTACTCTCTTGAAATATTTCATGGATTCCTCACAGAGTTGAAGTAATGGGTTAAGAACCCTTCACCTGGAATTTAAGTCCCCATAGCAACATGACACTATTGATCTTCCTAAGACAGGTAGTTAACACAAAATGAGCTTTGCAGCCAAGGAAGATAATGATAGTGTTATATATGTTTGAGCTAAACAAATGGTATTGAATTATAAGTAATATTTCTTTTTAGCAAACTTCAATTCAAATATTTCCAAAGATAAGGCTGGTGAGTACTGGAAGATTCTGTACATTCCAAGTCCGACAAATCTATCAAACTGCATTAACAGAAAATTTCAATCTTTCTACGGCAGTTTTCCTTGCTTATCTTAATTGTTGATATTGTATATCAAAAATATGAAATTGACACATGAATTGTGACATTACTTTGGAAAGCAACACAATAATATATAATGTCTCAAGGTAAGATAAGACTGTGTCTGTGATGTATCTTTCTAGGACTAGTAGGATCTCCAACAGCACAGGGCCATCTTTTTGGTGTACAGTAGGTGATTTCACTTTTGCTGGAAGGAATACTGTAGTTTGGGGTTGGGGATTCCTGAGAAGTTATAATCAAATCGTGACAAGGGATGAGATATAAGCAACACAATACCAAGACCAGGGGAGTATATCTTGCTTATCAATCACTGTTCAGAAGCCACAACAGAGCTTCTTATTTAATTTGAGAGACATGGCATAAGTTCTACATTACAAATAGAAGTATCTCAAGTGCTAATGTTATGTAGAAACAGTCATTTAATTTGGAATCTCCCTGAAAAGCCTTTTACTATGAAGAAAACACATGTGATTGTGAACATAATAGCTTGTTGCAACACCCTATTTAATATTGGTTCATTTTCTATATGGCTTTTAGAATACAATCAAATAAAGAGCAACACAGTATGGTTCCAGTTAGCATAATATAGAAAACAGTATCTTCCTTCCTAAGACTTTTTGGTGGAGGATTGGACAACAGAAAAGGCACTGAGTGTTGAATCTGGAGAAGACCTGGTGTTGGACTGGGCTAAAGAAAGAGCGCTTTGGTGCTTCAGTATTGCAGCCATAGGAACTGTTGCTATAGTAACTAACTGGCAACTTGAAGGTTTTCTTTGGTTGGAAAGATATTTATACACTCTCTGGCATGGAGAAATATTTGGTTTTATATGATTAATTGACAGGCTAAGTCAGTGGGTTCAACATCTACAATAATCCCACAGGAATTGAGGTGATAATGATTAAAAGGTTAGATTGATGAAGCGATCACACGGTTTAGGATTTCCCAGTACACTACTGTGCAAATATTTTGCTTCGGTTAAAGCATTCCTGGATAAGTGTTCAAAGTGACTGATTAGGTGATGTCACACCAACCAGCAGCACTAAACTTAGAAGGAGAATATTTTTCATGAGTTGTGCCCTGGAGACATACAGTAGGTTATGAATTCTAAAAATGCTGAAGCTTATTTGGCATAACTGTCTTCTTTTATGCTGATTTGTATATACAGTAGCATTTGTATTGATTTACATGTTTATTTTTTAATTCAATTACTTACTATACTGTAGGTGTATGAAGAATGTCTTGCTTGTCAAGAATTTCTTAGATAACAGTAATGGCACAAATATTCAAATAGGTAGCTTCATCAGCATACTTAGGCTGCAAAGAAACAAGTAAAGGTTTATTCCATCCTGAAAAGAAAAGAGACATAATGTTTCGGCTGTGGAGCCTTCTTCAGGTGTGAAGACCCTCGAACCTTCTTCTCATGTTACGTCTCTTTTCTTTTCAGCATGAAATAAATATTTTCTTGTTCCATGGCACAAATACTGTATGGTAGATGTAGCCCTTATCACTACTTAGTCCAGCACTGCAGTGTACTGTAAGGAATACCTTCTACATGACAACAGTAGCCAGTAATGCCTTTACTTATTTTCATGCTATGCACTCTTTATATATCCATGCAACAGGTCTGACATTAAGAATAAGGCTTTCTAAGGGACATTGGCACGATCTTCCCAAAATGAAGTCAGTTCAGGCTGTGATTAATAAAGTTCTGCAGGATGCAGAGTCATTTAGTTGCAGTTGACATACCCTGAGGTAATGAACAGACTATGCTTCAGGGGTGAATGGCTTTTGGATAACTTATGAAGGTCTGATGTACATTTTTGATCAGTTGGATGTAGATGGAGCATTCAAGACTGAGTATGGGCAGTTATCCCGTTTCTATTGCTTGGTATGGTACAGTAGAAAGATTAGATACAGTAAGTGTTGCAAAGTCATTTTAGATGCAGTATGTATACATTTAAAACTGTATCAGCAATATATAAAATGTAATGTGCAGAAATTATGCTCCTTTTCTCCTTGATGCCACAAGGAAAAAAATAATATCCAACAATTGAATGTGTTGCATTTATTGTTTTCCCTTTGTAATACTGAGTGAGACTGTTTTTTTTTTGTGTTGGCACAATATTCAAGATGTCTTATTTTTGTATAGTTGTCATGAGAATATTAAGCTCATTTAGGAAATTAGGAAAATTTAAAGTGATGTGGACATTTAATGGCTGTTTATAATTAACTGTTTGCTTACTTAATAAAGACACATCTTTAAGTCAACAAATTAATAGTGAATTTCATTTGAAGATTTCACTGTAAAGTAGACTGGGGAAAAGGTGTGTTCAGTATTGAGATCCTTTGATCTTGACATCTTATAGAATGTTTGCAGAAATTATTTAAATTGGTTTTGAATTAGTTATTGATTAGAAAAATGTTATTTGAAGGTCTCGTTAGAAGGCCCAGATTCTCTGCAAGTGATTAGAAATACCTAACCAAAAACATTTAACCTCAACTTTTTTTTCTAACAGGGCCTGTCTACTATTTTGCACTCATTCCAGCATAATTGCACAAATCACTATTAAATATTTAGAAATTCTGATTATATATATTATATTTTGTTTTTCTTATTTTGCGGATTGTAGAATTAGTCTCTCAATTCAGTCTGATGTCTGTGTCTGAATTTTGTAGTTCTGAATATAACTACAGGTTTTGGGAATACAGTATATTTCTGAGAATCCCAGAAAAGCATGAAAAGCACTTTTTCTCCGCTCATTTCTAATTCTTATTGAACAGCTGATAATTGTCCTAGCTGTACAAAAAAAACCTATTAGTAGAGCTCCACAATGAATGACTTGTTCAATGGGAGAAATTATTTTATTTTGAAAGATGTATTCGTGCTGTGAAAGTCCAATCTGGTCATTAAATGGTGCACCATGTTATAGCAAATATTCTGAATGATGATGTCCAGGAGGGATATAACTTTCAAAATATCCTCTGGCTTGATTTTTACTTATCCCTGATATTATTTTATTTCTGTGTGCTCAGAATAAGTTCATTCCTATGGATTACAGAATGTTTTATACTATATGCAGGCATCTTCTGATTTTCTTAAATGGCAAATAAGGGCTTTATATTATTTGTCTACTCTCAAATCATGATGATATAGTAGTGAAATGAACAAAATCTAAGGGAAACCTTATCCTTCTTAGCTGTGAAACCATCTGAGCAATTAACAGTCTTCTCTCATTTAATTAAGACAATGACTCAAAAGCTATTGATTACCACTTAAAAGAAAGAAGATGCCTCCTATTTTAACACCTAAAACTAAGAAGCTGATTCATGATTCTGCCTCATAAAAACTGGCTAAAGTGACTGATTTCAATAAATAGATAGAAGCATATGGATTGTGTCCGGCCCTGCTACACTTAGAAGGCAAACTATATTCACCACAGATAGACAAGCAATGAAATTCCTCTCCATTGCATTGTCACAGCTGTCTATAGTAGTGAAAGATCTTGTTTATATAACTGTCGAGATTCAGCATCCCCTTATATTGTGGAATCACATTGCTCAATCAGATATGACAATGTTTTCTTGATTGTAAGCTGGCTCTACTTCTCGTATCTTAAGCTTAGGCTTGTCCTGCCAAGCAGCAGGGGGAGCCGGCAGTGATGGGGCAGTTGGTTACTTCACCTACCTCCCAGCGTCCGTCACCATGAAAACCGATCACCTGGAGACGGTTTTTTGACCTCACCCAGGTGTCTTGCAGTATGATTACTTGGACCTGACTGAGTTCGGGGCTCTGTCATTGAGATTTGTGTCTTAACTCTTCGAGTATTGTTTGTCTGATTTTGCCACTGCTATGACCTGTTCAACCGGGTTTTCTGGTTTTGACCTTCACCCGCCTGACCACGCTTTAGCTACTTTTCATGCCTGTATGCATGCTTGTCTTATGCTAGCCACAGCACCACATCTGCCCGTGTGACTCACAGGCAGCCTGCAACTCCTTTCCAGAGTGCTCACTCTGCGCTCATCTCAGTTCCTGGAATTGCATACCGTAGCTCTGTGCAGTTCCCTGTGGGCTGCTTGCGGGATCCCCGAATCAGCTGCCTCTCACCCAGGACTTGGGTTCACATATTATGTCCATATTTGGGATACTGCTACTCTACCTGTCGTACAGGGAATGAGCACAAGAGTGTCTTTATTCCTCATACTCTGATGAACATCAAGTAAGATTTTGGTGTGATATCGGAGGTATCCACTGTCTCTCTAATCATTCAGTGGAATGTATACACATGCACATATCCATGTTTCTGTCACTTTAAATTTGTCTCCATTTATATAAAACAAAACTGGACATACAGTATCTGAAATAATGCGATACTTCTAAATAATAGCAACAATCAAAGTCAGAAATAAACCTGAATATCAGATGCTTTCTCAGATGTGTGTGTTGGTTTTGATTAAAAAGGATCTGCAAGGGGCCTTGTTAATTTTTTGCTGCTTAATGTCTGACCTTGAATTGTTTTTCTTTTACAATGTTAAGCTGTAGGATACAAGTAATAGATTGTAAGGTATATGGGTATACAGTATACCATTATCAGTGCAGTATACAGTGCCTTGCGAAAGTATTCGGCCCCCTTGAACTTTTCAACCTTTTGCCACATTTCAGGCTTCAAACATAAAGATATAAATTTTTTATTTTATGTGAAGAATCACCAACAAGTGGGACACAATTGTGAAGTGGAACGAAATCTATTGGATTTTTGAAACTTTTTTAACTAATAAAAAAATGAAAAGTGGGGCGTGCAAAATTATTCGGCCCCCTTGCGTTAATACTTTGTAGAGCCACCTTTTGCTGCGATTACAGCTGCAAGTCGCTTGGGGTATGTCTCTATCAGTTTTGCACATCGAGAGACTGAAATTCTTGCCCATTCTTCCTTGCAAAACAGCTCAAGCTCAGTGAGGTTGGATGGAGAGCGTTTGTGAACAGCAGTTTTCAGCTCTTTCCACAGATTCTCGATTGGATTCAGGTCTGGACTTTGACTTGGCCATTCAAACACCTGGATACGTTTATTTGTGAACCATTCCTTTGTAGATTTTGCTGTATGTTTGGGATCATTGTCTTGTTGGAAGATAAATCTCCGTCCCAGTTTCAGGTCTTTTGCAGACTCCAACAGGTTTTCATCCAGAATGGTCCTGTATTTGGCTGCATCCATCTTCCCCTCAATTTTAACCATCTTCCCTGTCCCTGCTGAAGAAAAGCAGGCCCAAACCATGATGCTGCCACCACCATGTTTGACAGTGGGGATGGTGTGTTGAGGGTGATGAGCTGTGTTGCTTTTACGCCAAACATATCGTTTTGCATTGTGGCCAAAAAGTTCGATTTTGGTTTCATCTGACCAGAGCACCTTCTTCCACATGTTTGGGGTGTCGCCCAGGTGGCTTGTGGCAAACTTTAGACGAGACTTTTTATGGATATCTTTGAGAAATGGCTTTCTTCTTGCCACTCTTCCATAAAGGCCAGATTTGTGCAGTGTAAGACTGATTGTTGTCCTATGGACAGACTCTCCCACCTCAGCTGTAGTTCTCTGCAGTTCATCCAGAGTGATCATGGGCCTCTTGGCTGCATCTCTGATCAGTCTTCTCCTTGTCTGAGCTGAAAGTTTAGAGGGACGGCCAGGTCTTGGTAGATTTGCAGTGGTCTGATACTCCTTCCATTTCAAGATGATCGCTTGCACAGTGCTCCTTGGGATGTTTGAAGCTTGGGAAATCTTTTTGTATCCAAATCCGGCTTTAAACTTCTCCACAACAGTATTACGGACCTGCCTGGTGTGTTCCTTGGTCTTCATGATGCTCTCTGCGCTTTCAACAGAACCTTGAGACTATCACAGAGCAGGTGCATTTATACAGAGACTTGATTACACACAGGTGGATTCTATTTATCACCATCAGTCATTTAGGACAACATTGGATCATTCAGAGATCCTCGCTGAACTTCTGGAGTGAGTTTGCTGCACTGAAAGTAAAGGGGCCGAATAATTTTGCACGCCCCACTTTTCATTTTTTTATTAGTTAAAAAAGTTTCAAAAATCCAATAGATTTCGTTCCACTTCACAATTGTGTCCCACTTGTTGGTGATTCTTCACATAAAATAAAAAATTTATATCTTTATGTTTGAAGCCTGAAATGTGGCAAAAGGTTGAAAAGTTCAAGGGGGCCGAATACTTTCGCAAGGCACTGTATACTGTACTTGGAAAGGGCTTTTTCTATTCTGTTCTTTACCATCACTTGAAAGCTGTTCCTCTTTTCACCTCCAAACCACCGTTTTGAAAAAAGATAGTACTCCTTGACTTAGGAAATGCAAGCAATTCATCAGAAGGCTTCTAGTTTTAATTTCTTTGTCAGACTGATATTCTGAAAAATGTAGCAGTTCCTTGTACCCTGTGTGGAATCACACAGATTACATAACTGCAATATATTTGACTAGATAACAAGGCTATGCGCTTATGTCTGCATATGATTCAAAGTTTCCTGAAAAGTGATAGAAATCAATCTTATTACTTTTGCCTTGCAAAACTGTCCAGAACCTTGCACAATTTCCACATTATTTTGCTTTAAATTTGCAGATGTGCCAATTTGAAGTCGCAATTAGTGTTAGCAATATACAGTACACAAACTACTCACATTCAAAACAAAAGACCTAAATAGAAAAAATGGAAAGATCATTATAGTATAAATATACAAACCCTTTGCTGTGTCAAACCTAAATTAATTTAGCTGCACAAAATAACTTTAATGAGAAACACAATTAGTTAAGTGCCCTCTATCTGTATGCAATTATAGTGGTTCACATGATTTCAGAATAAACACACCTGTCTCTCTAAGGTCCTTCAATACATGTAGTGAATGTCAACTAAAGATGCAACAGTGAAGAGCAAGCAGCTATCAAAACAACTCAGGGATAAAGTAGTAGACAGGCACAGATCCGGGGAAGAATATACCACATGAAAAGACACTGAATAAACCTTTGAGAACATTGAAATCTATAATTAAGAAGCGGAAGGTGTAACATACTACCCCACAAGGGTCTCCCTCCAAAGGGAGCAGGTGGGCAAAAAGGAAAGTAGTTTGGGATAGCACCATGAGGCCAGTGGTAATTTGAAAGAGCTACACAATGTACTGTAATTGCATGAAAGGGAAAAGAAAAATCCATGTGTCAACAATATCCTGGTCACTCCACAAAGATGACTTGTATGGCAACCCCATCTCTAATCCTACATGGAGTTTTCAGTAAAGCGTTTGCTGTATGTGATATTGCAAACTTGCATTAAAAGGTGCTGTGGTGACACCATCCCTATAATCATGTAGGGGCTGTTTCTGCTCATCGGCGTCTAGAAAGCTTATTGGGACTGAAGGAAAAATGAATAGAGCAATGTATACAGCAGGTAAATACTAGAGGAAAAAATGTTTTTAATCATTAAAGACTTTAACCAGAGATGAAAATGACAAGGCCAAAGCTACACTTACTGTATGAATAAAAAAGTGACTGTCCTTGAGTGGCCAAGTGAAAATCCTGGCTTGAGTTGTGAATTGAATTGTGAATATGTGGAAAGGCTTGAAAAGTGCTGTCCATAAGCAATCCCCAAGCAATCAGATAGAGCATCAGAAAATTTTCCAAGAAGCATGGGTAAAAATTCTAGCAATTCAGCATTCAAAGTATGTAGAGACTTAACCAAAAAGGCTTGCATCTGTAATTACTGCCAGAGCTACTCCCATCAAATACTCAGTTCATGTTTCTGAATATTTATGCAATCAATATATTTCTCTTTAGTTTTTGCTGACATTCACTGTAACTCATCTTAGGCTTAGAAGTTTTCAGCTTGATCATTCAAGTTTCAAGTTTTGAATAAAATATTAAGCTTAAAAAGTGTGTGCATTTGGTAATTTCACAAAATGGGATTGTTACAACACGGTCATAAACTGGATAGAGCCACATCTGCAGGACAGGCTGAGGAGTTCAATTGCTTGGTCCCAATGAAAGCTAACAGAGATGTGGAAGCAGGGAGATTCACTTTATAGGCAGAGAAAGACAGACAAAACAGAGGTTGCACCATGCAGGCAGACTGAGAAAGGAAGAAGCAGGAGATGCACTTAAAAGGGGAGAGAAGGTGGAAGAAATGGCCAGTATGGTGCACTCAAGCAGAACAAGGAACCTGCGTGGCCAATCAGGTCTGGAGGACCAGGAAAGGGTTTGTGTCTGTGAAAACATAGTGAATAAGGGGCAGAGGAAACCGAGGGCTGTGAGCTCTGGCTAACCCAGGCAGAACGTTTTTTGTAAGAGATAAACAACAAATTTTGCAGAGGGCCATTGTCATTTCCTTAAGTTAAGGAGTTCTTCTCTTCTTTTCTTCTTCTTTTTTTCTCCTTAAGTTTAACAAGGAGTCTTAAGGTGTACTGTATGTAGAAGTAGACTCACTTAATCCACAACTGAATTGCGACGCCCATCAGGATGACACTTAATATCCATTTTGAGAACGCAACCCCAGAACACAGTAGGTCAGGTACAGCAGTGAAAAATGTCTTCACCAATTTAGCTTAAAGTCTCAACCAAAGGTTGTCACTTCCTACAGTATAGCACAGGGTGTCTCCTTCATCTCCATACTGAGACATTTTTTAGTTTAATTTTGTTTGTATATTTGTAAATACTGGTCCGGCTGCAAATGTGCTGTCTGGTAGTCCACCAGCATCAGTAAGAAAATATTTGTATGTGTCCTTGGACATTTCCTATCCCAGTACTGATTAGACACAACCTTACTGTAGCTTCTGAAATCTGATGAGATGTCTAGTACTGTAGGTGAACTGGTGAGAGAGACCCATTTTATCATTCATCTAGACACATGGAGGTTAGTCTTGTTTACATCAGAAAGACACAGTGGTCCTAGCAAAAAAAAGTATTTTTTTCTTGTATGTGCATATATTTTCAAAATATATTTTCTAAGAATCTGTAGCATTTAGAGGTGAATTGCAGTTATCTTACAGTTTAAGTCTTCTTTAA
The DNA here is from genome assembly GCF_059453375.1 of Lepisosteus platostomus. Taxonomy (NCBI): domain Eukaryota; kingdom Metazoa; phylum Chordata; class Actinopteri; order Semionotiformes; family Lepisosteidae; genus Lepisosteus; species Lepisosteus platostomus. The sequence goes on from NC_142623.1 coordinate 33,737,268, forward strand.
AACAAATTCTAATAACATTTGACAGCTCCATTGATAGACTTCCATTTGTTTTCTCTCAGTTTTGTTTCATATATCAATGTGTTTTTTTCTGTTAATAAATAACAAAATAATGGATGTTCTTCAAGAGACCCAATGGAGTCTGAAGCTGTGTATTATCAAAAGGTCCGTATATCAATTTAACAAAGGGAGATGGGTAGTTAATGAAGTTTCTTTCTGGAAAAGAGATGAAACAGTGAAGTGAATTTGAGTCCCATATACCCTGTGCCTGGTGAAGACCTATCGCTTGTTGTGGAGACAACAGGCTTCAGAAAGTTTGGGAACTCAGTGGTGATAGCTTGCAGCTAAAGAAAAGTGATATGTTTGAAGTGCAGATAAATGATATACATGCAGCAAGGTGGTGTCTGCTTCCATGAATAATTTGACTAACACACGCAGTGATGCACACTGTGTGTCCTTCTTCATGAGATTACACTGCAGCTGGTGACACTGATGGATGACATGGTCCCCTTTATCAGTCCGGAGGTCTTCTTCTGCTTTCTTAGTTATAACTCTTAGTTATATCTAGGCGGTATCACCTCCTTCTCAGGTTAGACTGTTTTACTTGGTGTATCAGAACAGAGATGCAAGATAATGATGCTCATCCTCAGGCAGACTGCAACAGGTGTCTGCAACACTTTTGGTTTATTTTGGATACATTGTAGAGTAACAGTTAGGCTAAAGTTTAATTAAATTTTCATTTTCGGTGGAACCTGCTGTAATGTTTCAGCAGGCTGAATAATATAAATCATATCCAAATGTCTAAGTATCAATAATTGCTTGTTTTATTTTTGCAACAGGTCAGTTGAGTTTAAGCTAAAATGCCTGTCTGTTTTATTCATTTTTGTGAAGCTGCATTATTTTTTCAATATTTAATAGTAATTTCAGATAGTAAAAATGTAAAGGTTTAACGATATAGGAAGAATTACATGTTTAGCATTATGATCATTTGCTGTTATCTTCATATAATTTAATAAATGCAATTTATTTAACATTAAATGGGAAGAGAGGAACTTCATTTTCAATGTGGCATATACAGTATATAACGCCATCACTTTATTTCTTAATTGTGTTGGATGCTGTATGTCTTTGTGGTCTGTTTTTAATTTAGTGCTATATCAATTGAGTAGAATACCTATTGTATTGTAAGTACAACGTAATAGAATACACATTATATTAAAATAAAAAAACAGCTCTTATTAGAGAAAACCTTTATCAGAATGACATGTAGTACTGTCTAATCTGTAAAATATATTGTACCTGAGGTACAATTTTACAAAAGTTTAATTGGTTTGAGATTTTGTGGAACTTTTTTTAACATTGTAGCAGTCAACTTTAATTTTCATTTAAGGCCCTGAAAAGGGTGTCGATAACCTGCTTGGACCTTTCTATTTTAATGGCTTGTAACAAATTTAGATGTTCAGTATCTTTGATTAATTGTATTTTATCAATGAGTTCAGATAGTGATGCAATTAAAGAGTATCTGATCTGCGAACCAGATACAGTCATCTTGTACTATATTTTTAATTTAGCTGAGGGAATTTGTTAGATGTTTTCTACATTTAATCTTGGTCTGGATTTCTTCAAACTGCCGTGAAATACTGCTTCAGAGTCGCACTTATGACACATATATACTGTACAATATGGTTGACAGTATGAATGTTATTTTTATTAGTCCTTTATATTAGATGGAGACGCCTTAACAAAGACACCCATTCTGCTAAAAATAAAAAAGACATCTATCATACTGAAAATCATAAGCAGTTAATAGAGGACACACAAGACTAATAATAATGTTAAAAATAAATTGACTTTTACTAAGGGCTGATCAGTATTCAAGATTAATATGTAATATAAGTTTATGCTGACTGCATTGAATTAAACCATGTATTTTATATAATGTATTATATACATTCACCACTATAGCATTCAAATAGCAAAGTTTCCCAAGTCAAATATTCAGGGAGCACACACAGCACCTACTATTAATCCAGCTAATCCTCAAGAATAAATCAAATAACTAAAAAAATCAGCCTATTAACAAACACATTTAAGAGAGACATTTAAAAGACACTGAGAGTGAAATGCAAAGAAACAGAATGTGAGGAAACTAATACAATAAAGATCTGTTTTTCCAGTACAAACTTTAAAGCCCTCCTTTAAAAAGATTCCACTGATACAACATAAACAGTCTTCTTCCTGTCCTTTTGTGCTTACTGCTGTTGATTAATGTCAGTTACAGTAACACCAAGCTCCAGTATCACATCCGGTCCATAAAAATAAAACTGTGCGTGATCCTGCAGTAGTTAAATTACATTTGATTGACAGCCAGGGAACATGACAGCAAGTGGGCATCTTTGCAAAATGTGAAACTTTGATGAACTGGCTGGGGATCTGGATAGTGGCAGTGCTGTTTGTGCGTTCTGCACCTCACAGCCAGTGGAGTATAAAGGAATCCAATGCATCCTTTCAATTTCTTTTAGCAGGGGATTTAGCAGAGGTCATTAGGTGGCAGTTGTGTCTTACTTGAATGCTTTTAACTGTCTTTCTTATCTTTGCAAAGAATTCAGTTCTTTTAATCTAAACATTTGTTCTATTATTGTATTTTTAGCTGCAGCAGTTCTTCCTCTCCAGGGTTGTTAGTGATTTTCTCCTGTTTCTGTGAAAGAAAAAGGATAACAGTCACAAGTAAGATCCTAACTCTGTACAGTAAAATACATCCAAATTTCAAATTGCCTTTTCTTATTTCAAAAAAAGCACCACCAAAGAAGACCAACAAAGCAGTATTTAATTTGTGTTTTATGATGTCACTTTGTTTTGTTCTACAATGCATAAAGGCAGTGCCATCATGTAAATATTTAGAACAGAGAATACAAGAAATGTGATTTATGTTTTTTTGAGGGCACAGCTGGTCCAGACATACTGTAATGGCTGGACTACATTCCCCAGAAGTCTTTGGGGAATGAGCTGCTTCTGTCTTCAGGCATCTGACCAGTTTTAAGATGGTGATAGATTAGATGAGCATTTAAAAGGCAGGAAACTGAGGCTTTCTGAGTTAGTTAATATGTTGATGAAGTCGATGAATTTTACTGTATTCAGAGGACCACTCCCTCCCCTTGTGAATTTTAAGAGTAGACGTGGTAAAGGCATTTGACTGCCTAAACCAGCAATACCTAAAATCTGTATTATAACACATGAACTTTGGACCCATTTTTAGATTAACCTGCTGTATATAGGTAGCAATGGTAGGATCCTAATGAATGGCTATTAATTACAACCCTTTGAAGTCTTTTCTGAGGTTATTCAGGGCTGCCCATTCTCTCTTTTGCTATGTGTACTAGGTACGAAGTCCTCTGCTTGTGCCATGGGTGATGTCACACTTCTCCCTGATAATGGGTCAGTCAGCAGAGTTTTGCATTGCTGTGATTGGTTCTCTTTGGCTATAGTACATCTGCAAAAAGTAATACAGTAAATCAAAGTGTAAGATTTTCTTAGAATTGGAGGCAGCCAAAATTAGAGCATGATCTTAGACTTCAAGAGAACAGCTCTGATCCTGGGAGTGTACTTGGAAAAAAGGGACAGAAGTGGTGAATTAGCAGAAAAACTTCCCAGTTCTAAATGGGAAACATATGCAGTGGAAGGACCAGGACCTCATCCTGACAGAAAAGGTGCTGGTTATTCAAGTCAAGCTCTTGCCCACGTTGATTTTGCGATGGCATTCAGGAGATTGATTTTTCACTTTCTGTCCAGTTATTACTACTAAGCTGCTTTGCATTTCCCTTGCCTCATTACAGAGAGCTGGACCTATTTTCCTGGGTTTTCGTAGGCAGAGGTGTTCAGAGTATGGGGTATCAGACCCCAGCTGGATGTCACATTCTCAGATGCATGCCGTGCATTTAATGGAACAGCGAGAAATGTTTTAAGATCTTCTCTGATTTGACATATTAAAATCTGAGATAACAGCATCCAAATCACGGAAGATCTTGTTACGCCTTATAAAGATAGGTCGACCCCTGCAGGCATTCTAACAGAAACCCAAACAGGAAAGGTATGGAAATGCATTCCTCTGAGGTTTTGTGTAATGTTCACATTAAAGAGCCTGGTGTGTCTTCCACCAGTGTTTTCCAGTACAAACCTTCTTGTACCACAGGGGCCTCACTCCCGGCCCCTGCTTTGTTGGAATGGGCCGTTGTGAGGAAGAGATGAAACCCATTTCTTATGGTCTTGCCATTTTGCTAAGGCTTTCTGGGCCCGGGCCCAGTTTCAGGACTGGTTACAAGTACTTTCACCTAACTTTTCCCTCAATACTGCTTTCATTATACATGCCATCTCTCTTGTCAGACTACCCTCTGACGTCTTTGACAGGATTTGAGTCACAGTGAGCAGTGGAAAGGAATATGGGGATGTTCAAAGACATCCAAGTTCCAGTCAACGAAGTGGGTAGTCTGTCTCTATCCATCATTAAAGGCAACTATCACCTCAGAGATCTGTGGAGACTAACGAAGGAGGAAGCATAAAAACTGTGGGGAACAGAGAGTGAAGGACTGCATTTCAAACCTCTGTGATAATATAGAGAAATTGTGTAAGGGAAAATTTTGTTTTTCCCTAAAAGCAACAGCAAATGTTACATTGAGAATGAGTGATTTAAATTGATATATGATCTAATTTACCTCAGCAAGTCTATTTTTTCTTCAGTTTTTTTATTCATCTCTGAATGTTTGCATACTCTATATACTGTCTATTTGTGAAAAGAAAATAAAGTTCTTAATTAATCTGGAGCCCAGGAGGCAGACGGTATGTATGAGCTTTCAAACAGGAATAGAAGGACCTGGAACTCAGGAATGGAGGGTAAAGATTTTGGAAGTTCATGTGACTTTAAAAGAGCATGGGTTTTGTATCATACAGATGTGTGATGGCATCAGTTGTCCTGCACCTATGCCAAGAGCCCTGTTCTAACATCTCTTGTGTACTATTTTATGTAATATTTTATTAAATAGACATGGCATAATTCATTATGCTCATCATCATTTGTCATTTAATGAGGAGTATACTGTAAAATTCATTGAATTAATTTCCTTTTGAATACTATTACTATTACTATTATCATACTATTTACTGTTTTTTCAAGTATTTCATTAACAATTATTGCGCAAAAACAATGGTAGTAAGGCAATAATGTACTGCCAATGACAACAAAAGGCTTTTGCAAAATATGCTTGTGTAGGAGGAAATTTAAATTTAGTGAAAAGCATCATGGCAAACAGACCAATAAATGGCTAAACCACCTACAGTAATTTTGGGTTGCAACCCATAGGTTATATGGCAAATAGATTTGACAGAAGTGTCTGAATTTTATTATTTGTGTTATGAATAGCAAACACAAAGCAATAAAAGCTGATTGCTTCAATTTTAATTAAGGTTCTTTTAATTAACTCAGCCATAATAATAAACTGTTCTGGGCACCATGGTGTTGGTATGGCAATAAGCACTGCTGCCTCGCATTGTCAGGATTTTGCGTTTGAGTATGGGTGTCTGGCATCTGTTAATTTGGAGTTTTTCCATTTATATTTTGTCTGTTGGTTTTCACACTGTGCTCCCATTTTCCCTCATCTCCCAAAATGTTGTTTTCCCCACCCCACTTTACTTCCTGTGTTTCTGAGATAAATTGTATCTTGCCTTGACCCTTGTCATGGTAAGAGCTTTTCTGATAGTAGAGATTTATAAAAAAAGGTTAGGCACTGAAAGAGCACCTCCTAGTTTTTTGCTGACCTTGTATGGGAAAATGTGTCACCAAGTCTTTCACCCTTCATTTCCATGAGCTCAATAATAACATGAAAGTTTTCAATATTCAGAATTGAAGAGGACAGTTACCCTGCTCAAACCTTCAACTTAATATAGCTCTGGGGTCGAATGACCGTTGAATGTCTTCTGTTCAAAATATCAAATCAGAGATTCCAAATGATCTTTAGTCTCTAAACTTGTTTGTCATGTCAGCAGTTGTTTCCTTTTCAGTGTGTTTTTTCCAGTTTTACCCTTGTAATACTGTTATGGTTCGCCTTGTCATAAATGTGTGCAAGACACTTCACACGAGGTGCACATGGAAAGTTGATGTGATGCTATTGTCATTCACAAGCAGAAGTATTTTCACAACTATTTCAAGCTTCAGTGTTAGCTCTCAGTCACCTCAGGCATGCATATTCTGTAATAGTCAGCATATGGAATGTTTCTAATTTTTGGACACATGAAAAGTGGAAAGCCTAACTTATAAACTCAAGTGCCATTAAACACTAGACTGTAGTGCACTGAAGCTATTTGGTGACCCATCATTCTCCCCACCACTTTCCATTTAATTGAATTCAAAATTGAGAAACGTTATTGCTGTGAAGGTTAAATTAGAAAAGACAAATGACAAATCTCAAAAGAATGCCTTTGAAATAACTGTACTGTAGGTAATGAAAAAAATCAATAATAAAGAAAGCAAAGTATTGAACAACCTTATAAATGTCTTATAAATGTCTGCTTTTAAATAGTACTGTATGTACAATTTCTAACCAACACAATGTGTCATTTATCATTTATAAATGTGCTACTGGATAAAGTGCATACACGGTAAATATACAGTTTATAGACTTAACAAAATCAGATATTTTTCAGCAGTCCATGCATCACACTGGAGATAAATTACTGTATTTTATAGGGTACTTTACAGCATTAACTGACAGTCAATTGTACAGAGCTAAAGAGGTCATTCCACCCCAAAACGAGAGTAATTCTTGAACCTGCATTTTGAACAAGAATAAAGGAGCTCCCTGTGGTAGTGCTCCCTCCAATCAAATACTGCATGCTCTTTGAATGTGCTCTCAGATTGTCTATCCAGCTCAGTTCTTATCTTCTGCACACCAGATACCAGGTATCTGTCCTCTGCTAGTTCTGATCTTCTCTGAATTTATGCAGTGATTGACAGTTTGACAGTAAAATTCCATTCACGCAGAGTCTGTATTTGAAATCTGAAAAACATCCCCTGACAGGGTCAACAAGAACATTGCTCTCAGGTTTTAATACTATACAGCCAGTCAGCAATGAGGAGGAAAAGTATACAGGGTTGGCAGCTTGGCTTGCTTCTCATTTATAATGGATAATTAAAAGGCTACAAAGGCAAGGGGAGGAAATCTGGATCCATGTCCAAGTGGAAAGGTAACTTTGAATCCGATTTTAGAAACAAATCTCCGTTGTATAGTAACGAAAGGGCAATTTTCCATGTCTGTTCAGTCTTTGATTGGTGCGTAGCCTGGTATAACCATTGTGTTTTGCAGTGGTTATGACCCAAATGTTTTAAATAACCACTTAGTTCACTACAGGGTCAAGCTGAAGTCTAACCTGACATACTGTATATTAGGTAGGAGGCAGGACACGATCTAGGTGAGGTGCCTTTCCATCACAGGGCTCACACATGCATTTACTCTCACGTGCATATAGAAGACAATTTATTAAAACATATAAAACATCTCTTTGGGCTGTGGAAAGAAACCTGAGCATATGGAGTAAACTCAAGTGGCCCCACAGAGAACATGAAAACTCTGAACAAGAGACTGAATATTGACGATCCCTATCTAAAAATAGTCATCTGTATTCACAAGTAATTTTTCGCACATTGTTTCAAAGGTATTATTTTATTATAGCTTTTGCCTTCAATCAAGCAAACTGTGATGTGTTTGCAGTTCGGGCTATCTGTACAAAACTGAAAAGGTCCTCCTAGGCTTAACGTCTGTGCTGAAAACAATAATAGAGAAATTAACGTATAGGAGAGCCATGACTGAGATTGAAGCACTGGACAAAGCTCAGTTTCTTCAAGCATAAAAAACCACTTGGTGCTGTAGAATGCCATTAGTTTCCCAATGCACAATGTTCTGTTACCTTACGCTGTTAAGTGTGGTTTTCATTGAATCAATCAATAAAATGTTTTATATTTTTGTTGCTTGCTGTACATGAATCACAATTTTCCTTATATTTCCTCTAATCCATCTGCACTTCAACTAAGAAGTGTCTTATCATCTAGCAAAAACATAGCTTACTGAGACTGATCCGTATCTTTTATGATCAGAAAATACAGTCTTAATAGCCAAAGTCGCTTTAGTTTGCAAACTGGAAGAAGCTCTGTACACATCCTGACAGGTATCATAAACTGTGATTTGACAAACAGGTTTCCTTCCCTTTAAATTTTCAGTTTCTTTTTCTCCTTGTGAAGGTAGTAATGAATCACACAGAAAAGTTGCAAATTTTTGGGTTAAGTTAACAATTTAGAAATATCAAGAAGAAAGATTATATCAACTCCTCCTTCAAAGGTCAAGTATAAAACTGCATGCATTTAAAGTTAATTAGTGTCACTTACATGAAAGTGCAAAACACTTAAATAAAAAGAATTAATTTTTTGTTTGATTGGCTGTCACTTGCTTAACAAAGTTTAAGGTATTTTCATTTGTGCATTTATAATCTAAAAATTATTTTTATTGTTTTCACTATTTATAGGCAAATAAAGCACTCATAAAACAAATAAATTTTTGTTAAACAGAATTTTTGTTCTGTAAATCTGTGTACATTTAATATATCTGAGTTGTCATGGCAACAAAGTGGTTAATAAAAATTCTAGTTTTTGTATTTAATTTTTTAATCTCTGTCCCTCTGCAGCTGCATGGTGATACAATCCCTACCCCCATTAACTTTCCCCATTCACCATCATTAAACAGTATGTGCATACTAATCGAAGATAACCCAAGTAGTGTATCTACTTACAATTCAATAAATCACAGTTTTCTAAGTATTTTACATGTACAGTATAAACCTAGCACTGTATCCAGTTACAGTACATTAAATCACACTGGCTCTCTACCTACAGAATGTGTGAAAGGCTTTGGGATTCTTTGGAATGAAAAATGCTATACAATTGCAAACAGATAATGCATACAGAAATTTTCGGTCACAGAAACACATCTTTAATGTGTTCCACTGTACTATAGGCCCCAATAAAAGTGTATATATTTAACTTGATTCTAGTGTATATCCTTTTACTAAGGCACCAGTTACCAGTCCTGTTCTGGACACCAAAGTGTCTGCTGGGTTTTGTTTCAGCCAAGCTCTAAATTAAAGTCAATTAATTGAACATCAATGCTAATAAATGATCTGCTTGCTTGTTTAGATGTTTGTGGTTACCTTGTGTCTGCACTCAGTCCTGAGTTTCACAAATGCCCTATTTCAAGAATACTGTATGTTCCCAATAACTTCAGCATACGGAACTTTAAAAACCCACTCGTCAACTTAAATGAGGTATTTCTGACTAAGTACCATGCACATGTGGCACTTCTGTCATTTATACAGTACCTTTCCGAGTGAATAAAGGTCTTATTGGTGGCAGGTTCCTTATCTCCTAGGAAAAATATTAGCATGGCTCATTTTTCCAATGCAGTCCTAAGGATTTTATACATACACGTCAGGTAATGGTAGTGTCAGTAACCTTTTTTTGTTGTAATCATGGCTTGATAGTATTTTGCTCTAGTACAAGAACCAGCATGAACTACCATTCTGCCAGAACTGTAGTGGAATAAAATACTTCAAAGATGACCTTCAATAGAAAGATGTAACCTTGAGGTGAGTGCAGATGATTATTTTTAATATCCTGTCCTTGTGCCACTTGTTTCAGAAGTCCAGATCACTGATGGAAATGGAAGTGCAGTAGACTGAAAAGGATTTCCGAGAACGACACCTTTGACTCGACACATATAGGCCTTTCAAACAGTATAAACCCCAGAATGGATTATTTTTGAGGTTGCAAACTTATCAAAGTACAGTACTTCAACAGGTAACAATATTTTTTTCGTTATTATGTTTTGAAAACTTGCTACTGTACTGTTATGTTAGGCCTTATGGTTTGACATTGATAAATCCTTTTACTTTATTGAACTTTAATCATGCTTTATTAAGCTTTTTTTCATATTTACAGCTTGTTTACAGCGTGGAATAGTTTAGGATAAAGATGCTGATAACGTAGTATTATGTAGTACATTGTGTGTCATTGCATTTAAGTGGGTTTAAATTGTGGATCTCATCAAGGTACAGATTTAAATTATTTTGAGCTTTGCTGCATTTGTGTCCAATTATAGTATTGTTTGCTATAGATAGTGGTTGTCAAAGAGATTTTATTTCATTCAAATAATAACAAAGAAGCTTTGCTGTGTACCTTTCAGATATTAAACTTAAACATTTGACATTAATAAATGAAAAACTATTTTTTTAAATAATCCCCATAAAATTTAGAACTACAGTATTAAACTAAATTTAATTTTATCAGTGAGTTAAATTAATATGTGATGGACAATCAGTACACAGAAAATCTGGCAAACAAATGGTCATTCCCTTTGTAGAACTGTTTTAAATTACCTTCTTACTTTCTGCTGAAACAAGGAAGAGAAAGTAATGTTTACTATGTTACTACAAAAAAGTTATGACAAGCAGCCCCTACAACTAAAATCCATTTGGAAAAAAAAAACATTATTATTTTTTGTAACTAATCAATCATTCGTGGCTCAAAATCATTATGAAACATTGCAGCTTGACTTGTGAGGATAATACTGTATGAGGAATAATTTTCATTCCGTTGTTAACAAAAGTGTGAATATCTGGTAACTCCCTATTTATTGTGATCTGCAAGCAGAAAAAATGTTAATTTTTTATTTTCTGTTTCTCTCTTAAACAAGGGGAAAACCTGTTCTTATTATCAGTTATCTTTTGCTGTTTTTAAACAAATCTACCATGTGCTTCTTAGACATTGATACTCTGCATATGGTATTTATTTCACTTTTCTTTAAAAAATAAGCTGTCAGCTATTTTTATATTTTATACCCTCACTTTCTGACATTGCCAGTTGTTAATGAACTCAGCATCATGATGCAACCCCTACAGAGTGGCAGTAAGGATTGTACGTCTCTTCTTCAACATGCTTGCTGTTAAGCCATTCACCTGTATACAGTGTGACACACTGTGAACTACACTGCTGCCTTTTAGCACTTATAGGAGGAACAATGACAATAGTGCCAACTCATTGAAACCTGACAAGTCCCAGGGGTTTCTCTTGTACAGCAATCCAGTGGTGACTAGGGTAATTCAAGATCTCCTATTACTGGCAACTCTTGATCAGTTGTGTGCCATTATCTGGCAGGTTCCAGTCAAAACTAACTGATGACAACTTGGATCAGGAACCTCAGTCCGTGCTCCAAGCAAGCACACTTGGAAGCCTCTATGTACTGTATTTCACTTTTAAGGTGTAACAAACAGGAATGGTTTTAGATTTTAATATATAACATATATATATATATTTCTTGAAACCATTTTGGAAAATATCTTATAGGCAGTACATAACTATTGTTACTCTATACTGTATATGTTGACAGCCAAAGGAAATTTTGGCCTATGTACATTCTGAGTCCGGTTATTAGTTTTTCAGGAATAGAAAATACATGGTACAGTACCGTTTACAATAATGAACAAATGTGAACAATCGTCGTGGCACAACAGACTTGGTACCTAAACAAACTGTGTGAATCCAGCAATAATATAAAAGCAGGAATAAAGGAGTAGAATAAAGGAAACCAGAGATTTGGAAGAGATAAGTAAAGGAAAAAGAGGAAAAATCTTTCATACAGTATGTCTGGGTCTAGCTGCAAGCTCTCAAAGAAGTTTAAAAAGGTCTGCCAGTCAGAATAACATTTAGCATGTACTTAAACTAAGTAAACTAAGTTTCAGTTGCAGATTGGACAGTGGTGGTCTGGGTCTAATTATCCTTTTTTTCTGTCTAGTTGCTAAGGCAACCAGACAGAAAGCATCGCAAGTTGTTGTGCTGAGCCTTTTAAGTTGCCTCGCTTCAAGTGGTGATTTGTCATGATGCCACAAGGTGGTGTGACCACCCCCACATGGTCATTGGTGGATCACTCTGCCCCAGTCAGTGAATTTATCACAGATGGCCTCTGTCTGGGCTTCAGGTGTGTCTTGTGTGAAGAAGAGGTTCTTTCCTGAAGTTGCAGACTAAGGGGCGTCTCAGATGAGGCGCCACCTCCAATGAGCTTCATCATTGGAGGTGTCAAGATGAATCCCATTCACGATGTGCAGGTCTGTGTCAAAAAGCCAGCCCGTTGGGTTAGTTTTCTAAGACACTGCTGCCTTTCTAAAAATGTGACGCACTTAAAAGAGTGCGTGGTTTCTTTCGCTTAAACAGGGTGATTTCCCATTCAAGGCAAGAGAAGTATACTGTATATAACACTTAATTCTAAGCATAGTAATAGACTTGCTGCTACAGTAGATTATTTAAATGTGTAATGTCTTGATAATGTAAAACACACATATAAAATAATACTGTATACTGTATGTTAAAATTCAATATTACATTTAATTTAAATAACTAATAGACAGTTGTTTCAACCTTATTGCAGCTCACAATGGTGGCATAGCTAACTGTGACCACTGAAGTGGAGGTATATACTGTACAGATACATTTTCAATTAGAAAAGGTCTGGACTTTAAAAATCCATTACTAAAGTTTGTCAGTTTTTTGTACAGCACACACATGGCATTAATCATTGTGTACCTATACAAAGCACTGTGTGTGATTGGGTGATTGTTAGCGAAGGGCATATTTCTTTAGCGTGGTCCCAACATGTTGAATTGTTGATATACTGTAGTTGTCAGTATGCAGTATACAGTGTGTAACCATTATTTATAGTTTAAATTGGAAGTCAGATGTGGATAGTAGTGGAATTATTTTATTAAAACTCTGAATTGGAAGTGATTAATTTGATTTATAGAATACAGCATCAAAGGACAACCTTTTTTCTAGAAACAGAAAATATTCTGAGTGCGGGTATGTGTCCTTATCTGAACACTCATATTAAGGAAATTGTCCACACGTTAACTTTGTAACTGAGGGTCAGTTGTGTTACTAAGCATGAGAACATAATACAGTGCATTTTACAAAGGAGAGGAAAGATATTCAGCCCAATGGACTGGTAGTACCTTGTCAAACCAAGTATCTAACCCAGCTACTCTTTAAAGGCTTTTCTTCTACACCAGCAGATGAGCTGAGAAAATCTGTTTTTTGTACATTTATTATTAGAATTAGTCAAGTGATTGCCAGAAAATAACATATTTTGATAATAAAGTCTATTGCAAGCAGAGGCTTTCCGACTGAGCGAAGATAATTACATCTCAGAGTGACAAGCTCTTTCAGAATGTCTAATTCAGTGATGAAGAAAATCAGCTTCTGTTTCTTTGAATATTCCAGTGATTGAAGGATGCTGATTGATCCATCAATGGTCTTGGCTCTTGTGGTGATTGTATTTCTACAGTGAAATATGAGTGAGACTTAAGTTGTGGAGATCATTTGATATCATGCATTTTAGGGTAAAATAACTACGTTTTGGTTTTATTTATTATTTTGTATAGTCTATAAAGTCCCAGTCCTGTCCTTATGGAATCTATGATAATGTTTTTAATGAAATATAGTTTTATTAGATGGTTAGAAGTTTCATCATTATAGAAAAACATTGCCAGTGGAAATTGTAAGAGTAAATTACTGCTCAGCAAGCACCAACACTGAAAGCATTACAATGATAGGGTTTTAAAAAACTCTTTAGAAATCCCAGATGATTTATAACATAGGAAATCATATTAAACTGTCTCATGCCTAATGGGGCAAGGATATTTTGTCTTATCCTTTACCATAAGATAAGGACATAAATCTGTTTGTAAGTCAAATCCTTTTTTCAGAAAAGTATGAAGATAGAAATTATTGTGTCACTTGTATTACTATAACTATAGGAAAGTCAATTTATGCTTATGTCATTAAGAAGAGGATTCTATGGTGTTGAAATATTGATAGGTTTTTTCCTGATTACTACTTTTCTCATTGATTTTTATTAGAAGTGCAATGCACCTACTCAAGTACAAGAATAAACAATAAAACTTTCAAAATGAAAAGGAAACTGCACATTGAAGATTATTGGATAAACTCAGTCTTCGTTGTTATGCTGTTGACACATTTATAACCAAACCAGAAACTTACTATACTGTAGATCTTTATTTCTAGTACTTCTCGAGTAATTTAACATGTTTTCTTTCCTCCAGCCAAAGGTACATATTTTATCACAGTGCCTCTAGTCAGTCATAGATAAAATTCTGTTTTAAGATCTGATAAGTGTTTCAGTGTTAGCAGTCTTAAGCCACCAAAAATCAGATGTGAAGTCTTTGACAAAAATAAATTACAACATCCAGGACAGCAACATCCACCCTGATACCTGTTGTCAGATCTCACTAGGAGTCAAGGCAGTTAGAAATAGATTTCATCAAACTCTGAGAGGAGAGGAAATGAAATCTTAGACAAGAAAACAAGCGACACCTTCCCAATGAATTCTGCAATGCTGTTGACAGATCAGGTGAAAAAAATAAAGTTATAGTAGCGTTTTCTTTAATGAATGAAAAGCACAGGTCTCATCATTTGAAAAGGCACCTACTCAAAACTACAAAAAAATCTATATGTTGTTGTAAATTATAAAGGAGCATACCCATGATGTTTTAAATAATCAAAAGGCTTTTTTTTTAGATAATCTGTGTTTACATTGCTGGCAACCTACCAAATTATCTAGGCTGAATACATTGTGGTCATTACTAGTTAGTAATATCACTTCTTCTGGCCAAAATTGAGAAAAGAGTATTGATGAATGATAGCTGTGGTCCACAATTATCCCCTAAGTCATACTATATATTGTGTGTTTTCATATAATAACCAATGACAAGTCTCTTATGTACAACCCTTATTGGCCTTGGTCAACATTTATTTGCTCTTTGTTCTAGTTGCTGTCCTTAAATACTTTTTTAGGCAGAAATTGACCACACTATATAAAATGCAATGGGTGATTAAAGAACATTTAAAAAGCTTTTTGGCTTCAAATGAAGTCTGTAGTTTACAGAACGCTACAGTGTCTGAGGTATAGAAACCATGTAATTATTTCACAATTAGTTCAAGTTGTAAAAAAACTTCAAAATCCCACCAACACCTGCTCTAATTCATGGTTTTGTCAAACATAAAAATGTGTGAAAATTGTGGGTTAGGAGTACATCTTCCCTATAATAGAAAAAGCTAGGCACACTTGTTACCAGAATGACTTCATCCATCAGATTGGCAATCCAATATAAGATATTATAACATCAGTTGTCTAAGACAGGGGTCTGAAAATGTACAAAGCTGGAAGGATTAGAGATTTTGATGAAATATAACAGAATCCTATTTTCATTTTCACTGTATGTTTGCCTTTGTTCCCTGACCTACAGTAGAATTGGCATGTATCATTTGCACTATTTGCTAACTTTATCTCAGTATTTAAAATGGTAAACACCAGAGTATGAGAAGGTAATCGACATTGGTAAGCCACTTTTTTAAGAAAAGCTTGCAGATGATTAATTATACCATTGCCATTGTTATACTGTGCTAAGATGAGCAATCACAGTAAGTCCATAGACCTTCTGTATATATAAAATTGTATTGATGTACTTATGTATCACTGTGATTCGAATCCGTTTCATATGGTGAAAAAGAAATTGCCTTGATTAGAAACACTGGTCAATGTCAGTATAATCAGTATGATACAGTTAATTTAGTAGGATCTTGGACTACCTTGTGTCTCCTTGGGGACACTTTTTAAGCACAATTGTACTCACCCCACCAACCCAAATGAATGTTCATGTTTAATTCCTTTTGTCTACTACTTTTCCAGAAATATTGGTTTTACTGAAGTAACATATTGAAAACATATAGCACATGGTTAAAGAAATGTAATTATAATCATGATAATTTTCACCTGTAGAAAAAATATTTTTTGATGAGAGGACAGTATGTGTTCAAATCCACTGTTTCAGTTGCCTGCCATTGTACTATAAGCATTGTTCTTTTACACACTGATCAATGCACCATATACAATTCTGCCTGTTTTGCTTATAATAGAGACAATGAAGTAATTAGTTTTTGCCTTTACATAAGTCATTCCACACTGTGCATAAAGGCCCTGTTGAAGCACTGTCCTTTCAACAAGCCTCTTCAAACAGAGATGATAAGGGGAATTTGGTTGAATTCCAATCAAAAATGCCTTACATTCCATTACACCAGCTTGAATCGTCCATTCAGTGGGAATGGCAACAAATCCATCATCTATCTGGGAATAAATGTCATTTTATAAAACACAATGATACTATAAATAATATGGACTTTTCAAGCTACAGCTTTGGAACAGACAATAACTGATTTTCATGCCAAAGAAAGCACTGTCTTAAAATTAGCCAAGTTGCTGTATATCTAATAATATACACCGTGTGGCCACTTTATTAGATACAGTACATCTACCTAATAGCGAGTTGGTCCCTCATTTGCCCTCAGAAAACAGCCTGAATTTGTCAGGCATGGACTTAACAAGGTGTTGAAAGTGCAGCACAGGGATGCTGGCCCATGTTTTCTCCTAAATGTTGCAAATTAGCTGGTAGATCTCTACTCCGAATAGCACGTTCCACCTCATCCCACTATCATCCCACAGATGCACATTTGAACTCAGATCTGATGAATGGGGAGGCCACTGCATTAAGTTGAATTCACCATTCAACCATTCCAGGACTTTCCTAGCATTGTAGCATGGAGCAGTGTCCTGCTGAAAAAGCCCATTCACTGATGGGTACACTGTTGCCATGAATGGATGCACCCCATTGGCAACAATGTTCCGATATCCTGTGGCTTTCAAACGTAGCTCACCTCATATCAAGGGACCCAATATGTTCTACAAAAACACAGTCCACACCATTACAGTGCCACCATCAGTCTGCATTGTTGACATCTGGGAGCATGGATCCATAGACACATGCAAGTTTTGACATATCCTGGTCCTCCTATCAGCATTAAAACAGCAAGAACTGGGATTCATCAGATCAGGCAATGTTTTTTCAATCCTCTAGTGTCCAGTGTTTGTGTTCCTTAGTCCCCCGCAAGCACTCCTTCTTGTTTTTCACTGCTGAGAGAAACTTGGCTGGGTCATCAGTTGCCGCACCCTATCAGTGACAAGGTATGACGAATTGTGTCTTCTCATACACCTCTTTCGGAACCACTTTTGTACTCAGCTGTTGGCTGACTGTGGCCTGTCTGTTACTCTGCGCAAGTCGTGTTAGCCTCTGTTGTCCCCTTTCTTTAATGGTCTATTTCCGGCTGCACAGCCACCATTGGGTGGATGTTATTTGGGTGGTGCTCCATTCTTGATATACCCATGACACTGTTATGCGTGAAAACTCCAGCAGGGTCGATGCACTTGTGCTGGTGTACTGTATATAGCATCCACTACCATGCAGCTTTCAAAGTCACTTAAATCTTTTGTCTTGTCCATTCTCCCTCTAAATTGCATACACACAATCCCTAGGTACTGTATTTGCCTACCTGCCCTGATCCTGTCTCTTTTCCCCTACCTCCCGGAGTCTGTTCATTCTCCCTCCTCATTCTTCAGTGGAATGAACTACTGTACCCACAGGAATCATGGATAAAGCATCTGCCAATCAACCAACCAATCAAAAAATCAATCAATCAGTTTATTAATGAATTCCTGTGTTATTTTACCCATTAGGTACACCTGCCCTTACCATGTAATTTATTTCTCAATCAGTGACAGTGTCATACTGTACTGTATGTGCTGACAGTGCTAGACTCTGGGAGGCAGGAAAATGGAGGGGGATACAGGAAGTCTGGAGGAAGAGAAGGAACAGAGACAGCAAGTGTTTGTGAATGAAGAGAGACTGATGGTAGACTGGAGTTGAGATAGTGGATGAGAGCTTGGGTTTCAAATCAGAAGTGCGCAACAACAGGGAAGCAGTGGAGGAACTGTAGAAATAAAGTATAAAAAAACTAACTTAACCAGTCAAATCAGTCAATTTAGACATCAAACCGAGAGAAACAGGAAGTTCCCTCTCCTATTATGTAAAGCAAGTATGAAATATAACTGAAATGACAATATAGCTTGAGGCAGCATTTTAATCAGTGTGTCTTTTTATATTATCACCAAAGCACAGTTTAACCACAACTTAGCTCCCATTCACGTATGGATTTTGTTATTCTGAGAGCTAGTATGGTAGGTAAAGCATTTAAATTCCAGAAGCTATAATAAGCAGATTGTGGTCTAATGAAACTGCAGTGATCAATTGTATAGAAAAATCCTGTGCACTGTACTGGCTTTCAAACAAGAACTTCTCTCATTCTGATATCCGTGATTGAGTGGAATTGGCAAAACAGAAGTGGGCTGCTTCTACAGTATATACCAAGTATTCTTAAGGAAAGAAAATGCTGATTCCAGTGTTGTTTGATTAAAAATGTCTCCTTTCTTTTCAAAAATGAAGTAACTGCCAAGTAAATGAAAAAAACATTTACTCCCACACGACATCTGTGTCATTATTGATGGTGTCATGATTTGCATGTGATTTATACAGTATATCACTGATTTTGAGCAGTGTGAACTTCACAAACTGCCATGATGATCCACTGTGATTTCTACTGAGAAAAAAAGAAAAAAAAAGTGAATTGTATTGCACAGATACAGATTGCAGAGGTGGAAAACTAGTATGTTTACCTTTAAATGTTAATTTCATAGTGGGCAATGTTACGATAAATGCTCAGAATGGCCAGCTGTGTGTTCTATTGCACTTTTTAGACATAGTTTTGTCATCATTGTGTGATCTTGCTTAGCTGTTGAAAAGGATTAATGTTTATCAGTTTTGTGTATTTTATCATTTGCTTTTAAGATTTTCCATTTTATAAAAAGTAGGGTTACAAGGAATTTAAAATTTCAAAGTATACATAGTAATATAGAAAAATATCTCATATCAATTAAAGGTAGAATGTGAACTTAAATCCACAGATTTGTTAGCGTCAGACAGCAAGGTCGCACCTCTAATACTAGCAATAACACTAGTTTTAAATTGAACCTGATAAGTAAATAATTTATCAGTAGATACGTCTAGTAAGAGATAACCATAAATTGCACTCAGCAAAATAACTTTTCTGTCTGACAATTACTCTAGAATCATTCTGTAATATTGCAATGGTGTTACACAGTCTTTCCAAAACATTCAAAATGTAAAGGCACTGGAAATATTACTGTTTAAAAAGCCCCTTGCTAGAACAAAGACATGGCAAATATCAGGCTACAAAAGCAAAGGCTCCGACCAATTAAAGGAAACATTTTTGGGGTTTATGTATTCCTTTTGGATTCCCGGTTGGTTGTATTTCAGAGATTGACTGGTATTACTTTTGTTATGTCACAGAAAACTCATTTGGATTTCTTTGTGCTGGTGATATTTTTCCACTAGTTTTCCGAACACCCACCAATCCCTGTGTCTGCAGAAAGCCATGGTCCCGAACTCCGATTTGGATTGTTCTGATTCTGACTGATGGCTCAGTCCACCATCAGCTAAGACATGTCAGTCACGCTCTTAATAGTATGCCATTCCTCACTCACTCTGAGGTGTTTTCACTCAATATAATGACAGTCACAGTGTGACAGCTGACAGAGGCAAGGAGGTTGATAAGGGAACGGTAATGAGGGATCTCACTGTCAAAATAGGGACAATTTATTTTGAACCGGGCTGTGATAGGGAAAATAACGCTTCGAGACGTAAGAAGACAGGTGACAAGAAGTGACAGAGATGGCATTAGCTTTTTATAAGACTATGCCTAGATTTATATTTTGTTATATATTTTTTAATAAAATACATTTAATACCTTGAAAGCTCAGTTTAATGGGGTGCAAAAACAGATGAACTAGGATTTTCATTTGACACCCTTAGCAGCAAAGCAAAAGGCAACATATTTGAATCAGGTGACAAAATAGACATTACAAACATTCTACTGTAAATGTTTAAAAAATTACTAGAAATTGTATATAGCGTTGCTTTTCTTCTTGTGTTGCTCATTGTTGTAAAACAAACATTAAAACTGGTATTAATTGTCTGTATTCACTTTTAATACTGAGTATGCAGACAGCAGCAGAATAGGAACATGCCTGCCTACAGTATGTTATTGGTCTTACCTCTAAGCTGATTTTAGCCTGAGGAACCTTGTTGATCTGCATACCACAAAAGGCTAATGGCACAACTGCATCTGGGTGGGAAGATAGCACTTACTGTTTGCATGTGAGTAATGTTAGTAATGCTCTTAGACATCTGTTGTCAAACTTAACGTACAGTACCTAAAAACCCTGAGTAGTTGTGTGCAGCAAAGCAAATTAATTACTTTTTGGACCATTTTTAAAAAAATCAAGCTGGATATATGTGCATTTAATGTATTCATTATGGATTGAAAATGTACATAAATATTTTGTATTCTGTGTCTTTGTTTCAATTCCCATTATGTTTTAATCTTCATTTTCCAATTCATTCACATTTCTCCCTAAGTATAGTTATAGACTTGACTGTCAGTATGGAATGACTGTTAAAAACCAGTAAGGCACTTATCTCCAGCTCAGAAACTCTCGGACTGGAAATCTGTTTACATCTAATTTCAAAGGCAAATAAACCTCTCTTTTCATTTCTTACGATTGTGTCTGATGAGTAGGACATCAGGAATTAAGATGGCTGGCTGGAGTCCATGGGTGCAGTGAGCTGTTTTGCTTCCTGGTTTTTCAATCAGTACTAATATTGTATTATTTGCCTTTTTAATAGCTGTTTCAGTTTAGATAAACGATATAAGCTCTATCCAACTCTTTAACAAGGGTCAGTTGAACGTAATGACTTTTTAACCTCCCTTCCCAGTAAAATGAATGCTTTAGGACATATTCACAGCTTTGATTTATTTTGTCTGAAACAAAACTTCATCAGTACAATCTTTACATGATTATGCCTTCTTGCAATAAACAAATCAATTACTTTATATAACAAAATAATTGTCATATTCTAGAAGTGTATATTGTGTTATTGCAATATATTAATTTTGCATATATAACATTTTTAAAGTGTACTGTATTACAACATTAATGCAATTTATAGCCAATATTCCCGTACTCATAGCATTGCCCTTAAATACTGTCATTACTTAGTGAGTCATTATATAAAATCATTTGAGTTCACCCACCCCTCCCCATGCTGAAAGGGTGTATAAGTGCTTGAAAAGAAAATGCTAAACATGTTTGCTGGGCGCAGGTTGAGATCTTTGATTTAGGCATGTCACCATGAAACCAGCCAACTATGACCATGATTTCCCAAAGTGGCAATTCACCATTGCCTGATTACTGCCAGAGCAAGAATTGTGGATGAGTCAGACTGGTCTGTCTTTGCTCATGGTGACATAGCAACAGAGCAACAGTATGAACCATGTGGAGGAGTCTGTCTACACTGCCTCATTTCTCCCCTGTGTGCTTTTGCAGATTTCATGCAGTACCTGTGAGTTGCGACGTGATAATTATGCATTTGGTCAGGTGGGTTTATAGGATCAACAAAAATAATTGGAGATTCTTAAATCATATAAATAAACAAGAATCTCACTTTTTCTTAACAGAAAATATATTATGCAGCAAATCATAAATATGTTAGTCTTAATCTTTATGGTATGAGTGATTAGCAATTAATGTCCTTATTTACAGTATGTCATTTATATACTGATAACAGTGTTATTATATAAAAAGTAAAATTAAAGTAAAAATATCTTTAAAATAATATACATTATTTTATTACTTTGGTTTTGGTTTATGGACTGTCACGTTGTAGCTTAGTGGCATATTGAATATAATTCCATTCTGTGTAGGTGTTTTGTCAAGTAGGGGTTTAATTGAGTAGTGTTTTCTGTGTTATGGATAAATGCCCTTTGGGGAAAAAGCTTCTAACCTGGCATATTTGACATTTGACCTGTGCTGAACGGAAACAGGCCAGGACTGTGAGGTTACTTTTTTCTTCCCTGCTGAGTTTGTTTAAAATGCAAAGGAGACAGAAATGTTGTTCTCCAGCAGCTGTTTGCATTAATGGACACAGAT
Source organism: Lepisosteus platostomus (assembly GCF_059453375.1). Lineage (NCBI taxonomy): Eukaryota > Metazoa > Chordata > Actinopteri > Semionotiformes > Lepisosteidae > Lepisosteus > Lepisosteus platostomus. Next base: position 33,759,383 of record NC_142623.1, read on the forward strand.
TTCTTGGCAATTCTAAAGAGGCGATGGAATGTGATGAGTGATGCTAGATCGGACTAAGGGCCTGAGTGCAGTCTCACAAAATAAGCAAAGCAAAGAATATGATAATTTCTGTAGTTTTTTAGAATTTTTCTTGATTTTAACTAAATATTCGTTGTATTTTGGCACCCTTCCATACAACAGAAGTAAATCTGTTCTTTCAGTCGAAGACAGGTCTAGCTTTGTATGCTAAAAACTACATTAGACCTTGCAAATAAAGGTTATAGGCAAGCAATTTACAGAAGCATTATTGTGTGACCTTAAGAAATGGACTACTAGGTTCTGTAAAAATAGCTACCCGGAGGCTGTGAGATACAACTCAGTACTTTAATTTTGGAATTTGTGCATGGGTCATTATTATTTTATCTGGTCTCATTGTTATTTATCACATTACTTGTGTGTTAGGATGGTATGTGAAGGGGTGCTGTTTACCATTGGCTTTGTGTTGTATGTTTTTATTGATGTTTTTCAGTTGTAGGAGCTCACCAAACCAAATTCATTGCAACTGGTTGTTAAGATAAAGTGTTGCACTTGAATTTGAACCTCAGTACCAGGTCTGTAAGTTGTAGTGGAAGCATTATTTCATTAAATAACAAAGCCACTATTTGTTTATATGAAGCTGTTTCAATAATGGAGTCTAGTCTTATAGGCTAGTCTAGATAATAAATTTGATCCTCCAGTTACAGAGAAAATGACACACATTATGATCAGACTGAGTTCCTTATTTGTCACCTCTGGAATCTCAGTTCTGTCTCTCAGGAGGAACAGTCTCAATCAATTTGTTAGAGATCTCCCCCGGCCAAATCATGCAGAACCTTGTGCCAGAAGAGGACCATCACTGGGCAAAAACACACTTACTTCCACCCTGTGTCTCCATCAGAGACTATCCAGTACACTCACTCTGTGCATCCTACATACCTGTTTAATATTTAATTATACATACAGGATGTATACAGTACACTTTCCTGTTATCACCTACATTTTACAATTCAATTTTTACACATTTTTTTTACATTTACATCTTACAAATGTGGTGTTATGAAAATTAGACAATAACAGAAAATCAACTGAGTGGATAAATCAATAAGTAAAATAAATGATCAAACCCCCAACTTTTAAAGATTTTGCCAAGAATATACCCGAACGATTAAGAGTTCAGGCATGCTTGGTTAAACAAATATTTATTAAAAGTGACAATTCACACACTAAACTCCACAAAACATAAACATACTGTACAACACGCACATTACTCTATAAGTTTTCAAGATCTCCCAAGATATACATCTAAACCACCCAGAAAAACCAAGTCTTCAAATGCATAATGCCTATAAAGGCCCAAAGATAAGCTGCCTTCTAAACTACAGTAAATAACGTACAACCTGCAGTGAAATCTCTCACTGTAGACTCAGATGCCACAAAATAAAGGGAATCCTGTCTCCCTATTCTGTACCCATTAATCAGGAGAGACCATTTTTAACCGAGGCATTCTTCACACAGTTAATACGAGTTCCCTAAAAACACAGAATAACAAGCTCATTTCAACTACTTAGCTCCAATCTATTATTTTCAGGTGATCTGCATAACTACCTCTTGCTCTGCACATGATTTAAGTTTTGTCCTCCTGTGTTCTCTCTCTCTCTTGAGGTCTGTTCTCTCTCTTGTTCTGTACTTTGTGTTTTCTCCTACCCTTTTCATACTCTTAATTATTTACTCAGAACTAAATGAACTAGGGTAAACCAGAAGATTCCTTTGCTTCCTATGTCTCAAACCCAGCACAACTAAGTAAACATCCCTTGGTTTGAAGCTCTAGGAAGTGGAAATATTGACACTAGTTGGGTTTTACCCATTGTGTTTAGATTCTTAGAGACACATCCATTCTTACCTACCTTAGCCTGTCACTGTAACGATGCATACTGTAGGTCAGGACCCTATGCAGACAGTAAAATCCGGAAGAGACTGCAGAAGGGCTACAGATAAACATGACAGGATCAGGATGGGATGACTGACAGGGGTTGGGAGAGGGGGGAACAGTGTTCCGGTGCCCGGGGGGCGTGGCACAGGCGAACAAGTCCAAAACTATCCAGAAGGGGAAACCAGGAAGCAGTCCAAAAGTCCATAGCCGGGTGATCCACCCAAAACAAAAACTAGACAAGGATAAAAACCGGAACTGGATCTGGTGCAGGCAGGAGGAATACAAATGGGATGACAGGGCCAGGCGCTCTGAGCCCCGGACTCAGCTGGGTCAGGACACTGATAGGAGGCCTATGCCCTCAAGCTGCGAACGTAGGGTGACTTGGTGGTAGGAGATCATGACGGTAACAATATATTTGGAGAATTCAAGAACCATTCCAATTAATTTCTAAAAAATATATTTTTCAATTCTTTAGAGAACTAAAAGTTTTATCATTTTAAATGTATTTATGTGGTCTTACATAATTAAATGTGGTCTAAAGCTTATTTTGTTACTTTCAGTCTCCCATCTAAGTTTTATTTAATTAGTTACCTAAGAGAAAGCCTGTTACTGGAACTGTTTTAAGGAACAAAGCAGGCATTTTTGGTATGTTGGTATTGCCTGTTTGAGACAAAGGACAAGAAATCTTTAATTTTTTGTTATAATTAAGTGAAAATACTCAATCAAAATACATTAAAATGCAAATTTAAGTAACGCTATTCTTCTGTGCCCTTCAATGAAAAGGAACGTGTCAATACCTTGTATTCCCATTTATGAATAGTAAGGTATAGTCCTAACAAGGTCACATCCTAATTACCACACAGCATTTGGTTATTAATGATACTGTAGCTAGTGCAGAATGCTGATCACTTTACAGCATTGTCTAAACTTGAAACAATATCCGACATCCTGATCTTGATAGAGGCAAAGAGAAGGGAGCAGTGGTGTCTGCTGTTTCCTGGAATGTATTGATCAGCACATGTCACTATTATTTACAGCCCTGCTTGATGATTTAAAAAGTATCTCATTTGTGTTTGTTTCATAGACACTATTATAATGTGAAAAATCTTTTGGAGTTTATCTGCATCTTCATTCTTCAAGGGAAACATGAGGAAACATGATAGAATTTCTAAACACTTGACTTGTGGAACTATGTATATTTATTACTAGATTAAGCACTTGACTACCACTCTTTCATGTACTGAGAAAACAAACAGCTGTTGACCCCCCTCCCCTTTAAAATGCAATTCGTTCTTCACACAGCTGAGATTTTTAATTGCTATACTGTATATGGCCTCCATCACTAAAAGTAAAATTTGTTAAAAAATATTGAAAAATTCTAATTTCCTGATTCATGGATCAGTTAAGTTTGATTTTCTGCTTGTGAATTGGAAAGAACGTCCTCCTTCTGAATGAGGGTGAACCTATTTTACACACCCATTAAAGTGAGTTAGTTGCATTTGCACAGGAAGGAAACTATGATAATATTTCAGCACTTGCTTAATTTACTTCTGTGAACATCTTGAAGACGTATAATTTATGACTCTACCAACACAGCAGAACACAAAGTATATTTTATCTTGAGTAAGAAAAGCTAGACTTACCCTGAACCAGTAGAGCCTAAATGTGCACCATTAAATACTGTATAATGAAAAACATGCTAAAAATGACTGTTAATACAGTTTGTTGATTTTGACACTTTGAATTTACCTAGTGTTCTTCTTGATCCTTCTTAGGAAGTAGTTTGATGCTTTCCTGCTGTGCATTCAAATAAGCAAAGGAGCTTGCTTTAATAATATTTCTATGTTCATGCATCAAAGGATTTACGTTATTAAGCATATTGTGATTTCTTAAATCACAATATGCATTTTCAGTGTCCTTAAATTTGTGTTTTATAATATTCAGGGGAGCCTGAGAGTAATTAACTTAACAAATAGTAAGAATAGGTATACAGTATGTGGCATCATGAACGTTGATAGGGTGATTTTGTATTCATAGCTGAAAGAATGTCTGAATAATCATTATTGTTATCTTATATTAGACATGTTGTAGTTTATATAAAATCCATCCGTCCATTTTCTAACCACTTTATCTAGAACACGGTTGCCAACCCTGGCAAGCAGCAGCCATAAGGCAAGCTACACCCTGGACAGGATACTAGTCCATCACAGGGCACACACAGATACAGACACGGACCCATTCACACCAAAGTCTGTTTTCCCTGAAACCTATTAACCTATCAAATATGTCTTTGGACAAATGGAGAAACAAGAGCACATGGACAATACACATACTGTATGAACATGGGGGAGAACATACAAACCCCACCCATTATATAAAAATATAAAAAATTAAATCATAAAAAAAAATGTTTTCAATATGTTTAAAAGCTCCTCTTTGTAAATGTTGTAATTTTGTAAATGATGTCCATCTGTCATCTGTTCATAGGGCACAAGATACTATTACACACTGGAAGAGTTACCAGTTCATTCCACTATACATACAACTGGTTGAGAATTGAACCCAGGCCCAAAAGCTGGGAGGCAGCAGGGCCACCCTTCATAAATCATGCTACTACAGATACAATTAAATGTTTGTACCATATGAAAGTGTGAAAATGCATTTAGTTGAAAACACTGAAGTTGAGCAACTTTCAGCCTATGACATTAAATAAGGAGGTCATTCACTTTCAAGTCATACACCAGTACAATATGAACCTCATGCAAACTGTTGTCCTATTTTCTAGATTTCAGATAATTTCTAAATTGAGAAACTACATTTAATTAAACACCTACTGTGGCATTTCTATTAGTTTGATGTTAAGTTCATAAAATGTCATTGACTTACGATGTGCTTCAAGGTGAAATGCACAAAACACTGTAACATCTGTGTTCTAATGAGAGTATGTCTGTTGTCAGACATACTTTTCACTTATAAGAATGGCTCATTCCATCTATTACAGCCATTGAAATAATGTTTCCTTCTACTACTGTCATATATTATTAATGCAAAGCTATTTTTTTCCTCTTCCCAGCCACAGGGGGGATAATCTGTTGTGTTATTTGTACACAACCAAATCTAATGACACCTAAAGGCAGCACTGTTTTTGTCTTACTTCTAAATCTATCCTTGTTGTGTGCTGGAGGCATAAATGATAAAACATTGCATTGAAGGGCAGAAGGATAGTGGTGTGGTGGCTGGGGAGGAGAAATCCTGTTAATCAGGCTAAAACATAGGACACTTCTTTTCACATTGCACTGAATTTGACAACAGTTACCCTGAGTGACTGAAAGACTATAGTAGATCTTTACTGGTTACTGTGTGACTGTGTGTAGTGTACATACTAATTATTTTATGTACAGGTACTGTACATGTGACCGAAGATACTTTGCTGTAGGAGGTTCTGTCCTTCAGAAGAGATGTTAAACTAAGGTCCTCACTATTTGGTTGTTAAAGATCTCAAGATTATTGAGAATCTGATGACATATTTGTGATTATGTAAGTCCAGAAAACATAAGTCCATAAAACCTGAGAATAAATGTGATAAACATCACATTTATTCACAACCCTGTGGGATTTTTTGAATGCTTCAATGGCAATGATTACTCACTAAAGACACCCACTGTGGTGTTATACAGTTATAGTTTAAGAATACAAGGGGATTCTTAACCATTCTTCCCGAATTATTCTAGGTCTTTCAGAGCCTTTGGTTTCTATTTGTGAACTGCCTTTTTAAATTTGAACCAAAAGTATTTAATTGGATTGAAGGTTTGACATTAAATCATTAGTATAGAACATTTATTTTATGTGTAGTTAACCTTTTGGATGTATGATTTGATCATCTTCATGTAGAAATTTGAAATGTCTGAAATATTTAGGTAAGATTTATTTTTTTACTTTTTAACTGCTTGATGCATATGGATTATTACTTGTTATATTATTTCATTGAATTTGAATTATAAGTGTAAATCACATTCCAAGAGACTAACTTTCTGGGGTTTCTTAATGCTGTACAGACTAAAGAATAAAAACACAGTGTGATGTTCAGCATAAAGTCAGGATAGGCTGATGGGTCTAAAGTGATAAACACTGTGGAGATCATAAACCAAAAAGGAATGACTTAGAAATTTCATTAGAAATATTTTATTCCTCTCTGAAAGGCTCTTTGTACTTGGGCCTGGGCAAGTAATGGTGTTTAAGGATTTTGCAGACAATAGCTTGTAGAAAAAAGGCTTCTTTTATGTTGTCTAAAGTCAATTTGTTTTCATGAGCATTCATGGGTGAGTGTGCATTCAGCTGCATGTGAAATTGAGAAGGGGTGCAATGCTATGATAAAATCAGGCAAAGGCAAACTCCAAAAAGGTAATTGTTAGAATATTCTATTTATATACAGGTTTTCCTCATTTTTCTTCCATATATGAGGACAATTATAGGAGTAGGCTGAAGGCTGCAGCTTCAACAATGTTCCATATGGAACTCCAGTACTCTTGGAGATACAGCTAATGATACAAACTCTTGTGCTCCCAAAATCAATAAGATGGGACCACATCAATGTGAAATATGTTTAAGCAAATGTATTTATAAATGATAAGTGCATTCACAATTGCATGTATTAGTTACTATAAAATCAAAATTCTAAATTATTGTAGCAAATAGGAGTTGCGTTAATAGAAATATATTAGAAAAGGCCAAATTGGGTCAATCAAATAAGTAAATTGCATCATAACCCCCTACTTGTAAAGATTTTGCCAAGAGTATACCTGAGATGTTGGTATAATTAGAGGCATCTGACTTCTTTGTTCTCTGACACAGCTTTGGTGAAAAGAGTCATAAGTCAGGCACACTGGGTTAAGCAATTACTTATTAAAAATGACAATATCCAACATAACATACAACATCCAGGAGGGGGTAGTTTTAACTGAGGGATACTTTACACAGGAAATTTCCTCAAAATAACAGAATGGCAAGTTCTCTTAACAGGGTTCAAATACCTATTAACCAAGGTAAACCAGATGATTACTTTGATCAAGATGTCTCACAACCAGCTCAACAAAGTAAACAACTTATTTCCTTCCTTCCTTTGAAGCTTCAGAGAACTCCAAATTCAGTTGTTAACCACTGTATCTAGTTTAAGACACCACAAAAGCCACTTCCAAAAACCGTAAAAATATGTTTGCAATATAAACTGAGCTGGAAGTGTCTAATTTTGGGTTCACTGTTTGATCAAAGGCAAGCACTTCCCAGAGTTAGCCCACAGTTGAATTCGATGTTGTCATTTGGATATCAAATGTGCCAGATAAGTGACCCAGTTTTGTAGGCTGTGGTGATATGGTCCACTTCATCCAAAGAAGGCTCAAATGATAGAGATGCTTGTTGGATCTATACAGAGCTGGATCCCTTCTCAGCTTATATTTCTTCAGCTGTAGACTTCTACATGAAGGTGAGATGGACTAAATGGGACATCTCGTCAGGATCAAGCTACAGATGAACAGCTCCAGAGGCGAGCTGTCAGTGACATAGACTGGCAGGTACCCAATCTCCCTTTAGTGACTGATGTCTCAACTTGTAGGGCCAAAACACTAGCTCAAGGTCACAGTGATGCCATAATCCATTTGTTTCTGTAACATGGGCTTGTGTCCAGCAGTGCTTGTCCAGTTTCCCACAGCACATCTTTGCCCCCGTTTGGTATATCATTATTCTGTATGAACTTCTGCATTGGGCGCTATGTGCTGAAATTGAATAAGTTATCAGTTACTTCTTTGTGTAAATTCATACCTATTGTCTCTGTCAAGACTGAACATTGTAATAGTGTGGAACTCCATAAATTAAAGACACAATAAATGGTATCATCCACTAGTTGTGTGACACCTAAGAAGGTAGTCAAAAATAATGATACAGGAACACATCTCATCTCATTTCAAGTCTGTATTCAAGTAGTTGGTTTCTAATCATTACTTGACCTCATTAATCGTATAATCAGCTAATACAGAATTATGTTGTAGTCCCACTTGTATTACACTTCTTCATTACCTGAAGTGACAGTGGTTTTATTTAAATAAGGACAATATTGAAACTACATGAAAAAAGATAACAAGCTGCTAGAGCATACTCCTTAGTGACCACAGAAAAATGCTGTAACGAGGAGCTTATACAGTACCCGCACGAGGTATAAAAAATAAAATATATACAACTGCAAATTAATACAAAATCAAGAAAATAAAATCACTGGAATCATTGTAAACAATATTCATTGGAAAAAAGATATTTTTAGGATTCTAAATAAAAAGATTAAAAAAGTGACGCAGCTGAGAATGTCCTTAAATGTTTAAAAGCATATAAGCAAATGTCACAGTGATCAGGGAATGCTGTTAATAATTTCTAAAAGAAAATTGTTCTGATGTATTTGACTAGCCTAAAAATAAACTAAAATTGCTAAATGCTTTCCTTCAGCCATTCACACCATGTAGTCTTTGAAACATTTATCTTGTGAAAATACTACTTCAGTTTCACCTTTTCACACTCTGTCCACCATGTCTAATTTCAAAGTTCTCAGTTTTCTGTTCTGTTTGTACTTTTTTTCTAGAAGTTTCAAGTCAAATTTCATTATGTAGAAATAGACCTTGTTCTATAATCAAAAATAGATTGTATCCAAACAGAATACTAGTACAGTACATATAGTTAAGAGTGTAGAATTTAAATGAAGAGATGTTGCCATGTACTCATAAGACATCATGTTGAAAACTGTGTGCAGGCTGGTTATGGTGAAACTGATCACTCCACCCCTGAAACTATGGGAGACCATGCACTGTAACCTCAAAATGTCAGATACAGTACAGTGACTGTTCTAACAAGGCTTGTAATACTGTAACCATACACACAAATATGTGGATATATACTGTATAGAGAGACATTAAATATAAAACATGATGTTGTTTGCATTAGAACAACTGCCTGTACATGTCATACAGTATCTTAAAACATCTACATGGTGAGTTGAACAGAAAATAAAATGCTGGGGGAAACATATCATGTACTGTATACAGTAATACAATTTGTGTATTTTTAAAGATACTTGTTTAATTGAAATTCTAGCTGCCTTTTTACAGAAACTCTTTCAGCACCACTAGGTTGTATTCCTAAATAATCAAGCAAATATCCTACAATAAGCCAAATGGTGGATTCTCTATATCATAACTGTATCCTACAAAACTAAGCCATAGCCACATTTTTAGGATATAATTTACACTTTAACTTCCTCTCTCAGCTTCTAACAACAGTATGATCTGTGATTAAATATGCACTATCATTGTCAGTTACATGTGGGCGTTGTAGTTTATATGGCTAAATGTTCATGGTAACTTTTTCATTATTAGCATGGAAATGGAGATGGGTGATGGTGGGGCAGTGTTGTGGGGAGTGGGCTCTAATGCAGGTGAGAGGCACTAGAGGGGGGAGAAGTCCTGCTCACCGTGATTTGCCCCAGGGCTCAGTCCCCCTCCAGAGATTGGCCCTGTAGAGATTGTTGGAATCAATCCAAAGATCCAAAGAGCAACCACATCCATTCCCAGGCTCGAAGAGGTCTCCTTTACTGAAAGACTAACAGAATTCAACCTTTTTTAGTCTTGAACAAAGAAAAGTCTGAGGGGCCAGATTCAAATAGTCAAAATCCTCCAAAGCACTGACAGACCCTGCAGACTTCATCAGAATCAGAAGTAAAACACAACCCCGAGGGCATGAGTCACAATTTGATGGAAGTGCATTTACAGGTGAGAGGTTTTTATTCACACAAAAGGTTTGGGAGAGAATAGAACAAGCCATCCAGTCATGTTGTTGAAGCAGTTAGCATATCATCCAGTTATTTGTTGAAAGAAGCCAAGGTGAGTTCAATTAGCCACTTGCAAGCAAATGGGCAAGAGAGGCACTACAGGGGAGAGAGGCCCTGCTCACTGTGATTTGCCCCTCCTCTCATTTGCAACCATGAAAGAAAGCCAGCCTTCCCAACGTGCTCACATTTATTTTTATGAATAAATTTAATTTTGTTGATTTGCATTTTCAGGGACAGAGAGTACCTGATTTAGAGATAGTATCAACTGTTTCTTGCCCCTTTTATGGATAAAAGACGATCCATCTTGAAGTCTCTTAGTGCCTGAACAAAAGTTTATGTAACAATCAGAACCACCCCAAACACATTTGAATAAAATAGTATTATGCAATTACAAAAAACCCTAAAATACTACATTGTATGTACGAATGTGGCTTGCATCATTTAAAATCCACCTCTTTTTAATCATCTTGTAATTCTCCTAATAATATTAGCTAAGCAGATGCCCTTATTATTATTTTTCTTCAATCCAGAACTGCTTCTGAGAGCTTTGAGAGCATGACAATTATCATATCTGCTGTGTTTACAGCTTAAAATGCTATTTGATGGCATTTTCAATCCCTTTAATATTAAAAACCCTGTGCCTTAACATGTACTTCTGCACAACCCAAGATTATAGACATGAAAACAACTAAAGACCATAAACAAAACATACACAAAATAACAGTAAAAATCTGAATGGGTACTTTTTCTCTCTCCCCGAGTCTGGAATTGTGTTTTTATAGTCATAACTGATAAACCATTTACACATGAGTGGTTACTGCTTATTTTGTGGATATATTTCTATTCTGTCTTCCATTTTTTAAGAGATTTTGACATATTTTGTAATTTCATGGTCACAAATGTTAAGATAAGAAGGGAATTATAATAGTAAAAGAATTTTAGATGGTATCCATTCACCTCAAGCAAAACTCTAGATATACAGTATTTGCTGTAACCCCTTACAGTAGATTCCACATCCGTATATGATGGGAACATACAAAATTACTTGAAATGGTGTTAATACCCACATGTCTCCTACCCATCTATTTTCATCCTGTTCCAGTGGAGAGCACCTGTTTCCTCCAAATACAATTTTCATTTCATTCTCTCTGTTTGATTTCAGCCCTGGGGCTTGACAGTCAATGATATCATTGTGGTGTCAAAGCAGAGTAGTTTTATTTGATAGACTGAGTTCATTCCTTATGAACAGAATCAATCTATAATTTTGATTTTTACTTTCTTTGTTTGTTCCATACTTTTGCCTTTCTCCAACACATTGTCCCTATTTTCAATTATTTTATGCTGCATTATTTTATACATTTCATCAATATAAATATTTTATTAATTATATACAATTATTTAGTCTGATAAAATGTTGTATGTTGAAGCAATACAAATGTTACCTGAAATATTTAGCATATACTGTATTTCATAGTGTAACATTCATAATTTGTTATTCATTGGTGCAGAGTTTACACTGATACTGAATGTTAATTTAAAACATCTGAGAAATTAACCTATTGAACCAACATTTTATACTAGACTATATATGTTCTAGCTGCTGCTTGTGGAAAAAGCTCCAGACAGAGGTTCGAGGGAATAATTGGGGCGGAGCGGTGGCTCTGTGGCTAATGATCTGCGCCTGTGGCTGGAAGGTTGCTGGTTCAAATCCTGCATCCTACTCCGTTGGGCCCCTAAGCAAGGCCCTTAACCCCAACTGCTCAAGGGGCACTGTACAATGGCTGACCCTGCGCTCTGACCCCAGGCTCTCTCCCAAGCTGGGGTATGCGAAAAGACAAATTCCTAATGCAAGAAATTGTATAGGGTTAATAAAGTGATGTTATTATTAATAACCCATGTGCAGGGCTGAGGAAGTAGCAGAAACAGCAAAGCACAGTTCAGGGCCATAGTCTGAGAATGTAGCAGGCCTCGCAGCCAAACTGCAGATAGACTTAGTGGAAGCACAGATAATCACGGTCCAGAGAGGTAATCTGAGAACGTACTATAGCAGTATGTAGCAGGGTTCAAATCCAGGGGATCAAAGCATTGTTGAGGATCCAAAGCAAGCACAAGGTAGGGAATTAGGGAATGAGAGAACTAGGTAACAGTGCTAGAGAACAATAGTCTGCTCCACCTGGGGTGGAAGTGACAGTAAACAGATGGAAAAAGCTTCCTGTCTGATCGTGCACTGTAACTGTGGCAACTGATGCTGACAGACAAGGGCGAAGAGGCTTGCTTCACAATGCTCCAGCAGGGGCAAGGAGGACATTATTTTGTTCAGTGTAGTATAACACAATCAAGTGGACACCTCTAACTGCTAAGAAAATACAACTTTATATTATTCATGTGTATTTACACTATAGAGTAATAATGTTTCTTAAAAATAGTACAGAAATTCTGAAAGGGTTTCATAGGCATACAAAATCACACAGCTTACTATCCATAATAATGCAACTCTCAGAAGGCTGAAGAAAACTTTGTGAGCATGATTTCATGTAATGACATTTCTGTTTCTCACTTATCATTGCTTGTGGCTTTGCCATAATCGGCATTTTCAACATTTGTTCTTCAAATCAGAGTTATTCTTGTAAGTTTTCTAAATGTAATTTTGTGAAAAAAGTTTTTTTTAGCTTTAGAAATGTGTAGAGAGTTACAGTATTCTTGAAATATAAATTCCTCAAGGAGCATAGAGCTTTGTAGCTCATGGGATGACTGCTTGTTTGAAATATGCAGTCCATCTTACGGTCACCAGGTGCAACAATAAAGCACTATAACATTTTGTTTTCACCTCCAGCTTCTTCTGTAAAGGCATCAGGATCTTAAATTCAAAATCTGCACAACACAAATGTATACAGTTGTTTTGTGCTCACAACTGAAGAAGGCTCCAAGGCCGAAACGTTGTTTTCTTTCTTCTCTTTTCAGCATGGAATAAACCTATTACTTGTTCCTTTGCAGCCTACACATGCTGATGCAGCTGCCCACCTCAGCAGTGATTAATTTGGAAATGATCAAGAATATAATTTGTATATTCCATGGTGCCAGTTTTCATTTTCAGTTATTAAAAGTAAAAATAAATTGATAGCAATTGTTTGATAGCATAGTTGTTGCAGACAAGAAAATATAAGTTTTATTAACTTATCTATGAGTATATCTCGATATATACAGTATAAGGGCTTGAATTCTTTTATCCCCTACAAATCCTTGACATTATGCACTTTCTTTGTCCTTGACGGCAACTTTTTTCTATGTAGTACAAAGAGTTTATTTTTAAAAATCTGTTTTATTGAAAGCCTGTCTTAATGAGTAGCCTTTCATTTTCTTGAAATATTCAACGTCTTTCTTGTTTCCTTAACAACACCCTTGAAAAAGCTACTTTTTGTCTACATAGCTCTTCAAAGCAAGGTTAAAATCTTTTCATATTCAATAAAGTTTTTTTTTTCAGTTGAGATCTATCTCGACTACCTGGCAGAATCTTTGAAAGAACATTAGTTTGCTAGACTTTAAACAATCAGGAAGGTCTGAACATTTATACTATACTTGCAACAAAATGTACAAGGTATTTTCATACATTTGATGAGGCTGTTCTCAAGGAATGCAACTGAAAGTTACAGTATTTCCTTTCCCATAGATATGATTCGGTACTAGTACGGAATCATTTCAATTTACTTGTGATTTAATATACTCTCCCAGCATTAAAATCTAAGCAGAAACACCACATTCCTGGTATAAATGGACAAGCACGTGAGTGAGGATTATACTACTTTAATTTGTCTAATCAAGTGTTTCTCTCCTGTACGATTGTGGGAGAGTGTTCCATGATTACAGGCCGTATTTTTCATTTATACTGTACATACTGAAGTCACAGATGAGATTGAAATAAAAAAACATACACAGCTTTTATTGCTTTGCTTTTATGATGTGATAGAGGAAAAACCTTTAAAAAGAAGCAAAAATGTGTAATGGATGAATTTCTATTGGCCAATTAAACTCTAAGACTGAAGTAAAAATGAAAAATAAAACAAGAGTCGCTTAATTTCTTTCTAGAAACAGTGGTCATGACACACTTTGTTCATGGTCAAATCAATGACAATAAATCTTAATGTATTAAAGTAACCTGTAGTATCTAGTGAGTGGTATGATCTGTACCACTTGGTGGCATTACAGTTCAACACCATCTCTGTGTGTCTGTCTAATCCCTGCGGTGATTTATTTTTAAGGAGTTCCTTGGGCTCTTTTACTTACTGCACATGCCTGTAGCTTCTCTTTTGGGAATTAATTTAAATATACACCAGGCTCTAACCAGGAGAATCCCTCCTTTCCCCACCCCCCCACCACTGCAGCTCCCAGTGCTTTGATACCTGCTATTTCCACACCTCCTTTGTGTTAAACTGGTTCTTTTCTGCTGCTCCAAACTAAGGCTTTAATTCTAGATTTGAACTTGGCATAGAATAGTATAGTATAGGATCCAAGTACAATAAGGAAAGTATGTATTTTAATTAGTGTTTTTTATGAGATTGCACTCTAAATGAACAGCTGAATGCAAGACTTTGGATATTTAATGCCATAAAAGATTCTAAGGTTTTCTAAACAGCAGCTTTCTTTATAAAATTGTTTATTTTTTTAGCCAATGCAAAGAAAGATAAAAATAGCTTTATAACATTATTTTTATATATTGTTATGGCAGTATTCTAACAAGCAACATAGCCATAGATTTGCTACACACACAGCATCCAATCACTTTTAAGTATGTGTACTAAAGCATTATATTAAATTATTAGGAACTAACATATATTTCTATTAGAATAACTAATCCTGTTATGAGCTAAACATCTTTACAAATACAGGAAGAAATGCAAACTAGTTAAGCAGTTGGTTAGCTTACCTGAAACAAAGGCTTTCTCTTTTTTCACGATAAAAAGAATATCATTCTTTTTTTTCCCCTTCATTAAGCTGTAAGTTAAACATTTAAATGCAGTGTTATTTTTTCAGTGTAATCTTAAAAAAACACAAGTTAAAAAATTCTAACATAAAGACTAGGGCTTCCTCAGTCAAATAGTGAAAATGATGCTGAAAACAGACCTTGGGTAAACCATTAGAGTTTATGGATCTAAGGGAAAAGGGGGAGTTTGAAAAGCAACTCAAATTTATTTCTCACTGATTTTCTTAAGAAATTTCACATGAGGCTTTAAGAATTATGAGAAACTGACTTTATTTTAATAAGGAACAAGTAATAGGTTTATTCCATGCTGAAAAAAAAGAAAGAAAACACAGCGTTTCAGCCGTGGAGCCTTCATCAGGTGTTTATTTTAATAATACAATTTTAATGTAGACAGAGGGATTTAATAGGGAGAGAAATTAAATGTGTAAACGTGTGTCTTTCCCTAGAAATCTGTAAATGAGATCACACAATACTGTCAAAGATGGAGAATTTTAAATACTTGAATCAGTTTTCCTCACAGATTTCTCATTTCAATAATGATAATAAAAACAATAATCATGATAATACTAATTTAAGACATCCATACTGTATGAAATAGAGCCCAGCAATGTGTATAGCCACTGTGGGCTGATAGTCACAGGAATGCAATATTGTATTTGTGTTCTGTTGACCAAACCAAATGAGGTCTAAATTGCACATTATATAGAAGGTACTGTTTATACTTTTAACTGTACTGTATATACTTACATTGTGTTTTTTGATGTTCCCTAGATTCTCTAGAAAATGAAATTGGTGTAATCTGTAAATGTGACTACTGTACATTGCTTGACTATATCAGAATCAAGAAAGATCACTGATATACATGTAATTTAGGAAGAGGTCCTAATACAGATCCCTGTTTTGTTCTCAACATGACATTATTGCCTATCTCCTTTAACATTATTATTGTTGTTGTTTTTTGTTATGTCATTTTCTTATCTCATTTGTTACATCTTAAATGTTTAATAGTTAAACTCTGTATTTTCAACAGTATTAATTTCAGTATTGAGGTAGTATAATCATAATGATACGTTTAGGCTGTACTATAGAGTAATTCTTACTTAAGATGGTGATTACATGTCCATAAATATGTACAGTAACATGACTTCAATAACACTTGCTGTATGAAATGATCAGTTAACTTCCACATTACAATCAAACTTTTGAGCACCAGTATAGTGTTATATAGTATAATTAAATATTGCATCACTTTTTATGCAAATTTATTCATACTTTTAATGTAAATTACTGAATGTTTACTTGTTCTATAGCATATTCATTTTGTGCATTTTATATATGAAATATATTTTGTTGTGATGATTAAGATTGTTGTGATTAGATTCATTATCTTTCCTTGAGGTTTCACTAATGCAAATATTTGTATATTTCATTTTTTTTCTGATTGATTTGTATTGTTTGTTGCTGTACTGAAAGTAAATCCATCTTCTAGGCAGCATATACTGTATCAGTGCATGGAATTCTGCATGTACAGTATATAATATAGATATATTAATTACAGTATATTAACAAACATTAGTAATATAAATTAATAAAATGCATAACTGCTGCTAATCGTTTTTTTATTAGACCTAGCAAGCAATTGTTTTTATTTCTTAATGTTAAAGCAGTCAAGTCTCACAATTTTGCAAAGGTTTTTTTATATATTAAAGAGAATACAACAGCTGAATGCATTTTGCTGATGCATCTTATTTTCTGACTATGAGATGTATTTCAAATATTTATAATAAATGGTTGGAAAAGGACATTATTCAAAAATGTCCATTATTATTTTTATAAAGAAATGTTAATTTTAATAGTTTTTTTTACTGGATTACATTATTGACTACATTACAAAAGCAGCTCAGTTAAATTTTTCCTTTGGCAAGTGCAAAAGAAGGATACTCAGCAGGTTGAGTAACAAGCTTCTCATTAGCTCTGTTTTACCTTGTACAGTACATGCTTCAGATCCTTCTATTGAATATGCATGCATAAAGTGCTCATTCCAGGTTTTTAAAAATCAGACTGGTAATAGGTTTCTTTTGAAGCATTTACTTTGAAGCATATGGCTCTTGACTGGTACTTGAAGCCCAAAGCAGCATGCCCTGGAATGACCATCGATTAGGAGGAGCCCTCCATCTGGTACAAGCACATGGGACTCCTATTGCACTTGCTGTTATCTCAGAGCAATGAGATAACTCAAGTGTGGAATAGTGTCTGACAAAAATGAAGTGATCTTTGGAAAAAGACATCAGACCTGAATGATTATTTTGAGAACAAAAGCGGTCTGTCAAAATTGCTTTCCCATCCCTGCAAGGAGAGCAATAACAACAAATCATTCACCTTTAACATCTTGGTTTATTGCAATTTAGCAATTCATTATTCTTAATACAGGATTCTCTGAACATCAGGGAAATATTGCATCCATTTCATTTTCTATGTGCAAAACATGATCAAGAGGTTTTAATGCAAAATTCTACAAGAGAATGTTATCTTTTCAGTTGTATTGTTATTATTCAAGACACAATTACGGATGTATTCTTTTTTCATAGGGAAAATGCTGCTGTCAAAGTTCATATGCAATGTCATGATGCATAGGTTTTTCTGATTTCGTGATTCAAAAACCAGTGAACAAAAGCAGGCCTGAAACTAAAAAAAGAGAAAATACACATTTCAAAAACATTTTTCTTTACAATTACTTTTACATTTCTTCATGTTGTTGCATTCCATACTGGATAAGCAGATAAGAAACAGATCACCACTTAGAAAGCTACATTGTGTAAATGATTTATGGGTGTCAGAGTTACAATGGCTTTTAGTCTTCTTTGTATGCAGCTTTTATTATTAAGACAAGCATACAAAACTCATCACTGATGACTGAACACCTGCTTTAATGATTTTTTTCAACCTACAGTTACTCAAACAATCAGCTGGTCCCTTGGAGTCATCTGCTTTTGATTCATCATCGAATGCAAACACTAGAGCATACAGTATCCTGAAAGGCACAAGGTTTTGTTTCCTCCTTACTTGCAAATGCATTTTACAGAGACAAAATAAAATGTCGATGGGTCAAAAATCGAATCTTTAGCAGCTTCACAAAACAGACTTTATTCACTCACACACAGAGAAGTAGTATTTTTAAACAAGCAGCCTCAAACTCACTGAGATTGTCTAGTATTCACACAACTCCTCCTTGGTATAAACACCAACTTTCTCTGTTAGCTTCTGTATCAGGTCCTCCATAATGCAGAGGCCAACTCATGACATAATTTTGTATTCATTTTTTTGTTAGAGATTCTTCATGTATCATATTATTATACAGTACTTATTGCCGTATCAAGAATGCTTAGTGATCAATTCATTTTAAGTTCTTCAACTTCATTATGTTTCAATGAGTTTGTCTTAACCTGCTGTTTGTCAGGCAGGTATTAAGGACAGCAGAGAAGACTGAATTATTCCCAATAGCTTCTTTCAGTGCTATCCATGGGTGATTAGACAGAAAAACAAAATCATTTAACCCCATGTAGTCCATAAATCAGTAGACCCCAAGAGCAGCCAGCAGGAGGACTCTTGGGAAATGAGAATGCGATCATAGAGAGACAGGGTGGGTGAAGAGTGTGATGTGAATGAGTGATGTCATTCTGAGCCCTTTGTATGGAAACTCTGAACATTTTTTACATTTTTTAATCATTAAAAATTGTAATCCAGAACATGATAAGGGAACGATCAGCACCGCATATTCATACTAATAAGCAAATAGAGCACTAATATTTCCAATTTTATGAGTGTTTAAATTCTAATGACAGAAAGGAAAAAAAAAAGTAGATCAAAGCCAATATAACAGTCTGATGATCAGTTTTATAAAACTTAATAATCATTGCTAAGTCATATACAATTGTTTGAGAAATTCTAATCCTGATAACATTTTCTCTAAGTTGCTTCTGCTGCTGTAGACATCTGACAAAGTCAGTCAAACAAAGAGATATTTAAAAGCATAAATCTCAATAAGAAATGAGATTTGAAACCAGCAGCATTACATTGTGAAAATATTGAAGAAAGGACCTTTCAGTCTTACTTACTAAATTTAAGTTGCTTATAAAACAGCTAAGAATATTTTAATGCTGTTGCAAAAACAAAGCCAGAAATCATTAAACAGGCTTCAACTATGTTGTTTTTTGTAGAGTAACCATAGTGCTTTATGACTATTTTAAAAAGAGATTATGTTGGTCCTACCTTATTAAGGAGCATCATTTTCTGTTTTTCCTCAGTTCACAAATTAATTATTCGATATATCTTGCAGTACCACTATTAGTTAGTGTGAACTGGAATTTAGGATGTAGCATTTTTTTTGCATTTTTAAACAGTATTTATGACTAAAACACAATTGTGTTCAAATAATTTTATAAACATACATCAGCAGAGACTATTTTACATTTCAATCAATAAAAGTTAATCAAATAAGGAAGAAATTCCACAAACTTCACATTCTGTACAATAGCATTAATTTTCTTTTTTTTTTAATTCAAACAGATACATCATGCTATTGCTGTACTCTAGGTTTATAATGTGACAGCACTTAAAAAATTCACAGTATAAATGTTCAGTTCTGTACTTTGTCAAGTTTAAAAACATTAATTTAGAGATTCATGTAAAATAATGTCCTACAAAAATAAACCACTTTTATCCTGCTATAATTTTAGATTAAACTGTCCTAGTTTTTGCAGTGCAGTTTAATTTTTTTCTTAATTCAAATGGGAGGCATTTTACTGAAGGAATGGAAGAAGAGAATGAGATATCCATGACACTGAAAATGTTAAAGATAATAGGTTTTCCATGGTGATTTCAACTTTGATATAGAACAATGACTGCATTCTACAAAAGCCACTGCATTCAGTATTGTCCCACCAAATGGATAAAAATCCATTAAACAAGTAATTATAGCTTTGTTTTGCATACCAAGGTGTTCTTCGATTGCTCCCTTCCATAATGTTAATCACTGGTGGAAATTAAAAAGAAAGTCAGAAAATTGTAATTTCTTTCTTGGAAAAAAAAAGCGTAAAAACTTTGAATTGGTTTTGTTTGAATTGGTTGAATTATCGATTGAATTTTAAGGAAGTGTGAAAAGTTTAATAATTCCCGAAGGTAAGATTTTACATTCATTCTATTTAAATCTTCATCATAAAGAGATTTGTGTTACTCATTCTCAGACTTACTGCTGAAGTGTGTATTTATTTGTCAATAGGCCATTTCACTTCTAACTACACAAAAGAGATACAATGTCAAGACAATAATATGTGATTACTTCGAGTTTTATATAAAAGTTGTACTTTACATTAAAATTTAAAGCATAATTTAAGAAATCCAGGTAGGTTCATTTTTTTTTAAAAGAAAGAAAATGTTTGATATTATTGAGTGATTGCACACTGATTAAAAGATGATATGCAAAAACATCAAATTATCCAATGGTTCCTTTTTTTGGTTCTCTAAATGAACTTTAATACAGTATCTCATTTTGAAAATCTGTAAAAATGTATGCTTAGTGAGGCCTCGAGCAGTTACATTTAGTGGCAATTGTAAAAAATAATCCTTCCCCCCTCCCTTGTTTAATTTAAAGATTTCTGTGGAAAAAATCCTTAAACACAAAACCATCACGTATAATAATACGTACAACTGGTTTCCTGTTGAATGAGCTGATGGACCGGGTTCAATTCCAGGCGGTGTACTACAGTATATAGTACAGTTGAATTTTTTTAATTTTATTTCAAGTTAAATTGTTGGATGATTACTGGCTGCTGACATTTGGATTAAGACAAAATATAGATTTTCTCAATTCGGGTGTAAACCTGAAAGAGACACATCATGTTCACAATAAACTATAATAGTGGACTATTTTTATGCAGTCGGCTCTATGAGAAACAAACCAAAAGTAATGCTCTGATCGCACTTTGAACCGCCTGGGTGCAGCTCGCTACATTACAGTGCTCATTACCACTACAAGGACAATAGAAGTTTTTTTTTAAAAAGAAACAAATGTCAAAATGTTTCCAAATGTCCACTTGTGATATTTTAGCTGCTTAGTTACATGATTCCATATTAATATAACTATCAATTGATGTTAAATCACTACAACATTTATCTTTTTACAATAAAAGTAAGTGGTGTTCTTACTACGGATTCTTAGAAAACGATAAAACGTTATAACTTTTTATGATGTACGGAATATAAGCTTAATAATGTTAGAACAAGCACGTTCAAACCAGAATTCATTGTAAGTTACCAAGTTAAAGACTTTGATGCATAAAATATTTATGCATAATTAAATTAGATATGATGAAGGTGGAAGGTTGTGTACTTTTGTCCAACTGAGCAATCTTGCTTTTATAAAATATACCAACTTTTTAATGTTTCATGATTAACATGCTGTAATACACAGTTTAAAATGATTAAAAGTCTAAAGAGTATACAACTTAAGTTCTTAATTGGAAAAAGATTGTCCCTCAGTAGTGACCGGGATTCGAAACCAGGCATTTTCTGGCGACATCTCAAATGCTGTATATGAGAAGTTAAGCTTTAATATCTCCACCTGGCGGTTTTACAAGGTGCTTCCGGATACTATTATCCTATTTCAAAAAACAAAAAACATGCGGTAGGATGTGGTATATTGTGCCATGTCCACCACATTTTGACACAGTGTTCCTTGCTCATTTTAAATGGGTGGATCTGTACAATGATACGTTTTCACTGAATCTCTAAAATTAAGAAATGGAAGGAAGTTTTGACTTCTCACACTGAACGTACACCTGGGAATATCCAATTGTAAAATCATATACAGTAATTCAAAATGAGGTCCAAAGTTGTCAGGGGGTACAGCCCAGTCTAGTAAAAAACAGTTTTATCGGAGCCTACTGACATAACAATATTTAAAGTTATTACATGACAAATAGACAGGTTTATTGATAAAATAGGTTTGACTGTGATTACTAAATTTGACACCTACAGTAATAAATTAATAGCTGAAAACATAAAAAGAAGTCTATGACAAAAATATAGAATATCAGGACAGGGGACCTAAATCTCACTGTTCCTGTTGAAGTGGGCAAAAAATAATTCAAAGCACTTTGCTGTTTAAACCTAGCTTTAGCTAAAGCATCAATCCTATTGGAGTCTACTTGTATGTGAAGATGTACTTTAATGAGTACACTTGTGTTTGTCTGTTATATTACGCATTTCATACAGTTCTTTGTTTAGATAAAATGGAGAGTTTCTACTATGAAGAGATGTGACACAATCATCAGCTGTAGACAATAGCTCTTTCTAAGGCATCAACCATGTTTTAATGAACTGCAAGTCACTCATCGCATGTTTAATAAAAACGCCACATATACAGATCAGTTGTGGAATAAAAAGGCATGCTCATCTCATAAATATGGAGTTTTGGATTCTGAGTTCCTGTGATCTTGTAGGATCAAAAGTTTCAAAAACAACCAGCTTTCGCACACAAAAACAGCTTTACAATTCTATAGCAATATTAGAAATAAGGATATTTCACTGAATGCAAGTACATTATGTCATTAAACCACACAGAAAAGGACGATTTGCATTTTTAAGCAATTGAATTATATGTGGCAAAGGATGAATAAAACTGAATATGGGACAGACAGATCAAGTCCACCATTTTTTGTTTTCAGAGAGTTGCTCCAGTACTGTATGCCATGAAAAGGAAATAGATTTTTTTTGTAGTAAACCAGGTGTTAAATTTAAACAACCTGCATTGCTCACTCTTAAAATTAATATCATTTTATTACGTTCTGTTCACTGTATTTATCTTTGGCTGTTCAAGTGTACCAACCACTTATGCTGCATCGGCCATTAGATTTACCTCTTTCAGGCAGCTCTGACATTGAGTATTATTGGATTTAAGAAGGTCAGTCTCATCATTATGAAGTGCAGTGATATCTGATGGGCCTGATGAGGGAGGGGAGCCAATTCGTAGCTGTAACTACCTGCCATGCTTTGAAATATTTCACTTGCTTCTGATTGTATCATCATGGAATTTTCACACTTGATGCCACACTGGTTTTAAACCCCAGAAAGGGGTTTAACATTTGGCATTTCAGGTTCAAGTAGCACTTTTCTGTTAATATCCTTTGGCTCTGAATGTGCAAATAGAAAGACACTGTCTGCTTTTCAGAAGATTAAGATGCTGGATTTTCCAGTCTTTTGATTCTTGGATATATTCAGAATATAGGATTTTGTTTGGTTTTTATTTACGATTTAAAAGTTATAATTCTCAAATTCTCAGGAATATTATTTTCTGATTTGAATAAAACAAACATGATTCTTGTCAGTTTATTGAAGTATCAAGTATCACGAGAAAATAAATCTTAATAATCTTCCAATTATTTTTGTGTGTGAATATATACTATATAAGCATTTATTAATTCCATTGACAAAAGTAATCATTGGAAAGGAATCAATAATTGTTAGCCTTTTATTTTTAAAGAAAAAAAGATTATTTTTATACTGATTTTAAAAAAGCATATTAAACATAGGCTTATATACAGTAACACTTCTTATTTTTGGGTAAACTGCTTTTGCTGTTTTATTGACTCTTATGTTACTTGCAAATGGACGCCAATGTATTTCTTTTTATCATTCTCTTTAGAAAACTAATACAAATTCATTTTGCAAAACACTACAGAGTGCGAAAGTCACAGTAACCAAAACAATTCTCATATATTGTTCTTAGCATGTGCTCTTTTCTTCCCACTTCTCTGTCCATCTGGCAAGTGGCATTAAGTGCCTGGTTACTACAAATACTGTATCTCTTTTCTTTGAAGCAGTGTCCAAACATGCCTCTGCAGCATTTTTACATTCTTCAGCAGTTCACACCCTTAATTCTGTCTGTATTCCATTAAAACCTACAGTACCTGCCAATACCACTTTTACTAATGAGACTAGGAAAGTGACAAATGTTTAAAGTCTTAAAATATTCAAATTGTTGCATTTTTGTATCCTCCTTTACTTAAAGAATGTTTTGGCATGATTAGTTTGTCTCACACCAAACCTTTCAGCATTGGAGGTTTTTCTGCATGTTTGCATGCTCATCTTATTTGCATTTTCCTGTCATTCGTTATTCTTGATTTGTTAACTGGACTGTACATTCCCTTCAAGAAGTGCTGATGAAAGATTGGACTGGGTATATTAGCCAGATAAAGACTTAGCAAGTGCAATTTGCAGTCAGGTGGCTTTATCATCATCAAAACCCCTTAGGAGACTGAAAACTAAGTGAGTGAATAATAAACACTGGCTGATTAGTGTTATACTAATTAAGACAGATGGATTGGAAGGGGGGCTTGTACTCCTGGTCAGAATGTAATTGTTACTCAAAAAAGTGACAGAAAAATTAAGAAAAAATTCAGGGAATGTGTATGTCTTTTTGGAACACTGTAGAAAAAAAATAACATACATCAGTTTAACTCCATTCTAGTGAGATGCATTTCAGCTTGCATTTAGTACAGTACCTTTCTAATTAATGGGTTTTTATTGTTTCAAATATTTGTTTCAAATAATAAACACACACACACAAACACATATATTGCATTTGTGTAATGTATATTTAACCTTTGTACTGTTTATAAACTGATCATGAAAATAAATCTATAAATAGTATTTATTATGCATACATCATGCATGTACAGTATGTTTTTAGAAATATCAACAGAATTAACAATAGTGGACTATAAAAGACATAAATGACTATTATACACTCAAGTAACCTTGACAGTTTCATAAACACTAAATCACCTCTTTACTGAGAGAGATGATTGGACACAGATAAAGAGGTGATTTTACCTGTTGAATGTCAAGCATGGTGACAATAAAAAAAATCCAATATTTCATGCTCATCAAGCGAGCAATGTCTTTAATTTGTAATAGGTATGTTGGAGGCTAGATTAAGTAAGTGCACTGTTGCTTTCCACCTAGTCACTATAGTACTTGTAGCCATTGAAAATAGTCTAACTCCACATCTCTATGTGGATCAAGTCCTTGAACCTCAGTAGCTGCCCTTCCTGCAGGATCATCCAAACATGACATTCTTGTGGGATAGGGCTTGCTATGAGCGTAATGATGATTCTTGTTAGATAAGAATGTGAAAGTTATGTCATGGATACCTTACTTGCCAGAAGTGAGCACAACTAAACATCTGTAAGATGAGTCTGGTGATGAGTGCAGTCTGGCATCTAGTGCTCTAAGACCAGCGAAGAGTCACATGCTTGTCCAGGCTGGAGAAAAAATAGATAAAATCCCCCAAGACAGAAATTATATTGTAACTTGAAAGACATTATGCAATGCAGCTACTGTATATCGCTAGTGTTCGGAACAGTAGCCTCACATGCTACTAGCCTGTGATCTTTAACTGTAAGATTCATGTTGATCAACCCCATTCATGACAATTGTTAATCAGCATAATGATTTTACTGATGTCATGTCTAATAATTGTCATTTATCATTTTCCTGATAATTTTGTGAATTTGTTGCAACTATACATAATGTTTCTTTTGATGCCATCTGTATACACTATGGATGCATATGCATTTTTTTTTCCTGAGGGTTAAATCAGAAAAATAACAAGGGAACTTACAAACAAGATGAAACCATTTAGACCATTTAGCTCATTTGATTTTTCAGTAGCTTGTTGATGAAAATGTCTTCTCTATTCTTTTCTTGAAAGCCAAAATGATTCTCAGAAGTCACTGGGAAAAAATGCATGAGAATACTGTAATATATAAAGTTTGTAATATTTGTTAATGTACCGATTTTTAGCAACTTAGAAACACTAACAACTAATTTTATATTTCAACGTACAGCAATAATGCATAACATAATAGTTTTGTAGTTTTTAATAAATATGTTTTACTTTGGTTTCACTACAGCTTTCACATTGACTGCACATGTATTTACAGTGAGAACAGCCTATTTTGTTTGATATAGAATATTTTGATTTTCATTCTTTAGACCGCTATTGTGAATCCAGTGCTTGGTTAAATCAGTCATTAAGCTGTAAGAAAGCATTGAATCATGAATATAGCTTTTTTTGGACTTCATATCTTCAGGAAGCCCACTTTAGTCAATCTCAAATCTTATTCTTTTTCTAGCTGTCATCATCAACACCTTTAACAGGATGTTTGTCCCATGGCTCATTAAACTAATGGCTTAATGGAGTTCCCATTCAATGGCTGCAGGTTTTTGGGGGAGTTCAGTAAAAGGTCAATTCACTGAGATCGTCATATATTTCTGTTTTGAAAGATCCCATAGGATAATAGTTGTTTGTTGTTTTTTTTTTGGTGCTGGAATTTTATGACCATTTTATTTGTTCTACTGCAATTTTATATGGTTCGGTAAATGTCAGTTTTCATCTTACTGATTGCAGTTTGGGCAGCACGGTGGTGCAATGGTTAACATTGTTGCTTCGCAGTGCTGGGATCCTGGGTTCATGTTCTGGGCTATTTCTGCATAGGATTTGTACTGTATGTTCTCCCTGTGTTTTCATGAGTTCCACCTTCAGTCCAAAGAGAAACTGGTAGGATTGGCTTCTGAGAAAATTTGTTCTGGGTGAGTGTGTGCATGAATGTGTCTGTGTGTGCTTAGCAATGGACTGGTGTCCTGTCCAGGGTGTAGGCTCCAGCTCCCCCACTACCCTCTACTGGATAAAGCAATTAGAAAATTGATGGATGATTCCAAATCATACTTTTGACCTAAGAATTTTAAGTCCATTCATGTTCTTTTAAAAAGATGTATTTTCTTCTTTACTTGGAAATGATTCTGTTGTCCTTCATTACAGATGTTATTCTCATTCCATCAATACATCACCATTCTTAGCAGTGCATCTTCCTTTGAATGTGATGTCTTTGATATATCTATATCAATCCAAAAGCCTCCCACTCATTTTTAAATGTTTTTATACATTTATGTTCAGTATTGCCATCCTTTAATTTACTTTTTTCAGTGCATATTGATTGAAGAAATCGTAGGCTCTTCCTGTCTTCCATGAGTTCAAGGATTTCCTCAGTAATCCACTTGTTTTTCATCCACTTCCTGATTGTTGCATGCATTTCTCATTTCTTACTTGTGATAGTTCCATTTGCTATTTCACCTAGTGTTTCCTCAGTATTTCATCCATTTCTATCCTCTTTTATTATTTTCCAACTTTCACATTAGATCTCAGATCACTATGACCACATCTTAAAGTTTGCATTACTTTTTCTTGCTTTATCAGATTTGTTATAGAAAGTTGCTAAATTGTGTACAATTATACCCATTTACCCATGATGGTTCTTGCAATACCTGTAATAAAAACATATTTTCCACTATGACACAGAACACAGAGCAAAAGTAAAAATGTGACTTAGTTAATGTAAAAAAAATTAATGATGCTGCTGAGCCATGATTGAAAAAAGGTCTCATTGGAAAGGTATTATCTCCTCAGGCAATTAAATGTTTTACTTTGTGTCTGTCTTAAGTGATGGACATACTGTAAATCTTGAAATGGTGGAAAAAAAGGAAAGTTATGTTCATAAGATATACTATAGTTGGCTCACAAGAAATTAGCGTACTAAGATTTTGATCCCAGATTATTATGACAATTATCACCCCTGTATACACATTATACAATATTTTTCTCAATTAAAGTACTGTATAGGCTTTTACACCCTCAACTATATTCTTGAAATGTCCTTCAATACCACCTTTATTTCTGAGAAAACATTTGGCAGTACTCCCATATAGATCTAAATTCTGAGTAGCTATTTGTTATGTTTAAACAAAGAAGCAGTGTCTGTAAATGTTGATTTGTATTGGAAACTTCTGTTTTGATGTATGACATGCAGCATTTAAACCAGAATCTTTGTGTAACAGAGACGAAACAAAAGTACTTAATTGAAAGAACCAAACGTTTCTTTCCAGTATCTCTGTTACACAGACATTTCAATTAAAATGATTTATTACAAATACATAATGGATTTACAATAAGTAACTAAAGATGTAACTGCCTGGGGGTTGGGTTTTAGTACTGAAATAAGTAAAAACTAACTTTTCTAATTATTTTGGTCTTTGCAAGAGCACATACAGATGTAAGTTATAAACCTGCACCCCTTGTTTGTTTGTAGAGTAAATATGTATTCAAGACATTTTGGTAGCTATTGAGTGTTTTTGGAGGCATCATCTTCATGACTTAATGACCATTAAAACAACAAATACACCTTTATCTGATCAAGCTGTATATACTGTATCCTGTATATCTATCTTTTTGTAGTCCTGATTCTAAAAGGTAACCTACAAACTTGCCTTGCTGACTTTGCATAAATTACTTACAGTAGGTGCCTCAGGCTATTACCAAAATGAATTACATGGGAGATTTTTTTTAATGCAATATTTAACTCCTTCCCATTTCCTACAAAAACACCAGGACTGTCATCGACAATCAAAAGCATTTACTGTATATACAGTTTCAGTATTGTGCTGCTTTACTAATGAAGTAATGAAGCAGTGTTTTTTGTCTGGGTTAAAACAGTGTTTAAATCTTACAATATTACAATATAATGACTGTTCTTTTTGTAGCAGAAGGACATGCAGTCCATAATTTTGTCTGCTTCCGACAATGCACTTTAGTGATTAACAAACAATAATTAATGTTCTTGCTTTCTCTTGCATGGAAGCTATGTTTTTGCATCAAGTTTAATGCCATGCTATTACCGAAATAAAAAGCCTGATTACTTTTTAACATGATCTCAGCTGGATCTCATCCTGTGCCAGGCAAAAGACAGAGCTCCTGAATAATTATCATAGTAAAAAAAGCAGATGGGATCACTAAAAGCCTAAAATAGTCTAAAAAGTGTTTTTAGCCATTTTTAAATTCACAAGCACTGTGAGTAAAGTACAAATGAAATTAAAATTAACAAGACATACAGTCTTTTTGTTACACTTTTTACAGTGCAAATTATTTGCAACTTATTTCTGTATTATAAACATTGCAGTTTACAGTTATAGAACTCCTTTTTGGATTAATTACATGTTCCTTTCAGACAGATAACCACAAGGCTGGTTTAATATCAATAAACTCAACAATCAAACAAAACAGTGCTTTACTTCCCAATATTTCTGCACGATTGAATATGAAGTTTTCGTTATACTCCTGTATAATGACACTTTTATTGTGAAAGCATTTTTGATAATTTAATCAAAATGAATTTTTAAAGTAGACTTCCTGCTATGAGAGGTTAATCTGTATTTTTAGCAAGAATGTGCAAGAAAAGTCAAGGATAAATCTATTTATCAGTACTTCTGTATCAAAGAACCATACTAGAAGTACTGTATCAGATTAACATGTGCCCTCTCATTGACAGTTCATCATAATTTTGTTACAGAGACGGTCTAATTAAAGTTCCTTTTTATAACCTCAGGTGAAAAGGAAATGAACATCAAGCGTCATGAAAGGGTGTTAGAAAACAAAACGTCCAGGTAGGCAGACCTTCATGTTTTCATAGGCAATTTTACTAAGGTATGTTTTAAAGAAAAACAATGTTTTCTTAATTACCTGAAGTTTAGTTGCTGTAAATGATTTTTAGTAATTTCTTAATTGGGACAGCACATTTAATGGTAATGAGACAATAAATGACATGAGATAAGATGTGGTGACAGAGCAATGTAAAATAAGTTGTTTTGGCTCATTTGATTTAATGAGCAGTGTGAAAAGTCAACAAAACCACTGAAATTGATTCTGCAAAATGATCCTCTTTGCAAGCTCCCATCAGAATGTGGTATATCTAAAATTAATTTAATCAGGGTAGCTTTCTACTTGCACAGCCATTAGACAGCAACACAGAGGTATTCATACAGCATTGACATCTGAAAGGCTTTTTCAACTTTGTGGAAGCTCTAAATTGAATATCCAATTCTAGCAGCTAGAATTCTACACACAAGAGTAAACATAGATTATACGCATGGATTTCTGAACATTGAATCCGTTTTATATTGTGTATATAGTATGTAAGGTGAGATTCAGTTAATAGCTGATTTTATTCTTTTTTTTCATATGAAGGTATTCATGGTATCTTTCCTTGTGTTACATTATCTCATTATCTTTAGTGTAGTTTAGGTCTGGGATTTTAGCTTTTGGTTCAAGACAGACACATTTTGTAAATTAACACTTTTGTGTTTTTTTTCTCAGTTTATTGGAGAGTAAGTCTAAGATGTAAAATTCTTCGCACTTTGGAAAACATAACGCAAACCTGATAATTGTGCTGGTGTTTCAGTCCTAGCCTTTAACAATATATTCTAATAGGAGATGTCTCCCAGAAACATATTGTGTTACTCCATATTTAATTACTGCTCAGCTTTTCCTGTTATGATTTTTTCCCTATCTTATTTGGCACTAAGGTAAAAGCAGCTGGATAATCTTCTATTGTAAGTGTCTTTTAAGTGTGCTTACATATTAAGTAGAGAAAAAGAGCAGTGGCTACAGTATTTGTTTGGAAACAGCTGATAAATGCAAACCAAATGTACATATTTGATAAGCAACACATTTGGTTAAAAAGCTTTAGGAATGAATTGTACGTAAAATAAATGTATGAATACATGCTGTTTGAAATGTCTCAATTTGAATTCTCAAGTGAGTACAAAGCTGCAACAATGTATTATTCAAACCCATTTATGATACTGTTTACAGTCAATGCAATGGTCATTTTTCTTAACATAACTTCTTTATGTTAACAGACAAAACTACCTTCTAAAGCGGCTTGTTACTTAAAATCTTTCAATTGTAATATCTTTACTTATCTTACTTCATAATATAACATAAATCCTAATCTCTAGTGTATAAATGTATTGCATAGTGTATGTGCATAGGGGTGGGTGTGCAAATATTGTTATCCCTTTTATCTGATTTCACTTCATTGTGATATTTAGAATAAACAACTTTATTTCGATAGTTGCTGTTTTGTGTAGAGCCTTTAAAGTAAACATTTATATGCTAAATTTAATTTTACTTTGAGTTTTCTTTCCTTTCAATCAGCTTGTACTTTTAATTATGTAGTATATAAAACATATTCTCAGTGCTTGACACAGATAACAGTGTATCCTATGAAAGGTCTTTGCTTTTAGATTCTTTCAGGGGGAGGACCTGTTTAATACAATCCCTGCAATGCAATGATTAATATAGCTAACTACAAACACATTTGATGAAATTTGGTCTGCCAAAAGAAAAAACATTTTCATTCAGAATCTTTTGCAGGTGCTCTTGACTCCCATTGCTCCATTAACAGCTAAATTAACATGCTAATCTCTTCAACTTGAATTAAAATCAATTAATTGGTAGCTCAAGGAAAATAAAATGCAGTGTTTTCGTGTAGCAGCCAAATTGGACATTTGAGAAGCTACTGAGAACTGTTTCAGTCTCATTATTATATAAGGTTTATTCAGGATTGTCAAACTGCAGTGCTTATTTTCTTCCTAATGGTATAATACTTTAAAAGTGAATAAAATAAAGACGATTCCAGCAGTCGACGATTCATGGGATTTTTGGTTTCTTAATGGGAGAGCATCTAACAAGAAATTACAGTCTGTATAATCATTTAACATAGCTGAATCTGGACAGGTAAAAGTTAACAAAATAAACTCAATTATTGTTATCATTTGGGATTTATTTTGAACAGCTTTCAAGTCTACAATGCCTTAATTAAGATAAAATAATGCCTCAGACTCAAATTTTGTTTGATCTGTTCTTACAATTTCACTTTAATGGTAAAATATACCAAGATCAGTTTTGAGTCTCTCTGCTGTGCAAAATTGAACTGCTATTTCTTTACCCATGTGTACTAAATGTAGTTTTCTAAGTAATTGTGTAGCCTTTCTTCACTCATAAGATCCGAACAGAGCGATTGATTATGGACAATTTGAAACAATTGTTTAGGAACATTGTGTCAGAGCCACTTAAAAACACTTTTGGAATTGTGCTTAGTTCTAATTTGCACTTTTCATCGAATATCTAATGTTTTTAAACAAATTAGAGGTTTGATTCAAAATGTTGTTTTTTCTTGCAACACTCCATTTTTTGCATGTGTTGGAATTAAAATTAACAACAAAGCCAATCAATGTGATTAATGAGATGAGTTTTTACCACAGGACAACCTTTAAATAAGGTATTTACTTTGGAAAAAAAGAAAGCTTTTTATAATAGTGTACAGTATATATGCATTGGGGTGGGTTAAGGTTGTAAGTCTCTGA
Organism: Lepisosteus platostomus; assembly: GCF_059453375.1. NCBI lineage: Eukaryota > Metazoa > Chordata > Actinopteri > Semionotiformes > Lepisosteidae > Lepisosteus > Lepisosteus platostomus. The sequence goes on from NC_142623.1 coordinate 33,791,492, forward strand.
ATTCATAGCTGGTGGTTTGTGTGGTCAAGACCCTATTGCAGAAAGTGTTGTACAGTACCTTGAGTGAAGTACCAGCATTATTTAGGATAATCCCTGTGATTGTCCAGTATTCAGTTCATTTTAGGGGGATTACACAATCTATTGTTCACAAAACACAATGACACTAACTTAAACTTTGGCCCAATAAGTGGATGTGGCTCAGGTATGGAAATTAACTCTGCATGTGTTAGTTCCCTTTAATAAAAAATCACTTTCTGCACAGTACAGTCAGTCTGACTTTGCTGAAATCATTTTGGTTAAATCTCATCTCTCTTGAAAAAACAACCACCTTTGCTGAAAACAGAATCCAGAAACCTGCATGCAGATTATAATGATTAAATTGTGACATCATAAAATGATGCACATGTAGACAAATCTAAAGAGATTTCCTGAAGTCAACGTAAAACTCCTCATCATTTATTTTCTTGTGATATCGAGATCTTTGAGATACTGTAGCTGTGATTTCCAAAACTTCATAATTTTCACAATGCTGATGAGGCAAGAGCTGAATTTGCCCTTGAGTCCTCTGTGATTTATTTTTGCTTGTAATGTACAGTAAATAACCAAGTTGAGTAAAAAGTTCAATTTTCCTCCGAAATAGACTGTTAGGATGTTCTTTGTATTCTGTTTATTTTTTTCTTCGATCAAAGTGTCCATTATTCTGATGTAAATTATTTAATGTTCTGTCTTAATGTTTTATTGGTAATTCTAAATAAATCCTTATACTGTATATTGACTACTGCTCTGCAGTGAAACAATTGGCTTGTGAAAGTAGCCTTTCTGAATACAAATAAGATGATCTGATTACTGTTAGTTTTTTAAAACGTTTTAAGATTGAGCTCTTACAATTATACATTTGCTTTTTAATTAAACTTTGAAAAGATTAAAATTCTTTGTCTGATTTTCTTTCTGTATTTTTTAAATAAATAATGATATTTTATATTATAGATAACAGGATAAAACTATGACTAGTCTTGTGAAACAGTATATTACAAGGACACACACTTCCACATAAAAACTGAGAATAAAGGCACCACTAAAGTTTGCATATTAAACATTTTATCATTCTGTTTTTAGGAAGCAAGTTCTCAGATATTCATGGCATTCCACATCTAGCTAATTTCCTTAACTCATAACCTCTTAACAACACACTGAGGAATCCAAATCGAATTTCTTCTGTTTAGCCCTAAACAAACTGAACTGAGACAGTGTCAGGCTGGCAGATGGATACTGCCCTTTTGCAATTCACAGATTCAATTTGTCACTTCGAGCACCAAAGCATGAGACGTACATGTAATCCTTGCATATGAAAAGATCTGCAGTTGTACTTCCTAGCCAAAGCATAGTATACACTACATCTCAAACTCACACAGATCCCTTACTTTTTCATACTGTACCATTACATTTTGCAAAAGCAAGTTTAGCTAACTTGCAAACATAGTGTAGAACCCTTTTGGTTCTTTCCTAACATGGCAATTTTGATTGCATTCATAGTGAGCAAATCCGTCCTCTAGAAACTATTTCTTTCCAGGATATAATAAAGGACGCTTTCATGACACCTGTGTTATTATGTGTGTTTTGTTAGGTGTTGTGCGTCCACAGAAAAATAACTAAAACATACAAAGTTTGGGAGGCAAAGTGCTGCCTTATAATATTAGGGCTGTAGGTTTAGTTACCATGATACGTTCTTCCTGTGTTCCAAAGACATGCAGCTAAGTTAACTTTCTCCTGGGAAACCTGCCTTGGTGTGAGCATGTGTTTTTGTGTGTGCCCTGTGATGGACTGGCATCCCAACCAGGGTGTATCTTGCCATTGTTTTCCAGGATAAGTGCTAGCACCCTGCGACCCTATGTAAGATAAAGTGGTCAGAAAATGGATGGATGGAAACAGGAATAGTTGATACTGTAAGTTGGTAATACAGGACGTGATTGTCTGTGGGTGTGGTTCTTGGTGGTAACTTCTACTGGAGTTAAGAAAAGGTAACATAACACTTCAGTATAATGGTATTCTTCCAAAGCTAAGCCTTTGTTTTCTGCGTAATTTGCTGACTGATAACCATATTATATTACTGATATAATATGGTATGATATGATACTGTATGTTACTGATAACATATTATTCTGAAAAGGAGCTTAAAGTGTTTTCATTACTGATTACCCAAAATATTTCTGTCTTGTCTCACCTTGAACTGAAAAAAAGGTAAGAGATACAGAAGAAACTATTGAAAGCAGAGATTTCAGAAATGGAACACATTTTAACAGTTATCACAGAGTCATCTATTTTCCACACAGATTCATTAGGAATTCTAAAAGAAGTATTATTCTACTATTCCTCCATATGGTTTTTGTAAATCCACCTAAACATTTCCAAACCTGTATTTTTTAGAATTGATAGAATCAGTTGTTTTTCTTGTTAAGTACTGTGAATATCAACATTTCAAGGACATTTTTATCATCCATATTAGGGACAGTTGATACTTTTGGAATGATTTTAGTAAACAAACATACATTAGAGAATCAGAATAGTTTAGGCTACCTAGTGGCTTAAATTGTAAAAGCACATACAGTACTCCAAATAGAGAGCCTGAGTGTTGGTCATGCCACTAGCTGACTGAGACTGGGATTCCCAAGTACACACTGCTGGGGGTAGAGCTCTTTAAGCTCCTGACAAAACAGCGACCCCAGCAAAAAATTGTAGTAATACATTACAGAAAGTGTCCCGGAGCCATTGAACTACAACCCATTAAACGCAGGTTTGTCTTTACTACTCAAAAATTTTAATCACAATGTCTTTTAAGAGCAAACAACCTGCTGTGAATTGTGGGAATGTGAATAATAATGTTTGGTTATTTCAAAGTGCTACGAAGTAGAGTCATGTAAAAAAAAAAAACTTTTAATTTCACTTTTCATATTTGCATATTAAGTTCAAAGTTAGCAGCTATGAATGATGGTTTCACTCATCAGTGTGGCATAGCTAACTTAGTGAAATACGCATACATATATCCATTATTAGTAGTATATTGATAATAATAATGCTTATATATCTGTATGTAAATATTAGTGTCTGTCCTAGATTAGGAATTTAGACATATGTCTGTGTAATAGTATACACATAGAAATAATATTTAACTCCTACTGGTGAAGGCCTCCATTTCTATTTCTTTTTTCTAGTGAATTATAATGCCATCACTCTCGAGTCATCAATAGTGCAATTAAGCTGAGCACTATGTGTCAATTTCCATTAAGATTTATGAAAAATAGGCAAAACAAATATAAACACTGCACCAATGCTGTAGGACTTGTGTGAAGCACTTGCTAAATGCACTCGACAGGTTTATAAATTTCCCATATCTTTTCACTGCATTAATGTGTTTGAGATTGGATACATATATCATTGAGCTAATAATTCCTGAATCCAATCTACAAAGAAAAATGTGTATTATAAATCCTGACGAGATTTTGTGGTTATACTTGGTATTCTAACAAATAATATATTTAAAATATGTAAGAGGTAATGTATACGTGAAAACATATTTGACATTTGGTAAACAAAATCTGGGGAAAAAATTAAGAAACAGTTTCTGAAGTCTCGTTAGAAGTGTACTCTTCAGGAGATAATGGGACAAAATTAATTTAGCGCTTCATGGAGTTGCTATGCTTTCTTGCCCCTTAAGGATGAACACAATGTCTGAACAAACAAGCAACTATAGCCTGGGATTTTTCAGATTTTCTGCAATGTCACAGACTAAATCATTAGTAAGACGTTTGCGTGGTAGTACAGCATGTTAAGTCAAAACTGGAAAACTAATGCTAAGGGAACAATGACACAAACCGTCAAAATATAAGATGAAAAAACTGTGGCCAAATTTAATGGTCTCCTTCTCTGCTGTTTAAAGATAATTAAACAGTCTTTAATGAGTCAGAAATTGCTCTCTCAATAAGTCACTTGTTTTATGATTTTATGTTTTGAGTGTTGGATGACTATAAAAACAGCAACTGGTTTAACTGTACTTGAATAAAAATAAAAATAATAATACTTGTAATATTAAATAAATCATATTAAGAATTATCTCGAATTATCTTAATCCAAACTTTTTTCTAATTCTTTTGTTTGTTTAGGGGTTTAATATTATTGTCCAGATAAAATTATTATTGGTTTATATTGATGTGTAAATTAAGAGACTACTGATTACAGTACAGTATAATCAGAGATGGATTCTGCCCCTAAATTTACTAGATTTTAATGGCCACTCTTTAGTCTGATGCTTAGAAAAAAAAGTGCATTTCCTGCTTTGACAAAATGTAACACCACCACTGTAGAAGCTCATATTCCTTTACCTGTGAAGTGTTTTGGTGAATGACCATGTCTATAAGGCATCGGTTCCTGGGAAATAACAAGGAAATTAAGATCCAGCTCTCAAGACTCCATTTAAATCCAATGAAACTATCCTGTGATCTCTTGAAAACCTCCCAGAGGGACAGATTGTGCTGATAGAGGAAACATGCTAAGGGTGCGAATGTTCTGAAAGAAAAAATTGTACAGTGGATTGCCGAGTATCCATTCACATACAGTAGGAACGCTCAGTACCAGCCTTGCTTTGACAGCTGTCAGGACCCATTTACTTTGAATGCGAACCACTTTCATGCAGTCCAATAAGATTTGGAAATACAAATCTTCCTCTTTATACAGTATATGCAGGGTATAAACCACAACAGATCATGTGTTTCCAGGGATATACTGTATACTATGCCTGAAGTGGTGATGAGGCTGTGTTACAGTATATTGTATTTCCACTTATTTATAACTCAAAATGTGGCTTATGTCTCCAATACACCTTCCTTCATGTGATTTGAAACTCCAACCCAAGCATCCACATCATCAGTTTATGATCCACCCTCTACTTTTTAAATGTCACTTTCACAATTTCACATTATTTTTGAATGTTCAGCTTATTTGTAATGATATATTGCCTGTAATGTAAATCTGTAGTGTTACAGGGACTGCATAGTTCTACAAACATATCCAGAAGAAAAGTTATTGGTTTTGTTTTAAATTATAGTGCCTATCAAACTATAAATTAAAACAAAACCAGGCCTCTAGTAAAAATTTTATTTGGGGAGGCAACTATTATCTTTTGTTAATGACTGGAAATGTCATTATTCCTTTTAAAGTGTGTACCTGTCAATTTTTGTCTCTTTGCTGTAAGTTTGTTTTGTAATCACCGGGAAATGGAACATGAATGTTTTAGTTTTTACAGGTTTTGGTATTCTCTCAGTGGGAGGGCCTGGCCCATCTTAGAGTATTTAAAGGAGGAATTTAATTTAAATTTTAATCAGCCTTGTTTTGAGACTCATCTGAGTGATTACCCTGTAACCCGCGGTTAAAACTAAACTTATTAACCTTGTGATGGTCTTATTTTGTCTGTTTTTTTATCTTTTTTGGTCTGCGCCTATTTTCTTTTCACTTTCAGTATTTATCCTTATATCTCATTGATTGTCCATGTTATTTCTATATATGTTCTGGACTTATTATAACATTCTGTACTCTCTCCTTTCATCTCATCATCCAGTTTTGTTAACAAATAAAACCACCCACTCACCATCAACTCTTTCGGTCTGGTGTTTGGTTGGTGGATCTCACTTAAAATAGTTTATTGCATACAAAGGCACACTTTCACAAGTAGTTCAGGTGGGTAGCTGCGTCAGCATGCGTAGGCTTCAAAGAAACAAGTAATAGGTTTATTCCATGCTGAAAAAAAGAGAAGAAAGAGAACACAACGGTGTCTGTAAGAAAGTGTTGACACAGTGTTGACACCTGAAGAAGGCTCCACGGCCGAAACGTTGTGTTCTCTTTCTTCTCTTTTTTTCAGCATGGAATAAACCTATTACTTGTTCCTTTGCACACTTTCACAAGTGTTTCAATTATTTTAATTATTTTCTTCTATTAGAAAAGACCAAGTCTAGTGGTATAAGGATATACAGTGGTATACAGTATATATTCCTACATTAAACTGGATAAAGTCGTTGAAACTACTCTCTCATATACAGTATAGTGAGCGTCATACAGTACAACTTTTTTCCAAAATCATTATTTTGCATTGCAATTGAATGCTTCAGTATTTAAAAATTCCATTGAATTTTGGCATTATGCTGTACTTTACAGAAGAGCAGTAAAAATAAGAATATTAATACAAATGACTCTAAATTATTTTATTCTTTATTTAGGCTTTTTTTAATTTAAGACTCTAATGCATTGAATATACAAATGCAAGTTTTGACACTACAGAAAACCAAATGAACCAAAACAGTACTAAAAATGAACAGTACTAAAAGTATTCTTTAGTACAAAATAAGCACTAACAGTACCATTCTTAATTTTGTACCCCTTGTATTTAATTTGACAAAAATAAGAAAATTCTAATCAATTAGTAGATAAGTTAAACAACATGAGAAAGACAGACTATGCAAAATCGATCTTTTAATCAGAACAGGGTATTTACTAGATTTGGACATCAGCTGTTCAAAATTCAGAATTCAGAGACATGAATGAAACAGGCAGAACAGACAAAATGAGACACTTATTTAAACGGACAATAATAGAAATCCGGATTCGAATGATGCCAAAGAAGACTGCTTAGAATTCCTTGAAAAATGACTTGATTAATTCTTAAATCCTGAAAGTTACTAGCAACCTAATAAACAAGAACAAGGATCCTCCTCTTGTGATCTAACTGAAGCTTTTAATACCCTCACACCATATTGAAATTCAACAATATAGTCGGAACTTATCTAATAACTCAAAAGAAAATAATAACTTAATTGTCTCAGGGGAACCTCTATATTTTGAATTTAACTGCTGCTAATTTACTGTACAGCAGTACCTCAGAATACTGTAAATTTAATGTGTGCCTTGCTGTCTAACAGGCTTTATTCTGTACTGTATACAGTACAATGAAGGTTTATGCTCTGCATCTTTAAACATAGGGTGTTTAATGGCATGTTTTACTGTACAAATTACTTTTTTTTAAAAAAGATATTTTTTTTCACCCATAAGAACCAGATGGACTGCAGTCTTCAAGATTTATGTTATTGCATCTTTGTTGAATAAAGCTTCCTTAATTTCGGCTCCTGCTATGTTTATTGTAGGAGAGGCCCTAGGAAATATGTGTTAAACTGTGGTTCAAAACTGCTGAAGCATGCTTTTTTTTTACCAGATTAGGTGGTCTGTACAGTAGCTGCTGTAACAAATGGCCCGGGTGCAGGAAAAACAAACTGGGTTAAGGTCACTTTCTAACACACCGGCTGTGTTTTTAAATGAAAGATTTTGCCCCCTGCTTTGCTTTTTAAAAGGTCACAGTGGTTGAGAAATTGTACTCTCTTACAGAAAACAGCCTTTCCTCTCTCTAGTTTCTAAGGAAACCACATGACATAGTTATTAAATATCTCTATGTACTTCGGCACAACTTCGTTTCCCATGCCATCAAAAATGGGACTTGATGCAAGTTATTATGACTAGTACCTCAGGAGCTATTATACAATAGATTTGTTGAGGAATAAATTGGCTGAATCCAGACTAAGCACATGTAATGATAAAGTTCCCCTTTTGTAAAACCAAGGAGAAAATGAGTTACTGTACCTTGCTACCATTATAGTGCATTAGGTCATTTGATCGAATGATCCCAATTACAAACCATAATGTTTTGATATTTGGAATGAAGGGAATTACATTCCCATCTTTAAGCTTCTCCCTGGAAAGATAGTAACAGAGATACTGTAATATGAGCTTCCTTTGGCAGTATTAATTTTAACTATTCAATGCTCCCAAGAAATAATATGCTATTGATCTTTTTTTTACTTTTCAATAAACCTAATACTGCATACTTTTAAATTAGAAAGAAACTGCTTTCTATTCGTTTCAAATGAGGGTAATGTATCACTGAATACCAGGTACATAGTGAACAGTTTAAAGTTAGAGTAATTGTGTTGTACAGTACGTTTCCTCCCACTTACACGGAATTATGAGAAAGGCTGAGAAAGAATAAACTTTTATTTATTTATGTATGTTCTTTTAATTTATGTATAAACAGCATACATTTGTGTACTGAATTGGGAGAACAAGTTGAGAAAGACATATTTTATATAGGCTCATTAGGTCTACCCCTTATAACAATGGGGAATATCTTATCATTTCAATCATGGGAGAAAATAACTGGATTTTCTCATTTTTATTTTTGAACAAAATGAATTGGTGATTTTTTTTTTAGTCCAGTAGGTTCAGGGACTGTGAACAAAGAGCAGAGTTTCTGAATATTTGCCAATGGCAAAGCCATAGGCATAAGAAGGCTCTTTGCTTAGAAAATGTATAAATAACAAATGCTCCAAGCATTAAAAATAGTTATACAGCACAAAAAATATATATAGGAATTGACCAGCAAAGAAAATAAAAGCGTATTATCAGTGGCAGTATCTCAATTTATTTTCTTTTTAATGAGATTGAGCACTATGCACTACACGTATAGTGTTTAAAGTTATAATAATGCTGCCTTTGAAAAATAGGTGTTATTTTTATATTATGAAGTTTAACAGTATTTCCCAGTTGTGTTATCATTCTCAGAGGTGCTCATTTGTGGTTGCAAACTAGAAAATCAGTTTAACCATTCACAGTAAATTTACAGATTTATTTAGCAGTACAGTATCTAGGTTTGCAGGAGGAAAACAAAGAAAGGTGATATTATCTTTGCAATACATTCTTATAAATATGCATTTTTAATTCATTTCATGCACACTATATTAGCCACATGATTAATAGTAATAAGAAAAAGTCCCCGCTTTCTCAAAAAGGTCATGATAACACAGAATATGAAGGTCCCCCCACACCTGACTCTTCCCTTCATGCACCATTCCCTTAGTTGACCATGTGTCATGATGATTTATTATCTCATACCCCTGCTGCCCCTACAATGTGTTTTATTGTACCCAGTTTACTGGCACCAGGAATTTGTGCATTAAATGAGGAAAAAATGGCAACTCCTGTTACTTTATTTAGATGATGGTAGTTTGTCGTCTAAGTGAAGTTATACAGCATTTTGTTCTCACTTCACTATTTGTGAGTTTTACAGTAGTAATTACGGGGTCGCAGAGTTGATTCATCCTTTTAAAACTTCAGAAATATGGATATGTACACACCCGGTTCGCTCAAAGCAAATAAGAAAACTCTTCTGTGCCTTTTGATCATATACTGTAATTAAATGATTGATACAAAGCCGGTTTAAGGAAAAGAGGTTGTGGTATACTTCTGGTATGCTTTTTGTTGAATTTCATTCTGCTCATATCAAGATTGGGTGCCATTCTGTACAGTTTATACTGACTAATATCCAGATTGATGCAGTCATTTATCTTAAAATAAAATGTTTTTAAAGGAACTGTTAAAAAATAAGTATTGAGGCAAACATTTTAAAGGAATTATTGAATATGAATTTAATAAATCCTTTAATTTTCTTAAATATGTACATTAGAGGTGTACATGCTGAGATGCAACACATTACATATGGGAAAGTTACTGAATTGTTGGTGAAATCTAAATTACATTATACTGACTTATACAAGAATGTGAAAATTGTTTTGAATAGTGAAGCTACAACTAATTGAGCATCAACATAAAGGAGTATTTTTTATAAAAAGAACCTTAAGTTCAAATAGCAGGATATTGTAGAAACTGTATTGCACAAAATTATAATAAGGAGACTTTTGTGATGGACAGAAATATAAAGCTTGAACTGTTACTAGAACTGTTGTAAAACACACATCTTGCTGAAAAGAAAGCTATCTGAAGTAAGTTATTAGGTTTTCTGTTTTTTATAATTATAAATACGTTCCTGAAATCCAACATTGTTGTCACTTGGGACTGATGGATATCAAAGGAATCAGAAATGCAAACATCCATGGTACAATAGAAATACAGGTACATACTGTACATTTGTATTGTCTTATCCACTCTCTATACCCACCTTTAAGTATGCACATCTCAGCTGCAATGAACATTATATAACAATAGAACTGTATAAAAGCATTTCAAATCAAAAAACAAACATCTTATGCAAACACATAAAGGGCAGTATTAAATATAAATCCCAGATTTCTGCTTTTCTAAATGGTGCATTATGTAATGGCTGTCTGTCAAATGGAGGTGCTTTCGGAACAGTCTGTCCCATCTGTAATCTTGCCAAGTTCATAACCATTTAAAAATCCAGATTTAGAGCTACAGCATATAACCTCTCAAAATGGAGACTACTGATCAGCATTTTGCAATGAAACAGCCAACAGGAGATTACAAAAAATAGGAAGTCTAAACAGATGGTTCATCATTGTCAAAGCAGTGCTTAAAAAATTAAATAAAAAAACTTTTTCTGAAATATCTATTTTTCTTCACTTTTTTATTCAGTAAACATAACATATGTGATATTTTTTTTATTTATCATTTCTTCTATAAGTGATTCAGGAAACTTTTATTACAGCTGATTGTATTACTCATTTCAAATGCAATGACTTGAACATTCTCCCTGTGGGTTTGCATCATTACACTGAATATTTACTTTGCTTTACCATGGTTTCTCATTGTTTCACACTTTAAAATATCCTTGTCAGCAGCTGTGATTTTACCATGATTTCCCTGTTCTTTGCTACATTTGTTTTTTTATGTATTTTATCCAAATATACATTCCCCCCAGAAATATTATACTGTAGGAACAAAATAAACCATTTTGAAATCTCCAGGACCTTTGCAGTACTTCGGATTTTTTTTACCAAACCCATATAGAAAGACTCTTATAGATGGAGGGGAGAACTGAGGTACACTAAAGAAGATTGAGCTTAAGAGTTTAAATGGAAAATGATTAACTGTGGAGACAATTAAGAAACAACTCAAGGGGGAGATTAATTGAAAATTAATCATGTCACTACCAATCATTTAAAGAGATTAACACCCGTTAAGGGAAATGTAGGGGAAGGGAATAGGGCACAGCAAGGGGCAGGGAGGTAACAAAGACCTGTGATGTGAGTGGGGTAAAAATGATGAAAGCCTTAGCAGAAGGTGTCAGCTAATCAGGAGACATGGAAAAGAAGAAAAATTACAACAAGCACAAATAACACCTGCAGTTACCCTGCAGGCTATGGCTCCTGTTACTAATCAGAGTTGACCATGTGGGCCAATTTTAGCTTCCCCGTGCCACAAATAATCAGCCACCCCAAGCCAGGAGCTCACATTTTAAATTATAAGTTTTACATATACAGTAATGTGATCAGGTAATGACACTGACACTACCCTTATCTCCCCCGGGTCTCCATTATTCTCTGAAGAGGCTGAAACGAATACCAATTTGAAACCCGCAGGCTATCACTCTCCTAAATGACTAGAGCTAGCCATGTGGATCGTTCCATCAGTTGTGCTCACACTTTGGGGACCCTGGTCGCTTTATGATGGAGAGAGTGATGACTTGGGAATGTGGTGCTGACATGTTTCTCTTGTTAAGGAAGAGCAGAATTGTCTGAGAAAGTGATCAGGTTACTGATTGGACTTACAGACAGGATGTTTTTTTTTTGTAGTAAATGCAGAATGCCATTGCTTTAACTTAGATAATATTTTTAAGATTTTAGATTTATAGTTTTACAGTGCATTAATATTAACATCATCTAAAATGTATATGCTCTGTGGGTGTCATGGTAACATTTTAAGTTCTACATTATCACCTTATAAGCAAAGCATTAATCCTCTGATAGACAAGTAATGTATTGTGCTAAAGTAAATGTAATGTATTAAATGTACTAAATTCAAATTAAGTATCTGGTTAAATATTCCAAAGAGATTCCCAACCAACCTCTTGTTGATTAAGAGATTGCATTGGATGGCATCATTGAACATTTCTACTTAATATCTAAAATAATATTGCTGTTATTCATCACACCAAGCCTGTTTATTCCTTTCCAGTGAGGTCTGTTGACCCCTTCTTTAAAATATACAACAGAAAAGATGTAACCTGGATGAATCATAATGTTTTTTTTGGTAAATTCTGTCTAAAATGTGTAAAGCACCACCCCAGCTTCATCTCGGCACTGTATCTTACATGTCAGTGAGACAGACTAATGGCAGATGAGTTATTATTGCTGCTTACTCAAATGCTCTTTAAACCCTTCAACCTAATCAGTGATGACTTTAAAGCTTTTAAGCTGACTAAGCTCAATTCAAGTCTTTACCTAGCCTTAATGAGCACCTACTCAGTGGAAGTTAATATGGGGCATAATAAGCCACAGAGGAATTTGTCTTTGTGGCCCCAGAAACATAGTGTGTTAGTGACCTGTGGGTGTCTTTTAAGTTTTAAAACTTAGCATCCAAAACTCAGAGATTGTGTCTGTAAATACATACTGTAATATGTTGCTTTCATATACAGTAGATCACCAGTGATGATACCCATAAATGAATTTAATGTTGTCATGTAATACCAGCTATGCGTTTCATTTGAAATGTTCTATTAGGCTTGTTCTTTGTGCTTTGGTTATGCATTGGGCTTTACATGTGAACACATTCTTTAGTAATTTGATACTATGCTTCTACTGTATAAATACCAGCAAGACAGTAGCTGCATCACAATCATGTAAATTTGACAAAATGTAAGATATATGTTATCTGAAGATGCATGCAGATGTTTGATTATGTATATGTGTGCATGTATGAGTGGTGTTTGATTGAGCCTTCAGTTCTTCTTCAGCTTTCAGAATTATTATTATTACCAGAAGTTACCATATTATTTCAAGAAGCAGTAATAAAAATATGGTTTTCAAAATGTCATGTCTACATCATTAATATAATTTGAAAAATGCACATACAATATCACCTCTCAAATTGAATAATATTAACTCCTTAAATTCTTCATTTTAATTTGAAACCAATGCTTAATAGCAATCCAGTTATTTTTATCATCTTCAATATTTTATTAAAAGTGGTAGAAAGTTATTTCATTCACTTTTGTTAAACATGTGATCTCAACAAAAATATAATGTGTAATTCATTCACATATTTGACCTATATATAGAAACTAAACCTTTGTACGCAAATGTGAAATTCTTCATACTGTCTCATTTATGAAAAAATAATTTCACTGGAAGGTGGTATTAAAGCAATCGACAGCATGACTCATACCGAAATACCACAGTCGACATGGGAAATGTGGGGTGAAAGAGGTCAGTTAAAAATGAATATTCTTCCTGAGTGACTTACATGCTGAAACAGCTCATAATCATTACAATAAAATGGCTTGGCATTTAAAAAAAAAATGTTGTTGTTTTTCTCTTTCCCAAAGTAGATTATAACAGCAATGCATACAGTACTATATGATAAAAGACACATCTTCTACAATTAATTTGTGAACTTCATGTAAAAAAGTTATACAAAGTGTTACAGTTTATATATACAGTATATGTTTTGTACTTATTTCTGTATCTCACTGAATTGTATTGTATTTAGCTTCAAAAATAAAGATTACCACAGCAGAACAATCTGTAGAAAAATGTACTTAGAGGCACTAACTTTCTACGTTTCTAAAACTATTTATTTCATCCCATCCATGTCATCCCCTGTAATTATTTTAAAGTTAAATTAATTATAATTGTATTTAAAAAGTAGCAGACAAATTAAATAAAAATGTCAATAGAAGCTACTCATCTGTTATTAGAAAGCTGCTTATTCCACATAATAGTTGCAGCACAGGGCTCAAACACCATGGACAGGGTACCACTTCAACTCATAGATGAAAAAAGGCTTTAGAGACACCAATTAACCTAGCTGGTATAGCATTGGAAGGTGATAGGAAATTGGAGCACCTGGCAAAAACCCATATGAACAGGAGGGGAAATGTCATAAACCTGACTCTCAGAAAGGTACTCCAAGAGTTGTGAGACAGCAGTGCTAAACACCATCAGTACAAGCCATTCCTATTAAGATTACTAACGAAAAACAAAAAGATTTAAGATCTCAAAAGCCAGAGTCAGCCATTCAGTTATTTTTGTTGTGAGCTGTCATATGCTGTAATATATTCATTACTAAAATTAAATGTTCATGCAAACCTTGGAATGCAGAATAAAATGCATTAACCTAGTATTGGTAACATTGGGTTACATTTTAAAGTGAAGCGAGCAAGACAGTACACGCAGTAGATTTCTTTTGACAGATATCCGATAAATGCCAGCCAGTGCATACGTCTAAAAGCAATTAAAAATGGTCCTACATTGTCAGTAAATCCACCTCAGGTACAGAAGGCACTGTAACTTTCTTCATTACTTCAGAATACAATTAAATTCCTTCTAATAGAATTCTAATTACAGTTCCCTTCAGTTAGCTGACAGGCACTTCATGCTAGTAGATGTCACTAGTAGTGGCCACAGGTAGTGGTTGTTTCCCATTAACTAAGAACCTGACATGCAGAATGAAGAACAACTTGGTCAAGAAGCTTTGGCATTGGCAGAATCATCATTTTATCAGCTTTGCCTACTTTAAGTACTAATAGTGCAATATCAGTGCCATATTACTGTACATATTTTACTTCAATAGCATTTCTCCCCAGAAAGAGATTCTCAAAGAAAAGGGAATGATTTTAAATGAATCTAGCCATGGAGATATCTCCTGATGTCTTTATTTTCCAGAAGAACATACTTTCTAGGCAAAACAACGGCATGCATTTATTGAATTAACAGGCATCATAAATAATTAAGATAATACTCATTCCATTTTTATGCTCAATCTCTCCAATTATAGTATCCAGAGTGCCTCCAAAATGGACATGGCAGGATTGCTCCCAGCGGATCTGCTACAGGGCATAATCGGCCTTTACTGTACAGATGAGCATCTGTACTTCATGCAAAGCAGAGGAATTTAATATGATTTTACTAATATGCATTTTTTAACCTACAATGGGCAAATTCCCCCTGATGGTACTGCCTAACAGCTAAAATGTGACATGTACTGGAAACACATAGGCTTCATTCAGCTGAGGTTCATAAAAGTTGAAGGAAATTTAAAGTTGGTCAAAACAGAATCTAATATTTGAACACAGGGAGGTTATTTTTAAAGGATATTTCTGAGTTTGCAGATATTTGCAAATATTACATATTACTAGTATGAATGTACAGTATGTTTTTAAGAGGTGTGTTCTGATTGGTCATGGGGAGTTAGAATGGTTAGTTTGTGCATTTTATGTTCACTCTTTACACTACACTAGTTAAATTCAAACAATATCACCTATGAAGGGAAAAGCTTTGAATGTTTTAAACCTTTGAACAAAAAGATGAAAAACTAGCCTGTTGTTTTTTTTTTATTCCAAGAGCAAAACATTTGTTAGTTACTGTATATTCTATCTTGTACAGCTCTTAATCCAAATACTGTACAGTACATGTTTTACTTTGTTTGGTTAGTGTCGGCAAGATAGGAATGTTTTATGGAGAACTTTATAAAACACTTCCTTAAAATGTAAACATTTAATATCATCTGCTTTTTATCCCTGCCATTGCATGTCCAAAGAGCTCTTAACTGATGCTCTTCTATTTTAGTTCTAATTGTTTTTCGTAACTTTTCATAAATTTAAAATAAAACTAATTGATCTATAGTTATATGGTTCAGTTTTGCTACCCCTTTTATGAATAGATGATACATAAACCCTTGTCTTGAGTAACAGCTGAAAGAGTGTTGTCAATGGTCTAAGGATAACATCTGCCTCATCTCCCAACAGTAATATTAAGAAAAAAAACCTCTGGATTCTAACCATATGAAATATTCAAGTTCACTCCAGAACTTCCAGAACATGGGATAACAGCCGGAACATTGTGTCTCTTTTCTTTTAAACCTTTACCTTTTCCTTTGCAGCCTACACATGCTGCCACAGCTACCCACTTGATTATCAAGTGCCAACCTCTTTCAGCATCATTGAAGGAAAATATTTTTAATTGTGTATCAGAACAACATGCACCCACTCTTTAATTCATTCAATTCAGTTTTTGCTGTCGGGGGAGTTGCAGCTGCACCAATTCCATCCCTACAGCTTTTCACTGGTCAGACACAGCTGGCTTTAATTTAAATTCAAGTATTAATCTGTTGGCAGGGTACATTTAAGGGCAAGGCCAGAGGCAGAAAATAAATTACACGAAGTGCACATAAAGTGTTAATGTATCTGTATTTATCTGTATCCCAATGTTATTATATATTTGTGATTCTCCTGACTGAATTGGTTTTTTAAAAGTCACAAATGCTTAGTTTTCAGTATACAGAATTTCTAAACAATTCAACTGCAATGCAGGGCCATGGAAACAGCTTTTTCCGTCACATTGCTTAGGTCAGGAAATCTTGGAATCTATGTGTTGTAAGAAAAAGGTAGGATGTGTTTTGTGTGCTGGTCAAAGAAAGATGATAATTGAAAAATTATCAAGGTGAAATTCCAGCCTGTCTCAATGAGCACTGCGATTACTGATACCACACTCATTATCCCCACATATAAAACATAAGAGAAATACAAGTTGCTGAACAGTTGCTGTTTTCCAAGAAAGTCTGTTTGAGGTCGGCATGTAGTGATATAAAACATTTCACTGTTCTTACTTTTGAAGTCTTTCTTTGGAGATAAAGTAGGCTTGCTTATGACCATTATTTTCTCACATGCAGATAAATGTGAGAAATCTGATGTAATAAAATAAAGTAAAAAATGCAGAATAATTATTTGATTGCATACTGATTTAAATATGAGCAGGTAATTTGCTTTGGTCAATATGGCATTTTTTTCTGTTTTATCTGTATGTCAAGCTGATAACACTTTGTACGACAGCACTGCAACTTTAAAGATTTATTCATTGTGAACAGATTACATGTAAGGAGTTAATATGTGAATAAAACATAACGGCTGCTAATTTAAATTTTGGGGACCATTTTCTGTAGATATTATTCTCTATAGCACACACAAGTCATTGGGAATCTAAGATGTATCTTATTTATATATTAACACATTTAAAAACAATATTTATAGTGTTACGTGTATCTAGTGGGAATCATGGACATGGAAATTTCCATCCACATGTGTTTTATACAGCATTAAACATGATTTTATGTATATTGTAACAGTGGTCTGGCTGGGTTCATAAGAGGGGATTCAAGGCTAAAAATAACTACTTTAAGGTCCACAAACTCTTGCTGTTATTGATAAAAAAAGGCTTACATGCAGTACAGTAAGGCATTCTATTTAGGGTAAAACACTCCATGCATTTGAAGTCTTTTAATTTTCGTGTTTTAAAACCTACACAGTATTGTATGTTAAGGTAACAAGTAAGAACTCTCAAATAGGTCAGATAACTAAAACTCAAACTCTTGTCCTGACTTTGTAATAGCCAACTGATCTGGTAATTTATTCTGTTCTCCTAGTAACCAATAGATACTGTACATGTACTTATGGTAATAAGTGATGGTTACTTAATTGTAGAAATGAATGTTAAAGATAAGCTGCATACGTGGATTGTGCATTTTGAACACTGGCAGTCAGGAAAGGAAAAATGCTTGTAAAATGTTTAAATCCACAGCAGCAAGGACAGCCAGACAGCAACACAGCAATAACTAGAAATGCACGAAGTCTCTGCTGAGATGAAGCACAATTTTTGTTTTCCCTCTTGGATTTTCTCTTGGTTTATTGAGAATCTTGGCAGCCCTATTTGAAATCTCCAGTGCCGAGCAAGGATGGTTTTCAACAGAGGCATTCACAGCAATTTGCTTTGTGAAAACTGGTTCCAAAACTCCAAACTATACATCATCATTACAAAACCTCAATGGCACACAAGGTTAATGAGATCTACTGCTGTTTTTTTTTCACTTGATTTAATTTGAAAACCCTCCTGTTGACATATTTCCAATAATTATAGCTGTCAGAATTCACCAAGCTGCGCTCTTTCTTCTGGTCCCCAGTGATTAACCTGACTCCGTCACCCATCCAACACCTACCATATCAGCTGTATTTATGTTTCTGTGTATGGATTCAGCATTGTATCAATAAACATTAAGGTATAGATAGAACATGCAGTACATATTACTGTATATACAGCCTACAGTTCAGTGTAATCCTAGGTGGGATGTGATCTTTAGAAGGTTGTGCAAATATCGCCACATAAAAATGTCTATCATATAGATACTGTAGCAATGCCTTAGTAGAAGTAGAATCAGCTTTGCTTTTTATTCATGTTAATTCTTCACCTATTTCTAATCAAAATGCTGTGAACCTCATACTATACAGCAAATGTGTAAGGCGTGCTGTCTGCTGGAGCTGTCTGGAATTTAGTTTTCTGGGTGGGTGACCGAATCTCACTTCCTGAGGTGATTATTAAAATTGAATAAGCCTTCAAGACACTGTATTGACTGATCAGCACTTTGTGAATAGAAATGAAAGAAACCGATTTACCTGTCAAGAGTGAAAAAATAATGGTTCAAATATACCCATGTTTTCAGTTTTCTTTGATGGGTCTAATGAAATGCTAAACTGGTTTGAATTTGGATGGTAATTGTGACACAATGGCATAATTGGAGTAACTTGACAACAAACACAGGGAAATCAGTGCATGAACTCTCCCCAGTCAATATTCTCTTCCTGTTAAAATGAATCTGAAAAATGGAATAATCTTTTCTCTCAGTATAGTGTATACAAGCTGATTATAAAATTTAGACAAACATATCATTGAAACAGTACACGGAGGAACAATTCATTTTTGAACACATAGGCTACCTAGGGAACATGTTTATATAGAACAGCTTCATGGAGCTGTGTTTCAAGTCTATCTGTGCATTCAAACCATCATGGACACAACTGGTGGTACACTGAGACAGTGTATCTCCCTCTGGTATGTAGCATTGGTTTCCATGGGAACATATTCCCATTTATATCCGTGCCAAATTTCATTGATCCACAGTTTTCTTGACTTTGTTATTTAAATAAAATTAGACGTGTCTTGTATTTACTTCTTCCTTAGGAATATAATGTCACCAGGATCTTTTAAGAGATCGAACTGGAGAATAAAGTCATACAATTAATTAAACCTATTTTATTTACTATGATTCTCTAACAACATTTTTAGATTTTCACAAAGTGCTGAAGAAAAGTATATACAAATTATAGATCTGCATCAACTTCACAGTGAAGGAAATCATCACCACTTTAGAAAATGTTCATAATTACCAGTATATATACTGTACAAATCTGTTAGTGACAAATTATTTTAATTTGAATAGATTGGTCATGTGATATTTTGCTACATGAAATATTCAAATCTGTTAAAGATGTAGTAGTGACGAAATAATTTACCAGTCCAAGACACTATATGACAATTATTTACTGTATATGGGAACTATTGTGTTTTTCTTATGTGGTATCTCATGAAATGTTTTAATTGGAAAAACAAGTTTTTCTTGTGGAAAATTGACTTCAAGAAAATACAAAAGCCTATAAATGAAGTTGAAATCTAAAAATAAAAGATTCATTCATTGGGATTAGCTTTTTAACCTATAATTCACTTTTTTTTCATTTTCATTTCCTTCTGTGCTTTTTCTGTTCTGTAGCCAGAAAGAGGAAGCAGGTTTCTATTCAGTGCACATACTGATAAGCTTTAACACACCTACACCAGACTAGATGCCTGACCACAGAGTGAACATGCTTTGCTTGGCTGATTACTGAGAAGCTCCCAAGAATCTGTAGTATTGAATAGCTCTGACTGATGTAGTAGCCCAAACCCCTCCAAAAATGAGAACAAAAGTAATACAGAACAGTCTTAAATCTTAAAAGTCTTCTTATAACAGTATAAACATAGTAGATCATTTACTATGAATCCCATTATGAAACTGCTTTCTACACTGTGGTAATTGTTGTTTTTTAAGAGGTTGGTTTTACACTGTAAAAAAAGGAAAGAAAACTGTGTTGAAAATAAAGGTCTTTATGGATTATGCACATTATCTGAATGTGAAACATTTTTTGAATGATCAATCACAAAGGGCAAAAAGCTTTTGGCAGCCTCAGCAGAATCTCAGTGGGATTCAATTGTACAGTACATGATGAAGACTACAGTACATACAGTATACAGTAGTAATACCTAGTCCAGTGAAGTACATTTTCAATATTTTTCTTATGATATAGTATATGATGTAAGATGCAAGGTCTCTAAATCTGATAGTCTATAGGGGAGTTTTTCATGAAATGATGGGCATTATTGATACCATTCCAGCATATTGAAATGATAGAAAGACCAATCTAAAACAGTGACTAAAGACTAATAAATGACTTCATAGTTGCAGATCTGGTTTAGCTGCAATTTCATTATAAAATCAGCTACAAACTGCATGATTGTGCATCAATAAAGGAATATTAAAGCTGGAAGGCTCATTATCTTAACAAACGGAGCTTGTTCACACTATGACAAATCTGCCATGTGGAAACTGACTGCCAGCTACAGTGTCAGGTTGCCCTTGAGACTGCCTGTCTGTTTAAATATGATACAAAGTGTCCAGGTAAAGAACGTTTGGTTAATGAGAATGGAGCTTATGGATGTTGTCAGTAGTGAGCTGCTCTCATGTGGTTGCCATTGTTCAATCTAAAGTTCACATAGACATTTGTCTATGAAGAAATGTTCCTTAAATTAGAAAAAAAGGTAAGGACTGGCATGTGTAGATTTCAAGATCCAGCAGCTTTCTCAAGTTTTTTTTTCAGGATATTTTCTCCTTCATTCATGAAATGCTCAGTCACAGTATTATCAATTCCCATATTGTCTTGGACCACTTAATACTTAGCACACATACTGTAGGTGCTAAGTATATGGGAAATAGCACACTTTAACAGAAGAGATTTTCAAGCTACTGCATTGAACGAAGTATACCAGAGCTACTGTAGTAAAATCTGTTTAAATATTGGTAAATAGTAATTTGTTCTAATAATGACGAATGTTATTTTGTCAATTTTGCCTTTCCAGACATTAGAGGACAGACATGCCATTTGACAATATTGCTTTTTTTCAGTTTTATTCCCAAAGCCCATACATTGAACCTTAGCTTGACTGCTCAGGTTTTCCTTAACCTCAGAAATGTAAACACCTCAATCCCTGGTTATTTCCTTGATAAATGGAAATATTGAAATGAGCATGCCTTGATCTCTGTTTCAGAATTTAGCTTTTGAGAAACGTGGAAGAGGGCAGTCTGACACTTTGCTTCACTTAGCAGGTTTAGCTACTTTCTTTCATCTTCTGTTTTGAAGATGAATCATAGAATATACCATTTCACACTCCATGGGCATGCTCACAGTATCCCATGATAATGCTCTTCCTGATGTATTCTCTTTATTCTGACTTTGTTGTGATAGTGTTGCCTGCCTCTTGATAAAACATCCTTTGAAGATCACTAGTTGTTGTTGCTGTCATCATACACTGAACTTAATTTTAACTCAGGTTTTTGTTACTTCAGGTAAAATAGAAAAGATGTATTGCTGTTCACAGCATGTCCCAATCAGTGAGTGTAATTTGACATTGTCTTTGTTTCATCACATAAAAAATACTTTTCCTTGAGAATATAGTATTTAAGTGATTTGGAAAAATACTGAAATGAAATAAGAGTTGCTTCTATTAAAGTGGAAATGTGTTTCTCAGCAGTATAGGGACAATTTAGTGCTTTAATAGGGCAACTAGGCACTCATGCAAGTCATGAGTGATAGCTAGAATTGTTAGTAAGGCAACAGATAGCAATTTATATGGAACTTTGTTCTTATGGCTTAATGTGATGCAGGTGTTGGTTATACACAGTGTTAGGGAATGAGACTTAGCAGAGCTTGAATAGAACAAGGACATTTCCAAAACCTACTGGAGTGGTGCAAAACACAGTATACACTGGAATAGATTGGTACACGTCTTCTGATCTTTTCAACATTAAAAGCAGAAAATAAACCAGAGATTTTTTGCAGCATTATCAATGTTCTGCATAACAAAATCAAAATGCCTGTGCCATTTCACATCTTGGTGCATTATATGATATTGTCTTGTAATTGAGTTTAGTTTGATTCTGTGTTGTTGTTTCTGCTGAAACACTGAGAAGAGTTTTCACAGCAGAAGGACACATGGTGGGAAACACTGCGTCTGCTCAATGAAAAATCTGAGATTAATCACTAGTCTCCAAGGTTGAAAAAAATTGGTGTTTAAAACAGATATGAGAAGGGCTGAACTCCAATATATTTAGTTTATAATCACTCCTGCTGTCTTGTATCTGTACATGGAGACACGTTACTTTTAGAGGTGGCATGCTTAAAATTCAAAGGTACAATAGAATAGACAAAGGCAGTCACACTCCAAAACTCACCTCACATAAGGTACTGTAGGTATTGGTTTCAGTTTGAAGCAGCTGTAGCATCTCTACTGTGCTGCCATTTAAAATATTAAAAAATGGAAATTAAATATTTAAACAGGCAGCATCCATAGATAAAATAAATATTGTATAATGACAAAGATATGATAACTATATTTTAAGGCTGAACCTAAAAAGCTAAGTAGAAAATCCTGTACGTTTATTAAGAGAAACATTTATTAAGGAGACATTATTAGTAGTGCTGTGGGTTTCATTTCAAAATGCTAAAAGTTTATGCAGATATCACACAATTATACCTGCATAAACAACAATTAGTGTGTAATGTGCATTTTTACCCTAATTTCTTCTGTTCCTCTAATGTACTACACAGTTCTTGCTCATCATTCTCAATATTTTAAATTGTGGTCTCTTTGATATCTGCTGTCTTGCATATCAGTATTGATCTACTGTATATTGTTTTTTTCTTTAAAAAGAAAAATGTCAGCTGTCATTACTATTTTTTGTTTGTTAACCCTGTTAAAAGATCAGTATTGCTGAGGATGTGGGAAAGAGTATAACTATGTTCACATTTATTTTACATCTTACAGTGTCCTTTTCTGTATTCAAATGTTCCAGTTAGTTACTGTTTGAAGTTTTATCTAAGCTGATTACCAATAGATTTTGGGAGCCAGTTAATATATGTTACATATTGAATGTTTCATTTATAATGTGCCTTATAACTTACACACCTGTAGAAAATAAAGGGCCATAACACCAGGTTTAACAAAGATGGTGGTTCTTGTCTGAACTACATTCCCCAGGAAGCTGTAGGGGAATGACCTACTGTACCACCCTCAGCCACTTGACCGATTGTGGAAGACAATTGGTTAGGTAACATTTAAAAACCTGGAAGCAGAGGCTTTCAACCTGTTTAAATGTGCACTCCCAGCCAGCACATACATTTTTGGGGTATGTGGGCAGATCCAAACTGAAGAGATTTTGAAGGCTGACCTCAGATTTATAAATAACAGAGAGCAAGGCTATTGTGGCTGTAAAATTGAGGGGGTTTGCATAAATCATGCATCATTAGCATAACTGGCTAAAGAGAACCCAAGGCCAGACCCTAGGGCCCCCTGCTGGCAAAGATATTTACATGTGATGAAAAATTAGATTCTAAATATATTATTAGAGGTTTATTTATTCATTATTTTTTAAAACTACAAAGCCATTTTATATGTACTCAATTATACAGTTTACACGTTTTTACACTCAATTTAATTCAAATATGATTCAAATTCAAATTTTATCATATCTTCACTCCAATCCTGATGAAGCCCAAAAACACCTACAAAACGATGTTGTAAAAGGCTGTATGCTTCTGGTGGAACTGGAAGGAACATGGAAGAGGGAAAGGAAAACGATTGTCATGATCTTTTTTTCTTATTTTTAAAACATCATCTACAAAACGTAAAAAGTCTAAAACATGTCTCATTGTAAACCTGACCTTGCAGCAGAGGTACAGTATGGGCAGGAGCTGCATGTTCTGAGTGTTTTAGATGCATGAGAACCGTCATCGTCTTGAGATGCATTAATCAGACTGAAGTCATGGCCTTTCACAGCTTGGTCTGCATCATAATTAGCAGGAAATACAGGATGTGGTTCACACTTTCTATGAGGCTTTCCACAACCCCATGTCTCTCATTATCCCTGCCCTTCAGGGTCTTAAGAGTATAAATAAATTAGTGTGCATCTGAAAGCTTGTAAAGTAACACAAAGCTTTCTGTGAACCACAAAGCAAAGACTCTCCTTGTAAAGAACAAGGACTCTCCTCATAAAGAACATACTGTATTGTTAGAAATAGATCTTGCAAGGACAATATGTATTAGGGAAAGACTTACAAAGTAGCTCTAAATATTAGAACTCCTATAACTTAGCTGGTAGAAGGGTCCAATAATAAAAAAAATCTAAAATATAAATAGCATCACATGATCCAGTATATACATACTGTACAGTATGCCACATCTGGAACCTATAGAAACACTTCCATATACAGAAAATAAAATATTTTATCTTGTTTCTGTTTGTTTCATTATTCTGCTACTTTGTGTAGTCCTGGGTATCAAGGGATGTAGTGAAGCCCTATTATTAACCATTACCTGCCAATGAAAGGGGAATTAGGAAGCTAAGTTCTCAGTAAGTCTAAAATCAAAATGAAGGATCTTTTGTTCTCCACAAAAATATATTTTGGACTTAAATATCCACCATAGCTTTACTGATACAATCTATATGAAGATATGAGTGCTTGTTGTAGGGATTAATCCATCACTACAGTGGTTTATGACAATGACTGATACTAATGCTGTATTTATGATGTGAAAGGACACATGTTTAAGACAAATGGCAGATGAACATTGTTTTCTAATCATATTTAAGGGAAGCTATTATGAAAAAAAGCAGCATAATTTATATCCATGAACCAATTACATTTCCATTGCTTCTTGATTGCTTTTTTTAAAAACAACCTTTGGTGCTTTTCCAGAAAAAAATGATTTCAGGTGCAATGAATAGTTTTAGAAAAACAAATCTAACCTCCAGAGGCACATGAGAGAGAAACATGAAAGAAGAAGTCTTGTGGTAATATAGCTTTATGAGGTGTGTTCTTTGGAAATCCTTTTTCCCTTTTTTTTTAATTTTAAATCGAATTATCATCACATAAAAAATAAACTCTCCCATGGAACCTGGATAAGCCCCTGATTTTCTTCACTGTCATCATTTTTTTTCATTAAAGATGTAAAGGATTAAGAATAAAAACAGCCTTTATTGAGATAGATGTCCTTGCTAATGTTTAGTATTGATGATAAAGAAAAGTGTACTTGAACCATAATAAATAAAAAAAAGCAGCAAGGCCAAAATCTCCTGCTATCTTGTGTTTATATCCTTTCTTTTAATCTTTTTTGAAATGTTGTCTACATTGTGGCTGATGGTGCTGGCTGCTTAAGAGAATCTCTGCACGCACTCATCTGTGGAGAGACATCTCTTCGTATTCTTCTTTAGACTTCTTCTCATCTCTATGAACTTTATACAACAAGCCTCTGACTATTTTATTATGCTTTTCAGATACCTACATTAAGCTAAGAAACATCATAACAAACTGTGCTTTTTTCATAATTGTCTTAGGACTTAATGTTAATTAATGATACTTTGTATATTGGGGATGGGATAAGACGCTTTTGCACATTACCAATGAGCAGTATTGAAACAAAATGGAGAGAGAAGATGAAAGTAGTCTGTTTCATCTTGTGTCTAACAAAATTTTGTCAGGATTCCCATCACGTTAAATGTTACCTGACAGACTTATATGGGGGGGAATGTTCAAAACTCCTCTTAAAGTAAGTATCTTATTCGACTGCTGCAATGGTAGAAATAACAGCGGATCCAATAATTACACTGTGTACTTTATATAAATCCTATTCATCTATTAATTTTTTTCCTTATTTATTCAATACAGAGTCACAAGGCAAGATAAACCCTGGACTGGATGCCAGTACATTGCAGGGTGCACATAGACACATTCACACCAAGGCTGAATTTCACAGAAGCCAATTAACCTACCAATACTGTATATCTTTGAACTGTGGGAGTAAACCACAGCACCCATGCAAACCAGCAGAAAAATATGCAAAGATGGGGAGACATACTGTACACAGATAGCTCTTCAGGAATTATAGTGTCCCCGTCACTATACTGGGGCATTAGGACCCACATGGACTGCAGGGTGAGCGCCCCCTGCTGGCCCCACTAACACCTCTTCCAGCAGCATCTTTAGTTTTTCCTATCCTTAGAGACCAGGAGGTCTCCCATCCAGATACTGACCAGGATCACACCTGCTTAGCTTCAGTGGGTTGCCAGTTGTGAGTTGCAGGGTGATATGGCTGCTGGCATATTGTACATGATGAACAAGTAAAGTTTTATTCCATGCTGCAAAGAGAAGAAAATAAACACGATGTTTCGGCTGTGTAGTCTTCTTCGGGTGTGTCAGTCATTGATGCTCAGTGCAGTTACTCTGAATTTTTGCAATTATTGCGCAGAATTAGAAATATTAATGAAGTACGTTTTTTATAATAATCCTTTTCTCATCTTTTCAATGCTATACTTTAATAATAAATATTTTTCTTCTTCCCTTCTTCTGGGAACAAATCTCACAAATTTAATGTATATTGAAATGGCTGAACTAGTTTTGATTGTATTTGTGGTATTAAAGCAATCAAAAGGGTGATTGTGTCTCACCAGATTTGAGATGCAGCCCCCAAGAAAATGCACTTACAGTATTTATCAATGTGCTTCACAAAAGGTGATCGGTGACTTTATTAGATATACTGTGTATATATTTGCAGTGTAAATATTTAATAAATGGTAGTATTTTAGCATCACTTTAGCTAAATTATATGTTGTTGGCTTCAAACTTAAGATTGTCACCAGCTCTTTAGACCTGCACTATACTTTCTGAAATAATAATGCCTTCTGCATATACCGCACCCTTTAACAAATTTGGTTCCATTCAAAAGTGTTTTTTTTTTCCCTAACTGTACAGTATATAATGTCACTTTTTAATTTTATGCATTATGCTTAAAAATATGTTTTTATCTGTGTGCTTTGAGGACAAGGCTATCTAGAGACAGCAGGGTGGCAGTGCATTCCTTTGTATTGTAGTTTCAAAGAGAAGAAGCTGTAATTTCAAGAGGGATAAAATGAATGTTATGTTTCTGTTCTTCCTTTGACGTTTATATTTTATATGTTTGACAGGGTGCACAATTAACAAAACCAGAAACAATTTAAATGCTCTGAATGAGTTTTATCTTATGTACTGTAATAAAGCAGTATCGACCATCAAAAATAGAGATATTTATTGAATACAGATATCTGCAGAATAAATATGGGCCTTTTATTATGGAGTTTTAAAGAAAATTTCAGGAGAGATGACAGGAACTGAGGTCTCCTTTACATCCGCTGTACTAGGTTATAATTTTCCATAAAGTCACTTCTCGAAAAACAATAGATACCAAAGTAAGCATCTCTTCCTTGCTCACCTTCATCTTTCTGTGTCCTTCCTCATGCCATCTTCACCTTTGTGTACATAATTTACAAATATACCAATAAATTAAAGAAGGGAAACTCTGAGCTTGAAGAAGGAAAGAAACGCATGTAGTGCAGTACTGTATGAACTGTACCTTTGGCTCTATACTGAATCTGCACACTATGCTTTAAGCATGTTCTCCCCTTTCTTCCAGACACGGTCCTGAAATTCTCAACTTCAGGAACAGCTCTTGCCTTTCATCCAGACAGGTTTCTGAAGTTCTCAACTTTGCCCTTTTTCTTTCCTCAACCATCCTGGATGGCTTGTTTCACCTGGAAATGTTCAGTAGCAGTCACTGTGGCAAAGCATGATGAATCAAAACAGGAATGTACTCTCTTCCAAGATACTTCAGGTCAGAAGCCATCTTTGAGACATCTTGAATGAATGGCTTGTATGACATAGCATTCAATTCTGACTTAAACTTACCTTGCCTGTTGCAACCCTTTAATAGTTATATATATATATTAATGACCGAAGAGATGTTCTGCTAAATCTCTTTTAGTGCATTTCATATAAATGTACTGTACACGTATAAATATGATATACAGAATAATGTTTTGAAGAGTCTAACTTTTGAATTCTGAAACATGAACACAGCATTTTTTTTAATTTGTGCAATAAATTAAATTCTCTATGCTGATGAGACATCTTTGCATGCACACTGAAGATGAAAGTATAATTCAGTGAGGTGTTTTAAGGTAGGGAGAGCAATGATAAATATGGCAAGCCATGGAAATCTGTGGGAAAACAGGGACATTTCAATACAGCAAATATGATCGTGATACTTACCATACTGTACGTGTACAACCGTTTTAAACTTGAGTGCAATTTGAAATATCACCCAAAGTAGAGTCACTGCTAATCTTCCATAGCCGAATGTTTTCTGAAGTACATTCCATTTGAAATCTGTCTTCGGAAACAGATGAGTACTTTTTTACCCAGTTGCATGAAGGACTGGAGAATCTTCACTGCTGCACTGGGGAATAAAACAAGATTGCAACCCTGATCTGAGAGACTAAGTAGAAAAAAACAGAAGTTATCAGAAAGGGGCCAAGGATGATAAATGAATATCTGCCTGGTGCATGCTATGGTGGAAACTGAGAGCAAAAACAGCACTGAAATAATTTATTTTCTGGGATAAGTGCTGTCTGTCTTAATTACTGTACTTTCCCCCAACATGTTAAAACTAAATATTGTTGTCTTCATCCTTGCAGGAGTGGTGTCAGTGCTCGCTCTACATCTGTTGTATCTCTGTGAGAATATACAAACATATGGTTTGTCAATTACAATATGCTTATTGCACTACTTTTTAAAAACATTTTAGTACTGTGACAAAAAGGGTATTAATAAGAAGGATGAACTACAAAATAATCACAAGGAACCTAAAGCCCCTCACATACCATATAAAAAACCAGAGTAAAATAAGGTTAATTTGGAAAGATAAAGATTATTTTTTAGACAAGATGTACTACTCGTATAAGCCCTCTGACCCATAATCCTATTAAAATAAGGGGAAAGTTATACAGAAGGGTGCAACCAGTACAAAACTGTCTAGAATATTATTGGGATTGAATGGAGAAAAATCAGTTTGGCGCAGTGGTTTGCATTGCTGTTTTGAAGCACTGGGGCCCTGGGTTCAATTTCTGGGATGCTATCTGTGAGAGTGCTCTGGTTTCCTTACAGCTCAAAGACATACTGGTAGCTTAATTAGCTTTTGAGAAAATTGGCCCTAGTGTGTCTGTGTGTGCCCTGCTATGGACTGGAGTTGCTTGCTGGGATTGGCTCCCACTCCCCTGCGACCCTGTTTTAGATAAATTGCTTAGAAAATGGATGGTTAAGAAAAGGATAAACAATAAATCAAATTGTTCTATATTCAACCAGGGTATTTAACCAGTATGAGATGCCTTGGTGTTTGAATAGATTATTTTAATTATTGAAGCAAGGAAAAAACAGATTAATGTTATTAATTATTGTTAAATAGAAGCAGATAGAAAAAAATAGTACAAAGTACTGTACTCCTTGGTATTAGTTATGGTCCTGATCTGAGTATATTGAATATTATCCATCAATCATGCCCAATTTTGAGGTACAGCATGTTACCGCAGAATTCAGTGTACCTCAATGTGATTCAGAGTACTCTTGTCACAAACGATTGACCATGAAAAAGAGATACAGTAGCATGATAACCTGTGTGTGTATGTGTGTGCATGCTTTTTATATATTGAAGCTTTAATTGCTACACCAGTCCAAAAGTAGTGGTTTCAAGAAGTTTGTGTCCTAGCAAACTACAGTATAACCCTGAAAATATACAGTACTGTATATGCTTTGATGACAAAATATTTTCTTAGCATATTACTCTTTATGTATTTACTATGTGAAGGATAGATTACAAAGACTGTTTTTAAATTCTAACACTGGTCAATTAAAAATTATAAATGACTAGTTATGAAAACATTATATTTACTGGACACTGTTCATCTTTATTATATGTAATATTTGCAGTATTTCGCTTAGTGATAGTGTCTATCGTTAATATATTACCTTGATGAATGTAGTTATTTTGTGGTGTTTGCATATTGTATATACTGAATTAAACCTCCCCAGTTTAATTCAGATAATTTAAAAATAACAAACAATAGTTTAATGGATTTTATTTGTAATAAATGTTTTTGGTGCATCTGATATTATAATTAGGTTTCACAGCACGTTTGCTCTACTGTATACTGCATTTTAATGCCAGTGAACACCACAATATAATAGACATGGAGGAATGATTTGTATTTAATTATTTTATTTGCTGTAATTTCTCAATTTTTTTGTGTGGTTGCTTGTATCATTTGCCAAGCTTACATAACCAACTGCAAAAAAAAAACTTCTGAAACCACTAAAGTGCAGTAAAACAAGAAATGTGTAATGCAGTTTTGAAGCTTATCACATATCAATGATAATACTTGTCACATTCAGCCACAGTTATTAGATAGTATTGATTTGATATTATTTGATGCAATGAGCTGCTCTTGGCATTGTTACAGGTATATAACCAGTGCCATTACACTGAAATGTTTATATTATTAGATTATCATAAATAATAGGAACTTCTGGAGTTTTTGATACTGTAGGTCCATCATCTAAACTAACTCATGTCTCCTTTCTAACTTTGCGATATTCTTAATGATGAAAGAAATAAGGTGCTATGCTCTTCTATGCAGTTTGAGTGTATGGTAATGTAACCTCACTCTATCAAAGACTTTCTTTGGTAAAATAATTTGATCAATGGTCCTCAGGTAGAGCTGTGAATCCATAATAAATCTTAAAGCAGGAAAACCATACAAAAGATTGCAGGGGGAAGAATATTCTCATGGAAGATGTATTAGGGAAGGATATAATGTTCCAAATCTAACTAAGAAAGAACATGCTCTGTTCTTTTTTTTATTAAATCATCTTAAAATAGAAGGTCCTACATTTGAAGTAATAATGACTCTATCTGTAATAAATAATGGACATTAAAAATATGAATTATGCCAGGAAATAACCTTAATCTTCCATGTTCAGTGGTGAAAACTTCAACTGATAATCACATCTTTCATGGCTTAACACTCGGGTGAAAGTTTTGACAAAGTAAAGAGTGAAGAAATCAGGGATTTACAGCTAACTTTGCATGTAACAGAAGATGCAAAGCCAATTGAAGGGTATTGAAAGGAAATATATAGTTTTAATTACTAGTTCCACTCCTGGATTATGAAATATCTTTTCCTCAGGACATTTGTTCATATGAACAGTTCTTGGCTGGAAGGTTGCTGGTTTGTATCCCATGGCCCGCAGAGGAATCCTACTCTGTTGGGCCCCTGAGTAAAGCCCTTAACCCCAACTCCTCCAGGGGCGCTGTATAAATGGCTGACCCTGCTATCTGATCCCAAGCTTCTCTCTCTGTCTGTGTGTCTCATGGAGAGCAAGTTGGGGGTATGTGAAAAGACAAATTCCTAATTCATTCCTAATTTATTAATAAAAATAATGTACTTTTTAAATCTATTTAAGTAACATTATAGTTAAAAAGGTACAATACTTGCACATTATCAGTTAAAAAGTACATGTCTTTGTTGTATAAGAGGACAGTAATTAATATGCATAGGCAGTTGCTGTTTATACAAGATGTAAGTGGCATGTAATGATCTTAAATTGGCAGCGCTGTCCTGCTGGTAAATGTGTTTAGTACCATTAACTGGGCACTTACATCAGACTATTGACTGTCTTGTTCAGGACCTTTCATTTATTATCTTAACATTCTGTCAAAAGAAAAAAAAGAAGAAAAACAGGCCTCTAATAAAACAGGTCCTCTCTGACTGACAATATTGATTCTGGAATATCTTTGTGTGACAGCTGAATGAAAAGCTGGTTTTGGTACAAATCAAGGTAAAAATACCACATTGAAGTACTGTATGCCCTGTGAGTATAATTAAAGAATAGCTTTTTTCATTGTTAGGAGATTAAAATAAGATGTCATAGAGAGTCAATATTAGCAACATAAAGATGGTTCTCAAGGGGATCGTTTGCTACTGTATATGTGGGTATGACAACCAGTAATGCAATTTTGTAAATTAGACACCCAATATTGTTCACAGGTAGGGAAGACTTATTTTTCAATATAGTCCTCCGGCACACCCATGGTTGTATTGCCACTTTATAAGTTTATGAATGTCATGTTAAATTGGTGTGGGTTGGTCTCTGAGCTATTCCTTCCCAACTACATTTACCTTATTGTCACCAGTGGAATTCAGATCTGAGGAAGATCTCTGAAAATCCACCAATGTGGGATTCAGACTGTAAATCGGATTAGGGTAGAAGCTCAAGATCAACTGTCTCAATGCAATACACTTTGCCATTGCTCTTTCTCATGTGCAAATTATATTCTTTACCTCTAAGAGATAACTTAATTCTTAGAGCATTAACCATTCAGTGAAAGAATTTATCCAAGGTCCAAGATCAGAATGAGCCAACCATGAGCTTTCTAATATAAATTATTACAAGAGTAGTGGTACTGTATGTGTGCAAGGGACTATATTGAAAGCTAAAACAAATGTTACCTACATCCCAAACTTTTTTTTTCTGTGGATAATTTACAACATCAATGTACTACCTTTTTAATTAGATTATGGATGATGATGGGCAGTGAGAGGGTGAGATATTCATCTTTTGGCATCTACAGTACATACTCTGTAGACGTGAATGGAGTAGGAGGTTTGGAAGTCAACGTGACTGTCACAACCCGATCTCAGACTAACATCTGGATCATAGACCTCAGCCTGCATTCCAAGCAAATGTCTTTACCCATTTAGCGACTTGGGAGCCCCAAATCACCGTTTTTAATCTTTATTTAAGCTAAATGTATAATTATTACAGTTATTTGTGGTTGTCACTAATTCAAGATGAACCCATGATCAGGATCTTTTTTCTTCTGTATGTGTACCATAAACACAGTATGTTACTGTTTCCCTATTTATTACTGATCAAAGATGTTATGCCTTCAAAATTTAGATATAAATGTATTTAGAATATTTTTTTTTTGCAGATTCAGTGCAATACTAATCTACTACAATTGAAAAAACACTTATGGATAAGGCACTTTTCTTTGGGTGATCAAAACAATGAATTTGAATAATTAATTTAAAAAAAGATATTGTGCACGAAACACTGTTAACAAGCCAAAAAAAAAGGTTGACCTAAGTGAAAATGGACAGAAAAAGTAATTAATACTTTCTTATGAGTGCATTATACTCCAAATCAGGGGAAAGGCATATCTGTGATAATCATGACACCATTATTTATTGTTTGTGTTTTTATTATTACTAATAATATTAGAAGTACAGTATGTATTATTTTAGCAGATGCCCTTACTCTGTAAATCGTACTACATATTGTATTTGGGTTTACATTAGTAATAAGTTCCTCTCTTACAAACAAGTTGACCTTCGAGTTTAATAGCAGCTTAACTAAACGTCTCTTGAGGCAGAAACAGTCAAATCCAACCTTTATTTGTAATTGCTTCCTTATTTTATTCATCCTGTCATGATCCTCAGGTTTCCAAATTCACTGTGGCCTTTTCATGTGTTGCAGTAAAGTACATGTTTATAAAAACAGCATTAAAATAAGCCACTGACAAAAACAAAATCTGTGAAAAAATATTGTATTTCAGGGTTCTGTTTTCTCTATGCCTGTGACGTTTTCTTCCTTAGTTTCCTTTTCTTTATATATACATTTTATGTTTCTTTCTGATTTTCAAAATAAATGCCTAGTAGTTAGGTATTAATTGGCCTGTGGCTATGTTTAAAGTAACCCAACTTCTCCACAGTCGAATTCAATAGTATTGTGTTCGCACGTCACTCACACCCTGGAATCCCATTTTTCATTATAAAAGTCAATAAAATAACTCAACTAGCATATTGACTGAAAATAATCACCATGTGCTTTGTCTCCTTAAGCCCATCTCCTGTCACTTTGGACAGCACTAGCTCTTCTGCCAGTCTAACATATGACCACTATACCTCTTTTAAAGAAAATAGAGGGTTTTTAAAGTAGGCAAAATCAGCAATCATTCTATTGATGCCCTGCGTGAACTGTTCAGACACTCAAAGGCAGGCACTTTAAACAGAAAGCAGTTAGTCAAGATAATTATTTAGTCTGAGGTTGCCGCTATAGGTGCTTTGTTTGCTTCTGTTATGTTTAGAAATCAATATACTGTATGTGTTCTACATATTGAATAGAAAGTGACAGAAAAACAGCTGCTGAAATTGGCATATGAATATATGAATGAAAAGTAGTGTTCTTATGGTTTGCACTTTGCTTTTATCAGCTGAAAATAATTACTTAGTAAAAGCAGAAGGGATGCAAAAACGTACCCCAAATGAAAACATAGGTATCAGGTCTATACTTTATGGACACAGCATAACTTTTGTTTTCTCATTAAACACAAAACAATATTTGCAAATATACTGTATGTTGATATCAAGAAAGCTTTGTAGTATAATATGGCACCTTACATCAATCATGTCTGTGTACACAAAATATGTTTAGAAAAGCAAACACAATTTTTAAATTGCGTAACACCTAATTATGAAGCACCTTTTACAAAATGTGATAAATGTGGATCTCCAAAAAATGCATTTTTCACAAACTTGTTATTGTCTAATTTAATACTGTACAGAAAATAAACTAATTGCTCATTGAATTATTTTCTCTTTCCTGTTGTGTCACCTATTCATAATGATTTGTAC
The DNA here is from genome assembly GCF_059453375.1 of Lepisosteus platostomus. Lineage (NCBI taxonomy): Eukaryota > Metazoa > Chordata > Actinopteri > Semionotiformes > Lepisosteidae > Lepisosteus > Lepisosteus platostomus. Next base: position 33,826,310 of record NC_142623.1, read on the forward strand.
TATTATGGGATGTCTGGTTGCTATGAGGGAGTCTCAGAGAAAATAACACATGGAAAAGACACAAGTTCTAGAGACATGTAATCATAAACACACACATGGTGCAGTTGTATTTTAAGTGCAAGTGGAAATGAGTAAAATCACATTGTCAGTTCCACATAAACAAATTAATAGTATTGTAATGCATACGGCCGACATTACAGGTTGTGCGAGCCGGCTTACCAGCGCGGTGACTTCACCACCCTTCCCTGTGAATACCAGGGACCTCAGCCGCCGGGCTGAGGGGAGATCTCCCTTTAGCTCAACTGACTGGGTCCCTGTTGAGTGATGCCAGAGGCCCGGGTTCGAGTGCCCTGCAGTGGGGGGCCAACCTGAGGCAGCAGTGTCAAGGGTGCATACCCACGCGAACCCAAGAGTGCTACAGTATTTATCAGTAGCAGAACGCCTAATGAACAAAGTCATATAGTATAAAATTGAACAAGTCAATGAGAACTACAACATGCAGGTTGTATTCACATCAACCAAAACAACCACTCCACAACAAAAAATACATACTGTAATTTAAATAAAACATAAGTACAGTATTGTCTAGATATTAAGCCTGATTTTCCAAATGGGTACAATACAAATTAGTCTTTTTTAATTCTGGCTACATTTATTGTATCACTTTATTTTGATATTATAATTGTAATAGGAATTAACACACAATGTACAAAATATTGGAATACTAATAATTTGATAGCCAAATCCTTTTCAGAAATCACTTTTGAGATCTAGTTTATATTTTGTCCATTTTCATGAGAAAGAATTAAGAGAGAGGAGGAAATGAAGCAGTAATTTAGGCTGTGTTCCAGCTGATGAGTGACTCATAAATCCAAACTCACACTGGGAAAAATCACTCACAAAAGTCATGTTTAACAATGTGCCTCCATGCCACCGTTTTACCTCAGTAAAGAAATAAAAACCGAGAGCAATAAAACAAGCAAATCAGTGGAGTGCTTAGGAAAATGAAAAATGGGAAAAGTGTTCCCAACGCAGCTGAAATGAACATATTGGATCTTAATTAATAACACAATCATGGTCCTGAAAAAAAGACTGAAAAAAATCAAATGGGAGTTCTGTAAGAAAAAAAGAGAAATAAAAACAGATGAAAGACTCTATCTAGAATCTTTAGGATTACAGAAACAAGATTTACTACAATCTGATCTTGTATTCATGACCAACCAATCCAACATCACCAACCTTGACCCCATGTCCTCAGAGAATGGTGCTTTGGTTCACTGCCACTGGGGGGAAAGAGCTGTTTCAATGATGTGGACAGGTTGACAGGTGCTCCCAATAAAAGTTATTATTTTGACTTTCTTCATCCTTCCGTTCCTCGGAACACTTCTGTTGTTCCCTTGGGTCCGTTAACTCAACTTTGCTAGCCGCTAAGTGTAAAGTCCAAGTTTGTTTTTTGCTCCTTTTTCCCCACTCTGCCTCTTTTCCCCTTACACTCCAGCCTCTCTCCTCTCTCCCCCTCATATCAGTTCTGACCTTGCTTCTCTATTCTCTTACGACCCATTATCTTCTGTTCATCTTTCCACTGCAGGTTCTTGATTGACAGTGCCACGCAGGCAGTGTTTAGGGGTGGGCTTTTAACTGTCAACATTTTGATTAGCTATCAGAGCTCCGAAGAATAGAACTAAACTGAAACAGCAGGGTTGCAGAACAAAGTACAAGATGCACTGCTCTTACCATTCACATACCCCCTCCCCAGCCCTTCACACATTCTAAATCACTACAGCTTCCAAAGGGTAATTCTGCCATCACTCCAAGGCTTTCTAATGTGCAAAGTTCAAGCCATCTGAGCATTCTACAATGGAGACTTGGCTTAGACCATTGAAACACATCCCTCAGAGGGCTTTCTCTTGTGATAGTTAACTGAGCATAGTTCATCTTGGTCAGGTAAGGTTGTGTCAGAGCACTGGGTGAGAGACCAACAGCTGATTCTTTCTTCCAACCTTAGTCTCTTGAGACCTTCAAAGTAAAGATTTAATGAATATCTGAAAAAACAAAAACGTTAGCTCCTAAAATCTAACACAACAATGGAGACCCAGTAGTACTACAATAATAGCTCTTAAACAAATTAGAGCTGCAGTCATCTAAAAATCTACATTTAATGAGTTATATGAGTATATTCAGACTTTTTAAATTATTCTAAAATAAAAGTATCTGGTGCTCTATGACATCCTTTTTTGATTTATGAAAGACAAATCATGTTGAATTTTTTTCACATTCGGTTTGTTTCCTCAACTTGGCTCTGAATTTTTTTTTTGTACTGTACTGTACTTGTGAAATTCTAACTAAAAGTATGTGTTTATCTCAGCAATTAATTAATTAAATAATGTAGTGCGTTAAACATAACTTATCTTTAAAATATTAGTTCTCCGACCTGGAATTCTAGCATCTGTTTGTCTTCATTTTTTTAATTGTCTTATAAGATAATGTAATTTTTGCTTTTCACTGAATAGACTCATCTATAAAGATGTATACTTCACTTACATTTTTAGGTACAAATTGCAGATTGCAGAAATGGTCTTGTATTAAAGATTTTTGCCTCATTTGCAGGGTACATTTTCATTTCCAGCACGCATTGTTTGCCATGCAGAAAATTAGATGTAATTGGTTTATGAATTAGAGGAATTCAATAATATTAAAATTAAACCAGCAAATTGTTTCATTTTCACCAAGGGAATTTCATCTTGGTGGAACTAAATGTGTGAAGTACGTAAAAAATCTTTACACCAACCTCATTACATTAGTCACAATTTTGAGTACAAAATGATTCATACAGACTTTAAAAACCTGTAGAATGCTCACCATCATCATCATTTTCACTACTTTTATAATTATTTTCATTGTGTTTTCATTGTTGCTTTGGTTTGCACTGAACTGAGATATCTTTGAGAGGGTAAATGCCAGAAAATGAACCTAATCTCAGACTCGTTTGAATGACTGTGTCGCAAAAAATATAACAGAACGGAAACGTATCTTTATCATAAAGTATTCCTAGGAAAATGATCTTTAATTATTTATTTCTTCTAGTGTCATTCTATTCTTCTTTGATCTGAGCAGCTTTTCAGGCCTCCTGTAATTCTGTAAGATTATGTCTTGAGCTGGCATACTGATTCAATTGATGTCAACCTAATCTTAAAAAAAAACAAGCACTAATACTGTATGTTTGCAGTTACTGCAATGCAGCTGTTAAGTACATGCTGTTGTTTGTTTCATTATTTAAACTTTTTGTTATGTAAGGAGATGATCCTTCAACTGTTACATTCTTTTTTTGTGCTTGAATTTCTATAGTTATTACTAAAATATTAACTATTCAAACACATTGAAATAATTTGAAAGTCGCTGACCTTGTTGGACCTGCATGAAACGCATCACTACTAGGAAAAAATAATTTTGTTTCTTTTCTCACTTCAATAAAACCATTGTGTTGCATTTACTTGTTTTGTTTTCACTGTTTCCTGGATTCTCAATAGAACTTGTTCAATTACACCTACACTTATTGCCCTGAACTGAAATGTTCGCTGTTGGAATTATTAATTTCACAAACATGGGACTGATACAGAAGGAAAACATAAAACCTGCAAAACATTCAGAAGCAGCTTAATTAGTCTTCACATTACAGGAAAAATATGTTCTGTGCCAAAGCTATCAAGATAATTTATTCAGAAAACAGTGCAAAGGAAAAATAAATATACAATACCTGAATAAAAATGGCTCGTGTTATCTTAGAATTTAGTCAGAATCTAGGTATTTTTATATTGCAATGGTCCGTAAATTATGTGTTGCTAACTTTGTCACAACTGCCATCTTAATTGTTTGATTGATGTTTTCTGTGAGAGATCTTTTTTGCTTGTATTTCATTGTTTTTGCATAATGTTTTCATTAAAACATGAAATGATGGAGTTCTACATTGTTGTTACAGTACATTCATTAAATAGGTGTGTCATGCAGGCTTTAAATAACTGCTTTGCTTGCCTTTTAATATTTCAGTATACTGCAATGCCCATTTTGTACATTGCTTTGTAGGAATGGTTTGTAACATTCAGCATCTTCACGATGTATTAATTATTCTTTGACATTTCATGGAACACTATTTAGTAAAACATTGAAATATTGTAATTGGCACATACAGTAACTACTGTTTGTTACTTTATATTTTTGTCTTGTAATGGAACCAAGAATATTGTGGAGTAGGTTTGCAAGCTTTACAACATGGGTAATCACATACCACATTATTTGCAGGTGGATCTTTGTACGATACAAAAATAGTACAGATCCACCTCTTTTCCTACATAGAAATATAAATATTGAAAAACAGTGCTGTATGTGATTGATCATAATTGAATTATGTGAAGATACAAGTACTAAATTCACTGTCCTAACATTGGAATTTTGTTTTACTTACTCTTTTGTACTCACCCATTAAATAGGAATTCTGTGATTCTCAAGAAATTAACTATTGCGAAGAAAGTGGATTTTTTCTGTTTAACTGAAAGTGGTATTAGTTGAATTCTTCTTTTGCTCTTGAAAGATTTTATCCTCCTGAATATGGCTATAATGAAAAAAAAACCTCTTGGCTCTAGTTGGTGGTTTACTAGTCATTTATTGCAAAATACTGATGAAAATACTATATATTCCCTGTGTAGAAAGTAAAATTGAAAGTGTGGTTTATAATATTAAAGGATTAAAATCTCTGCTGGTTTACTGACCTCCTTAATCTCCTGCTAGGTTTCTACCTGCTTTTTGGGAGCTACAGTATTACTGTTAAAACCATGGCTATGTGTTAGTCAAGGTTAACTCTTATAACATTTCCAATATACACGCATTCAAAAAGGATATTTCTAACCATAACAATTTATCATCGGAATGGCAGTCCGTCCATCCTTCTATGAATAGTTCATACACAGACTAAGATCTTTGACAGACTGAAGTTAGTGAATCCAACCTGTCTGGTGGAGTAAATCTCAGAATTCAGTTGCTTTTTGTAATAAGATGCTAAAAAAAACTCTATCCTAAATCATATAAGGCTTGCCACATTTGTTTTGCTCATTCTTCCCCTGGTACAAAAATGAGCTGTGTTCTGAGAAAACAGCAGAATAAAGCCTTGAGCATTTATAAAGAAGATGGTGTTGATTGCTCATTTACAGGATTATGAACAACATCAGCTGTCCTATAGGAATACTTTCGTCTGCCAAATCTTCCTGTTTCGATACTATTGCAAAGGGTCACAGTAATCCTATAGTACCCTTTTGACCATAAACAAAATGCTTAAAGCAGTTAATGTGTCTGCTTTTCCCCCTGAACAATGTTACTGTCTATCACATTCATGCACTATTTTTTCAACACAACATAAATAATTAGCTGCAGAATTCACCTTATGTAATCACGTCAATTATACCCACTTCTACTTTCGCAGGTTTGAGTTTCATTGAGCCCTGTTTCTCTATGTCCATATTCAAAATTAGCTTATCTCCTCTTCATTTATTTATTACTTACCTCATCAGTGATTTCCTGAGATTTAGTCTTATATGTAATGTATAAGCTTAAAGTCTACTCTGTCACACCTGTTGAATAAGCTGATATAGACTTGGAGATGCCCACAAACTGATGTTCCCATCTGCCCTTTTTTGCAGAAATTCTGAAATAGAACTAATACTTGTGCATCTAATAAGTTGTTTAAACGGACTCATTATTGGAATATCCCTTTAGAATGCAGTTCATGACTTTTTGGTGCTTCCTCAAAATGGCAGAAATTACTTAAAGTGTGATACGTCTGATATTCTGCTTATTGGCTCCAAAAAACAGATACACATTGTTGGTGACAGTGCTGAAATTTGACCTTCAACTGAAATTAGAAACCTTAGGGTTTTTTTGACCCTGTGTTGTCTTTCAACTCCACGTTAGGAGAGTCACAAGGATATCTGGTTTTCATCTGCACAACACTGCCAGGTTAACGTCCTTGCTTTGTCTAATGCTGAATGAGAGTGTATTTAATTAATCAAGATTAGAATACTGTAATGCCTCACTCACTGACATATCTGCTAAAATTCTAATTAGGCAGCAGTCTATTCACAATAGTGTGGTTTGTGTGCTGGCTAAAGTTACTCTGCTTCAGCAGAAAAAAAAAGAGAAAAAATGTTTATTTGACTTCCTGCATCACACTGTTGAATCAATAGTTGAATAAATATTTTAGATACAAATCCTTGTAATCTGTGTAGTTTAATATAATAAATTGGACTAGGTAATGTTTTATAAAATAATTTAATACATATCTGTGAATTGTTCAGTTTGAAATATTTCAACCTAAACAATGAAATCATCTTGGACAAAATATTTACAATAAAAAATGCAAGAGGCCAAACAATTGAATTCCCTTCTAGAAATATGATATCGGTTCACACTAAAAATCTCTTAAAATGTTAATAATGTTACATAAAGTTAGTATTTTCTTCAAGCAGATAGCACAGCTTTCTTCAACCAATGTAGAAAAGTGCACTAAAAACTTAAAAAATAAACAGTTTTATTGGTTTCCTGCAGTAACAGCATTTGAATAAATGGGAAACATGCTGAAAATGTAAGACCAATCAAGTGATTGAGTGTTACTTCATATTAATATGGAAACAAAACCTTTATTGTCAGGAACAATGGAAGTGGGTATTCATGTTGTTGGCATACAATGTGGAAGATGACATTTGAAGCTTTCAAGCTGGGGAATGTGAGAGGAAACCTTCAAAAGACTGTAGGCAGTATTTTTAGACACAGAAGGAATAAGAAACACCCTCCCACCTCATTGTAGCATTTTCTTAAATGTTAATATCTACAAGAAATGAAAAAAAAATATTTGAGATGAAATTAACACCTCAATTACCATTGTGTTTTATCAACACGTGGGATACTGATGAAGCTCAGTACAAAAAAGTATTGTCTTTTAACAACTGCTTAATTAAATCTGGTATCCTTTTTATATAAACTGTACTAAAGAAATCAACAACATCAATAATAGTAATAGCATATGAATGAAATAAGACAATGAAAGAATTAGGAATTACGGAATTTTTCTCTCACAATTTTCCTGCAGTGTTATACAGTACTCCACTAAGCTAACCACTCTGCTATTTCACCTTAGTGTCTCCAGAGAGTCTGTCAATTATCATGTTTGAAATACTGTACATCCCCTTTCCTTCTTCCATTAAAGACTCTGGGGCCTAAGTGGGTTTAGTGCTTAGTAAGATCCACTGCCTTCTCAATATGAGTTCCAATTAATGAAGAAGACTGTATGCAATGTTTTGTATGTAGTATACATCATGTGAATGCTGGATATGGTGCCATATACCATATTGGTGCTTTGTTTCAAGAAAATACGATCCAGTGCATTGCATTTAAGTTCTCTACTATTGAAGTTTTCTTTATGCAGTATATTTAAAATTAGCTCAAAGGTTTTGGTACTCAGTTTTTTTAATCTATGGATCAATTATAAGTGAATTTCTATTGTTAATATGAGTATTGTTTGGGATTAAATACATTGTTTATTTGTTTAGCTGTTTGACAGTTGTTTGCTTCAAACATCATGATTTTTATTTTCCATGTTTTCAGTCTGTCAGTTAGGTAAATAGACTTTTAAAAACATTTTCCAGTCTATCATTTTAGAACATAAGAAGCTGCAGGATATGTATACTATAATACACATTTCATTTGTGTCCACACAAAACTCAAGAGCACTGGTGCTGGACTGGTTACCATAGCTACCAATTAATCCTTGAACGTCCTGCAGGTGTAACTGTGGCTCAGAGGACAGACACATGCTCAGAAAGTCTTTTGTTTTATTTTAAAGTATGTATTGCTCTATATATAGAATATACTATGCTCTTAAGGTGTACAAAATATAAAAAGTAATAATGCCAACAACTTAATAAAATGCCAGTAGAATTATTTTTATTATTTATTTTATAAATTAATATGTGTATTGTTATTTTCTTCCCATTAAATCACTTTGTGCATAGTTGTATTTGACCACTACGGATTATGAAACATGCCTAACAGCACTGGGGCTCTGGGTTCAGTTCCTGACCTGGGCAGCTGTCTGTGTGGAGTTTCATGTCCGCATGAGTTTCCTCCAGGTGCTTCAGTTTCCTTCTTCCAGCAGTCCAAAAATATAGTGGTCCAGTAGGTTAATTGGATTTTGGGAAAACCGGCCCTGGTGCGAGTGTGTGCACGTCTGTGTTTGAGTGTGATGGACTGGCATCCCATCCAGGGTGTGCCCTGCCTTTGCTTGACGGCTTCTTCCCATGAAATGGAAGAAGTTAGAAAATAGATAGATGGACTACAATAGTGAAACTACCTGTATTTGTTTAAGGCTCTAAAAAAAGAAGACTGGGTTCAAGTCCCCACTGTGGATTTCTGTGGTACTGCTTGCTCTGTTCCAACCTTTTGTACAAACAACTCTCAGGATTGGTAGAAGTAATCTTGGAATGAACTAGCATCCCATCCAGCTGGCATTTACATACTCTCAGTGTGTTTAATACCACAGAAACCAGGATGAGCGTTGGGCTTGGGAGCCTCTGGGCTCCACTGATGAGTCTACTTATTTTATCTTTTAATAACTTTACTTATTTTCCTATCTTTCAATAAGCCTTATTCTTGAATTGAAGAAAGAAGAATGAAATGAAACATAAGTTAATAACATATTAGATGTTTCTGGTTTAAGGCCCTTAGATGTGTATCAAGTATCCATTCTTGTAATATTATTATAAATCACAGCGATTCTAAGGAAATACAATAGTGGTGGTTTTGAAATGCATTGCAGTTATACTGTATGACAGGGTGGTAAAGTGAAAGTATTTAATCATACAGATCAAGTATCCTTTTAAAAGATTTCATTACTTTTTATACAATTTGACACTGTTTAAAAACTTTTTATATATATAGACTGTAATATATTGGCCGGTTTAATTGGTCCTTATTAGTTATTAACCTTGGCCATCTTACTTAAACTAATATATTAGATAGTTGGAAATGTGTGTTTATCAAGCTTCCTTAACCTAATTTTTTGATCAGAGGTCTCCAACTACAGTCATGGAGAGTGTAGGCTTTATACTGTAGGTGGCCATTAATTAATCAATTTCTAAACACCTGATGATTTATTGAGTAATAAAGTGCTGTGATGAGCTAGTGCTTCCCTGGCAGAAAATTGGCCTCAGTAGTTGACAGGAACAAATGGCAAAACCCATGCTGCTCTAGGGAAACATGCGAACTCCACATATGAGGGAACCCATACAGAATTGAACCCAGCACCCCAGAGTTATGAGGCAGCAGTGCTAACAACCTACTGCTTTACTGGATTAGTTAGATATCTTTTTGATCAAAACTTAAAATACCATTCAATCCTCAAAGACTAGAGTTCCCTTGATTAAATTCTCCAGATTATTTGCTTATTTTGTTATACATGGTCAATTTAATTGTCTATACCTTATAAATAGTGCTAATCCTTAAAAACACAGGACATGTAAAGTAACCTGCAAGACTATAGTTAGCAATAGTTAACAACACAAGCTTCTTTCCTTCTGAATGGGGCACTCTTAAAACGTTTCTTTTGCTTCATGTGTTTTTTTTCCTTTTTTTCCCCATTGAACTTCATAACATTCAACTGACATTATTCATGTGACAGCATCTCAGACAGAAGACTGAAGTGTGAGCAAAAGGTGAAACTTGTAGAGTTATTTTCGGAGTGGATATTTCCAATCAGCGTGCAACATGTTTGTGGCAAATTCAAGAGGTCTCATACGCCAGGCATGAAGTCAGTTAGTCAGAGCGTCAAACAAGCTGATAATGCAGAAGAGCTGCTACTGTTCTTGAAGATATTTGCCATAGAGTAATAGAAACTACAGAGAAACAAATGGAAAACAAAAAACACAAAGGTGACCTGCTGACTCTCATGAGACAAGTCTCTGGTGTCACTGGCTTGAAAGGTGGTCACACTAAGCACATGACGGTCATGCTAGAAGAGTTTCCAACTGCAATGAGACAACCTGTAGCTGTGTGTTAAAACTGGAATAGCAAAAAAAAAAAGAAAGCTTCAGGCAATTGTTTATGAATGAGAATGTTGGCACTGCCACTGTATTGGAGTGAACTTTAAAATCAGGGTAAAAAGGTATGTTAACACTGACAAAAAGATTCAGGTACAAGACAGTGAATTTGAGCTCTTTCCGTCTGAAAGTCGATTTAGACTACATTGCTTCAATTTATATTTTCTTATTATGGCTATTACCCTGCTAAATTTGGACAATTGATTGGATATTTAATGTTATTTATTCTAAACACAGGTTGTTATACTGTATATGATATCACATATACTGTAAATATTATATTATATGTACTAATATAAACATATTTATTTTTCTTTCTTTTTCATCATACAGTACTTATATGTCTTTTATTTGTTAATGGGTCATGTTTTGCTACATGTATAGTGTTATATCTTTTACCTGCCTGCAAAGCAAATGTCCCATTTGGGACAATAAAAGGAAGTAAACAAGACAAGTGGATGAACAGTATTCAGGTGTATTGCTCAATGTTGGATGTTGGATGTATTTCTTTTCCACTTGTGTAGCCTCTCTTCTGTTACAGCAGCATGTCTTTAAATGCCACCATGAAACACATAGCTACTGCTTCGCACAAGTTTGAATACACCATGCCAGTATAAAATGTAACAGGATCCTTGTAGAACAATTCTGAATTGGAAGAATACAGTAAACACACAGATTAGCACTGATTAAGGCTTCATGGAGACTCTGATATACTGTAGAATGGTACTACTTACAGTATGTCATTAACTATTAACTGAACAATTCCGTCATGGTTTGACTCACTCACTTTAAATGAAGCTGGGCCCTTAAAATGTGTACTTCTTCAATCATTGAGTTATCGTACTGAAGCAATACAAATCATTGCCGCCAACATCAAAATAAAGATAAAACCTTTTGAAAATGTGTGCATTTTTTAAAGTTCCCTTTCCACTTTCTTCTATAAGCTTGTCACAAGTTTATTTATTAAATGGGCAAGGGATATGAGGACATGGCTGACTTTCTGTATTGGGCTGTTATTTTACTGTGCATCCAAGATAAGCATTCGCTTTGCAGGGGGTAGTTTTTCATCCATGAGGGGTTCTTTTAAGAAACTCTGTTCTGCCTTAAGACATGTGACTGAGGCCATTTGTGGAAAATGTCACTGTCTTTATTTTTAATATTCACCAAGAAGTGTCTTGGAACCTACAGCTTCAAAAGATGTTCAACATACAAAACAGATTTTACATACTGAGCTTCCAAATCACTTTGTAAAATTATGTATTTTGAAGCTTAAAAGACATTTTGAAAGCTCAAAGTTTAGGGTTGATAGAAAGGAATGCTTTAATCCTGTTTATTAGCTTTATACAAAGGAACAAAGATAACCTGATGACTTCAGTTTGCATAAAATGAAACAAGCTACACAGCAGTGAAGAGCTTAAGCAGTATGAGTAATTTGTAAACAGTTTAAATTTACATGAGGTTTGAAAAGGCATTTTCCATGTGAACAGATGTTAGATGTTAATGCTTTCCATTTTGTAACTTCCTTTCTGATTATGGACAAAGGCCAAAGGATTGTTAATGTCCTAATTAAAAGTGTGTGCTCAGTCTTACTAGTACAAACACAATGGATATGAAAGAAACAAATTCTACAATTTTTTGTCCCAGTATGATACAATATATAAAAACAATTGTAAGAAGGTACGGTGATGGAATACTGCGAGTAAGAGAGAAATGAAAACTTAGGACTGATTAATAAAATGATCCCCCAAGTAGTGTAAAAAATTGCAATTTTGTTTTGCTTATTTGTTAAATGAACACTCTGCAAAAAATGAGATACTTGAGAAAAAAAAGTTATTTTTGGTGATATAAGATAATTGTACCACAAACCTTTTCATTTTAGTTTAACTGAGATTACACAATAACGTGTTTTTTATGGTGCAACCTGTTTTAGGTCTTAATGTTCCCTTCATAGAAGTATGAATTAGACAGTAATTCAGTAAGACTACAGCTGTTTGCTGGAAAGACAGGGGTCTTTATTTTCCTGACATTTTTTTACACCAAACCAAAATAGTATATACAGTAATTCAATTAGAACAAAACATATAATGCAAACTGTACTTCTAAATTCAAACTTGTTTATTTGTCTTATGTATATTGGCTTTCATCTTAATCTTCAGTGTTTAGCAATCAGCTGCTCGATAAGACTTGACCAAGAATATCCCACAAGCTTGTATCTATGGCTGCCCAAAAATAAAATATCCAAGTACAGTACTAGCTTATGCAAACCTAATAATTATATCTTGCCATTTTGAAAGATGTCTTCATCTTGAGTTGTTGCAGGTCTTTTTCTTAAAGTCCAGTGTGTTCATACAACTTTTTCTGCTTCTTTTAGGTCACTTGTAGTTTTCTTTAGGATCCAGATTCCACATGTCTATGTTAATGCAAGGGGTGCATGGTGGCACAGTGTTTAGTAATGCTGCTTTGCAGAACTGGGGTTCCTGGGGTGCTGTCTGCATAGAGTTTGTACAGTATGTTCTCCCTGTGTTTGCATGGGTTTTGCCAGGGGCTCCTGTTTCTTTCCACAGTCCAAAAACATGCTGGCAGGTTAATTAAGTTCTGGGAAAACTGGCCCTGGTGTGAGTCAGTCTGTGTCTGTGTCTGTGTGTGCCCTGTAGTGGACTGGCATCTCATCCAGGGTGTATCCTGCCTTGTGTCTCTTGTGTGTCGGAATAGGTTCTGGTTTCCCTGAAACCCAGAACTGGATGTTAGCAAATTGTCTTTCCATTAGAAAATGGATGGACATTAATACAGGCAGCAAACACTGTGCAGAGACTAACATAATTTTTCTGCTAAAAGTGCTCAATGCATTTGTGCTTTTATTTATAGTGTAGGCATTGGAATTTCTGTGAATTTTATTAATAGATTAAATACACATAAAGTTCTTCTATGTGTAATTTATTTCAAGAGCAATTTAATTTTCTGCAGATCAGACCCTCGTTGATGCTAGGTCAATTTAATTTGTTGGACTTGTACAGTAAGTGTAGTTCTTGGGTATGGAGCTAATATTCTGTGGGCAATATTCTTCCCTTTACGGTAAACAACACCCTGCAGCACAGTAGGATGAAATCTAGAATATGTTCTGTAAAACCTTCTGATTTCCCTGATTTCATATTCTTTTAAGTAAAATAAGTTTTGTTACATAAGTTTAACTAAAGTATGAAAAAAAGTGTACTTCTTTTGACCAGAAAATTAAAAAAAAACAGAAAAATGTTCTCTACTGTCTGAGCTTGTCTCATTAATCTTGGCTTTTTTATGTAAACTAATCTTCAACATAGCATCATATTGAGTTCAGAAAACTCTTCTTACCTTATCTAAACCCAGATTCTATATGTGAAATGCTTGACAGGATAGTACACTAAGATGCCAATATATCAGCTGCTGTAGACAATATTTAATAATGTATTTGCTCCCCATTGTTGGTTCAAACTGACATTAGATTTACAGACACTCTGTAGCTCTAAAATAATACAAGTGCCGAAAACATTAAAAAATAATAAATAATAGGAAATGCCACTTATATACAGCAAACATCATTTTTGGGCATGATAAAAAATGAAATAAATTGGATTTGAGTTTCTGTTAGAGTCTGTGCTTTGAGGTTATTCAACCATCTGACAACAAAACCCTTTTCTTCTTGGGGAAAAATCTTCTAAGTACAGGCAAAATATGCTTCTAATGCAGCAGTTCCCACTGTGCAATGACATGCCTGTCCAAAGCACTATGCCCATCGTCCCTCCAAGCTGAGCTCAAGCACTCCCATTGACATTATGTATTCATTATACATTAGATTTGGCACGCTTTCTGCAGTGCTCAATTACATCGGATTCTAGCAAAGGCACGATGTCAGCAACTGTAATGACTTTCTGATTATCTGTCTTCAAGTGATGAATGAAATGAAAATGTACCACTCAAACTGAATCAAAGATTGTCCATGTGCCAAGTGGGCATGAGACTGGCATTCAGGTAAGGCAGGAAGCACCAGGAGCTCTCAGATGCGACAGTTGCTCTGAAGACAAAGAAGAAGAGTGAAAAGTATGGTCAATTTTGTTCCTGTGTTTCATAAGCAAAGGGGGATTTTTATTTTCTTAGAAAACATGTTTTCTAAGAAGAAAGGAAGAGCTGTGTTTTTAAAAGCTGTTAAAAGCCACAGGTTGACATGCTATAAGGACAGTCCTTATTTTGTAGACTAGTACTAGTCTGAGCTTTTAGGACACAAAAAGTTACCAAGTATTGATATTATGATCCAACACAAATAACAGGGCAACCAGGACATTTTGTCATATGCTATACATTACATGTTCATGAGCTTTCCACATTTCTTTCATTAATTATTTCATACTCTGCCAAAGCTTGTTATGCACAATGAGCTGGTTAGAGTGACATCACTCTCATACAGCAGGTTATTACAGGTAAATGCATTTAGAATCCCTAAAAGGGTTCTAACCTTTATTGACACTTTATTGTTCGTGTTTGTTTAGGCTGTACAACTATGGTGAACAGACTGTGTTACTGAATCAAATCTAGTGTCTGGCTGCTTGTACTACAATCAGATCAACTACTGTACGTTGATGCTGGTCAGTCACTGAGGTTACTGTTGAGTTTATAAGAGAAGAGTGTAATGGGGCTTGTAGTGCATAATGAGTCTGTGGGGGAATTATTCCCTTATGTTGTTAAAAGCATTCAAAACCATTACTCTAAGAAGGATAGGCTTTTGACACTGTGGTTTTAATGTTTATTCAGGCTCTTAGTGAGGTGCTTAAAAAATGTGTGCCTTATAACATGAGATACGTCTGTGATTATACAGTATATATACATCTTGGTTTCACTTTTTTGTCCATTTCAACTATTCCTGCAGAGAAAAAAAATGATCAAACTTATTGACAGGAAGTGTGCAAAATACAGTATAATTAAATAATATAGTTTTCATTTAATAATGCACAACACTGTGGTACTTCTCTGTGTTATTTCTCATTTAGACTGAAAGACATCTGAGGTGTTTTGGAATACCTAAAATCTGTCAAATAATCTAAACAACTGAGAAGCACACAAAACACACACAGATTATAATAGTGTATTCAAGAGTAAGAAATGAGGAAGCACAGGAGCATTTAATTAATTGTTTAAAGAATGTAACTCATCTGGTATTGCTCAACATTATTGTAATTATTATGAATCATTATATTTTATGAGCTAGTAAGACTGACATTTGTTTGCATTTATTTGCATGTTTATAATATAGTCTAGATTATTTTCTTACATAACATGAGACATCTGGACTACTCCTTAAATACTGTATAGAAAGGAATTTAAAGATTTACTTTTAATTAAATTTTTTTATATAATTTAATTGATTTAAATAATCAGCTTTAGAATCTTCTGGCAACTGTTTTATACAGTGTATTAAACAGTCCACTTGGAAATTTAAAGATATATTTTCTTGATTGTGCCTTTCTCATGTACTGTACATCGCTATTGTACATGTGGTTGCACAAAGACGTGTGGACCATTTCTTTTTCTCCAATGTAGAAGTACAAGCATCGATCAGCTATTGTCTGAGCTCTTCATTTCTGGTGTTTATTTTCCAAGTGCCTATTTCCCTTTCAGTTGTAATTAGCAGTCAGTGAGTCTTCACTGGATCCCAATTTACTGAAAAGTGTTAATTGCTCTCTTAAGTTAGCCTTTTGAGTTATGGTGTTGAATCCACAACTTGATGAGATCCATGGAACAACTATCTGCAAGCTACCAAACTGGCTATACAGGTCAAATGGCCGCCTCTCATTTGTAACTTTTATTTTGTTCTCTTGTTATGGAATGCCTCACCAGCAGTGAGGAACAAAAGCAGTTTTTGCTCAGCGTTTTCTTTCAGCATTGGTGTTTTCTCCCCGATCCTTAGCTTACTCTGATTTAATTGTGAGTATTTACCATTATGAGGCATATGTAAATGTGGATTTCTTTGGAACGTCACTGGTAATATCGTAATAAATATTGTTGCAAATGGAGGGTTATGAAAATGGTGAATATCAAGAACTGAACGAGACGATAAATCAATAAGTAAAATAAATGATCATGTCCTCACCACTCAGAAAAAAAAAGTATTTACCCCAGAAGGTAACCCGGAAGGTAAGCCAAGGTAAATTTTACAATTGTTTTGATCACTGAATCTGGTCCCCCTACATCTCAGCCAAACATCCCTTTACTTTGAAGTTGGAGATGTTGGCACTAGCCAGATGTTACCCGTTGTTTCTAGATTAATACAGACATTTTTGCAGTCACCTATAACGTAACCTAACAATATGATAGATTTAGGAGATGAGAGCATGATTTAAAAAATGTCCAAACATAGGGGTACTCTAAGGTACATGTCATATTGCATCTTTGTTAATGAATAATTAAAGCTTTATGCATATTTATACAGTACATTTGTGGGAGTGTTGACTAAGTATATGGCTTTGTGTAAAAGACTATTACAGTATATCCTGTGGGATATCATTGCTTTCTGTATCTGCTTCAGAAAGTATTTGGCATATACATTTTACCAAAGTTACCAAAAATGACAAGAAAAGAATTAGCAGGGAATGCTTTGCTTCTACTGTATAAGGACTTGAATCAAACTGTTTGTTGTTGTTTTTTTGTATTTAATAAGGACTTTCAGATTAATTTTGTCTGTGGTGTAGCATGCCCATCAATCACCAGGCAATTTCAACTAAGACTCAGAAAAATGAATGATATCTCAAGCTGTCAGGCATTGCAAAAACCATTCCAGGCAAAACAAAAGTATCCTCCATGAATAATAAATATTCTTGTTCAATTTACATTTTTAAACAAAATAATGGCCAAAAATATTTTTCTGCAAAGCAAACCAAAACACATATCTTATGTCTCTTGTATACTGTATATTCTGTGTGGTGAAATGAAAATCTGTCCAGTGCCTGTATTTAAATAACAATATTTGTATAGCAATAGGAATTAACAGTTTGCATTTTAAGCAATTTCAAAGAATCAAGGATGTATTTAATTAAGGATTTCTTCCATATTTAAGCAATTCAACCACCTTTGAATAGAAATATGTTCTATTAAAAGATCTCGAGTAAAGTGTTATACTAAATGCATTGCCAGTGTTGGTCAGCCTTTGGTAGTTTGGGACACTATTGGGACTATTATTATTAATAGTAGTAGTAGTATCATTATCATCTTATCTTCACATGAATAACCATAACATACAGTATACATACAGTACATTACCTGTACTGTATGTATACTGGCAACTGGCTCTTTGCATAAAGTCATTTGAAATTTACTCAAGTAGTTTTATATTAGGAGGATAAAGTAATGTATGCATGAGAAACATAGAAGGTATAATGTTTCATAGCTTGTAAGAATTGTAAGAAAGGTAGAGAATAATGGCAGACTTAATATTACCTGATACTGACCAGAGACTGAGAGCTAAAATATACATTCAGGGTGTCATTCATTTGGCTTCTCTGTATTATTCATGAAACTTAAAATGCATTTTGTGTTGCTCAATTACTCCTCCATCAGCCCAGTGTGGACATTGTAATGACATTCTGATTATCTGTCTTTAAATGAGAAATGAAATGAGTATGTACCATTCGAAGTGAATAATGGATAGTAGCATGCCATTTAAAGTAAATTGGGGGTTCTCATGCTTGTACAGTATAGACACGAGATACAATATATAAAAAACAGAGAACAAAAGCATGAAATTATTCTCTTGGGTTTAATTGACCTCATTCAGCTACTTCAAGCAATTTATTAAACAATACAAAAATCCTTTGTTATAAAGTCAATTTGCTTAAAAACGCAGCCTCAGTTCTATTAAATTATCATATTATTATTTAGAGCTTATTTTTGCACACTAGCCAATGATTATTCAATGTCAAGTGTAAAAAATTAGTGTAAATACACCCTCTGTAAATTTAAATGCTTACCTCATTCTATGCCTGAATTGTTTTCATGGAGTAATTGAAGAAAGCCAACTCAAGCAAACAGAATTATTAATATTAAAAATATAGCACCATCTTTAATGTATCAGTATGGAAAGGCATATGAAATTAAATAAGAAATCTCCATATACTGTACATATCCAAAGTTGACTTATGCTTCAGTGACCAAAAACTTTAATAAAAAATGAGTGTTTGTTAAACTAATTGACTACTGGAGAAAGATTCATCCACATTCATATATAAACTTGCATAACCTTTATTAAATTGAGCTCATGGAGATTAATCTTTTTAATGCAGCAGTCTGAAAATAAATGCTAATTAAATTAACCTTTTACTTTCCAGATGAACGGAAAATTGTCTTCTGTCCATTTCAGAGAAAGAATTCCAAGTTGAAGCTATTTTTTGTCAGTTTGTCAGAAAAATTAATGTTTCAGAGACATCCGACCAACAGTCAGACTATGATTTGGAATGAAGAATTATGTGGAATAAAATTTAATTTTAAGTTGTGTTTGCAGATATATATTCATTTGGTTTCACTAAAGCTTTAATACATCATTCATAGCACTATTCTTGTGATATACTATACTGTATGTGATTGCCAAGACCTGGTTGAAAATCATATCTTAATAACACATCCAGTTAACAAAAACAAGCAATATTTCTAAACATGGGACACACAGAGTCTTTCCAGTGATAGTTTACTTGCATAGCCTTTCCCTTTCATGGATTTATTTTCATTAACTTTTAAAATGAATTGGCTCTTATAATGGGTGCCGTGCGATGGACTGGAGTCCTGTCCAGAGTGTATCCTGCTTTGTGTCCATTGCTTGCTGGGAAATGTTCAGGCTCCCCTGTGATCCTGAATTAGGTAATGCGGTTAGAAAATGGATGTACTGTACAATATGGAGGGTTTTAAAACTTAGTCCATTTGGGAGGTAGTCTTTAGTGCGACTAAAGTTCAGCTTCTTCACTTTCTGTTTTGTATCTTTTAGAGATTTGAATTGGTCTTCTACCATCAAATATACTGTATGCAGTTTTGACTTGGAGAGTTTGAAATTCTTGTATGCCTACCTACAGTATGTAGAGTCTCGTAACACTTCGAGAAACATCACAGTAGTATCTATATTGTGCTTCCTTTGCTGAAGGTGACATTCTTCAACAAAAACAGTGAAAGCATCACTGTGGATAATGTTTTCTATATTTTTTAAGCATTTCATATTTCTTCGGTACTTTTTGATATTGAGAATACAAACAATTATTTGATTTCAGTTGTCCATGCCTGTCGAGTAAACTACTGTAAACTTTCAATAATGTTGATTTTTTTGGATAGTTTTATTTTCTTTCATGTCCAGTAGTTGAAGTTAAAATTTTGATAAATAGTTGGTTCATAAAAATACTATTTTGTTATGAATTAATGGCAAACAATTAATACAAAATCTAATCTTTAATAAAAAATTTGAATGGTCAAGGTCCATATTATTTAAAACTTCAGTTTAATGTAAATCTGAGCTGTTTATAATAAATACTGTACTACTGCTATAATAATAATTTATGATGTTTTAAAGCTTAAATTTTTTCATCGGTCTCCCGATCTTTAAATCTTTAGCTTTTCTTACTTTTAAGTGATCCTTCGAATACCTAATTACAAGTAACAAAGATGCTAAATTCATGGATGGTTGGTAGTTCAGCTGATTAGAGTGTGGTGCTAAAAAAAGAACAAGGTTGTAGATTTAAACTCCATATGGGCTATTAATGTCACACTTTACGTACCAGAACAACATCAGAGTTCTGAGAGTATAGAACAAGCTACCCAGTTGTGTTGTGGGAGCCAATGCCCTTGTTTCATTCAAGAAATAACCTGATAAGATCCCTGGATCAATTAAATACTATCAAATAGGCTAGAAGCTGGCTGAATGGCCTCCTGCTGTTTCTAGTCTTAATCTTATGTTCTTATTAATTCTCTAAATTCTAAATTATTGAATGAAGCACAGCCTATTCAAAAGGCTAAATAAGTAATTCAATTCCTGTTGTAAATAGATAAAAGTAACACTTGTTGAATGATTATATAAGGTTACAGCTTGATTGATTTTTTGGGATTAGATTCACTAGATTTTTTAACATCATTGCTGTTGGATTTATTAATAGCAGCAGCAGCAGCAGTTGCAGTTGCAGTTGCAGCATTAGTTATAGCAGTTCTGGAAGCAGTAACAGGTTTACGCAGTTTATGTATACTGTACCTCCTCCTGCCTTTACAAAAAATCCAATGCAGACACTTAAGTAACATTATGGCTTGGTATTGGAAGTAATTTCCAAATTTTGTTAGAATTTTTGTATGTTTTGAAAAACCAGGAAAGTGTTAAAAAAAATCACGAACAGCATGAAAGCTCCATGCCAGTGATGCAGAATCATTTTAAAGTGCAACATAATGCTTCCCTAATCTTGTGTTAATCAGTAGAGATGGTTTATAGTACCCTGAGCTTGTTTAATAGAATTTTAACATTCAGATCAATCACCTTAATTAATATTTTTTAAGCATTAATGCTTTCGAATTTTAACAGATGTAATTGTCATACTGGGATTCAAATCACCATTGGCTTTAATTGCGCTATTATTAATACAGACATCTGTGCACAAAAGCATGCAAGTAAGATGACATATTAGCACACAAGGCTAGTTGACTTCATTTTCATTTTATTCAAATACGGTTCCAAACTGGATGGCACATACAATAGCCCTGTGTGCAATCAGCTGAAAATCCAACCAACAAATAATAAGATGACAAGTGTCTCATTGGCGAGCTCAAAGAGTGTTTATTTAGTAGTTCAAAATGCAATTGATTTCCAAAAAGTCCAAAAGGTATCCTGTTCAACTCAGAACAAATAGGTTGTCCCACTTTGGAGTAAGCCTGCCAATAATACAATATGCTAAACACTTAAGACAAGATGTCTTCAGTACGTCGTGTTTTCTCTTCATACTATTCTGTATATGATGTTATCTCTCCTTTCACTGTGAAAGAAGTGCCTTAAGTAATCGATTTTTAAAGACTTGTAAAGAGTTTCTATTCATACATTCTTTGATTCAGATGTGTGAACAGCAATTTTCTGTGATTGCATTGTTTTGTACTGCTGTTCTGCTTTTCTGGTTTTAAAAACAAATGACAATAATAATAAAAAATCATACTAATATACAATGTATTTGGAAACATTTCTGAGGTAAATATATTACTTCTATCAGTGTGTAGCAGATATGAAAGCAGTTACTTGATTGCACTTTGCAGTAGAATTTTATTCTATATTTTTAACAAGGGGGTTATTTGTAAAACCCATTGTCTGTTTTATCCTACAAGAGACTGTGTCCTTCTAATTTTTTCTGATTCATAAACAAAGTACTGGCATGGTAGATGCTTAAAAAGTGGGAGGCAGTGCCATAAAGACTCTCATCTTTCTTAATTTGCATCTTATGTGAGTGACTCATAATAAACCTTGATGATGGTAAATGTCTTTCACTGGCAAGGTATGGAAGATGCCATTCTCTACGGCTAGTGGCAACAGCATAGGCATGTCAATGGGCAAAAACATAGAGCTATTTTATTCTCTGCTCATTGATTGTCTGAAGTGATCATTGTGATGATAAGTGTTAAGTCAGAATGTGTCCACAATGTATTGGAGTGGCTATGAAAGTATTTATTTTCAATTTTGGGGTGGGGGATAGTGAGATGGAATGTAAAGTACTGTATTGTTCCTTTAAAAACACTCATAAAAAGAATGAGACTTTATGGTCAGTAAGTGAGATCTGAACTTCAGTGAGTGAAGTCTGTTAATGGGTTATAGGCCTCTCTAAATCTTCCATTCTTATTTGATAAACAATGTGTATAATGTCACAACAGGACACAGCTCGGAAAACAATTAAAATTTATACCATTAATGTTTGAATAATTATTTGTATTTGAATTTTGAAATTCCACCTTGACATTCAGCTGTACTTTCTGAAAATCTCAAAATAAATGCCTTTTAAGTTGTGATTATAAATGACAGCACATAAAGACATGGCAAATCGACAGCTAAATGAAATATTTAATATGTTAATGGTAGCTATAATGCATATCAAACTCAGACTTTATTTTGTTAATCGGTGCCTTCCTTTTATCCCAGGATTAAATATTCATTTTAAAGTTCTTGAGATAGAATTTGTACAATTTATATAACAGGGAATGTTGTTTTGTAAGTAGGTCTACAGGAATGTTGAGCTGAAATTATCGAGACGTGGGTATCTGCCATTTGACAAGTGTGTACGAGGCAGACAGTTTCAGTCCCTTTTTCTGCTTATGAAAATCTCTCAGTAGCACACTGTACCAGAGCACTCAGAGCATCTTCAACCAAGTTAAACAGGGAGGAACTGTATCTGTTCACAAATGATACACACAGATAACCCACACGGTTAACCCAATTGAACTGCATTATCAAATTTCTGCTTTAAGAAAACTGCTCATATTCAAAGATTTTATGTAATATCTCTCTCACTCCAGTGTCTCAATTATGTAATTCCCATTTTAACTTGTGTTCAGTAAATGCATGAGACTGACAGACTATTGGTGGGAATGGGAGATACAGTAGCCCACAATGCATGACACTTGGCAGCTCTCTTGGTATTAACAAAAGTACCTCCTTTGCCGTATTTTCATTATTCAGAAAAGATCACGATAAGGGTTTACCACTGGATTACTCACTATAATGTGCTACTGTGCACTTACAATTTTCTTAACTACATAGTCCATACACAAAATGTGGCGATGACAACAGTTTCCTGTATGTCCCCACAGACATCAAGGATAATAATGAAGACCTGACATTAATTCCTGTTTCGCTCACATTTTGAAAGTCAGGTGAAGAAGGTCAATTGTAATCTTTTCAGCATTGATATTGTCAAATGTGTTTTCTGTCTCTTACAGACTCTTCACATCATTCATATATCTTTGCCACAGAATTCTCTCTTACAATGGTGTGTTTTTGAATAAAGAATTCATTTTTGCCATGCTTGTCTTATATTAATTGCCTTACACTTTACATTCACTGACTTCTTCATCAGACCGAGAGAGTCATTGCCGAACTATAATTTTTAATAGTTTCGTTGACACTTGCCAGGAGTTTTTCACAACTTTTAAATTGTCAACAGCTTAAGATCTAGATATACAGTATGTAGCATAGGCACAGTACAGTAAAACACTTCATCTATTTAATTATAATAATATTATACTGTATATATACAATATATTAAATAATAACCTATTGCAATGTTGTTATAATTTCAATTATTATTTTTTGCTTTTGTACTGTAAATCCTATGTACAGAGGAAGTTACCATTTCATATTTAAACAAAATGTGTGTACTTCAATCCATTCAGCCATTTTCTAACTGCTTATCCAATTCAGAGTCCTGGGGGATCCAGAGCCTATCCCAGCAAGCAACAAGTGCAAGGCAGATTAATGTCTGCATGGGTGACAGTCCACTGCAGGGCACATACAGACACAGACATGCACACACTCACACCAGGGCCAGTTTTTCCAGAAGGCAGTTAACCTTCCAGTACGTCTTTAGACTATTAGGAGGAAACTGGAACACCCAGAGGAAACCCATGTAAACACAGGGAGAACAAACTCCATGCAGAATTTAAGTACTTATTTAAATTTTAATGAAAACATGTTTTTACCATTTTACCAAAAGGCCCCTTTATTTTTACATGTTTAAAATGGCTTTAATTCTAATTAATTTGATTCATTCCAGAAGGAATGTGGAACTCCCACAAGAATCACAGCTTACTTGCTAGGCCCACAGCGTGTACTTTTCCTGCCCTACAGATGACAGCATTTAAGTTAATAAATGTACAATCCATACATGTTTTGTATTATAATGAAGTACAATATATAAAAGTACTTACTTGCCATTACATTTTGCTCAAGATTGCTTTTCCCCACACACTTACTTTTGCTAAATAACTTTCACTTAATATTTAAATTTCACAAAGCATGAAAGAATACATGCTGTTTATATAATAATTTTAAAGTGTTAAGCTTCTTTTAGTTGGTCTGAAAGCTGTCTTCACTGAGCTTTATTAAATTAAGAGGAATCTTTGAGTAACAAAGGACAGAAATATGGCTTTTCTAATCGCCAAATATTCAAAGAAACATTTTAGACTTTACAAATGAGATATAAAACAGGTAGAGTATATGAACAATTGTGACATTTTATTTTATTTGTGGTGTACAATATGGTACCACTGACTAAGAAATCTTTCAAGACAATACTTTCCACCTTGTGGCACACTATTTTAAACATGTTTTAATGTGTAAACCAGTGTTAAACCACTAGTAAACCAGTGCAGAATATGTCCACTTGAACAAGCACTTCACTTTTCATGTAGCAGTGTGGGCTAATTGGATACCTGCCAGATTGGTTATCAGTGGGAGTATTCCATTCCAGCTCAGTCTCTCATTTCTTGAGTATAGTGATGGATTGCAGTGAGTAGCATCTGATAAAACCATACAGTATACTGTATATAAAGATGGGTAGTTGGTTGGTTGCTCATAGTTATTTCAAAATACAACAGCAAGATAGAATAAAGCTGAACAAATCTCAGTTTTTAATCCTGTGTTAAATTTGGAAATAAAAAAAAACAGTAGGCAGGATTAACCTTCTGATTCAGTTTAATTGATTATTTTCTCTGTGAATCAAACTTCCGCCAGTGCTCATTACTAATGGAATTGATGAGGGAATTTCATTTGGATGAAACGTAAAAGCTTTGAGTCATATTGCCCTAAATAGAGCACATATCCCTTCAGTCTTTCTAACTAAAAACTCCTGCTCCAAAGGAAGTACAGGAGATATGCACCTTTAGCAATATTGGGAAGACCACCCACTAGATCTGCTACATACATATCATTTTTTGTTCTTAAAGAATGTTTGGGTAGCTTTGCAAAAAATACATTTGGATTCCTATGTTTTATTCTTGTTCTAGTCCTGGTCTTAGTATTTGCTTATTTCAGTGTTAATCCTATAAACATGTAGCTTAATAAATATGTAAATACACACTTATACAATGATCACTTTTTAGTAAAAATGCGCTTCATCCCTGTTTGACTTTGAAATGTGAAAAAGGGGTCAATCAGTTCACAAACAAATTGTGGAAACTTTACAGAGGAAGGCACTACTCTTTTAAGGGCAAAAATAAAGTACTGCTGAGCGGTAATTGGAATACATGCTTAAATTTGAGAAGGTATAATTAAATGTGAAGCAGAGTGGGCTCATTAAAGTAGTTGACCATTTTAATTATGAAATGCAAGATGGAAATGTAGTTTGACTTTAATTTGCTTATAATAAGACTTAGGATTAAGTCTATTTCATAGATGTTTATAATTTGTTTTCTTTCAAATTCTTTCAGCATTTTATTGTGTTGTTCATGCTGTACCATACTTTATACAGTTATGGGAATTAATATCAGTTAGCTCTAACTGGAAGGAGAACTGTTGAAACAGACTTGTTAATTAATAGTAAATGCATGTCCTTAAAAAAACTCCATAACCCTATAAGTTGGAGAACATACTGTATACTGTTTCACTTGTAAACACCAAATATATAGTAAATATACTTGTATACTGTGTTTAATGTTGTGAGAAACATTAATATTTTTAATGTACAGTATATACTGTAGGTAGAAACAGTATATACTGTTCCACTTGATTCCCTTCCTTGAATTTATATGTTCAAAAGTGAAATAAGAAGATCTATCTGAGTAAGCTTCAGTTAAACTTTTTTAATGTGAACCAAAAAGACTTCTTGCTCAAAACTTGATGCTTGCCTTTCTCATAACCTTGAAAGATATGCCTTGCAAGATATATACATACACATGTATGGATACTTCCCAATACATGAAAACAGCATTCAGAAAGTGTTGCATCTCGATAGACTACAAATTCCCTGATGAATATCTTCTGACAACACCTTAAAAAATGTGTTGATAGTAAATCTTGTGTCAAATATGTCTTATATGACAAAGTTTATAACTGAACTGTTTTTATAAAAAAATAATCACCCGATGTTAATCTTTAGTTGATTTGTTGTAATGTTTCTTGCTTGTTCTTATTTTGGCATTTGTTTTCTTCTGTGAAACAGAAGACTGTATGCTTGATTGGATTTAATTGATTAATAACGTTTGTCTTTCCATATAGATATGAAGTACAGTACAGTATATCTTAACATGTTTGTGCACTGCGTGACACCTGCCTGTTTGCTGTCTTTCAGGTTGGCAGGATATTGAAGACTTGCCATATACATTTGAATAACAAGCCTCAGTAGGAGGGAACCTGACAGGAAATAAAGAATTGTAGCATCTTCTAAAGGTAGTTTTTCTAACAAAGGATTACCAGGCTGCAGGAGTGAAGAAGCATGGTAAGTCATTGCACTGAAGCATAGGTAATATAATACCTGGGTAGAGTAACACATGAATTGGTTCATGTGTGTAGGTACAAACTAACCTGTAACCAACACATACTGTAGTGTAGAAACAAGTGCACATCTGAGAATAAAAGTACTACAAACAATGTTTTGAACAAAGCTATAAATATATAGTTTAGTGGGTTCAAGTAAGCAGTATATATAATATGTAATTGTCATGTTTACAGCACATCAGTTTTATATTAGTACTAAGGTGGTCCTGTTTTGGTGTTACAAAAGTAGGCCTTACTTATAAGTAAGAAGGCAATGTGCCAAAAGACATAGAATGCTGCCAAAGAAACAGTGCTTGAGCATTTGGGTTTAGCTAATCATTCATTAAATTCCATCCTTATACAGTAGCTGGCAGGATCTTTTAGATTTTCCGAATCCCCAAGCACAGTAGTAAAGAAGTTGAAGTACAGAAATAAAAAACAAAGCAATGCTGAGCAAAGTTAAATAGGAACAATGTGTAAATAATGAGCTTTTGTGGGGAAGACCACAGTGTAAACCACTTTTTGCCAAGCATGTTTTACATTATATCTAATGTAATACATTATATCTTCTAAAGAATTATACTTACAGAAATGCTTGCCTCTTTTTTCCTTCTCTTCACAGCATCCACGTTAAATAAAAAGATCCTCTGAAAACTACATTTTCTAAAATTCTTAATTCCTTCAGTCAAAGCCTTTTCCTCTAAATCCCCCTAATGAGATGAAGGCCATCAATAAAATATAAAGATAGAGGAATGCTCTCTGTGACTGACAGGTATGTTGGTCTTTGAAATTTAAATGCTTCACTTATGTACATATATACTGTATATATATGGTAAAGTAAACCTTACTGAGAGTTTCAGCTTTGAGTGCAAATGTGTTTAGTATGGTATAAGGTTAAGGCTTTGAAGTTCATGCTTGTCTAACATATAAGATTTATTTGTGAAATCAAGATCGATCTTTGGTATCTTTAAAATTATATAATCAGATTTTACAACATACCATGCAATTGTTTTTTTTTCAATTCTTACATTTTTACTTTTTAAAATAAAAAAAAATGATAGTTGATGGAAAACACCCTTGGTTTAAATAGATATATAAATGTGGAAATGATTCCGAATCACGTCTTTATCTTAATTGTGTGTTATGAAGGTTAAGCATGATTTGAAACAAAGCAGTTGATAAACCAAATCATATTTAAAAAACATAAAACATTTTACTAAGTAGGATATTCAAATCAGTGACTGTTGTGCCTTGCAAACTTTTTTTGAAGTTATTGATTACTCACTGACATTGTTTATAGACATGTAAAAATATATGTTCTGCCTATGAAAATTTGGAGGATTCAAATGTGTAAATTGATTCTTGGTATTTTTCACTGCTCAGTACATGTAATGTAATTTATCTAAAACCTATTGCACTCTAAAGCATGATGGGAATTTGGAAGATGGCCCATGGTAATTGGAAGGGTCATGAACTCATTGATCAAATGGAGTGATGATATCCAGTTCTCAAGGTAATAATGTCCTAAAGACATAATAATGGTTCCAGGGAGAGAGTGATTTCAAGAAAGCTTTAAATGCACAAGAGAAATTGCTGGGTTAGGTAAAACGTTTTAAAAAAGTATAGCCTCACTATATCTAAGTGAAAACAGTTTAATCTTATCCTTTGGATGTGTGATTCTGAAATATGTAGGAGACTGAAACCCCATGTAGGTACTACAAAATAATAATGAAGTAATTTGAAACCAGAAGCTGAATTCTTCAAATGTGTCAGCAGTGATTCATGTGTCATGAAACACTGATGTGAATTGCACTGCTGGACCACATCAATTATTTGCCACTTTAACCAAACTGTCTTATACAGAACAGTCATAGCAGGAGCGACAGTAAAACATAAAACTTTTTTATATACTGTAGGTTATAACAGTCATAATGTCTAAGGTAAAAACTGTCATATTCCTTAAGCAGGACATAGACTTAGACAGAGTGCAGTTGTATTTTTCAGTTCGTTTTTATTTTACTGAAGGTTTATTTGGTTTAGGTGAATTTAACCAGCTGTGGGTTTTAGAATAGTTTGTAGTGTACATTTATACAGAGTGGAGAGCTCTGTCAGTAA
Source organism: Lepisosteus platostomus (assembly GCF_059453375.1). NCBI lineage: Eukaryota > Metazoa > Chordata > Actinopteri > Semionotiformes > Lepisosteidae > Lepisosteus > Lepisosteus platostomus. The sequence continues at coordinate 33,855,044 of NC_142623.1, forward strand.
GCCAACTACAAAAAAAAATTCTGACATTCCACACTGAAAAGAAAGTAAAAAAAATAACATTTTGGCTATGAGCCTACTTCAGGTGTGTTCTTCTGCTGGCTGTACACATACTGAAGCAGGTTTCACAGCATGTATATATATATATTTTACTTCTGTCTTCCTATTTTCCAGCTTGAATTGAATGTCTTCTTGTTCTTCTATATTTAATTCGACTTTTAACTATGCTGAACTGATGCCTATTTAAAAAGGCAGGTATAGTATATCTTAATGTTAAAGCTTAAGGTTAGGTATAAATAGGGATCTATGATTTATATTTAACTGATTTGGGCTACTATATACAGACACTGTATATAGGTCAGCTTAGCCTACAATTACACGTTTGTGCAACAACAGGATCAGAGGACTCAGTCTTTCTGGCACATGTTCATTGAAGCTCGAAAAATGAGCTTAGCTCAAAGCCTGACAAGATGAGCAGGTGTAAATTATGAAAAATAATAACATCTGAGAAATCATCAGTTTCTTTTTTAGGTCAGCATTAGTTTTATCAAATGTTTTAATTTTTTTTCGAAAAAGGAAGTGAACAAGCTCTTAAGAGAATCAAAAACTTCACAGTGTAGTCAGAACAGGTGATAGGGTACTTTTTGTGTGGAATGTGTGTGTTCTGTTCTCTTCACATAGGTGTTCCCTGGGTATTGCCAGCAAAAGAAATGCTGGGCAGGTTGACTGGTGTTTTTATGCTGTCCCTATGTGTGTGGTCTGTGACAGACTTGTGGCCTGTCAAGAGTTTATTCCCAAATGATGCTGTTTTTTTTCAACCGGGCCTTTTGCCTTTCAGATAGGCTCCTGGTTGCCATGTCTCTTACCAGGAATAAATGGCTTTCTGATAATGGGGTGGGGGGTGAAAAAGCTACAGATTTTAATTCCTGACATAGCATTCTTTAAAATAAGAAAAGCAATGTATTTGTATCCCCTCCCCAGCTCAAAACAAAGAGTGATACCCTAACAGGAAAAATGTATCTTACTGAGATGGCCATCACACTAAGGATATGATATACTGTATATCATACAGTATGACATATTGTACTGTTCTTTCCTCCTGCAAACGTAAATATAGATATACATATATATTTAAAAAGTATATATTTTTCTTTTTTTTTACTTTTGTGTAGTACATACTAGGGCAGATCACCTTGGTGAAGCTTCAAAAGCTATATTAAGGGTTTTATCCGCTCTCTGGCACAAATGACAAAGTGTCAATGTTTTTCATACGATCTTGCTTTTTCTATTTTTGAGACTTCATATTAATTGACTTACTATTCTAATCAATTTTATTCTTGGTTTAGTGCATGAGATGCAATAAAATGGTTATTTTCATCCCCTGGATGCCACACAGCAGGCGTCAGAGATGGCAACATATAAAATCCTATAACCACTACTGAGACAGTCCCAAAGGATTTCATTTAGCTTTTTTTGATCGGCTTGTTAAAATATTAAACGGAACAATTGAATTTCATTTAAACAGTCTTTTCTGCTTTGTAAGACAGTGATTGTATGTTTTAATAATACAGATGAATTACGTTATAAAAAAGTTAATCCGCTTTTATTTGTGTATGATCAGTGCAAGATTACAGTTAAATAAAATATCTGGTACAGCACTGTCAGTAAATTAATCCAATTGGCCCCTTCTCTGTTGTCTAGACAGTAGGATGGTATTGTTCTATGAAGAGTGTTGCCTGGCAGAAATTTTATTTCCTGATAAAAGGGCCTGCATTTTTTAGCTAATGTTTCTCCTTCTAATCTCTACAAAGAGCAGACTGTGTCAGTAATGGTGGAAGTCTACATTCTAAAAAGACTATTTGACAGATGTGTGACCTTTCTGTTTTGCTCCTCGCATGTAGACTTTCTGACAAATAAATAAGTGATGGGTCAGTACTGTATATCCACACTCAGAAAGAGATTTTCAGATGATATTTGCATAACCTTAGGATTGATGCAAGATGGTCTGAATTGCCCACCTTTCATCTACGACCTTTATAAATTGGGTCAGAGCTGTGCCAAAAAATTCTGGACTGATAGAACTAGAAATTAGTTTCATTGAATGTTTTTCAAATCTACACATTGTAAGTTTTTTTTTACAATTCAGGAGCTGGAATCATCCTCACTTAATAGAGACACAGCAAGGATGCAGAATAATTCAGGACTTTTATGTGATTTCAAAAGGAGGCATCATTGAATGTAGTAACACAATTTCTCTCTCTCTCCTCTCATGTGAATTATGATGTGTGATATTATGCACATACAGTATATGAAAAAAGTAAATTCTTATAATTCAGTGGAATTTTCTTTCACTAAGATCACTCATAGCAACCACTGTATATATAGTAATCTGCAAATTACATCCTTTTAAGATTTATGTTGGGTTTTTTTTGTTTCTATATAGCATAATTACAGGGTAGACATCAATAATTACCATATATATTTAAAACTAATTGGTAAGATAGGGAAGGGAAGTAAAATGGTGAAGAATCAAAGGTATATTTAAGTAGTCACGTGAGTGTGGCTTAATGCTTATTCAGTGCAAGTGGGAAGAGATCTGCTCAAAGCAAATTACAGATAAACTGTATTTAACTATGGAATAAGTACTTGAAGTTCAAAGTCAACTTTGAAAGTCAAAGTCAACTTCATTGCAAAACCAACCCTTTGGGCTCTTAGGAATTTTTTGTGGAGTTCTCCAGATACAAGAAGAAAAAGCAAAAACATCAAATAAGATCCACATATCATACAAAACACAATATGATGCTACTGTATATCACAGTGAAGAAAGAATCAACAAACTTAATAATAAATACTTTAAGGAATACCTTTATAACAGGGTGAGTTGAGAAGCCAAAGAGCCTCAGGGCAGCTGCTCTTCCGGGACCACTCTGTTCTAGATTTGACACACCTGCACCTTCTTCCCAGGGAGAAAACAGGTGAAAAGATGGGTGGGAGTGGTCACTGATTATCTTCAGAATTTTGTTATTTGAACAAGTCATGTATAGAAAATCAACAGATGGTAATTCATAGCCCATTGTTTAAGAAGCAGTGCGGACCACTCTTTCCAGCCATTTCCTCTCCTAAGTCCCCAAATCAGGCCATCACTGAAAAAGGTAATACGCTCTCAGTTGTTCCCCTTTAAAAATGGCTTCCTGAGACACACCAAAAGTTCTGAGCTGCCTAAGAATATAGAGTCTCTAATGGTCTTTCTTCACTTTCTGGTGTACGTGGGTCTCCCATTTCAAGGTGGAAGAGATTGCTGTGCCAAGTAACCTACAGGTGTCTTTGGTTTTACTAACATTGAGCTATTTTGACTCCACTAGCTCATCAAAGCAGAGCTGTGACCTCTTTCCTGTACAGTGATTTGCCATTTTTTGTTAGTAGCCCTGCCAGGGTAGTATCATCTTCAAACTTAATTTTACAGATGTAGTAGTAGATAGCCATTAATATACAAGGAGTACAGAAGGGTGAGAGCCAAAAACTTGGGGGTTACCTACTGTATATTTAATTGTGGCTGTGAGAGCTTCTGGATTACTTTAACCACCTGCCTCCAGCCTGATAAAACAAAAAAAAAAAACTAGAATCCAGAGACATATAGATTGATTTACACCCATGTCATTTGGCTTATGAAAGAGCTTCTGGGGAACTATTGTTTTAAAAGCCGAGCTGTAGTCTTCAATGAGACCCCTGCGTAATGTACATACTAGAAGCCTCAAGGTGCTGTAGGATATAGTGGAAGCACAGAGAGACTGCTTCCTCAACAGACCTGTTAGCCCTGTACGCAGATTGGTGTATGTCTAGCTGGTTTCTCTATAGTACTCTTGCTCAGCACATGACTGTGATTTGATAATGATTAGATATTGTTAGCTTTGTTATTGAAATGGGTAAAACTCCACTGAATATTGTAAGCACATGACAGAACACACTGGAACCTTATTTTATACTGATTCAGTAAATGTTCTGTAAATCTGATGAAAACTGAATGAATTGCACATTGTCATTTGATATTTAAACAGTTTTCTTTCAAATATCAGTACCAAAATGGACAACACAGCTCTGTGTGATTGCATCATACAGGGTCTGTGTTAAGAATGAGCTGCAATCCCATACTGGCCTTGTCCATGTGGTCTACTCACATCCTGCTGCACTGCAGCACATCATCATCATACCGCCAACCATTGATCCAGCTCTTATTGTATCACTTTAAGTAATGTTTCCAGGGGTTAGTAGACTCTCCAAAACAGGGCTTTTGAAATATTTCTGAAAATATTTAAATTCATTGCAGTATTTGATAATTTACTGCAGTTTAGTAGATCACACTATGTGCATCAAGCACAGTGTGCTGTTAAAATTCTGCCAAGCTTACAGAAAGAGTATTTGTAGTGGTATTAGTAGCCTGAGATGCCTTGTCAGGCTCTTATACTCCATTCAGTATTCAGATCGTGAAGTCTGATACTCAATTTAGCACTGGTGTCAGGACTAGTATCTCTGTGCATTCTGCTGATTTCAGCTTCTTATACCCCATCCCTAACTCCTAAACAATTCATAGCAGCGCCTGACCCCTAGGCCTGGGTATTCTGAATTAATGCTCAACACAACAGTCTTTCAGAGAGAAAGGGAATAACTCTTTTTTTTTCTCCAAAAAATGTGCCTTGCTTTACACACTCCTCTTGCAAATCACCTTAATTCTACATCCATCTAGGAGTGCTGACTTACTGTACATTCTGTAATATCTGCAAATAATATTCCACACCATTTGCTGTGTAACCTGTCAGACTGTCCAACTTGAAATGATACACTGAGTGGTTAAAACCATTCTGTTTCATGTACTGTACTTCTGTATATTTCACTAAAATTATAAAAGGATTGCAGTATCTGAAGATGCTTGGACATTTTTTAAGTAAGTGGAAGTTAATATGCTGTACACGAGGAACAGGTAAAGGTTTGTTTCACGCTGAAAACAAAAGAATCATAACATTCCATCTGTGGAGCATTCATCAGGTGTCTAATATACAGTATATGGCAACTGACAGTAAAGGAAGTTGTAATCTACACATACCCGACCCAAAGAATATTAACATTTAATATAACAATACTTCCCATTATGAGGAATTAAAATAGGCACATAACCTAGCTTTTAATGAATAAGAAACTTTCTTATTGACGAGGAATCTAACACAGCTGTCAAATGTCCCATTCTTACATACTGTATACATTTTTAATCAAGATGGTATTGGTTTTCATTCTTTCCAGGACTTTTTAATACACTTTTGATAAAAAACTTCTGTATTTTTTGTAATTTATTGTCCATTCTCTAAGCCTTGACTTTAGGATCCCTTGGAAAGCAAGGGTGAATAGGTACACAGGATAAAATCTAATGGACATCAGGGCCTACAGTAAACAAACAGAATGTTAATTTAAAACTAAAATACTAGTTCACAAAATATGCCATCAGAAGGAAAACAAAGTCCTTTTTCTCTATTTTGTCTTGGATGAACTATACTTTTATGAGTGCACAACAGTTCCCAATCTCTGTACAGTTTCTTTTATTTTATTCCATTTCATGGTTTTGTTATAAGCCACAATGAGGTGGTTTCTAAAAGAATGAGTGTAAACCGTGAGCGTGCATAATATTTCAAAGGTATTCTGTTTTTTTTTATTCCAATACTCTAATAAATAACTAATTTTCTTAAACATTTGTTTGAAAGACCTGATGAATTTAAAGAGGTTGTCATCAATAATGTAACAGGGATGAATGTTAGCAAGTAAATAATTTAAAAAGCAGGGGCAGTCAGTTTAATCATGTTTAACCTTTTCCTCTGTTTTGATCAGAATAACATAAAAATATTACAAATGAAAGGAGGCCATTCAGCCTTATCGCTAGTGGCATTTTATCTGAAGATCTCATCCAGCTGTTTCTTAGAAGACACCAGGGAATTGGCCTCAACTACAAAGCAGGATAACTTGTTCCATACTGCAGCAACTCTTTGTGTGAAGATGTACTTGCCGTTTCTGGATTTAAATGAACTTCCTCAGTTACCATTTGTGTTCTTTGGTTTACAGTATGTTTCACTACTCATTTTGAAAATGTTCATTGGGTTGACTTTGTGAATTCCTTTGAGGATTTTGAATACTTGAATTAGCTCCCCTCATAATCTGCCCTTCAACACCAAAAACATTTAGTTCTTTTAGCCTATAAGAGTAGAACATTCCTTTAAAACTGCAACTGTATTGTATCTGGTTATTCTGCTGTGGACTGATTCCAGACCAGCAATATCTTTTTTTGTAATGTGTTGACCAAATTTGTATGCAATATTCTATACAAGGTCTTATTAGTGCATTGCACATTTTAACATCATGTCCCTCCATTTAAATTCCACATTTAATTTTAATCATATGCACTGACATTCTGATTATTTTTTCTCACTTCCCCACATTGTCTAGATAAGAAGTAAATGAAGTAAGAAGTAAATGACATGTCAACATAAATGCCCGGACTGCACTCTGCACTTACATTAAACAACATCTTTTAGGTGTTTGCTCAGTGTTGAATTCTAAATCTGTTTGAATATTTTTTGCTGCTTTTAAAGTGATTGCTAATTGCTTCACTAGTTTTCTAACTTCACTGTTATGGTACAGTACCATCATCCAGCCACCAGGGGCCTCCGAACCCACAGGCACCTACTTCAGCTACTCAGGGAAGACTCAGATGACCTAGACCTAGTCAACCAATCCCAGCACTTCTTTACCACCACGCCTCCCCTTCCAAGCCTACTTAAGCCCAACTTTGTCCCTTCCCTGCTTAGTATTAGGTTTTCACTGAGAGGGCCTGTTTACCTCTAGACATTCTTTGCTTCCTCTTTTGGCCTATGGAATGTAACCTTGCTTTTGGCCACGACTGGATTCTCCCTCAGGTATTTTACGCTCTAAGACCTTTTGGCTTTTGACCTACTGCTCGTTTGGATTTTGTATTTGGATTCCCCTGTTTAACTCTGTTTTTCCAACTCTTGAGTACCCTGGATCTGCATAGGGTCCATCCCTTGCTATCTCCTTAACATTCACGAGACCTTGTAGAAATTAGAAATGGCAAGGGTCCTAATTTGGATCTCTGTGGAACCACATTAACTACTGTACATCTCCAATATCAGAAAACATGCCCTTTATCTGTATTCTGAGTTTTCTATTCATCAAATGGTTCTCAACCCAATTGTGCACATTACTTTAAATGCCTACTGCCTGCAATTTCAGAATTAATCTTTTATGAGGAACGTTATCAAAAGCCTTCTGAAAATCTAAATATATACAATTCAGTGCTCTGTGAATATACATTACTATTAGGTCCATAAGGATCATCTATATGGAAATAAGATCTTAATTTAAGTAAATTGGGATCTTATTTCCATATAGATGATCCTCTAGTTTTGCTCTAATTATTGTTTCTATAACCTGACATGTAATAGAAATAAGAAATAAGACATTTTGGGCTATAATTACTCTGTTCAGTTTTGTCACCCTTTTTATGGATGGGCACTATATTAGCAATTTTCCAGTCCAAAAGTACTACCCCTGTCTTGAGCAACCATTGGAAGAGTTTTGTAAATGGTCTATGAAATAAATGAAAATTCACAAAAGCATGAAGATCAGTGCCAGTGATAACCTGTTTACATGTATTCTTCAGTTCACTGGTTATTTTACCACTTTTAAATTCAATTTCTTCTTGCATTCTGTTTTTGAAATCCATTTTTTCATCTCATACCCTAGCCCATCGCATATCTCTGGGGGCTACTTAAACATTCTTAAAAAAAATTTCAGGGGAATTTATTCAAATGCTGTAATACAGCACCTTCAGACTAATTTTGAAAATTAACAAGGTATTAGAAATTTGTCATTATATGAAGTATTTGAAATTGAAAGTTGTGTGCTTTTGTAAAATTGTATTTATTATATTAATCATGTATCTATGGCAACAAATGTAGATAGTTTATATTTGCATCTTTTGTCGCACTTTCTTTTCATGGTGAAATGCTGTCACTCTCAAAAAATCCTAAATTACCTTAGTTCAAGCCCAAATTGGTACTCTACAGTAGGTTATAAGACACAAAAAAACACATATTATTTAGGTATTGAATCATTTGTAATTATAAATTTCAACATTTATTTCATGACATAGTATGATTCTTTTTAATGGTATTATGTATTTATATTGGTGTTATTTTATATGCAAAAGAATAATATAAATCATCATATTCATCATATGTAGGAAAGAGAATATGTACAGTTGCATGTGAAATAAAATAACACGGAAACTGGAATCTGTTTAAATAGCATATAACTGCCAATCACTTCATTTCTAATAATAGGCTATTAATTTCAATGAGGAAAAACCCACTGAATATGAAAAAAGGGGATGTTCAATGCTTTTGACTAAATCAGGATTTGCAATAGCTAGAATTCACATTTTTTGCTTTGCATTTTAATTTGAGTATACAGTAGTATGTTTCAAACCAAAATGTACGTACAGTATCCTAGTTGTGTTTCACCTCACAGCAACCTTAAAGTATGTCAGAAAATATTAATATTTTGTTCTAACATATTCTGTGTTTGGAGCAGCACAGTGGCCGTGTGGTTACAGTTGCTGCCTCTCAGTACTGGGGCCCAAGGATTGATTCCTGTGGTTAATGGTTGGAGTTTCTGTGTTCTCCCTGTGTTCATGTGAGCTTTCTGCCCAGTGCTACAGTTTCATCCTATAGTTCATTGTTCAGGTAGGTCAGTTAGCTTATGGGAAATGTCTCCTGCATGATTCTGTATTGGATGAAGTGGATTGAAAATGGATGGACGGGTGTCATACAGTACATGGATACTGTGCTACTTCTGTGTATACTTGTTTGTATACTGTGAGAGAGAGAATATTTTTTTATACATTTAATTGGAAAGGAAAATTTGTTACCTTCCTCATAAATAACATACAGGTACAGTGCTTGTAGTTCTCATCTATTTAGTAAAATTTTATTATGCATTTTAACCAAATCCTTTATTTTCATGGCATGCTTTATACAGTAGCTCATTAAACATCTACCTTTCACTGCTAAAAATATACAGTAAACACACTGCATTTGCATGAACTGTATAGTTAATAGTCAGCATTAGTTAGCATTAACTACAATATATAGCAAAAATAGTATTTTCTAAATAATGTCATGGGTATTTCTTTATTTAAATGAAGCATATGTTAGTTCTGTGTAAACAACATACTTTTATGTTTATTTTTCTAGAAATATATTAAATATTGTTTTATTTTCTATAAATACCGCATGCTCTTGTAAAATATATTTTTCAAGCCAGAGTTAAATGGGTGTACTATACGATGCATACTCATGTAGTGAACCATTCAATTAGATCAATTCCAGGACAAATATATCGAAGCTTTCCATATCCTTGTGCTTGTTGGGGCTATGGATTTAACCCCTTCTCATATCTTAAGCCTTTAGGTTTGACAACAATCAATTACCTCCCTCAAAGAATTGTTGCATTGTAGGAACTCGCAGCGGAATGTATCTATTTCACTTGACAAAAGTTAATAAGTTAAATTTTGTATAGCAACATCCCACCACCGCAAAGATAAATACAAATAAAATTATGAAGTCAGTAATTGAGGAAGCAAATTAAGACAAAGAGACCTTGCAAAATGCATCTAGGACTTGTGCATCTATTACAGGTACAGTATGTACAGTATTTGATATTATCTGTAAAAATGATAAAATCACTCCCGAAACCTAAAGATCTATGACTTATCAGTATGCTTCTCCTGGAGTCAGCTGTAAATACTTAATGCAGTTTGTGCAACTCAAACTTCTAAATATCTTCCAAAATATTGGAAACTACAAAGAGAGAAATACTTCACACCTTAGTTTGTACCAGCAGACTATGACCAGTACAGAGGCATTTTCAACTAAATTTAGATGCTCAACACTCATTTGCAGGGACAGGCCTTAGTTTTCAATTCCACAGTTCCTCCCCAGTAGGTGGCTACACCCCAGGACTCAGTACCCTATTCCATTCCTTTTCAATAATTGCTACTCAGCCTTCACATAATAGCTTGAGTTGAGAAGGACCACAGGGGCCAGCATTAAAATAGGCAGGTAACTTGTCATTACAGGGAATGAAGAGGGACTTGCAGGGTGTGATGATTCAATTTATTCAAGTGTCTGTAGCTCAGGGTTTTCACAACAGGATTACTGTGAGAGAGTCAAAGAGAGATATCTATGTGAACAGAGTACAGTATGTGAACAAAGTTTGAAGAAAGTTGCCATCTGAACAAGGGTAGGACAGTCAATCTGTATTATCCCTGTATGTATACTGTATATGTGCATGTACATATTTGCTTCCAGTACTAATACTGTAGCCTGTGACTTTCGTAGTAGACCTTATATTAATCAACTATACTGATAAGAAATTATAATCAGCATAATGAATTTACCTGTGTTATGTCTGTCTAGTGAAAGATCAGTGCCACTACTCCTGAAAAGATGTTGACATCTTCTTGATGTCCTTGTGAATTAATTGCAGTTCTAAGTCATGTTTGTTGTATTCACTCTCATACTCTGTAATATATAATACAGTATACACTGTATGTATATTCCAAGAAACACTTTTCAGGCTTATGGCATTTTGTAAAGCAAGCGGTCAATGTAATATCTTTGAATAGTTGTGGGAACTTTTGCAGACAGTCTAGATGAGAAAAGCCATGCATATGTCGATTAGTGGCCCCTTGAGGTCTGGGGTGAATTGCATTTGTTTGCATGTGGAGAAATTACTGACGCCTACTGTGGTAATCAACCAAGGGTATTTCACAATGCATGAAGCATTGGATTGTTGCAGGCACTTTTGTAGGCAGTATAAATGAGGAAAGCCAAGGACATGTTGATTAGTGGAGTCTGTCTTTCTTTACCTCCTTAAGAAGTGGCCCCTTGAGGCCTGGGTTGAATTGCATTTTATTTGAGGTATGAGGAAATTACTGATGTTTATTCTGGTAATCAAAAATGAGCATTTTGCAGTGCAGTAAAATATACTTTACAAATTAATATAAAAGATGTTACATGATAAAATGCTCCAAGTGTCTATTTGTCTATATATATTATAATTAACTAGATGTAATGCTGAAATCACATTAGCATGCTAGTGACTGCAGTGAAGGCCTACTTATTTACCTAGGTAATCCCTTATGTATCAAGCCATTTAGTCTTGTAGTATGACCAAAGAATGAATAAAATATTCTCAGCTGTACTTTTAAATGTTTCTTCCACTGGGGACTTACTTCATATTCAAAGTATCAGACTTGCTAGTTGATGTTAATTGCCCTTGATCATGTATTCAGTTAATGGCTCAATTCACATAAGAAGTGATATTTAGTGTTCTCAGATGCTTTTGTTATTTACATCTTTATTGTCCTGTGGGAGCCTCAGTGGTATTATGTGCAAATTAGTGTAGGCTAAGGGATTTGTCTGATAACTAATCTGTGCAACCTGAAAATCTAAATATCATTACAAATATAAGTCACCTGTGTATTGTATTGCTGTCATGCACTGAAGAATGTCTTGTAGCTGAACATATTTGACCTTTCGACTGTGGGTTGAGATAGTCCTTATGAGTTTGAGCTTTAAGTTTTAGGTAGTGAATATATGTTTCTAGTATGTTTCTGAGTTAGTGTCCTCCGGCATTCAAGGGCATTCATCCTTGCAAGAAGAAACATAACACAAAAATATTCATGTTGGTGTTCATTCACCTTACCTTTGAAAGACTGTGATTTTGTACTGGCATCCTGACCTTTCATGATGTGATACCTTGTAGCACAGAGCAAGGGATTACATATCATTTTCTGTGGATCTGTGGCACTCCATGACTATTCTGTGCCCTTCCTTGAAGGCCGAGGTTCCTTTGTGTGCTAATCCATTTGAGCAACAAAGCAAAATTTCCCCTCTGCAGAAATTATGTCGACTGCTTGAGACAATACAAACTGCAACCTTGCTGTATGAGGCCATTATTCATGTATAATGGCCTGCTTCAACATTTGTTTTTCTGTACATACCTGTATAGTATGTGTAGGCTAAGTTGCTAATGTCTAACGCCTTTGCATTCCCCAATCTGTAAACCCCTCTCTTTTATCAACACACTGTGGAGATAATGATGAGATAAATGTGCAATAAGCAAAAAAAAAAGGTTTCAGTACATTCGCTTTGAACAAATCTATGCTGACATTTTCGATTTCGTATTACTGGACCTCTTGCAGTACAGTATATTTTCAATCATTTGATGTTGCAAGAACTGCAGGTTCAGTTAATTTTTTCATCAGAGCCCCTCTCCTTAAATAAAAGTGATTTTAAATGTAATATGTTTGTTTGCTAAGAAGCTAGGCAAATGTTGGACGTATGACATTTTTGGATTTTATACTTAAACATATGTAATAGACATTTAATTTTGAAGTTTTAGAATAGCAATACTCTTCTACAGTACTGTATGTTCAGTAATACCACAATTGAAAGATAGTTGTTTGATCTATCCTGCCCAAGATTGATACACATCTGTCAAGACACACATACTGTATACTGTATATGTGCCTACAGTATGACAATTACTACTATTGTTAGTGTCAGTCATAACAATATGTCAGTATCTTGGCTTTTAAGATTGCATTAAGTTGAGAAAGTGAATGTTGCCTTTATAATGCTTAGGAATTTCTAATGTTTCTGATATTAACTGCTAAGTGCAGAGCAAATAAAAAGTCTCTAACATTTAAAATAAAATTAATCTATAAGAAATTATTAATTAATTATTGTACAAAAGCTTTAAGCTACATTTGTTCTTTTTTTCTGATGATTTTCCCTAATGTCACATTGATACACAAACAGAAATCCAACCTGTCACTAGCACAACCCTATAGATTAGAACTGTAATCTTTCAGGTTCTTTATAATGCTCTTTTGTAAAATTCTATTAAAAATGACATTGGAAAAAATGTGTATTTTTCAGAAATGTCAATAATTGCAATCAAAGCTTTTTAAAGAAAAGTTGAAAGCAGGCCTTTGGTGTTAATAATAGCATGACAGACGACATGCTGTCTTCCCTGCCTCAGGTTTGTGTGGAATTATGTTATGCTTTGTTTGTTCTTTGGTTTTATGTCCATTATGCTTTTCAACAGCAGGTAGTGTTTTCTAATTCATAAAAAATAATAAACAGAAGGCTTTTGTCTTTCCATTCTGCTTGGTGCATTGTGCTAACCTGTAGAAAGACCTCCATTGGATTTGCTTGGATATTTCCGATATGTTTCTAAAACAATATTTATACACTTCTACTTTTATTTCTAATAAATATGCCATATTTAATGCACGGCATGTGCACTTGTTTACCAAGCTGTCCATGGACATTCTGTATTCTACAGCAAATTCAAATGCATTATGTTTCCACAGTGTAAAGGTTTTTTTTTTATCTTCCATCACCTTGCAAACAGGCAAGTGAATCCTTTCTGTACTGTTTTATCTGGTCACTATTACAGCTGTAAATTCCCTTAAGAAAGGATGATCTGATCTGTTTTTCTTAAATAGATTATATTCAAACTGTCTTCAATCCTTTTGGATAGCACTACAGGGAGTGTGAACTAGGCAAGACCATTGGCTCTTTCGCAATTCCTCTCTCCACCAAGCTTTTACTTAGCCCACTTAGTATTCCAAACAGCTTTGTCTTTCCCAAAATGATTTATCTCTCCTAACAAACCCATTTCATTTGAAATGCTGTCCCAGTCTCACCTGTGTAGGACCCCTGAGTTACCTTGCTTAGTAGCATTATTTGCATGAAAAGATTTAAAGTCTAAGTTTGTTTAACCTTCCTTTGCAATCTCATATATTTCAAAGAGAAAGAGATTTACAAGAACATTTTTTGGAAGAGAAGTGCAGTGGTTGTACTGTATGTGGATTCTGAGATGTTTAAGTTAAAAAGGAGTGTTGAATGAATTCAGAAGTACACAATAATAATAATACAACAAATAACACTACTTGGCATTACTCTGGAGATGAAATGCAAATCTTCCAGTGCAATTATAAACTACATAGTCATTAACTTTTATGTGTATGGAATTACCCAAACCACTTACATTGTCCATGCAAATCCATTGGGTCTTTAAACCTTTATTTGCGATTACAATAAACTACATTTGCATTTGGTGAAAGAGATCATTGGGAGGGGTGGGGATAGCTCTGTACTTGAACAAAGATTAATTTCAGTCTCAGCTTAATATTTACCTTCTCCTGTGTGACTTTATCTTCATGTAAAAATGCCTTTTATTTTATCTAAACTGCTGCAGCATGGCAGAAAAATATTAAACCTTTCTAAAATATACTACAGTATAACACTTTAGAATCACAACATTATTATGTGCAATGTATCCAAGCATCTAATTGGTCAGACTTTAGCAACTATCTGACAGAAATTCTAGTAAAAAGGGGGTTGGTAAATATTGAAATATCAGGTTTTAACACCACCAAATTATTAAGTCAAAGCCAGAAAATATTCCCACTATTTAGGCAATGTCAAGCAAAGTAATACAATTTCTTTTATTTTCTATATAGCTTTTAGAGGTAGGACAATAGGCAGATACTTTTTAGTCATAAAATACAGAAAACACTACTATGCAAAATGCTACATAATCAATATTAACAAATTATAGTGATACTCACTATCTAACATCAAAACGTATTCAACACATCTTAGTTCCTGTAAATAAAAAGTGTTTTGCAAAAAGAAACCACAAATATTAAACTGCCACTTACAAGAAAAGATTTAACAGCAAACTGATTTTGATCCCAAAAAGAATAACTAACTATAATGTCCCTATAAAGAATGCATCACCTTGAAATCATATGAAAAATCAGAGCACATTTCTGACAAACGCCAGAATGAATAATTCACTTGCAGCTAAATGTGGGTGGTAGGGTGGATGATTCAACCATTCAGCCTCAAACAGGTCAGTAGTAGAATGGGCAACGATGGCATTGTGAATTATGCAGCACAACACCATGTGCCAGCCTCTTCCTCTGGTGTTTGATGCTTTTATGCTGCTCTACCAGCAAGTCGGTATATTATGGACAAGGGGTAGAGAGAGGCTCTGCTTTCACAATGCATGGCATCTGTCTTGGTCTCAGTGGTTTACCAATTCCTTGTTGCCAGTAGTCAGATAACACACGAACCCCATTAGATGAGTGCTGTAGACCTTCAGCCAGCGACTCTTCATCCTTTTTTTCAAGTTCTACAACCTTGGATTCAACCACCAAATATTACCAAACAATTATAAATGCAAACTAATGAGGCAGTATCTTTCACTCACACAGTAACTATGAATTTGCTGTGCAGCAAATTCTTGAAAAAAACAGCATATGTTGCTCACGTTCTGAGAAGTCAATCATTCAGTAACCCTGGAAACGGTAGAAAAACATTCATCACAAATACTGCTATGAACATCAAAATATTAAGTCATCACTTAATTTGCAGGTGCTTACTATGACACATACTGTATCTGTTCCAAGATGGCTACTGGAGGAACTTTACTACTGAAGGAAAGGAACTGATGCTTCCCTTTCTAAGCACATCTGTAAATTTCAGACTAACTGTATAAAGACGTCTGTTATTTTCCCTCTCAAATATACAGTGCTACTACTCTAAAAAGAAGTGACCATACTTACAGTATACTACTCCTTGTGAGACTGACAACACAGAACAAACAGGTTCGATACAGAACAAACAGGTGAAGTATTCTTAAATAAGCAAGTCTTTATGGTTTTCTCCATGGTGGCCTCCAGTGGCCTTTCTATACAGTAGTCATTACAATCTTCTAGCCCCCCAGGCAATCTGCCACAACTATGTACCTGTAATACTGTTCATACAGTATAAAGTACAATTAAGAAGTTAAACATTTGCTAATACTGATATCTTTTAACTTGTTTATTTGGCTGACAGAAAGAGTTAAAAAATACCGTAAATTAAAACTGTCACAATGCCTAGAAAACAGTTAAAAAACTGTTTTAATATTCAGAACATAAAAACAAGTCATGGAAGATAATTTCATTGCAACATTCAGTATTCTAATAGTTTGTTTTGGAATCAAAATATTCTGTGTCTGTCTGAGTCTCTGCCAAAGATTGATTTAAGAACAGTATTATTTACTGCTTGGTCTGTTCTTCACTTTATTTTCTGAAAAAAAAAGTGGGGAGTGAGAGGGTTGTCTGAGTTCTTAAACAGAACAGGCCACTTTTTATTATCTAGTTGAGTGCATGGTTTCTTGAATCACTGCACTGCTGGTGGAGGAATTCTTTTGTTGGGATTCGTAAATGAACGTCATTTTGTGGGAAAGGCTGACACAGAAGCTCATATGATTAAACAATAATGAAAAATGTCATGAGCTGTTGTCTTCTCTGGGAGACAACAATGAAGTGATATTGCTGGTTCGCAGACCCCAAGTGTAATTGGCAGGTCTTTGCAAGCAGGAAATGGCTTTGAATCAGTTTCACTGTTTATCAATTTGTGTGTGAATCAACCCTATTGTATTATTGCAGAAGAAAGCAACACAATATCAGCCATTGCAAGTTTCTACAGAAGACTTCAGATTGAATGTAAGAATACATCTTGTATGTGCAGTGTCTCTGTTAACCAGAAAACAGTTTAATATCGTTTGTTGATATGTAGGGGGACAGCTTCTCAGCATTAGGTACTGTATATTTAGCCTAAGATCATTGTACATAACACTGACTTAAATTGAAAAGCATTAATATAAGGCAAATTATTATTATTTTTTACCTTTAAACATATGGTAATTTGATATTTTTCCATGAAGCTGCTGGTGTTACATTTTGGTCTTCCCTTTTTGCTGTTGTTGTTTTGTTAGCAAACGATTTTATTTTAGGTTTTTGTTTGGTCTTCTTCTGCATCTACTACAGGGCATTCAGTTGTTAGCTACAACTGATGACTGCAAATACACAATTAAATTCCATGATAGTCTTTGTAGGGCAACATTTTTATTCAAACAGTAAGTCACATTTTAACTCTGCATTTTCAATTAAACACACAGCAGTATAAAATATATTTCAAAGCAAAAAGCACACAGTATTATGGAAGTTCTGTTTTACTTCACAGCATCCTTCAAAATGTGCCAGAAGTATCAATATTTTGTTCTTACATGTTCTTTGTTAGGAGTGATTGGAGTTGTTGCTTCAAAGCACTGGATCACTGGGCTCATTTTCTGGGGTACTAAAGCATCCTTGTGGAGTTTGTATTTTTTCCCCGAGTTTTTGTGGGTTTCCTGGTGCTACAGTTTCCTCAAAGTTCAAAGACATATTCGTGGGTTAATTAACTTCAGGGAAATCCACCCTGGTGTAAGCATATTTGTGTTTGTGTGAGCACTGTGATGGACTGGTGTCCTGTCTAGGGTGTATTCTGTCTTGTGCTTCCCTGCAGTCCTGTTTTAGATAAAGTGGTTAGAAAATGGATGGATGGATAGTGGTTTTTCTAATTGATGAAAACATCAAAAATAGTTATCCCAATTTCCCTTTCTAATTCTAATAGTTATGTAATGTTTCGTGGATTTCATTTTTAAATTTCTTCCTCATTACTTTTTAATTAGTTTTAATTCATTTTACGAAACAGTGCTGAGTCAATATAATTTGCCTGACTCATACAATCACCAGGTCAAAAAGACGAATTCCTAATGCAAGAAATTGTATAGGGCTAATAAAGAAACATTACATTATTAACATTACATTACATTACATTACATTACACTTTGCAATTAGAATTCGGGTGTGTTTGTACAGAGTGCTTACATTAAATGCTATTACAGACCCAACTGAATGGGCTTAAATTAATTTAAAATACTTTTGAATTGAATTAATTAATTATTCCAATAGCCATTTTGCTTTTTAAAAGTATTTGAATAACCTGGACGGCAGGGATAACAACGGATTTACAGCATCACTGAAGGGTATGGATCAGTTGTGAAACAATATGATTATGATCATGTTAGTAACAGTACAAAGAAAAGTTTAGGCCTATACAATTCTTCTTGGAATCCTTTGCAATTTAAATTATATGTTTAGGAGTTGTCTTTTTCCAAATAAGCCTTCATATACGGCATGTACATTATTGAACAAGAAACATTTTTTTCACACTTACTCATAAAATTACTCTAAAAAATAATTTTGTGGTACACTAACAACTATAATTGACATTAATTGGCATGTTCAAATTAAAGAGAATAAGACACTAGCCACCCTGTAAATGCAGGTTATGAACACATACAGTACAGCATAACCTCTCAGAAAACATATATAATATACATGTACATATATAATGTAGTCAATATAAACAGTCTAAAATTAAAATTCTCACACTGTCAACTGTTTGGTATTTGCATCAGCTACAGATACTAACAGTATATATACCTGTGAAAGTATCATCTTCAAAGTTCAGGTTTAATTGTAGTATGTTTAAAGATTCTTTTGAAAGTTACTTTTTGGCAACTCCACTTAATACCAAAAAGTTGCTAACAGCAGAAACTGGCTTGTCTGCTTGTAATCAGTTAACACCTTTAAGGGCATCTCAAGAAAGTGTGGATTTTCCAAGGATTATCAAAAATGCTAAAACAACCATGAAGCCTAGACTGTAGCCTTTGATCTTTAGCTCCTAAATCTGTTCTGCATGGGTAAATCAGTCTCTCTGAAGCACACGTCTGGAGCTAAGGGCTTGCTTTTCAATTTCACCTGTGTCTGTGTCCCAGAGAGCCCATTCTGGCTTGGATTAAAGTTTAAACCACAGCATTCAAGCAATTCCAGCTAGATAACTGAGGAGCACCTTGATCTCTCAGAAAACTTTCATACTGTAAATACAGAACAAGGGCTGGAATGTATACAGATCTGCAGAACAGGAACATTCCCATTCTTCCTTGCAATTTAAAAACTACCAACATGAATACATTTAAATCACTGTTAAACTATTAACACATCATAAAGTTTTCAATGAGAAAAACATTGAAAACAGTGCTTTTGTTATATCCAAAGCAATACAAATGGCATCTGGTGAAATTCACAACTATCATTTTACAATATTTTTTCCAATTTGGCTTTAATACTGTTACTGTCTTAAAGAGACTTATTTTTCCAAATGTACCATTTCTTAGCAGATTTTCTAAAAGATATGTACAGAGTGTTATCTTGCTTTTACTGTTTTATCCTTCCAAACAACCCCATCCAAGAAGACTTAACTCTTTCAAGCTTTCTTTGACAATTTCAGCAAAATACCTTGCTCAAGACTAAAACAGCAGTATTTCACCTGGGATTTGAATCCACAATCCTCTGGAGTCCAGAGCTGTAACCACTACTCCACACTATAGTAAATGTCCTGCTGCATAAATCAGTCTCCAGGTCATCATTATAAATGACAATTTGTTCTCAGATGACTTACCTTGTGGAGTAAAAAAAAGTGAAACTTGCTTGACAGACAGCATTTACCATTGCTAGTTTTGTATTATTTCCTCTGGGAAAAAGGGAGGTTGATATATTTCAATGTAGCTCTGCAGTCTTCCATTGAAAAAGTATAGATTGAAGTCACAACTTTGTATGTGATTTTACTTAATATGTAAAAACTGAAAACTTTCACCATTTTTAAAAATTCCTTGCAATGCACTGCACAGGTTTCCAAAGCAACATGGACATATGTTAACTGGTCAAATCTTACTTGTCAGGCAGATTTTTCTTTTGTTACTTTCATTTCATTTCCTTTAGGAAATACCGAGGGAGACAGGTTTAGATATATTTTAGAAATCCTTCACTGAAGTGTGAATTATAGAGATGAAACAGAGTTGAATCCACAAACATTTTTTGACATTACATGCAAAAGGAGTCATAGGAATGAAAGCTAGTGTTCTTACTGTATAATCACTGTGCATTTGTCTTTTTTCTGAAACTCAGTTAATTTGTCATTGATTCAGAACCAGGTTCCAAGAACTTACAATGGCTGAAAATAAGCAAGTTTTTTCAAACTTTTTTTTCTTCTGAAATATACTACAATTCATCCGATTTAATAAGTTGAACAGAATATATCATTCTGTTCTTTTTTCCAGTAGTGAAAAGTGAAACTTTCAAAAACTTTAATACAGTATCTAAATGATATATAGGATACATCAGTATTTTATTAACTGACTAATTTTTCTGCTTGGGTTTCTATATGTATCGAAACTTTGAAGAATGTGTTTGTTTATATATTTGTTTTCTCAATATCTTTTTTACAGCACAAGTAGTGAAAGTTACCAAGTTACTTTTTCTTAAAATTCATATTGTGGTGAAGGAATCATTAAAGATAAATAAAAAGATAGCATAAGTTAAGACACCAGCTTTGTATTTCTGAATCTAAATAATTGCATTTTATTCAGAATTTAATTTTTGTAATAAAATAACTAAATCTATGTTTAGAGAGCTTCTTATTGCTATGTTAAAATACTATCCTATGTACTGTATATGTGATAAAAGTGTGCACAGTAAAAATCTTAGTCCCAGTTACAAGCGATACCACCTAGGTGGAAAAAAAAGAAGAGAAATGGTTAATGACAGCTTTCTGTTGATAATTGAAACTTCGTATTGAACAGCACTTGATCCCTGACTCAGCAGGTGCAACAAAGAAAACTAAATTGCTACTTGGGGAGAAGTTTGTTTGCTTGTCTGTCCAGCAAATAGTAAATCAAGTAAATCAAGCCTATTTGGAATCAGCAGTCTTGGGAGACAATTTTAAACAACAGCCCCACAAGTCCCCTTGTGGAGATTAGCAATACAGGCATGAGGTGTGAGTCTGGTTTACTAAGTCCTTAAGGTGCTCGATGGCTTTGGAGCACAGCACGTGTTTGCAAAGATGATGGGCGAGATCTTGGCTCTTGCATGTTTTCATTTTCAATTGTTTGCCATTGTTAAACAAAGCCAGGCTCTGGTCAATAATGTGATCTTGCAAAAGCACAGATTGATGGAATTCATGCACATCACTGACTGACAGGTCCTGCCTTAATGCTATCAGACCAGAGGTTTCTATTTGTGAGCTCTGCAGGCTGCTCGATAATCTGTAGTTTGGTCAACTGTGAGCTGGAGCAGACTTCTGATACCCCAGGTCCTTTCTGAATGCAAATTAAACAATTACTCTGAACAACAATACTCGGCACACTGATGTTGATCTCATTGAATAGAAACCAGTTGACAAAGATTGGGCTGCCCTGAAGATATAAAGCAAACACTTAAATACTGAAATACTGTCTTGTGTCCCTGCCATTTGCACCATTTAATACACTTAAGACTTGGCATGGCTTTAGAAAACTGCCATGGTTTCAGTGAAAACCAAGGGGATCAATAAAACAAGAGAAAAAGAAAATGAGAAGGGAGCTGATGATTACAGATGGAAGACATTGCTAATAGTAAAATAATAGTACAGAGGCCAAGTGATGTTTTGTTTTGGAAGATTAATCCGAAGATGAATAAATAATGCTTGAGAAAGGATTAAAGTAGCTGAACATGCATTGATTAGTTTTTTGAAGCACAAACACGCAATACTGTAAATGATTTTAGGGCTGTGGAGTAGGGAATACTAAACCATAACTGTGTTTATGATATCTGGCCTTTTTTTTTTTTTTTTTAAAAAGCAAGGTAGAATTGAACATAGTTGTAGTCTTCACTTGCTTTGTAAAGATTTTCAATTCAACAACATTTCACAAGTGGTAAATATACTGTAAAAGAACTTAATAATATAAAATAAATAAAGCTCTTATCTAGTACAGTAAGTCACACACAAATACTGAAGCTGAGATTGTGCCCATATTCTGTGTATTGTAATTGTTCTTTTAACAGCTTGATTTAGTACAGTGAGAAATTATTTTTAGTTATGATTTCTAGAGTTAAATTAAGCTAGCAAGTACTGATGATCAAAATTGATTTGTGAACTCTTTACCTTTCTTTTATTAGAATCTAATTTTTAGAGCCTGGTGGTTTAATTTAATTTTAAATTAATAAGAAAATAAAATTGCAATAAGATGCAAGCATACTTCTAAGTTATACTTGCATGTTTCGGTCTCATTAGATTAGCCATAATTTTCCTCCCTCATTATTATTTCCATGTCACTGTTTTCATAGCCAATAGAAATATAATGTTTTTTTTTTTATTTTTAGTAATTTATCAGTAATTTCAAAACATATTTTTAATACTGTAACGACCTCGCCCGGTAGTGAGGAGGAAGCGCAGCTAGGCACTCATGGTACAGTGAAGCAGGCTGGGAGTTGTAGCCGGGGGGGAGTCTGAGCTGACCTCGCATATGTAAATAGAGTTTTATTAGTTTAAGTGTCCTGTGTAGCTTTATACTGTAAGTGTATAGCCTGTTGTTAACGAATTACCACCCTAACGATGTGTACGTGTTCCGTCGGTCTCCTCACGTGTGTGTACAGTATATCCTGTGTTGGTTTTTGTGTGGTTTCGATAGGAGAATAAAGCAGTTGCTTGGTTTACTATCACGTCTCCACTTGTCCTTTGTCCTGAGGGAATCTGAAAACACTACATTGGTGTCAGAAGCCGGGTGGGATAACCCTTCGCCAAGGACGGCGAGTTAAGTGGAGCAGAGTGTAACGCATATGGCCTCCATTGCTTGCGTGAGCTGGCTTACCAGAGCGGTGACGTCACCGCCCTTCCATGTTAATAGAATTTTCTCTGCTTGTCAGGTCTGCTGCAGGCCATATTTTTATATTATATTTTCATCTCAGATACTGAACCAAAATTTGTGCTCAAACCAGGTGCCATTCCTATAATCTTTGCACATAAAAAGCAACCGATGAAAAGAGAATACAGTGAGAGGGTGATATCAGTGCTTGATAGAATCTATCTTCACAATTATTATTATTATGGTAATGAATGTATAAGACCTAAATTAACATGTGCATTAAATATGGTTTTATGACTAAGATAAATATTTCTGTTGGATTAAAAGAGATGTATTCACAAGCCTACAAGTACTTGTTTACAATGTAATAGGGCCACTTTACATCACCAGAAACGCTGTTGCCTTTTTCTGAATCGCAGACAATGACGGCAATGGCATTATGTATACCTGGAAAGTATGTGATGTAAATTTGAGGTGTTACCTTGTACTCTGTACTTTTATTGTGGTTTGAAATGCAATCATCAATACGTCTTGATTCTTTATAACTTTGACATGTTTGAAATGTAAAAATAGCAGTTTCAAACAACAGTTCATAAAGAAATACTGAAGCATTAGCATAACGCTGCTGTACAAAATAGCAAATAGCAGAATTTTATGGTTTTTATATGTTT
Source organism: Lepisosteus platostomus (assembly GCF_059453375.1). Classification (NCBI taxonomy): domain Eukaryota; kingdom Metazoa; phylum Chordata; class Actinopteri; order Semionotiformes; family Lepisosteidae; genus Lepisosteus; species Lepisosteus platostomus. Next base: position 33,878,467 of record NC_142623.1, read on the forward strand.
CTGAAAGGTTGATCATTTCATGATAAAACCCATTTATGTGTATATACTGTACTGTATACAGTATAATTACTTATGTACAGAAAAACAAAAAGTTATAAAAGCACAATAACTACTGAGTAACTTAAATTACTAACTTATATTACTGTTTTAGTGATTTTCTTTTCTTTTATAACATTTTCAGATACACATTTAATTTTTGCATTTGTGTATTTTAAATCTGCTGGGTTTATTTATCAGTCTTCTGTCCTTAACAATAAGATATAACCTGTATACTTGCAAAAACTATTTTTAGAGCATATGTGATGTGCTATTAATCACAAAGCTACAGCTCTTGCACTTATCTCATGATTCTTTTTTAGAATAAAGTTGAAAAGCTTAGTGTCTGGCAAAATGATAATAGAAGGCTAATGTTCTGATCATCATTTTAATCATTTAGATTGTGTAGTATATTTATATCATTTTAAAAGATAAATGAATTACTCAGAGTGTGGTAAGCTTGCCTAAAGAAATGGAAATTGTGCTTACAATATAAGGGGCTTAAATGTTATGTATTTTTAATTGGGGCACGTAATGTATACAAAGCTGTAACCTTTAAGAACTGAATGCTCTAGACAATTATGTTCTAGACAACTGTATTAACATTATGGGTTCATACACTTAGAATACAACACTACTTTGTGAATAGGACTAGACCACAGAGCAACATTACCCTTCCAATAGATATGAGCAGAAAAACACCAGGTTCCATGGGCTGATATAATAGGATCCAAATGTCAGTTCTGGTATTGAGATAACATAAAATGAAACATAAATATCTTGCCCTGAAACTAAAATTATTGTTTTAAAATGTTGTTTTTCTTGCTGTTTTTGATGAATTTTGCTTTTTATTCATGTTTGTTAATGTAACACTTTAATGATAGCTTGCCCATTAGTCCTCAAACATTTCAAACAGACAATGCGTTAGCTGCCATACGGGAATATAAATGTTGCCTTATGTCTAAGTGTTATTCATTATGCTTCTAAGAGAAAAGAGAGGAAAGGGCTTCTGCCTCTGAAAAAAAAATGTAGACCATATAATTAAAAGGATAATGAACAGAATAATATACAATTATCCTGGATCAAACCATAAATGAACTTTTTTTTTAAATTTGATGTTCTGTTTTTGACATTCTACTCTTCTAAATCCATTCTTCATGACATTTTTGATCCCTTAAGGCTGTTTGCTGTCTGTTTTATTGGTTTTAAGGAATTTAGTTTTTTAAATTTTTGAACAATGTGTCCATTTATTTTATATACTACAGACTGAATATACATAATGTATATAGTACAGTACATACTGTATACCAACCATAGACACTTTTTATTATGTTTTAAAAAAAACTCAATTGAAATATAAGTGTTTGGTTGAAACAATATGTATTATATTGTAGCAAACAACAGAAAATACTGTATTTTGCAAAAAGGAAATTATAAAGATGCAGACAGAGGTGCAGGTGGAAACTTGGTCTTGTATACCTGCAGAGCCCGATTCAAATGGGCATTCTTCTTTATCGAAGAGCCAATGAACTACTTGAGGGAATTTACTGGGGAATTTTCATAATTTATCAAGGTTCCGTTTTTCATATGGCAGGGAACTATGTGTATTATAAAGACAATCAGGTATCAAAATGAGCACACACCCAATTTCATTGATATTTAAAGTACACAATACAGTACAATAAACTCTACAAAGACTCTGTTTATTCTGCTTCACAGCTAGGATGATTTTAGTTAAAATTGTCTAAGGGCAATCTGTAGGTCAGCATCTGAACAAGGAACTTAAACAGTGGTTAAATAAACACCTCAGACCTTTCAGGCCATAGCTGTCACTCAGTGATTCTGGTTGTTTGTATTTTAGGTTAGCATTACAGTCAGTAATACACAGGGATAAAAATGTAGATACTGTATGTACTGTATATATAGTATAACCCAATGGATAAAAAATAACGTTACATTTTCTAGGGAAATCACATTATCCACCACTGAATTGTAACATCCAGCTTGGAGATGCATGATATCCATTATGTGTCAACAGCTCCAGTACATAGCAGATCAGGTAGAGAATTAAGATATTGCTTCACCAACTGAATTAAGGAACTTGGAGCTTGTCAGGAAGTCCTCAGAGTAATTTAGCCCAGGCACCTGGATAAACACCCCATGGGATGTTCAGTGGTCATTTTAATGACAAAGTTTGGAGAACCTTGATTTAATGTCTCACGCAAAGTAAGAGTTTCCCTGACTGTAGGCTGAGGTTTTAAAAAATCGGGTCCCCTTACTGGCACAATAAAACTAGTTACCTGTTTTATCTCGGAGTTCCCGTATCCCAGTACTGACCAGATACTGCCTGGCCTATCTTCTAATATCCAATGTGGTTAGACCAGAAGGTTGTTTTTCCGTCTACTATTCAGCATGGAACTACTAATTTTTAATGTATAGTTAGTCAAATCAATATGTCCTCTAAATAAGAATTCTAGTTAAATTACGATGAGGCGTGTTATAAATTATGCCAATTTCTGAAAATGCTTTGACTTCCCTTTAGGATGAGTAATTCAGATGAATTCTGGTAACTTCTCGTGTCATACAGTAAGCATTTGTGCTTGATAGAAATATAATAGTCCCTTAAAATAAAATTAAAATCCTGGTATTAAATATTTCAGTGCCATTAAATGTTTCTAATTGCAGTTGCAAAAAGAGATGTTTCAAATCAAGCTGAAGCACAGGAGAACATCTGAGAAAGGAAAGAAGTTACAGTATCTGTCTTAAGGTATCTAAGCGAATGTCAAAGGGCTCATCACTTTGCTAATAAATATATCAGTTTTCAGATGCTAGTATTACCAAATTAGACAGATGTACTGCCATTAATATCATTTTATTGCTGTTGTTTAGATAAAAGTTTGCTTGTCATATGTTGATGCTAATGAAAAGAGACTTCACGATTTGCTGTGTTTCACCCATTGTCAATGTGTTGTGTACTTGACAGCAAAATTTAGGCAGTCTAATTAAAAACAAAGATATGAAAGACAAAATGTAATTGCCTTCTCAAAAAGCAATTTATTAACAATCTCTTTTTGAATACAGATAGTTACCAAGGCTTTCTTCTTATTTTCCTTCTTTCATCTTGCATCTCTCTCTCTGAAGTGGAGGGTTTCTGTAGCAATTACCTTTGAATCCTACTAGGTGATGTGGTTAGTAAAAAAAATCTTTTCCTATATAATTGGAAATAAATAACATGCAATTCTTAAATATAATAGTGAATTAAGGATGACTCAAATATTAGATTTTCTAGTGCTGTTTTTCATGTAGACAAGGAGCCTAATAGCAATCCTCTTAATGTTTCCTTTACATACTTGATTTCAAGGGGAATGCACTTTATCTCCTTTATTTCTTTCCAGATTATTATCCTATTATGTGTCTTTTAATTATCCTCAGTCTATGTTTCTCAACCCACAGGCTACATTTATTAGAACCACCAGCACACATTATCTTTCCATCTTTCCATTTACAGTAATGTGAATATCTGCAAATACATATCTAGTACCTGGTGGGTACATCTAATTTATCTATGAAAAATAAAATGTGTCTAGTTTTAACCATGAAGTTAAAATGATATGGTAAAGATTAACAGAGGAGATTGTTAGGTCAAAGGACTGCTATGGAGTAATCATTCTGGGAAATATTTTCCATGTAGCTGATACCGATTTACAAATCAAACCTATAAAACTTCTCACCATTCCCAGAATATTGACATGCTGTACACTGTTTGATGCCCTCCCCTCTAAATGTTGCAATCCTAAAAAATGCAACTGTTGTTAAAGCAATATTTTAATTTGGGGAAAATGTAAAAGAAGCACAAAAATGCACTAAAACTTTGACCAATAAGGTGTCTAATTTTCCCTAGATTCCTACAAAAGTGATTTCTATTGAAACTTTATTCTAACAGATGTCTAACAGATAGCATAAGGAAATACAACAGGATTCTAAAATTGTAAAAACAGACAAAATTGGATGTTAGCCTGTTATGCTAAATAACTAGAAGGCTGCATTGTAACAGAGGGCTTTATAGTCTAGAATGGCAGGATGCAAAGATCAACATTAGTACTAACCAGGGAACGTATAACCAGTGGGAAGCACTTTCCACAAATATGGTGTTAGCTTTGTTTTTCTCAAGGCTATAATCCTCCACATATGCTATCAAATCAATGAACAATGACAAGATCATAAAAAACACACATAAATTATTTTGACTGAACTGTGACTTATTGTTTCCTAACGTTCATTTACATTAATGTTTCCCTAATACTGAATTTGCATTAAACTCTTCAAAATGTAGCCCGATGTTCTGAAAAAATTAAATGGAACTGTGAAGTAGTTTTTGCCATGGTCACATAATAACTGTAGTGATGGGATTTTTTTTTTAGTTAAGATGCCTTCATAGTCATCACAAGTGTACAGAGCTAGTTTTCCTGGTTTGTTTTTATTTATTTTTTCTCTGGACACATAACCAGTTCAACCCTTTATTTGAAACAGCCCTGTCAATTTGAGCACATTCATATTGGTTGGAGGTCTCTGGTGAAATTAATCAAGGAACAGTTCTTTCAAAATTTACAGATAATAATAATAATAATAATAATAATAATAATAATAATAATAATAATAATAATTGCTTACACTTATATAGCGCTTTTCTGGACACTCCATTCAAAGCGCTTTACAGGTAATGGGGACTCCCCCCCACCACCACCAATGTGCAGCATCCACCAGATGAGACTATTGTCAAATACATTGTAACTGAAGGACTTGATCAGTGTGATACTTCAAATAAACCCTTATGGGAGATCATACAAGGTGACAATACTATTACATTCAGTGGAATCCCCAGGAAGTTTTATGATACTAAAACTACAGTAGTAGTGCACCTTAGCTGCAGATACAATAAATAAACAAGAGAGAAAATAAGTGGTTTTATGCACAAAAGGTGCTCGACCAGAAATGCACAAGGACAAAGGTGATACAAGCAGTACTTCTACTCCAACAACAAGTGCCATCAGAGACATCCCCATTTCTAGATCTACTGTGGTGTGGGCTTGAAGTGAGAGACAATGACTGCATTTCTGTTGCACCCCGTAGCACCATCATGCACATGTTAGCATCAATTGTATACACCACACCCTGTGCCCCACATGGTGAGGACTGGGTACACGAGCCATACTGTCTACTAAGACGTTTTTACTGAACCTAAACCTAATGAATGGCTGATGCTAATGAGTCCTAATTTATTAAACAAATATGACGGCAAGGGTTTAATTCTAAATTGAAACAGATTACATAGGCTTTGACACTTCTGGAATTTGTCTGCCAGATTTAATTTTTTTCTCACCTTTTCTCACCACCCATAACCATTCTCACATGCTCTTTTTTCTGCTCCTTATCCATCCCTTGGCCTCATGTTCCTGCTCCCTTTCTCATTCTTCCACACACCCAAAGAAGTCAAAACGCTGAAACAATTAGTTTTTTTTCTTTGTTTCTATTTTTCAGTGTGGACTTCCCATTATGCCATCTGCCACCTATCAATTACCAGGCATAAGCCTGGGCTTTATGTTCTTTGTCCATAAGCACAGTTAAAGAAAGACAAAAATGTCAGATACATTAATTCAATTCAAGAACAAATAGAAACTTAAATATAATTAACTTTTTGTAGAAGGCATTTTATTAATATAAAGAGCATAAAACATCATTCTGTATTTACACTTTAATTTAAAAATCTATTTTGAATTCTGTGTTATAAATGATTCCAGTTTGAAAGACCGTATTTTTCTAGAAGTATCCAAATCCTTTGATTATCAACACATTCTTTGAAAAATATTCAGTCATTTCCCAAGGTAACTTTGGGCCAAGAGGGCTGTCATATCCCCCCACCCTCCTTTTCTTTACAGACTCGTGTCACCATAACAGCAGGCATTTGTTTTATTAATGAGCACAATTTATAATGCGCACATCTGTGATAGCAAAGGCCGGCCTTGAACCAAGAAAAAAGCTAATGTCTTTCCACACAAGCAGCTGTGGGGTTTTTATTTTCTCACCTGGTCTGACCCTAAGGGGTTTGCATTGTTTCTTGGTCAAAGTACATGTGATGCTCCTCTGTTTTAAACAGTCACAAAGTTTTGAGGAAACATCATGCAGTGGGGTGTACCTTGACTGAGTTTGCAGAAGTGACATGCTGACCTTGAATGGGTACCCATGGGGAAAAATACATTGGTTTCTCTACCGAAGCTGTTTCTTTGCACTGTGCTCTAATGAAAGCAGCTACTGAGAAGGGCCAAGTAAAACTCAGACAAGGTCATTTTTCTTCTCCAGGGCTTAAACAGAATGTCTGATTGAGGTCATTACATGTATCGAGGGTCGATAGATAGTCACTCTTTGATCCTCTTCAGTTTCAAGGGAATTGTAGGGATAAAATGAAATTACATTTTACTTTTGGAGGAAAACAAAATTCTATGTAATTTCATTTAAAATTGCTATATCTAAAAATGTATGTTCAACATGGGAGATGAATCTTCGAGTTAACACTAAGCTTTTTTGAAAACCTCCTATGGCATTCTGCAAAATTAAGTCTTTTTTTAAGGGAAAAAAGTAAAACAGACAGTGAAGTCAGGATCTTTTGTCCTTGCATTAACCTTCCAAGTGTTTCATTACTTGTTTGGTAACATTAGCAGTTTTATTTTCCTTTTGATAAAAAATGGAGCAAATCACACTTTGGCTGTAAAATGCCTTGAGAAAGCAGACTCTGTGTCTCAGGGGACTGTGGGTTAAAGCATCCTTCTCACATATGGAGATTATTTCCTTCCATTTGAAAGAGCTGGCAGGTTTTCAGCATTTTATTATTTTAATGTCAGTTATAAAAAGAAAACATAACAATAAAATCAACCACATTCCTGAGTGTGTTTCCCAATAAACCTTTTTCATTTTATGCCAGTTTTCATCATTTTATTTTGTTTGAGTCATTGGAGCCATATGAGGCAACACAGACCATCTGATGGGGATAGTTTATTGAAAGACATACACTAGGCAGACCCATAGTGGCTTTATTTTATACAGACATTAAATAAGAAAAAAGAAAATTCTTTCCTATTGTTAAAAAAGCTACAAAAGGTAAACTGTCTATAAAGTACAGTTTAAAATATTCATTTAAGACAATACAACACCATACTTACAGCCATGTTGAATTAGGCATCATGAATTCAGTTTCTTAACAGTCAGCTACTGAGCTTTCAAAGAATTGAGAAAAATAGAAAATAGTTTCAAAAGAAAAGGACTTTAAGAGAAAATATGAACATTTTAAAAATTGTTTAACCATGAAAACTAGTAATCCTTTTAAAGTTTGATCTCCAAACTTTAATTTGGAGCATCAAAGTTATTAATATCATGAAACAAGAAGCATAAATAAGTATGAATGTTTTGCCTACAGTATTTAGATTCTATAAAAAATAATCAAATCAGTGCATTATCAAATTATGATTTAATTGTTTACATTATGACATATTATTCATAAATTGCACACCATGTATTAAAAAGCAGATATATTAAAGACCGCAAATATATGTATTGAATAGCATTAATACAATTCATTTACACCAAAAATGCTGTTTTACGGTGTAGTGTATTTAATATATTTTTTTAAATACCCTGCTTTTTTTTAGGTTGTGGTACAATCCTATACAATCAAAATGAAACAATATTCCTTAAAATTGTACTTTTATGACACGGATTACAACAGGATTACATCGGGTTAGTTTTAGTATTTTGAAGTATGTTTTTAATTCTTTTTTCTATACAGTACATTATTTATCACCCCATCACACAATATTCGTCACTGCCCCATTTAGTCCACTGGATGGTGTTTACTGTACTATACAGTATGTGTATGGTCCATTGTACTGTGTACAGTATACAAAATCACAGTTGTAACAGCTTCACATACATTTCCAGGTGTCAATGTGACAAGGCAACAAATGATGCCAGTATAGGTAGGTCTGATTAAACTGAGACACGTTAAATGGCAAATATTTATTTTATTGTTTGCTTGGCTGTTTCTTAGCACTTCTCTGCTTTCTGTTTGGTATAGTTAAGGGGGCAGCTGTTGAAATGAAGATGCTGACCAGCCTAGGGCACTGTGTACCTTATGTTCTCTTTGTCTGGACATAATTGTGTGCTGTTGTCTGTGCAGCCCTCCCAATGCATGCTTGCACACTAAGAATGACATAGTCTGTTGTATGAAAAGAGTTTGAACAGCTAGATCACTAAAAAAAGTATTTCAAGTTGACAGTTGATTGCTTTATTTTTTTCAGAACAATATAAAAAAATTATTTATGCAAACTGCAATACATTCTCAAGTGTTCTTAAAATAATGTGTTAAATGTACTGTATGTGTATGGTGAACTGCTTGCCACTTGCTTGCAGTATAAAGAATAAAGGACATGGATGAAAACCGATATATTTAAGTTATAGATTAATATTAAAACCAGATTATTTCAGGTTGAAGAATTACTGTATATTTCTATTGCAGTGTACAGTGCTTAGGACACATTTCATGCATGCCATACTTTTCAAAATACTATAGGAAATATTGCCATTTGTAAAATATATATTTAGTATACATGGTATTTAATTAGTTTCAAACTAACCAGTAGAAAAATGTAGACGTAATTTGTGACTATGCAATATACAAAGGTTTACACTTTGGAATCAGAGAGACATGGCAAAATGCTTTAACTAGTATAGTCTATCAGCTGAAAATATCCATCCATCCATTTCCTTTGTGACTGTACAA